>NC_089250.1:185083657-186283657 GCF_963930625.1 Muntiacus reevesi | reverse complement strand
GGTGGATGCTGTTTAGTTAGTGCAAATGGCAGGAGGATCTTTGGGGGAGGAGGGGTCCGTGCTGGCAGCTTTGATTTACAAATTCCTCCTGGACTCCAGGGTTTTCAGTTTGGAGGTTCATTTGTCTTTGGTTGAAAAGCAACAGATTATTTAGGCATTGCTTGTGGAAGTTGGGATGTTTCTCATCTTTGGACTCCCAGGATTGTACAGGGGAGATCTGGGGGTGGGGGAGTGTAGATCTGAACCGGGAGCTGGCGGAGTTCATAAAGGTGCAACCCCAACCTTTTCAAAAAGTTGACACTTTCATATTTGGCATCATTTCACAGGGAGAGAAAAAGACTTCCTCTTTAGATACCTGTCTTGGTGGCTCAGATGGTAAAGAATCTTCCTGGAATGTGGGAGACCCGAGTTTGATCCCTGGGTCGGGACGATCCCCTGGAGAAAGGACTGGCTACCCACTCCAGTATTCTTGCCTGGAGAATCTCATGGATCAAGCAGCCTGGGGGGCTACAGTCAATGGGGTCACAAAGAGTCAGACACGACTGAGTGACTAAAAATTTCACTTTCTCTAGATACCAAGCCTGCTTCTGCCTACCTCACCCCCAGCACCCCCTGCACACAGCACACACATACACACACACACACACTGCCCTCACTTCCAAGATTTCTAAAAATGGAAGAATGCTTGGGTAGTGTCCAGCACAGACGGTGGATCTCATTCTACTAGGGCATCATGATATTTGTGTTCGTGCATCCATGCTGCTTCCTTTTCCACCTGCATCCTGCCAGGGGCTGGTCCCTTGAAATAGATTGTCCATCTTCCTTCCTCCTTCCTTCCTTTCTTTCTTCTTCTTTCTTTCCTTCCTTCTTTCTTTCTCTCTTTCTTTCTTTGTTTCTTTCTTTCTTCCGTACCACACGGCATGTGAGATTTTAGTTCCCTGACCAGGGATGAGACCCATGCCCCTGCCCCCACCCACTGGAAGTACCACATCTCAACTGCTGGACCACAAAGGAATTCCCAGATTGTTCATCCTTCTATGCTTCCTTCTTCCTGAATCCAGTGGACCAGGGAGAGCTGAGGACCTACTCATGCTTAGAGACATCTTTAAAACCCCAGCCCAGTCCTCACCACTGAGATCTGTGCAGCTGGTTTGAAGTGTTGATAAAGCTGAATCGGTTCTCTGTTCCTCTGTGTCCAGCAGGAGCTTTGTGGGAATGGTAGGGAGAGGTAGGGGTACTCACTAAAGAAAAACGTTTTGTCTCTGGCTCTGTAACTATGAAAATACCCACTTCTCAACCTTCTGCCTTCGTGTATTCCAAATCTCACTCTTAATCTAACCACGTCACTTCTTTGCTTGGATCCTGCGGAAGCTTCCTCCGGCCCTTAGGATCAGGTTTAAAATATTTTATTCTGGCCTTTTTGATCTTTTGTGATCTGGTTCTGGTTTATAACTCGTGTTTATTCCCTGTGAACCCTGTACCAACATCCCCACCCCCAATATCATACTCCATTTCAGCAATCACAAAGTTCTTGGTCTTTTGTTTGGGCATAAAATATCTCAACATTTTCCACCTAGATAATCTCTAATCACTGCTCAAAGCTCAATTCAACTACCTCCAGCTCTGGAATAGTGTTTCCTTCTCCTGAAGGTTCAGTGAAATTTCTTCCTCTGTGATTCCATTACCCCCATGTCTTCTTTCATGACAGGCATGTCCATATCAACAGCAGCATTGTTCTGTTACCTGCATATGGTCCTAACCCAGGAGGTTGCCTTGCACATAGAAGATGCTCCGTATGTTTGTTAAGTGAAGGCATAAAGAAATGTTCTCTGAGGATGGTGATGAATGTATAGAAGGAGGCAAGAAAGGTGTGGACGTTGGGAAGGAAAAGAAGTAAAATCTCACTGCAGGAATGGAAATACTTTTAGGTGGAAGAGGATCAAAAATAAGCTGGTCAAAACTGCATGTGTCTTTAGGCATAATATAGATTGCCTATCACAATGCTAAGGACCTGTATCATCTCATTGAATCCCTGTAGTGATGTGGCAGTGTGGTATCTGTCATTTTCCTTACTGAACTGATGAGGAAACAGAGACTTAGAAAGGTTACATAATGACTATGTGGCTAAGTTTCAAGCCTCTAGGTTCTGAAGTTTATACTTTTTTCCCATATATATATATATATATATATATATATATATATATATATATATATATATTTAAAAATCTGGAATATTTTACATATTCAGAAAATTACAGAGAATAAGGGAATGGCGATCCACTTCTTGCCTTCAGAATCCCATGGACAGAGGAGCCTGGTGGGCTACAGTCCATGGGGTCGCTAAGTTGAACATGACTGAGGGAGTTCCACTTTACTTACAGAGAATAAGACCATAAATACTCATACACCCACCAAGCAGACTTTGACAACTATTGACATATTTTTTAATTTGTATTAGTTGTGCTGCTGCAAGATCTTAGTTCCTCAACCAGGGATCAAACCCGTGTCCCCTGCAGTGTAAGTGCAGAGTCTGAACCACTGGACCACCCGAGGAAGTCTTCTGACATATTTTTTAAAAAGTTAGTTTTATATTCCATTTCTTTTCTGACTTTGTAACTTGGTTATTATTTTAATATATTACAAGCACATTTTAAAATAAAATTTATTTTGTAGATAACTTTCTTTTTCAAGTTAGAAGAGTTTAGGTAAAGTTGAAATCTCCTTTGATCACCACTTCTAAACCTGGTCCTCTCCCCTCTGCCTTGAGATAACTACTGTTTGGGGTCTTTTTCAAGGTACCTTTACACGCACATACAGGTACTTGTCCTGGAAGAGGAAATGGCAACTCACTCCAGCATTCTTGCCTGGAGAATCCCATGGACAGAGGAGCCTGGTGGGCTACAGTCCATGGGGTTGCAGAGTCAGACATGACTGAAGTGCATCTGAGCACACACGCACGCACCACTCTGATGGCAGTATTTTTGTTTTAATCTGCATGCTTCTGCTTACCTCGCAGGATGAGCTCTTCCCACAAATTTACTGGCCACTCAGAATTCCTCCTCTGTGAATTGCTTCTTCTCACATTGGGCTGTTCATCTTTTCTTATTGATCGGTCGGGCCTCTTTATATTCTGGGAACACATCTACTCTTGGTCTTCTGTCTTGTGAATATCTTCCCCAACTGTGGCTGCTCTTTTAACTTTGCTTCTGGTATTTTATTTTATTTTATTTTTTTTGTCATACAAAATATTTTAAAGATTTTCTTTGGGCTCATAGGCCTTTAATCCACTCAGTATATAACTCTTTATATGGTGGGACTTAGGGATTTAATTTTGTCTTCTGCAGTGTTTTTATTATATATTATTGATTCCAAGATGTACTCTCTGCCCCCACACTTCGCCATTTCTCAGATGGAGGTGCATATTATTATCAGTGTAACGTCATAGTGGTTTTTTGCTCTCTTCATGGTATGTGAAATAGTATGTGTCTTACTATCAGTGGTAACTTAGATTCACTAAAAGGTGGAAATAGTCTAGGTTTATCCTAATTCTTCATACCCAAGTAAGATGAACCTTCTGTTTCTCTTATTCAGATACTTATTGGTCTGATAATATTTCATAGGAATATTACAGTCACTTTGTCAAATTCTGAGAACATAGAGTTTTGCTTTGCTTTTAAATTGGAGTTACATTGACTATAGTTTCTTTGGGGGTGATCATCATGGTGAAGACACACTGTCAGGACCCGAGGCTGATGTCCCAGGTTAGGGAGTTGGATCAAGTGACAAGGTGGGAGGCTACAGATTCAGCATTCTGTCCTCTACTCTCCTTCCCCGCAGTTGCGATTCTTATTATGAGGGCACATCCCACTTGCTGGAATAAGCCACCTCCTGGAGCAGTGAGACCCCAGCCTGCTGATGTGCTGGTGCTCCAGCTAATTGGCCACTTGATGGAGATACGATTCTTCACGCTGGTGGAAATGAACTCTTAGGCTCTTCTGAGTGTAAAATGCCATGAACATCAGGCAGCACAGTGTGATCTGGAATGCTGAAACGTTAGGCGGAGGTGAGAGGCTGCTGCTTTGTAATTTTGCTTGGGGCCAGCCCTGAGCCAGGAGGAGCAGGAGGAAATGTGCCCGCCTGTCCATTCACTTGCTGTGGCTCCTGGGGAGGCCAGGGAATGTCCTGGTTTCCTCTTAGCCTTGGCTTTCTTTTCTTTCCATCTCTTCTTCTCACCCCAAGTATCAGAAAATGTTTCAAGTGGAAGCTGGCAAACAATAGCCTGCAGGTCAACTCCATAAGCCTCTTGATTTTGCAAATGAAATTTTATTAGCACACAGCCCCACCCACTCATTTACATACTGTTCAAGAATTTTGCAAATGAAAAGCTATTGAGTAGTTTGAACAGAGGTTATGTGACCTGTAACATTTAAAGTATTCACTATCTGACCTTTTATGGGGAAAAAACAAAAAAAGGTGTGAAATCCTTGTTTAAAGCAAGAGACAGCTGACCCAAAACCTATTTGCTTCCCGGATTCCGAAGCTTAGATTACCTCTAGGATTTGACTCTGTTCCTGGTATAGATTTTCCTTTTCTTTGGAAAAGGTTAGCTGGCCCCTGATAGCTCTGAATGGAAATATGAAAACATGGGTGAAATGGACCCCAGCAAAATGCAATCACTTTCTTCCAGTTTAAGGTGGTCCTTGGAAATGAAACAGTGGATACAGAGAATCAGGAGACAGAATTTCAGGGAAACTTCCCAGCAGAGTTAATTTTCCCTTCCCCAAGCTCAGTGGGGAGAGGACGCCAGCGGAGGGTTATTCCAGCCCTTTCTCAGAAACTCCTTTAGGCCAACTAAGTGATCCCATGAAAGGCGGCTCTTCAAATTGTTTGTGACCAAATTATTGGTTTTTGACAAGAACTCTCCCGGATCTGAAATTTCTGACTGCCTTTCTCTGCTGCTCTTCCTACCTCCACCCACTTCATTTCCATCTCTTCACACTATGCTTTTATCTATCATCCGGCCCCTGCTCCTGAATGTGAAGTATCTGAGAGCCAAAGCTTATGAACTGTGAATGTTTCCTTCCACTGTGAATAGCCACAGCCCAGATGGATGTCCTCAACATACCGCAGGTGGACCACTAGCACTTGACATGGGTCTGTTTTAGAGGACACAGCAATAGACTTAAAAAATAATTCATTATTAAAAAATTCAATCAATGACAGAAATAAAATTTTAGACTAACAGAAATTTGCAAAATCATTCTGGTACAGCAAACCCAGATTTCTTGAGTAGTTCTACTTGGGTAAAATCCACAACTCAATAAAAATAACAACAGTTGTGGTAGGCTGAATAATGCCTTCACCTCAAATATATTCCTTACTGTGGAACCTGTAAATACATTAGCTTATGTGGCAAAAGGGACTTTGCAGCTGTGATTAAGGTCAGGATCTTGAGGTGGAGAGATGCTTCTGCACTATCCAGGTGGACCCACCCTATCACAAATGTTCTTATGAGAAGGAGGCAGGAGGGTCAGAGTTCAAGGAAAGGAATTGTGATCGTGGAACCAGAGAAGAGGGACTGAGAGAGAGAGAGAGAGAGAGAGAGAGAGAGAGAGAAGGAGAGAGAGAGATTGTGAAGTTGATGCTGTTACTAATAGCTTTGACTCTGAAGATGGAAGGGGCTAGGAGCCAAGGAATGCAGGCAGCCTCTGTGAACTAGAAAAGACAAAGAAATGGACCTCCCTCTAGAGTCTCTAGAAGGAAAACAGCCCTGCTTGCATCTTGATTTCAGCTAATTGAACCTCATTGCAGGCTTCTGACCTCCAGAGCTGTCAGATGATAGGTTCGTGTGGCTTTCAGCCAAGACATTTGTGGTTACTTGTCATAGCAGCTACAGAAAACTAATACAACAGATAACAAGCATTTCCTAACTTCCTGGCATTGTGTTCAGGGTGGCATCTGATTTAGATTCACAACTGCCTGAAAAGTGAGGAATTATGCTTTCTGCTTTTGGATGAGGAGGTCGAGATGCCAACACAGAAGTTACAGAGCTGTGCTTCAACCTGGGTCTGTCTCCCTGCCAAGTTTATAGTTTCCCTAAGAAGTACAGGTTTTATTTTCCTGGGTTCCAAAATCTCTGTGGACAGTGACTACAGCCATGAAATTAAAAGACGCTAGCTCCTTGGAAGAAAAACTATGACAAACCTAGCTAGTGTATTAAAAAGCAGAGACATCACTTTGCTGACAAAGGTCCGTCTAGTCAAAGCTATGGTTTTTCTAATAGTCATGTACGGATGTGAGAGTTTGACCATAAAGGAGGCTGAGTGGTGAAGAACTGATGCTTTTGAATTGTGCTGGAGAAGACTCTTGAGAGTCCCTTGAACTGCAGGGAGATCAAACCAGTCAATCCTAAAGGAAAGCAACTCTGATTATTCTTTGGAAGGATTGATGCTGAGGTTGAAGCTCCAATACTTTGGCCACCTGATGTGAAGAGCCAGCTCACTGGAAGAGACCGTTATGCTGGGAAAGACTGAGGGCAGGAGGAGAAGTGGGTGACAGAGGATGAGATGGTTGGATGGCATGACTTACTCAATGAACATGAATTTGAGCAAACTCCGGGAGATAGTGAAGGACAGGGGAGCCTGGTGTGCTGCAGTCCACGGGGTCACAAAGTCAAACACGACTTTAGAGGCTGAACAACAACAAGGGGCTACCCGGGATATCTCACTCCTGAGTGGCTTGCTCAGGACCTGATATTTACCAGGGGGTGGTCCCTCAGATATATCTTTTGCTATTGACTCCCAGCATGGTGGGGAGATTGCAGGAGTGGTTGATGGATAATCAGGTATTGTCCTTGGTTGGGTGACCTTTCCCCGTTTGTCTTTCTCTTGGCTCCAGTCTCTCTATCTACCTGGGTAGAGGGTGCAAATAATGTGCCATTTATTCACTCATTCATCTGTGCGAGATTTCAGCATGATATTTCCAGTTCATCCAGATCTGTGGACACAAACAGAGGACTGAGTCGCCACCTCCATCCCTCCCTTGGAGTTTGAACATTGAACGTAGGCTTTTCCACCGGAGGAAAGTGGCTTTAAAATTCCAGCCACAAAGTGTTCAATTTAGAGGCAGAGAGTGAATAGGAACCTTCACAAATAAACCCGTGACTGAGAAAACTTGGTATCTCACAGAAATATATTTATCTTGTTAGTGTTCCTGGAGAATATTTGCATAGCAGGAAAAAGAGCTTTTAACTTGTTTCCTTATCTTGCCTTCTTACTGTAGAGAATATTTTCCCCCTGAAGGTGTATCTCGCTATTGAATCTGGCGTTTAAAGGAAATGTCATCAGGACCTGTGATGAAAATTGAATTTTTTTCCCAATGCCTAAGGATGACTTTCTTTAACTAACTTAGCCGACTCCCAGCCTGAAATGGAGGCAGACATCCTGGTCTGTTTTGAATCTGCCATTCTCTTCCTGTTTCAACTTCTTTTACGCCTCTTGCCTTTACCCTCTCCTCCTCTGCTGTCTGTATGCTTCCCCCATCCTGCCTTTCTTCTGTGTTCATCTCTCTCCTTGAATGGAAAAGTCCCTAATCTTTTTCCTCTTGTGCCTGCTTTGGTGCGGGAGTTTCAACGTCTGGGAAATTGGCAGGTCTTTTTCTCTTATTGACAGCATGATTGTGTATTCCATCCCAATTCCTGGATTTCCCTGAACTTTTTTGGGGAGAATGGCACCTGCCTTCTGCAAGGTGAGAGTAGGGGTGGGGGGAGGTAGAAATGGAAGGTAGAAATGGAAGGGCTGGCATTTTTTTTTAACCCTTAAGCAGCCTAAACTTGCACTGAAACTTCTTAGTATGACTGTTTCAAGAGACGTTCCCAATTGTGATCTGGGGAGATGTCAGCTTAACCAAGGAATAAATGTTAGAGGACTTCAGATACACATAAAGTCCAAATATAGGGGCCTGACATCTCTCCATTCTCAGAGGCGGAGCTTCAGATGGACCTGGCTCCATGCAGCTTCTCATCATCTAGGGAAAGGAGATGAGGAAGACAGGCAGAGGGATGGGTTTTGTCATCAGATGTACGTATGTGTGTGCTCAGTCATGTCCGATTCTTGAGACTCCATGAACTGTAGCCCACCAGGCTCTCTGTCCATGGAATTCTCCAGACCACAATACTAGATCGGGTTGCCATTTCCTACTCTTGGGGATCTTCCTGACCCAGAGATTGAACCCGTGTCTCTGGTGTCTCCTACATTAGCAGGTGGATTCTTTACCACTGTGCCACCTGGGAAGCCCATATGTTATCAGATGCTTTGCCCTAAAGGAGAAAGTGAAAAGTCTTTTCTGCAATATAAGTATTTGATCAAGCAAAAGGCTTTGCACACAGATTTATATACCTGCTTGTTGAAATAACTTGAATGTAAAATTAGAGACTGTGAGTTGGCAAAGAGGACCTTATATATGGACCCTGGAAGCACTGCACAGTCCATAAAATAGAGAAAGGGGAAAAGTTTACCCTCTGGGTTGAACACACACCTAGGAAGTATGACATCTGCTCAGATTTCTGCTGAAAAAGAATCTCCTTTGAATAGAGTGACCATATAATTTATTGTCAAGCCAGGACACTCTGCATGGAGGTTAAATTTCTACAGTGGGGAGGTATAAATCTTAATTGTTCATCTTGATAAATTTCTGCATATGTATTCACCCATGTAACCGCCAGCCAGATGAGTACAGAAAACCTGCTCATCACCGCCCAAGGAAGCTCCAGCATGACCATTTCCAGGCACCAGCTACCTTCCCTAGTCCCCTAAGAATCATTACTTTTCTGATTTCTGTCACCATAACTTCATTTTGCCTGCTCATGTGTGCTAAGTTGCTTCAGTTGTGTCCAATGCTTTGCGACCCTATGGACTCTAGTCCACCAGGCTCCTCTGTCCATGAGGTTCTCCAGGCAAGAACACTGGAGTGGATTGCCATGCCCTCCTCCAGGAGATCTTCCTGACCCAGGGATTGAACCCACATTGGCAGGTGGGTTCTTTACCACCAGCATGACCTTGCCTGCTCATGACCTCCTCCTAAACCAGAGGTCCCCAATCTCCGGAATCTAATGCCTAATGATCTGAAGTGGAGCTGATGTGATAATAATAGAAATAAAGTGCACAATAACTGTAATGAACTTGAATCATCCTGAAACCAGTCCCCAACCCCGGTCTGTGGAAAAATTGTCTTCCATGAAACCTGTCTCTGTTGCCAAAAAGACTGGGGACCACTGATCTATATGAAATCATGTCGAATGGACTGTTTTACTTCTACTCAACAATAGCAAAGAATGAATGACTGGTCACAAGGATGGATCATATAAACAGTGTGTTGAGTGAAATAAACTGAACTCTGAGAGTGAAAGGCTAACAATTGTCATGCATGGGGACAGCAGACATAAAAGCAGCCCTTCTGGGGAATCAGGATGAAGGCTGACCTGATCATTAGAAGACTGAAACCCTAAACCTCTACTAGGTAGAGTTCAGGTTTTGTGTTTGTGCTGGGCTTATTCGTGTCTGACTCTCTGCGACGCCATGGGCTGTAGCCCACCAGGCTCCTCTGTCCATGGGATTCTCCAGGCAAGAATACTGGAGTGGATTGCCATGCCCTCCTCCAGGAGATCTTCCTGACCCAGGGATCGAACCCTTGTCTCTTGTGCCTCCTGCATTGGCAGGCAGATTCTTTACCACTAGCGCCACCTGGAAAATCCAGAGCTCAGGTCAAGAGTCTGGGAAACACATCTCATGAAATAAACCTTTGTCTTCCCCGCAACAACTTGAGTTCCATTCTCACTGTGGGTTGCCACCTTTTTAGTGATTCTGCCTTCTCTTTGGAGAGGCACCTCTCTGGTCAGGGAGCGGTGATGATGAAAGCGGGAATAAATACAGATGAGACCTCCTCGCATCTTTGAAACATCTCCCCCCTAGTCTCAGGCAGCCCACTCCTCACATTCAAGCTCCTTCTTCTCTTCTCAACGCCTACAGAATTAATCCAGGGCAAGCCGTGTTACCCGCCCCTGTGTACCCTTTCAAAAGCCACTGTTTCTCACCTGCTTCCACGCCCCTAGCAGAATTCAGGAATCATTAGTGTTTGATGATCTTGTGTTTCAAGACTTCAATCTCTTGTACTTTGAAATTGAAATTCCGGAGCCTGCAAGGGACCCTACGCTGACAGCTGACTTATTGAACGCTTGCCAGCTCCCACGGCTCAGAAAGTCAATTTCTCCACTTTGCCTCTTTGCAGAGCACAGGAGTGTGGCGTTGGGAAACTCAAAACCAGGCTGTGTCTGTGAAACCGAGCACTGTGTCCATTTCCCCTGCCTTCTCCTGGTGTCAGGGGAGAAGATGACATTAACTTGCATGCTAATTAACAAATATCAGGATGGTGAAATGCCGACTCTGCTTCTGAGAGTGGCACCAGGGGTATCATTGTCCTTCCTGAAAATCCATTTTCAAATCCCTGCTCTGCAGAATAACTCATCCTGCTCTCAGGACGGGCGAGTTCCCATCCCTCCTATAGGATGTGTGTTTGTTGCCTTTGTATTGCATTGTCTGGGTTTTTAAGGTGTTTGTAAGTACTTAAATCAGAGGTGAGTATTAAATAAAATAATGTTCCTGCTTAGCAGGGCTCCTGACATAGAGTCACATTGGAATAAATGTTAGCAGTTGCTCTTAGGACACGTGGAAAACCAAGATCCTTTTAAATCTGCCCAGAGTGTAGTGATCACCTCTGTTCCTAGCCTCTATTGTTCATGAGCATACTTACTTGAACTTATACTTCCATCTGTTGGAAATAAGCTCACAGACATAGAAAACAGACTTATGGTTGCCATAGAGGAGTTGGGGGAGAGGGATAAATTAGAGATTTGGGATTAAGACCTATATAAAACAGATAACAACGACCTATTGTTCAGGCCAGGGAACTATACACAATATATTATTGATATGTGAAAGTGAAAGTGAACTTCATTCAGTTGTGTCCGACTCTTTGCGACACCATGGAGTCCAAGGAATCTCCAGGCCAGAATACTGGAGTGGGTAGCCTTTCCTTTCTCTAGGGGATCTTCCCGACCCAGGGATCGAACCAGGTCTCCCCCATTGCAGACGGATTCTTTACCAGCTGAGCCACCGGGGAAGTCCCAATATTTTATAATAACCTATAACAGAATGTGAAGGTCACTCAGTCGTGTCTGGCTCTTTGCAACCCCATAGACTATAAGCCTGTGGAATTCTCCAGGCCAGAATACTAGAATGTGTAGCTTTTCCCTTCTCCAGGGGATCTTCGCAACCCAGGGATCGAACCCAGGACTCCCACATTGCAGGTGGATTCTTTATCAGCTGAGCCACCAGGAAAGCCCAAGATTATTGGAGTGGGTAGCCATTCCCTTCTCCAGCAGATCTTCCCGACCCAGGGAAAATGAACCTGGGTCTCCTCCATTACAGGCGGATTCTTTACCAGCAGAGCTACTTGGGAAGCCCTATAATAGAAAAGGATTTGAAAAAGAATACATATATATTTATGTATATATATATGTATAATATATATGCTTTCCTTTTCCATATATATATATGTGTGTGTGCTTTCCATATATATATATATTTATGCTTTCCATATATATACACTTTCCATATATATATGCTTTCCAGGTAGCACAGTGGAAAAAGAATTCGCCTGCCAATGCAGGAGGCTCAAGAGATATGGGTTTGATCCCTGGGTTGGGAAGATCCCCTGGAGAAGGAAATGGCAACCCACTCCAGTATTCTTGCCTGGAAAATTCCATGGACAGAGGAGCCTGGAGGGCTTTAGTTCATAGGGTCACAATGAGTTGGTCACAATTTAGTGCACACACACACACACACACACACACATAACTGAATCACTTTGTTGTACACTTGAAACATTGTATTCAATAAATCAACTATACTTCAATTTTTTTTAAAAAAGGCCTTTCAGTTGCTTCTATCTGGCTAATTTTTACTTTTCCCATGAGATTCCTAAAGCAGGAAGATTCAGGTAGGGGGAATCAATTGTCCTCCTTTCTGGGTGATTCTAGATGCACTGCCTCTGTATCTGTATCCTATTTCTGTTTATGGATCTGTCTCCACCGTGAGAGTTCTTTATGGACTGGTAATTCTGGCATCACTGGGAGAGGTGTCAGCCTTCAGTCCATAAATTAATCGCTGCTGTGACTCACGGAGGGACCACTAGAGTTGCCTTTGTGTGAAACAGCAGATTCATAAATCCATTCTCAGGGTCTGAGTCATCTTTTCTGCCACTTTTGATTTGGGGCTCATATTTGCAGCCCACATTTGTTTTCTCTGTCTTTCCCTTATTGCAGTACTTCTCTTGATTGACAGTCACATGCATCTCTTCTTGTACATCAGTTTCATCGAATGCCTCCTTCTTGGACTTCAAAGGAAAATTCATGTTGACCTAACATCTTGTCAGTTCAGTCATTTCAGTCACTCAGTCATGTCCAACTCTTTGTGACCCCGTGAACTGCAGCACGCCAGGCCTCCCTGTCCATCACCAACTCTGGGACTTTACTCAAACTCATGTCCACAGAGTCACCATCTGCAGTGATTTTGGAGACCCCCCCAAAATAAAGTCTCTTACTGTTTCCAATGTTTCCCCATCTATTTGCCATGAAGTGATAGGACCGTATGCCATGATCTTTGTTTTCTGAATGTTGAGTTTTAAGTCAACTTTTTCACTCTCCTCTTTTACTTTCAACAAGAGACTCTTTAATTCTTCCCTTTCTGCCATAAGTGTGATATCATCTGCATATCTGGGGTTATTGATATTTTTCCTGGCAATCTTGATTCCAGCTTGTGCTTCATCCAGCCTGGCATTTCAGATGACGTACTCTGCATGTAAGTTAAATAAGCAGGGTGACAAAATACAGCCTTGACTTACTCCTTTTCCAATTTGGAACCAGTCTGTTTGTTGTTCCATGTCCAGTTCTAACTGTTGCTTCTTGACTTGCATACAGATTTCTCAGGAGGCAGGTCAGGTGGTCTGGTATTTCCATCTCTTTCAGAATTTTCCACAGTTTGTTCTGATCCACACAGTCAAAGGCTTTGGCATAATCAATAAAGCAGAAGTAGGTGTTTTTCTGGAACTCTCTTGCTTTTTCTATGATCCAGTGGATGTTGGCAATTTGATCTCTGGTTTCTCTGCCTTTTCTAAATCCAGCTTGAACATCTGGAAGTTCATAGTTCACGTACTGTTGAAGCCCGGCTTGGAGAATTTTGAGCATTACTTTGCTAGTGTGTGAGATGGGTGCAATTGTGTGGTAGTTTGAGCATTCTTTGGCATTGCCTTTCTTTGGTATTGGAGTGAAAACTGACCTTTTCCAGTGCTGTGGCCACTGCTGAGTTTTCCAAATTTGCTGGCATACTGAGTGCAGCACTTTCACAGCATCATCTTTTAGGATTTGAAATAGCTCAACTGGAATTCCATCACCTCCAATAGCTTTGTTCATAGTGATGCTTCCTAAGGCCCACTTGACTTCACATTCCAGGATGTCTGACTCTAGGTGAGTGATCCCACCATCATGATTATCTGGGTCATGAAGATCTTTTTTGTACAGTTCTTCTGTGTATTCTTGCCACATCTTCTTAATATCTTCTGCTTCTATTAGGTCCATACAGTTTCAGTCCTTTATTGAGCCCATCTTTGCATGAAATGTTCCCTTGGTATGTCTAATTTTCTTGAGGAGATCTCTAGTCTTTCCCCATTCTATTGTTTTCCTCTATTTCTTTGCATTGATCACTGAGGAAGGCTTTCTTATCTCTCCGTGCTATTCTTTGGAACTCTGCATTCAAATGGGTATATCTTTCCTTTTCTTCTTTGCCTTTGGCTTCTCTTCTTTTCTCAGCTATTTGAAAGGCCTCCTCAGACAACCATTTTGGCTTTTTGCATTTCTTTTTCTTGAGGATGGTCTTGATCACCACCTCCTGTACAATGTCATGAACCTCCATCCATAATTCTTCAGGCACTCTGTCTATCAGACCTAATCCCTTGAATCTATTTGTTACTTCCACTGTATAATTGTAAGGGATATTTTTTAGGTCATACCTGAATGGTCTAGTTGTTTTCCCTACTTTCTTCAATTTAAGTCTGAATTTGGCAATAAGGAGTTCATGATCTGAGCCACCGTCAGCTCCCTGTATTGTTTTTGCTGACTGTATAGAGCTTCTCCATCTTGACTGCAAAGAATATAATCATAATCTGATTTTGGTGTTGACCATCTGGTGACGTCCATGTGTAGAGTCTTCTCTTGTGTTGTTGGAAGAGTGTGCTTCTATGACCAATGCACACTCTTGGCAAAACTGTTAGCCCTGCTTCATTTTGTACTCCCAGGCCAAATTTGGCTGTTACTCCTGGTAACTCTAGACTTCCCACTTTTGCATGCCAGCCTCCTATAATGAAAAGAACATCTTTTTGAGTGTTAGTTCTAGAAGGTCTTATAGGTCTTCATAGAATCATTCAACTTCAGCTTCTTCAGCATTACTGGTCAGGGCATAGACTTGGATTACTGTGATATTGAATGGTTTGCCTTGGAAACGAACAGAGATCATTCTCCCATTTTTGACATTGCTCAAAAATCGCTCTTTTTCCTACTTAAAAAATTATAATACTATTTTTTAAAATTTCAGGCTATCCATGTTATTGATCCCCCACCTCCTCATTTTCTCTTGTTTTACAACACATAATCGCTCTTGCTTACATTTTGGAGATGATTTTAGATTTCTTCGTCTTCTTCTTATTTTTTTTTTTAGTAATAATTGTTTTCTGCTCCCTGAAGTCTTTCTTTTTTTCTTTCTTTCTTTTTTTAATTTATAGGTCTCATTTTTTTAGCTCTCAGTCTTCATTCTAAAGACTTCCCTCCAATGTCTGGTGGTCCTTGATGGACAGTTCATCTATTTAGGAATGCACTTAAAAATCTCTGTGCACATAATGGTGGCTGTTATCATGTATGTTTCACTTTAAAATAATTATTCAATGCTGATCCTTTTTATCAAAGGACCCAAAATATTAGTTACAGAGATTTGGAATTTGCTCCCCAAGGGATCTTCCAGAAATAAAGCTTCTTCTTCCTTAAGGGGGCTTTCCCAGTGGCTCAGAAGGTAAAGAATCTGCATACAATGCAGGAGATCCAAGTCTGATCCCTGTGTCAGGAAGATCCCCTCGAGAATGGCATAGCCACCCACTCCAGCATTTTTGTCTGGAGAATTCCATGGACAGAGGAGCCTGGTGGGCTACAGCCCATGGAGTGGCAAAGAGTCAGACATGACTGAGCAACAAACACACACACTTCCTTCAGGGAAGATAAGTGCCTAGTTGCTGACATTCTGGGAATACTGAACCTTAGTCCTGAACTTTTTGCCCAATGTCCCTGAATCTGTAGGCTCTCTGTTAAAGTTTCATCAGAAAACAAGCCTTCAGTGCTCTTGTAGTGGCCATGAGGGTTTATGAAGCAAAGAGTCTATTTTCTATAAAATACATCTCCTTTTAGCCTGGATACTTATTTTTCCCACCCTAGAGAGCTGATTCTTCCCAGTGGGAAACACTCAGGGGTTTTTTAGGAGGAATTAGCTGCTGACATATCCTTCTTGCTGTTGCTGTTTAGTTGCTAAGTCACGTCCAACTCTCTGTGACCCCATGGATGGCAGCAGGCCAGGCTTCCCTGCCCTTTACCATCTCCTTGAGTTTGCTCAAATCCATGTCTATTGAGTCGGTGATGCTACCTAACCATCTCATCCTCTGCCAGCCTCTTCTCCTTTAAGGCTTCAATCTTTCCCAGGCTCAGGGTCTTTTCCAATGAGCTGGCTGTTCACATCAGGTGGCCAAAGTGTTGGAGTTTCAGCTTCAACATCCTTATCGCTCTTCAAACACTTAAGTTGTAACTTCTTCCATTTTTATTTCCCATCTTCTATTGTCTTCCACCTTGTATTTTTTGTCCATTTTGTTAATATCTTGACATCTTTCACTGTCCTTTTATCGCTTTTTTTTTTTTTTACTGGAAAAAAGGGGTCTCTATGGTTATTTTCCACAAATAAATTTGAAGTATTCATCTTTCATCTTAAGAGAACTCTATTGGATGTCCCCAAATGAAACATGAGTCAGCATTTGCAGTGCCAGTCTTGGGTTAATGTGCTGTCTTGTCTGGGTGCTGGATCACTTTTATGGTGACACAAAATCTTTTTCCATAAAGTCTTTTCTCCCAAAGGAGAACATAACCCAGAAGATCAAGTGTAGGAGAAAGCAACTGACTTAGACTGACTTATTGGTCTTTTCTTCCCTTCAAGAGCATGATAAATGCTTGTCAGGTGGATGAATGAATCATTGAAAAAACGTCTTCCTGTTTGAAATGGTAGATAAAGAATATGAAAAAAATAAGAACCTTGTTTGGCAAAAATGATATTGAGAGTTGACCTGTAAAAAAATAATGGAAATCTTGTTTCCTCAGTTCAATAATAGTACATATTTCCTGGGTAATCTGATAAATTCCAGGGCTGTGCTAGGTGATTCAGTTGTCAAAGCATAAGATAAACAAGCTGATAATTTCAATATAGTTTGGTTTCTAATGCATGAGTATATAGACAGGTATTTGCCTTTTGTAAGTGTGTAATAATGCATATGTGATTAAAATATATAGATATGTTCCTATAAAGTTAACAACGAAAAGTCCACCACTTAAATAAGACCCACTACCATTACGTTAAGAGAAAAATAAGAAATGAATGTGGAAGGTTTAAAGTGAAAAGTAAAGAATCCCTTCAGTCCCTTTCTAGAGTCCCTCTTAGTCAGATGGGCTTCCCAGGTAACTCAGTGGTAAAGAATCTGCCTGCCAGTGCAGGAGATACAGGTTTGATCACTGGGTTGGGAAGATCCCCTGGAGGAGGAAATGGCAACCCACTCCAGTACTTTTGTTTGGAGAATCCCATGGATAGAGGAGTCTGGCGGGCTACAGCCCATGGGGTAGCTAAAGAGTCAGACACGACCGAGTAACTGAGCGCAAACATACATGTACATAATCTTAGTAAAATAGTTATTGTCAATAGGACTGTGCAGATGCATGCATATCTTCTTATACATGAGAAAGATCTGGACACAGAGATTTGAATCTCCTTTCCACTCAGCAAATCATATCAATCTCATTCTTTTTTAACAGCTGCATATGACTTCACTCTATGTATGTGGCCTCTTTTAATCAGTCTACATTAGACTGGTTCCTTCCAAAATTCAACTGTTAAAAAGTCATTGTAAGGGCTTGTCAGATGTTCTAGTGGCCAAGACTCCATGTTCCCAATGCAGGGGGCCAGGATTCAGTCCTGGCCCCTGTGGTCAGGGAACTAGATCCCACATGCCAAAACTAAGAGTTCTCATGCCACAACTAAAGGTTCTATGTTCAGTTCAGTTTAGTCACTCAGTTATGTCTGACTCGTTGTGACCCCATGAACTGCAGCATGCCAGGCTTCCCTGTCCATCACCAACTCCCAGAGCTTACTCAGACTCACGTCTATTGAGTCAGTGATGCCATCCAACCATCTTGTCCTGTGTCATCCCCTTCTCCTCCCACCTTCAATCTTTCCCAGCATCAGGGTCTTTTCCAATGAGTCAGTTCTTCACATAAGGTGGCTAAAGTATTGGAGTTTCAGCTTCAGCATCAGTCCTTCCAATGAATATTCAGGATTGATTTCCTTTAGGATGGACTGGTTGGATCTCCTTGCAGTCCAAGGGATTCTCAAGAGTTTTCTCCAACACCACAGTTCAAAAGCATCAATTCTTTGATTTTCAGCTTTCTTTATAGTCCAAATCTCACATCAATACATGACTACTGGAAAAACCATAGCTTTGACTAGACAGAACTTTGTTGGCAAAGTAATTTCTCTGCTTTTTAATATGCTATCTAGGTTGGTCATATCTTTTCTTCCAAGGAGTAAGCATCTTTTAATTTCATGGCTACAGCCACCATCTGCAGTGATTTTGGAGACCCCCCCAAAATAAAGTTTCTCACTGTTTCCATTATTTTCCTCATCTATTTGCCATGAAGCGATGGGACCAGATGCCATGATCTTTGTTTTCTGAATGTTGAGCTTTAAGCCAACTTTTTCACTCTCTTCTTCCACTTTCATCAAGAGGGTCTTTGGTTTTTCTTCACTTTCTGCCATAAGGGTAGTGTCATCTGCATATCTGAGGTTATTGATATTTCTCCCGGCAATCTTGATTCCAGTTTCTGTTTTATCCAACCCAGCGTTTCTCATGATGTACTCTGCATGTAAGTTAAATAAGCAGGGTGACAAAATACAGCCTTGATGTACATCTTTCACTATTTGGAACCAGTCTGTGGGTCCATGTCCAGTTCTAACTGTTGTTTCTTGACTTGCATACAGATTTCTCAGGAGGCAGGTCAGGTCGACTGGTGTTCCCATCTCTTTCAGAATTTTCCACAGTTGGTTCTGATCCACACAGTCAAAGGCTTTGGCATAGTCAACAAAGCAGAAGTAGGTGTTTTTCTGGAACTTTCTTGCTTTTTCTATGATCCAACTGATGTTGGCAATTTGATTTCTGGTTCCTCTGCCTTTTCTAAATCCAGCTTGAACATCTGGAAGTTCACGGTTCACATACTGTTGAAGCCTGGCTCAGAGCGTTTTGAGCATTACTTTACTAGCGTGTGAGATGAGTGCAATTGTGAGGTAGTTTGAGCATTCTTTGGCATTGCCTTTCTTTGGGATTGGAGTGAAAACTGACTTTTTCCAGTGCTGTGGCCACTGCTGAGTTTTCCAAATTTGCTGGCATATTGAGTGCAGCACTTTCACATCATCTTTTAGGATTTGAAATAGCTCAACTGGAATTCCATCACCTCCACTAGCTTTGTTCGTAATGATGCTTCCTAAGGACCACTTGACTTCACATTCCAGGATGTCTGGCTCTAGGTGAGTGATCCCACCATCATGATTATCTGGGTCATGAAGATCTCTTTTGTATAGTTCTTCTGCATATTCTTGCCACATCTTCTTAATATCTTCTGCTTCTGTTAGGTCCATACCGTTTCTGTCCTTTATTGTGCCCATCTTTGCAGGAAATGTTCCCTTTGGTATCTCTAGTTTTCTTGAAGAGATCTTTAGTCTTTCCCGTTCTGTTGTTTTCCTCTATTTCTTTACATTGATCGCTGAGAAAGGCTTTCTTATCTCTCCCTGCTATTTCATGTACTGCAACTAAAAAAAGATTCTGCACACTGCACCAAAGATAGAAGATCCCACATGCCACCACTAAGACCCAGCACAGCCAGAAAAAACAGTCACTGCATTGAGTATGCTTGTTCTTATATGTTGCACTGGGGGGAAAGTCAAGAAGGGTTGAGAAAATGACTCCAATAATCACTTCAGTCTGGGTTGAGATTTGGTTCCCAGACAGTGTGTGTCCACCTCTACCTTGCTCCTGATGGCATCTGAGCAGATGGCAGGAGTGAAAAAGTTGCAAGGAGCCTAGCTTTCAGAGAAGTCTGAATGCCCAGGATGGAAATTCACTTACTTCCAAAGAAACTTTTCCACCTCAACTGCCAGATTTTCCTCCTGTTTGTAGACCACAACGCCTCCTTTCAATTAATAAAATGGGTCATTATCACTCCGCCCTTTCTGCCTCCTGAGAAGGAATCTGTTCAGGTCCACAGTCCTCTTTTAGTTGAGTGAGGATGAACGGCTCTTGCTACCTCCAGGTGAAGCAGAATGCATGAAATCCTCTTTTTTAATGTTGTTCCCACAACATTTATTCCTACCTGCTTGAGAGGCCAAGGATATCTAAGGACATTGTCCACCAACAGCAGAAGGACATAGGAGTGTGGTGTATTGACAGTGAGTGGGCTGAAAATCTACCCTGTACCAGCCAGGGTGAGACTTCAGAGTGGAAATTTCCAAATTGCCCCTCAGATGAGAGCCCACGGTGATGGCTATGGAACCAGGGTTGAGGGGTGAGGCAAAGCTAGAAAGAGGCCAGGGAATAATGAAAATGGAAGCCGAGCAGTTTGGGGAGCAAGTGGGGGATGCAGAGCACCCGTGGACCATCTCTCTGTACAGTCAGGGCTGTTTGGTCGGCCTCAGAAGGCTGGGGAAGCTCAGCGTATTCCTCCTCACACATCACCAGGGCTGCGTGTCAACGTGTTTGTCTTTAGGACTGATCTGTGAGATCCCCGAGGCCAGGGGCTGTATTTTATGCTGTGTCTTAGCATTCAGTGGGAGGCTCTGGCTCAGGCATAGGAACCGAAGTTGCACTGTGTTCAAGGAAAGCAGTGTGTCTCACACCCGGTGTTTTTCATGGCAGCATCAGCGCTTTCCTCCAGATCTGAATCAGAATCTCAGGGATGAGTCCTGAGAATCAGCTGGCTGGACAAGGTGAAGGTTGAGTTTTAAAGTCATCCAGCCCTCTACGGCTCAGTGTTCCCGCAGGCATCACTTTTTGTATACCTCCTTCTCGTCCTCCCAGCGTCCTGTGAATGGTGAATTTGACTGTCATGGCCAGCTCCTCCTTGTTAAGGGGATTCAGGAAGATTTGGTAACATTTTCTCATGGGCAACTAGAAGAGGTGTGTGTGTGTATATATATATATATATATATATATGTATATTCTTTCCCAACCATCCAAGCTCTGGACAGGCTGCCGCCTGAGTGTGCTTGGGTATATGCCTCCCCCCAAAGTCACATTCTTCCTGAGATATTTACAATGGCAGAGATAATGGGTTATTGATGAACCAATCAGTTGGGATGGCCCCTGGTGAATTAACTGGTGGCCACTGACCTGCCGGGGATAAAGAACTATTGCTGAATTCAGCAGAAGCCGGGAAAGGTCTAAATCATGCCCATCACTGCCTGCAAAGCTGGTAATCTCTGTTAAAGTTGGTACAACAGCCAATTCCTCATACAGGGGAAGCAACTTATTTAATTTATAGTTAATTGAAGGCTTGGGGCTTTGGAGGCAGAGGGGTGAGGGTTTTCCTCCTGGGCTCCTCTTCTCCATCTCAGCTATGTAACCAACTGTAACTGATTCAACCCACCCCAGCTGCAGCTTCCTGGGCTATGAAGTGATAATCTTGTTACCTTTGCAGCACTGCCATAAATAGTACATGAAATGATGAATGGAGAGCATTTCACAGTTTGCAAAGCACTTTCACACTCACCATCTCATTTAATTCTCACAATAATCCTCTGAAGTGGGTGTTGTTAGCTCATTTTTATACACAAACATCACCAACTTCTGGGGCTTCCCAGGTGGCACTAGTGGTAAAGAACCTGCCTGCCAATGCAGGAGACTGCAGAAATGTGGGTTTGATCCCTGGGTTGGGAAGATCTCCTGGAGAAGGGAATGGCAACCCATTCCAGTATTCTTGCCTGGAGAACCCCATGGACAGAGGAGCCTGGTGGGCTATGGTTCATAGGGTTGCAAAGAGTTAGACAGGATTGAAGCAAGTTAGCACACATGCACACACATCACAAGGTTTAGAGGCTGTGAGTGTCTTGTTCAAGAACCAATCTCTCCCCGCTGCCATGACACACACATTTTATATCGAGAAAAGCAATACTCAAGAGGGCACATGGTTTGCCCAAAGACATGTGACCAATAAAAGGTCAGCTTAGTAGCTTCCTAGAATTCTTAGAATACAATCTAAGCTATACATATTGGCCCTCAGGACCTAATTGAACCAGTTTTTATCCATCTATTTCTCTATTTGTGGAAGTTCAAAAAAGTGGTTCCAATTCTCCATCCTACCTTCTATTCAGGTCCTTGACTGTGTAATTTTGTAACGTCTTTGCTCTCTGACTTTTTCTGGCCAAAAAAAATGATGGGATGACAGTGCTGAGATCAGGCTTCACTGAGCGCTGCATGCCTCCATGCATACCTGCGCCTTTGCCATTTGCCATGATAACCTGTCTGGGCTGGGATGCTGGAGGATGACAGACACGTAGAGCAGAATTTAAGCTGATGTTGAGCTCCGCTGGCACACGAGCAGTAGACACGCTGTTGCATCTACTGAAGTCCGCATCTGTTTGTTACTCAGCATTATTGTGCCAAAGATAGCTGATACACTAACCTCGCCTTGGGTCCTCTCTCCCTCCCTCACTGCGTCACAGCCACACTGGTTTTCTTCGTCCCTTAGATACACCCATCCTGCTCCCAGTCCCTGTGCAGATATGCTGTTTGGCCGGCAACACTCCCTCCTCTTCATCTCTCATCCTTCAGTGATGAGCCTGACTGTTGCTTCCGTAGAGAGAACTCACCTGATTGCTCTGTCTGAATTAGGTCACTGTCCATATTCTGTTATGCTACCCTTCTCCATCAGAGCCTTTGTTACAATACTCTGGTTGCTGAAGCTCTGGTGGCTCAGACAGTAAAGAAACTGCCTGTAATACAGGAGATCCGGGTTCCATCCCTGGGTCAGGAAGATCCCCTGGAGAAGGAAATGGCAACCCACTCCAGTATTCTTGCCTGGAGAATCCCATGGACAGAGAAGCCTGGCAGGCTATAATCCATGGGGTTGCAAAGAGTCGGACATGACTGAGCGACTAACACTTTAATCATGTATTACTTTTTTTAGCTTCATGAGGTCTGCAATGACAGAACTGGTGGTCAGATGTTTTATTCATGTCTCTGTTCTCGGCATTTTACACAGTGCCCAGTACAGAGCATGCTCTCAGCACATAATTGGTGAATAAATGGATAAGAGAATGAATGAATTGGCAGAGCCAGGATTTCAAGCCTTCACTCTTTCCTCTCTTCTTCCAGTGCCACAATCCTGGCATTATTGGAGGGTTATCTTTTTTTGGAGAACCCTGTCTAAAACACACACTTCCCTGATAATGTTTAGCCTGTTTAGCTAGCATCTTCTTATTGGTTGACACACAAGCGAGCAACTTACCACTTTAAGGGATTAGCTAACAGCTGGCTAAGACATGGGAAAACAACTCAGGGGAGATCATAGTATGAGGGGATGAAATCCACAGGAGGAAAGAAAGGGAAACAGGGCCAGTGGGAGGAACATTTCTTGGGTTCAGCCATGGTGGCCAATTCTGGCTTTTGTTGCAGCAACTGGCCGCCATGGTGAGGTCTCCAGATTTATTCTGGAGAGACATCTGGATGGAGGAGTGATTCCCATCCTCTTGCAGACCTGCATTTTCTCCTGGGCTACTAGTCACTACCCTCCAGGACCCAGATCTTGGGATCTTGCTGCCCCAGATGCTTGGCTAGAGTCTCTACTCTGGGCTGATACCCAGGAGGACCAAAATCTTGGGAACTCAACTGTTTTGAATTAATTGCACTACAAAAGGATGGAGACCAGGAAGGTGGACGCCCCTGTGGTGAAGTCAGAATCTAGAGCAAACAGCCTCTTAACACTTAGAGCCCTGGGATGGGGCGGGGCGGGGGGGGTGGGCGGGGAGGAAATCAGACACACTGCATGCTAAAGTCAAAGGGAAAATCCAACCTTTCTGAGGCAGGATGGGGGAACGCTTGAAAAAAAAACAATTAATACAAGCAGATCACCTGGTGGTTCCTGAATTTATGTAGCTTTCAGGGGACTGAAAGACGCAGAAAAAGAGAATAATATAAATCAAAGAATAGGTTCTACTCATTGCTTTGGCTTTGTAGGTCACTGTCTCAAATGACCAGAAAGTTCCAGCTGAGAATGTCTGATTGAGTTGTTATACATATGTTATATATGTGTGTTAGTCACTCTGTGGTGTCTGACTCTTTGTGACCCCATGGACTATAGCCCACCAGACTCCTCTGTCCATGGGATTCTCCATGGGATTCTGGAGTGGGTAGCTATGTCCTTTTCCAGTGGATCTTCCTGACCCAGGAATCAAATCTGGGCCTCCTGCATTGCAGCCAGATTCTTTACCATCTAAACCGCCAGGGAAGCCTTATGTACCTAAAAGCAGTTTTCCATAACACATTAACAAGAATTCCAGGGAGGAAATAAAGAAGTGATAAAAGCATTGCATACTTTATCCTTCTCCTGAAGAATCACAAGTACATTTGCATATTATAGGCTCTGAAAAATCTAGCAAAGAAAAGTAAAACATTAAAAAATTTTCATCTCTATCTAAATTTATTTCGCTAAGGAAACAACTTCCTCTCTCTCCTTCCCTTTCTTCCTCCCTCCCTTCTTTCCATCCTTCCTTCCTATCTTGTTCAATTGCCAGGTATCATCATTCTGCAAGTCATAATTTGTGAAATACTGACTTTGGGACATTTTTTCCAATATATTCCACTTTGTTTTGTGATTAAAGTAATAGAAACACAAAGAAACAGAGGATTATTCATCGAGCCCCTCTTGCGTCAGGCATGGTGCTAAGCACTTTTTGTATACCTGAGTTCATTTTATTCTCAAACCCATAGTGAAGTAGGGAATACTATCAGCTTTTCAGATGAGGAAACTGAAGATCATAGTGGCTGAGTTTCTTGTCCAGGGTCATACCAACAAGAAAAGGAATTGACTAGGTTCAAACCCTGACACAGCTAATGGGATCCAAGACAAGGAAGCCTGGCATGCTGCAGTCCATGGAGACGCAAAGGGTCAGATATTACTTAGCGGCTGGAGAACAACAAACCCAGATAACCTACTATTGGCTTACCTTAGCCACCAGGCTTAGACTGTAAGGGTGATCTGTGATTACTGTGCACTGATTCAAGTTCGAATCTCATCTGGAAACAGTCTCACAGACACACCAGGAACCGATGCTTCATCTGGGCTCCCAGGAACCCTGTCAACTTGACACACAAAATTAACCATCACTGCAGAGAAAGGATTATTCCCAGCTCCTCAAACATCTGGATCCTGAGAACTGATCAGCGATGCCTGCGAAAGAGATTTTCCAGTGATCACATAGTAACAGGTGGCCAGGTGGGAATGAGGACCCAGGTCTTTTTACTACAGCCCTTAGTTTTTAAACATGAGGATGAGAAAACCCTGGGTAGGGTGGGGAGTGAAGGGATGGACACACCATCCTGGCTGTCCTTTCCTGCAGTTCAGATGGTCTTCAGAGCTCTGGCCACAGTCATGATGGGTTACCCAGAGAGTAGCTAATGACATAATCATGGACTCTCCACAGTCAATTATTGCAATTACTGGAAGCCACTCTCTTGTCATATTTCATTTAGCACAAAAAGGCACTAGAGAGGCAAGTGACATCGAGGGTCCTGGGCCCATTGTCGCTGCCCTCACTGGAACAGGCATCTAAAAAGGGAAATGCCAACCCCAATAAACTGCTCCTGCAGAAGCCATTAGGCTGGGTGACATGTTCACTTAGGGTGACGTATATTGATCATGTAAAACACGCACACTGTATAATATGATTAAACAAACTCGGCCAGTTTCAGAGAGAGCCAGCTGAATAGAGCATGTTCCCGTATTCTGCAGCAAGAGCCTCATGGCCCTGACTGGATCTGTTACTCATTCATTCATTCATCCATTCAACAGGTGTTTCTTAAGTATCTGTTATGCGAAGGAGAAAATGATGAGTTTGGATTATCTCTGGAATGGCCAGTTATTAACAGTCAACACACAGTTGACACATGAGTCCGCAGTAAAGGGAAAATCTGCCCATTTGGGGTTCTCCTGTGGTCATCTCAGGGGACTCCCCTCTATTTCAAACCCAGACTAAGCTACTGAAATCCAGTGGTACCTAGGACAGTGAAATAATGGGGCTCAAGCCCCATATTATATAGTCTACAGTCTCCGAGGAAAGTGGAAAAAGTAAGGGTCTGACAAGTCATTAGGTTTATCCACCTGACTCCTGGTAGATATTTTCTCAGAGTGAAGGTAGTCAAGAATCTGTAGGATTTGATGATTTGTAATCACATATTTAGGGCTTCACTGACGGCTCAGTGGGAAAGAATCTGCCTGCAATGCAGGTGACTCCATCACCTGTGGACTGGATCCCTGGGTCAGGAAGATCCACCAGAGGAGGAAATGGCAACCCATTCCAGTATTCTTGCTGGGAAAATCCCATGAACAGAAGAGCCTGACAGGCTACAGTCTGTGGGGTTGCAAAGAGTCAGACTCGACTGAGCACAACAGCAACATGGAGCCTTCACCACCTAGGCATGGTTCATTCAGTCATGGTGATAGGCGGTTCAGCGTCCAGCCCATCTCCTCTCCCAGGAGCTCTGGGGTCCCTTGAGGTGGGACAGAAAGCTCCAACATTATAATCACAGGGTTGGTTGTCCAGGCAACCAACCCCCATCCTCAGGTGAGGTCCAAAAGCTGCCTCATTCACATAATAAAAGACACTTTGGTAGCTCTCCTCTTTTAAGAAATGCCAAGGGTTGTAGGAGCTCTGTGCCAGAAAAGGGGGCAAAGACACAAACGTTGCTTTTTAAAGCATTTTTTATTGGAGTAGAGTTGCTTTACAATGTTGTTAGTTTCTATGTAGAGCAGAGTATACCAACTATACATACATACACATGTACCGCCTCTTTTTTGGATTTTCTTCCCATTTAAGTCACCGAAGAGCATTAGGTTCCTTAAAAAATTAAAAACAGAATGACTGTTTCACTTCTGGGCAATGTACCAGGACAGAATCATAATTACGGAAGATGCATGCACCCCCATGTTCATTGCAGCTCTATTGACAACAGCCAGGACATGGAAGCAACCTAAGTGTACATCAACAGAGGAGCAGATAAAGAAGATGTGGCGCATATATATGATGGGACTTTACTCAGCCATAAAAAGGAATTTAAACGGTGCCATTGGCAGAGATTTCGATGGACCTAGAGACTGTCATGCCGAGTGAAATAAGTCAGAAAGAGAAGACACATATATTTCCGATTATGAATCACAATTAGGGATCTTGACCTGTCAGATATAAAAGACGAAAAAACTGCACAATGCAGGCAAGAACACACGAAGTTTAGGCTACTGGCTTACTGACTTTGTATCTCACTTTCTAATCTGGGAGTGAGGCTAATAAGCAGACTACTCTCCTGGCTTGCTCTGAGGATTAAATGAAGCATTAGGGCAAAGCTCTTTACACAGAGGCTGGATGATAGTAGTTGCTCAATAAATGGCAGCTTTTATGTACATTTTAGATAATGGAGCCCCACACCCACCCCCTCCCCAACAAATGTTATGGATTGTCATTTCAAATATTCTACTCACTAGTATTTTCCTGTAACATTAGGTTTGTACCGTGAGATCCATGAGAGCTGGGTGGGGGAGGGGGTGACTTCACCATCATCCTTATAATAATCCTAACAAAAACAATAGTCATTACAATGATCCCAACCATAGCAAGCCGGTATTGAGCACTTACTTTGTTCCAGAGATTACTCAGATGTGGGCTGTGCTTGCATTATCTCATTGAATCCTTTCAGCAACCCAGTAGGACTGGCAGTGTTTGGTCCATTTTCAGGTGTGGAAAGGAGGGCAAGGAGAGAGAGAGAGACGTCTACATTATTTAGACGGTGCTATTTATCTTAGTATTCCCAGGATCTTGAACAATCGTTACCTAAATGGAGATCCTTGAAGGTCAGTGAGTTAATGATGGAATGAAGACATGGGGAAATGGGTGGATGAAGATAAAAAGAAATAAGCCACAGGGGTCAAAACCCTGGCAGACATGTGTCCTCACTCACTCTGGACATACTTGATTAACCTCCAGGGACCTGGGCATCTCTAGAGCATTCTTTGGGTTTTTAATCCCCCTGCAAGAGCTGAACCAGGAAGTCACCGCACCATCTTTTTTTTTTTTTTTTCTTTGTGGCTCTAATTACCTGCTCATTGCCATGCAAGGATTTCTCCAGCCCTGTTCCTGAGAGGGAGTGGAAATTTTGTGAGAATCGTACCCATTAAGGCCTTTTATGATCACCATTATGTAATAAAGAGCATCTGGAGTCTGAGGAATTATTGCAAGCTTTTATTTTGTTTTAAGTATAACTATCTCCTCATCCCCTTCTTCCCTTGGATGGTTGCATTAATAGAGCTTCGCTCGCTGTCTCTCAGTGCAGAGCCTCTGGTGGACTGCAGCCACGCCCCCTTCTTCTTGCTCAACAGAAGCCCAGTTTGTGCTGGTACCTACCCTCCTGCCATGGTCACATGATTCCAGATGACCTCACTCTCAGTCTTAGCTAAATCCGACTGGTCCAAGGGCATCTCTATCTCTTTATAAGTGTTAGGTTTAGGGGCAACCAGGTGGCATGCTTCTAACTGATTGGATGCTGGGAAGAATGCAGAAGGTCCTTGGGGGTACATCTTCCTCTCTCTGGGGCTTCCCAGATGGTGCTAGTAGTAAAGAATCCACCTACTAATGCAGGAAAACGCAGGACGAAATGGCAACTCACTCCAGTATTCTTGTCTGGAAAATCCCATGGACAGAGGAACCTGGTGGGCTACAGTCCATGGGGTCACAGAGGGTTGGCCACATCTGAACGCATATGCATTCATTCATTCCTCCCTCCCAAGAGAGAATCACAGGAAGAAAAGATCCCTTTCTTCCCCTGGACATCATCCTATCAGGATGTGATGCCCTGAGCTAGTCAGCCATCCTCCCACCAGGCTGTGCTGAAGCCAACAGTAGGATGGTAGAGCAGAGGTGTTAAGTGACCTGGGTCTCTGGTGACATCTCTGGGCTGTGGATCTATGACCGTGTGCTACCTGTGGTCTTCATAGAAGATGACATATTCCTCTCTTGTTTAAGTCGGTTTCATGGGAGTTCCTAATTTTGCAGCTGAAAGCATGCTAATTATTAAAAGGCCTCAAGAACCCAGAAATCCCAGAGAGGACCAGCTTTCCGAGATAAACTTGTTTTCCAGATGGAGAGAACAGAGGTGACCTTCTTCAAATATGTTGGAGGAGGGCATGGCAACCCACTCCAGCGTTCTTGTCTGGAGAACCCCATGGACAGAGGAGCCTGGTGGGCTACAGTCTATGGAGTCACAAAGAGTCGGACATGGCTGAAGTGACTTAGCACGCTTTGAGTATGTAGGTTCTCTGCAAAGTGTCCAAAGTTCTTTTATCTTGAAGAGTTTTGAATCCTAGATGCTCTGGCTAAAAAGGGACTTCAGAGATGATTTAATAGAGTACTTCCTGAACTCAAACGCTTTGGGAGTATGACATCAGTATCACCTGGAGGGATTAAAAAAAAAAAAATCATCCCCTACACAGTGCTCTAGGGCTTCCCTGGTGGTTCAGTGGGTCAAGAATCTGCTTGCAGCGCAAGAGCCACAGCAGACGCAGTTCGATCTCTAGGTCAGGAAGATCCCCCAGAGGAGGGCATGGCAACCTACTCCAGTGTTCTTGCCTGGAGAATCCCACGGACAGAGGAGCCTGGCGGGCTGCTGTCCATGGGGTTGCAAAGAGTCAGATACGACTGAATTGATTTAGCATGCACACAGGCACACAGGGCTCTAGAGATACTAATTTCAGAGCTTTGGGGTGCACGCTGGGTGTTTATATTTTTAAAAAACTCCCTAGGTGATTCTGATGATAATCCAAGAATCATTGACCTTAGTCTGTGTTTTTCATCTCCCCCTCCACCCAGCCATAGAAACTTTTTCTTTTCTAAACAAAACAATCAAACAAATCCCCAAATCCAAGCCATTTTTCTATAGAGACCCAGCTATTTTATTTTTTTCTCTTGGTTAAAGGGGCCAAAGATTTCTGGAGTGGGAAAGAGCAAAGTCTGAGGAATGGGGCATGATTAATATCTCCAGCTATGTGAAAGAGAATTGTGTTGAAATAGAGAGAAAGGGTTTCCAATATTCTCATGGGGGTATGGTTTGGAAGCAAATAAACTTTCTGGGGAGAAGACGTTTCCTCTTTCTTCTTTTCTTTCTTTCTCTCCTTTTCTACGCCTTATTCAGCAGAACAGTAGAAGGAAGAATTTTCTTAAGGGTTAGCACAGATCTATTTACAGAAAATGGAGCGGTCAGTATAGGTAGGAAGCCCCCAACTTCTTGGTTTCAATCTTATAGAGAAGAACCAAGTATCTGCCACTCTTGACAGAGATAGGAAAGTCTAGATACAATGTATACAGCTCAGAGACAGGACAGGTCTAAGAGTCTCTTTCTTGAATCAAACAAACAAAAATAAGCAAACAATTCAATATAAATACCAGTATTATCAGCCCAGACAATAATCTTTTTGACAACTTTTTTGAAATATTAGGACTTTGTTTAGAGTTCCCATCTCTTTTTTCATGCCTGAAAATCTGGTACTGTACGTGAAAGCAACTAAAAATAAAAGCCAAAAAGCCCTGTGATTTTCTCTTTAATTTTCTAGTTGATGTCTGCATTAGCATGTTTGTGAAGAGAAGGAAGCCCCAAATGAATGTGGTCCAGGGAAGTAAGAATAATTGCTCAGTGAATGTTTGCTTTTAATGATTTTATTCATCCATGGAGTCCAAGTCCCTTGGCTAGGGGGCGGGCCTTTCCCCAGCCACGGTGTTCTACTCATCCTCCAGTCTTCATCTTGAATTTACTGGCTGCTAACTCAACTTGGGAACACCTTTCTCAGGAGGAGTGAGTCGTTGTAACTTAAAAGGTCAAAGTGTAACAGGATGGCATTTTGGAGAAAGCCTGCAGTACCGACTGGTGCCAGAGAGGGGCAGCATAGAGCCACCAGCACCAAGGTCCGGCAACTGTGGCCCAGAACTCTGCGAAGTCGCTTCAGTCGCGAGTCTATGGACTGTGGCCCACCAGGCTCCTCTGTCCGTGGGAATCTCCAGGCAAGAATACTGGAGTGGGTTGTAATGCCCACCTCAAGGGATCTTCCTTTCCCAGGGACTGAATCCTCATCTCTTAAGTCTCCTATGTTGGCAGATGGGTTCTTTACCCCTAGTGCTAACTGGTCAGGAGGTTAGAGTCTCAAGAAAATCAGTTAAGGAGTCCCAGGTATAATGGAAGCTAAGATGAAAACCGCAGAAGAGCTGGGACAGAAGCAAACACCGCAAGAGATGAAGCGGCAATGTTTGTGGGCTTTGCCTCCTCCCTCCTCACACGGAAATCACACGCTCCATCCCTTGGACTTTGCGCAGTCTGATATTCGTTCTACAAATCATGCATGCATGCATTCATTCACTGGCAGGGATAGAATAGCTGCCTTTTAGGGGCTTTGAATCTGACCAGGGACTGGGCTCTCAGGAGATGCACCACAGGTCAACCGGGTCTGAGGTCAGAGCCTTTCACTGGAAGGCGGGTCAGATGCAAGAGCTGGGGAGCAGGCGAGGGGGACAGCCCGCTGGTCGTGCTGTGGGGTGATGGGGACGGTGGCTTCTTTCTGATGGGAGCACCTTCTCTGGCCCATCAGAAGTAGGTCCAGGGTCGTTGTAGGATTACACACTTCCAGTTGGGCCAGTTAAGCACAGCTCAACACCAGGGTCCCTCCGATTCACCGGAGTCTTTATATTAACAGGTTCATGTGGTTAATACAGCAGTTTCCAGGAGATGGCAGTAGAGAGCATTTAAGGATGGGGCGCCATTTTGTCATTTCCCCTGGGTCCTGCCAAGACTCGGTGTGAGATTTTAGAGGAAGCAGCTGAACATTGTCAGGAAACAGTGTCTGACGGACTGCAGTGAGCGTCCTCACGGGAGTCAGGGCCCTCGCCATCAGTACAACTGGACCTGCTGGGAAGCAGTGAGGATCCTCACAGGACATTTGAGCTGACCAAAGGAAAACCTGACATGTAGACATTTTCATCCTGTGTCTTAACCATATGCCATCAATGGATTCAGCAGAGAAAAGTTTAACACTGACATGTAAACCACTACGCAAGTATAGCATCATGCACAGACGAGGGGCAAGGCAGTTTTATTTACTATTAAAATTTGTCACTGAATTTCATCATCTTCAAGGTGAGTTTTCCTTTCCTTCTTTGTCTATGGTTGGGTCAATAAAAAGTGGTAGAAATTGCTTGATTTTTCTTGTGGTGGGGGCGGCGCTGGGATGGGTCTTTGTGTGTGGTTCAGGAGCTTGCCTCTAATTGCTTTATGTGTGGGCCTTGTTGCCCTGTGACACATGGAATCTTAGTACCCCTAACCCATACCCCCTGAATTGGAAGGTGGAGTCTTTTTTTTTTTTAATGGTTTTATTTATTTATTTATTGCTTGTCCTGGGTCTTTTCTCTAGTTGCAGTGTGCTGGCTTTTCATGGCGGTGGTGTCTCTTGGTGCAGAGCACGGGCTCTAGGGCACAGACTCAATAGTTGTTGTGTGTAGGCTTAGCTGGTCTGCAACAAGTGGGATCTTCCCAGATCAGGGATGGAACCCATGTCTCCTGCATTGTCAGATGAATCCTTTACCACTGAGCCACTAGGGAAGCCTTGGAAGATGATCTTAACCACTGGACCAACAGCGAAGTCCTGAAACTGCTTGACTTACATTTTGAATGGAAGGGAGAATAGAAATCTTCCAAAATAGATCAAATGGCTAATTATTTGGGAGGGGTGTTATTTTTTAAAGAAAGAGAAATAAGCTGTGATTATTACTATTGTTATTTTAGAGAGGAAAAAGTTTCCAGGTTAATTGCTTCTGCCTAATGAATCATTTCCACAACACCCTTGTGTCTCTGAAATAAAAGTTGTCAAAAAGTTCTAATAAGCTGATGGATTTCTGTGTTGTCAATAAACTCAGACTGCCAAAGGCAGCATTAGCTCAATGAAGTATGATTCAAATCAGCTTGATCTTGAAATATATGGCCCCATCATGAGGCCTCTGTCTGCCTCCCTTGCTCACAATTATACAAGCAGACGCGCCATAATTCTTTCTGGAAGTAGGATGCTTGTATTGATGAATCACTGTAACCGGTTGTCTTCTTGCGGTGGACTTCTGTTGTCTCTATTTGCCTGTGTTAAATTTTGGTGCTTTTCACCAGAAATGTTTCCACTGTTGTTTCATTCTCTTGTTGTTGTTTAGTTGCTCAGTCACGTCTGACTCTGTGACCCCATGGACTGTAGCCCACCAAGCTCCTCTGTCCATGGAATTTCCCAGGCAAGAATACTAGAGTGGATTGCCACTTCCTTCTCCAGGGGATATTCTCTACCTAGGGATTGAAACTGCATGTTTTCTGCCCCATGAAGTTGGAGGTGGCCATGGAATTTGCTTTGGAAGAAAAAAGATAAAGTGGAAATGTAAGTGTGACTCCCAAGAAGCCAACATGAAATTCATCACATTCATTTTTTCCCCTAGCTCCACATTCTCCTTCACTTGGAGTGAAGATGAGATGCTGTAAAATAGCCCCCTCCTCTCAATCACAGCGGACAGGTGTGATGAGGAATAAACAGGTGTTGTTTTAAGCTACTGAGGTTTGGGGATGATTTGTTACAGCAGCATAACCCATCCTATCTGACTGATACATTTTCTTTCCCTTATATCCCTTCTAGAGATTCAGGCACTGCCCTAATTCCTTTCTGTATGGTTGGGGGAACAGAGATGGGCTGACTATCTCTCCTTCTCCATTTCACAAGTGATTATGTGGCCCCATCCTGGCCAGACAAATCAGTCTCTCCTCCTGTCCTCAATAACTAGCTCAAAAGTAAGCAAAATGATTCAAGCCGGAGACTTGTGAATCAATCCCTAGACAGGAAGATCTCTCTTTACACAGGGTGATTCATTACGCAGGTAGAGCATAAGGTTCTAGGGATCATTTTTATGGCCACTTTGGAAGATTCTCTCTGAGAATGTAGCCATTCCCAAAGAACTGAGGACTCAAACATGAAAAAGCAGATTCATGGTGATATTATCTAAGCACTCACATTCAGAACACAAGTCTTGTTTTCTGGTGATGCTAACCAGTGTGGGGGAAAAATTGTTTTTTTGCTAAGTTTTTTTCACTTGTAGTAGAAAAGTCTTTAATATTCTTCCTGAACAGATAGGATGAAGCTCCTCAGGTTTTCAACCATATTCATCTACAGAATAAAGTTGAAATCTCTCAGCATGGCCTTCAGTGTCTTTCAGGCTTTAAGCTCAACATCCATTTCCAGCTTGCCATCTGGGTCACGTCCTTTACCATTTCCCCTCCTCTGTCCCCCAGGGTGACCCGGGATCGCATGCTGACCTTTCTCCAAGGACAGCCTGGACTTTCCCACGGTCTTGGGCTATGGTGACTCATGATAGGGTCTGCTCCCCGTCCCCATTTGAATGTCAGCCCCATTAAACAAGGAGGAGGCAGTATTTCATTGCATTTTTATTTTCTTCATCGTGTTAAATGCCAATGCTTGCCCAGTAGTAGGTGCTAAGTAAACAGCTGCAGAACTGTACCAAACTGCATTTCAAGAAGTCTGTTCATTACATGCTCAGCATGCTTAGACCACTGGTACATAGATGGCATCACAGACTCAGAGGACAGGAATCTGAGCAAACTCTGGGAGATAGCACAGGACAGGGGAGCCTGGGGTGCTGCAGTCCACGGGGTCGCAAAAAGTCAGACATGACTTAGTGACTGAACAACAACCACAACAATATACACAAACCCAGTGTGTGGTCGTGTATGACAAAGCCCCATTTGATCCATTTTTATTCACTCAGATGTCATATTTCAGGGCTCCAGTGGAAACCCAACTTTTTGTTTAGGCTAGATTTAAATATGCATCTCCTTTCTAGAAGTCAAGAAGCTCTTGATTAATTAAAATTAGCAGGTTTTTGAAGAAAAAAAATTATGTATGCAGTTAAAAATGTACATTTCACACAGACAGCAGTCCTGGATGGATTCTTTGGTTAACTGTTTTATAGATAGGAAATAAAATCCAGAGGCATTAAGTCACCTGATGCATTATGTCACACAACAGGGCTCAGATTAGCACCTGGACCATCTGATGCCGGAACCTTTGCTATCCCTTCTTTGTGTGGAATTAATGGTCATCCCTCATGGCCCTTCTAAAAGAGAGATGTGTCCTGTGTGATGTGCTTAGTCGCTCCCTCATGTCCAACCCTTTGCGACCGCACGGACTGTAGCCTGCCAAGCTCCTCTGTCTGTGGGGATTCTTCAGGCAAGGATACTGGAGTGGGTTTCCATGCCCTCTTCCAGGGGATCTTCCCAAGTCAGGGATTGAACCCAGGTTTCCTGCATTGAAAGGCAGATTCTTTACTGCTTGAGCCACCAGGAAAGCCCAAAAGAGAGATATTGGTTCTTTAAGAAAGAGTTGTTCTGAAATCGTCTTGATCCCTCACAGTGAAAACTGGAGCTTGACACTCCCTAGAGAAGAGGACTGGCTTCCCAGGTGGCACTGGTGGTAAAGAACCCTCCTGCCAATCCAGGAGACGTAAGGGATGTGGGTTAGATCGCTGGGTTGGGAAGATCCCCTGGAGAAGGGAAATGCAACCTACTCCAGTATGCTTGCCTGGAGAATCCCATGGACAGAGGAGCCTGGTGGGCTATAGTCCATGGGGTCACAGAGAGTCAGACATGACTGAGTGACTAAGCAGAGAGGGCAGTGTAGCCCATGGAGGAGGGCCTGGGCTGGGAGAGCACCCCCGAATCATGACTTTGCTCCTTTCTAGCTCTGTGAACTCTGATAGCCACCAAAGTGCCCCAGTCCTACTTCAGTCCCTTGCAAAATGGAGATAAGAGCCACCACGTGGTGTTGTGAGGATTAAGAGTGAAAACAGATGAAGTATTCCCAGTATAGGACCTGGCATGAAGGAACGCTGTGCAAACAGAGACCATAAATAGTAAGGCATGTTTCTCTAACTTTAGTAATGCATCTGTCTCATGAGGGCTCAGAGGCTGTGTCTTGTCTGTATCCAGATCCAGGGTGCTTGGTAGAAGGCAAATCCTGCCATTTTTGGGAAAGTCTGTTGGCCTCCTCTGCTTCCTTTTCTGGACTTTTAAGTGGGGCGAGGGCTTCCCTGGTGGCTCAGGGGTAAAAGAACCCACCTGCCAAGCAGGAGATGTGATTTCCATCCTTGGGTTGAGAAGGTCCCCTGGAGAAGGAGAAACGGTTATCCACTCCAGTGTTCTTGCCTGGGAAATCCCATGAACAGAGGAGCCTGGCAGGCTACAGTCCACGGGGCCGCAAGAGAGTTGGACACGAGTTGGCAACTAAACAACACAACAACAAAAGCTGGACAATTGTGTCTACCATGTGGGGTTGTTAGGATGAAATAAAGTCCTATGTAAAAAGTCATAAGCATAGGAAATTGTTTAACCTTTCAGTCGTGTCCAGCTCTTTCATGACCTCATGGACTGGAGCCCTCCAGGCTCCTCTGTCCATGGGCTTTTCCAGGCAAGAACACTGGAGTGGGTTGCCATTTCCTCCTCCAGGGGAACTTCCCCACCCAGGGATCGTATCTGCAGCTCCATATCTCCTGCTGGATTGAGGTGACCATGAATACAGAGTCCATTACAGAAGAGTTCCCCCAGGGCTTTCTAAACGCCCTGGTGCTCACCACCCCTTCCTGGGTCCTCCTCGATCTAGGAGCCATCAAGGAGGCAGATTTCGAGGATGCTCTCGGAGCCCTGCCTGCACCATCAGAAGGACGCAGCTGTGTCAGACAGGCAGGCAGAGGCAGACTCGGGAGAGGGGTCCTGGGAGGGACTCAGGGCAGAGGAGGCCCTTCTTATTAAACATCGACTCCCATTCTGCAAAGCGATGATGAGATGTACAATTTCCTTGGTCCCTCACCAAAGGCAACATCCAGGTCGTCGCTGTCTGCCGCACAGGCGCCGAAGCTCTGGTCATAAAGAGGACGTTTTATGAGGACATATGCTCCACGCCCAGCAGCACTGCCAGGCCTGAACGCTATTCCTCGTCGACACCGTGATTATATCTCCATCGGGTCCAGGGGAGCCTCGTAGGCCTGCAAGGCTGCAATTTGGAAATGGATTTCACAGCTGCAAACTCGAAGATGACCCAATTTGTCTTTTCCATTTCTGCCTCCTCTCCTATATACCTCTGGAAATCTGCATCCGAGGCTTGGTGATGGGCTGCATCAAATATGCAACAGGACTCGGTGTTCAGACTGGAGAGCTGCAAAATTGAAGGACAGCTGTTCCAATGATCTTGGGGTTTACGTGGTGGAGGAGGGGGCAGCCGCGAGCCAGGGCCTCAAAGGGCAGCTGTAGATTTCTGCTCCCCCAGACACAAAGGCCTTCTTTTTCTAAAAGGCTTGTCCCAAAGGCAGGGGATGAGGGGATATATATGCCTCCCCCCCTTATCTTTTCCCAGGAACCCGGGGCTACCCATCCTCCCGGGAAGATCCCAGATGGTGAACAGAACTGAAGTTTGCCCATAAATTCTCCCCAGGGAATTGGTGGTTGGTGCTAGCAGGCCTAATGAAATTTTTTATTGTGGTTATTACATACAATTTGTACAGTATATCATGCACGGAAATTTTTTTCTATTCCTATAAATCTGGAATTGCCAGCGTAAATGCCCAAGCTTACGAACTGCTACAGAACACAATTACCTCTCGATACAAACTCTCTTTAGGACATAAAAATTGTTGCTACTGAGAAGGCTGAATTGTACCGGCAATTTTGTAAATATTTGAGTGATATATTTCCTTTTGGATAAGTTTTCATAGCCTGAGAAAGCTGTCTTGCTTCTTAATGCTTTTGTTGTTGTTTTGTGTGTGTGTGTGCGCGCGCGCACACACACGCGCACGCGAATGTGTTTGTGTGTGTCTTCCTAGATACCACTTGTGGCCTGATTGTTGTCTTCAATCATGCTTAGGAAAACAGACGATCGGGCAAATGTCATTTATAAAAGGCTCAGAAAGACAAGGCCTTCTGTTGGCATTAAGAGGACTGTCTTTCCAGCAAGTTTCTTAAAGACAGGAGAGGAAAGGAAAAACCCTAAACAAAAGTCAGGCACATTGTTGACTTTCTCCCCCTGGTATGGTCAGGTTTTCAAGTGAGAAGTTGCAGACGAGGTTTGCATTCTTAAGGAGGGCTGAAACACAACCCCTGCCTCTTTATGCTTCGATCAATGAGGGCGAATCCGTCCTGGAGAAACAGGGTTGATTTTCAGGCCGGCAAAACACACCAGACACATGGAGTTTCTGCACATTTTCTAGTTAGGCTTTATTACCAAGTATGATTGTGAAGGATGTTATACCCTCGTATCGATTTGCTACAAGTTCTAATATTGGAGATAAGGAGAGTTTTTCCATCAGCTTCCAGCATACAGAGAACGGGGACTGTTAAAACTCCTCATAACAGCTTCCAAAGGAAGACAGCAGTGATGGATTGTAGACTGCCCAGGAAGTGAGGAACCACGCTCACTGAACAAACAGAAAGTGTTCAAACACAAGCCATACTAATGGAAAGAGAAAGAAAACATGCCTTCTTTTTCTCTCTCCCTCCCTCCCTTCTCTCTTTATTCTCTCTCCTTTTCTTTCTTTTTCCTTTGCCCCATCATATCACATTCAACTCTTATAACGACCTATGAATTGGCAATATTCTACATTTTACCAACAAGGCAAATTTCTCAGTTTCTTGCTGGTGTTGCACGGCGTGTGAAGGGTGTCTGGGGTGGGAGCCCAGGTCAAATCAAGGTCTCTGGGGTGGGAATCGAGGTCAAATCGAGGTCTCTGGGGCGTCTGGGGTGGGAATCGAGGTCAAATCGAGGTCTCATGCACAGCCACAGGACACAGTCATTTGCTCATTTCTCCCAATTTTCTTTTTCCATATTCATCCCAAGAATTTGACACTTACAGGATTATTGAACACAACCTGGCATTGATTATGTTCCTTGAGTTGATCTAACGCCATGAAACGACTATTTGAGAAACGAAAAGAGGTCTCATGCACTTTTCCTGTGCCATTAGCCTGAGAGTTTATGCCTGCATCTTCTATGTCGGAGTCTCAAAAGAGAATTTTATTCAAGGCACAATAAAGGAAAAGGGAGAGCTGTGACTCACTAAATGTGACTGCATGCATGTACACTCAGTCACGTCAAACTCTTTGCAACCCCATGGACTATAGCCCGCCAGGCTCCTCTGTCCAAGGGATTCTCCAGGCAAGTGTACTGAAGTGGGTTGCCATTTCCTACTCTAGGGGATCTTCCCTACCCAGGTACCGAACCTGCATGTCTTGTGTTTCCTGCATTGGCAGGTGGATTCTTTACCACTCCACCATGTGGGAAGCCCATACCAGTGAGAGGCATTAATCAAATAAGTTTATTAGTACTAGGATAAGGAGGAACTATATAATAGATGCTAGTTGTCCAATAATGATAAGTGTAGGACAATACATGAAAATAAGAGTTGTAGGAAAAAAGAAACATGTACCAAATGTGAATATAACAAAGAAATCTGGTCTAGTCCAGGTAAAATTTTATTACAAGTTGGAAACATTAAAAAGATAAAATTTTCCTGAGGAAGTAGTATTGTAGAAAACGGTATTTTAAAATGTACTTTTCATTCAATTGTTCTAGTTTGATCAAGTTTTTTGGAGATAATCATTGACTTATAGACATCTCCGTGCACAAAGATTTTCATTATTGTGTTGTTTATAATACTAGAAATTTGGGAACAATATTCATCACTGGGAGAATACTTAAGATTTGGCATAAGCACACAGTGAGATTCCAGGAGGTATTTAGAAATCAGAATTTTGAAGACTTTAAGTGACACAAAATCTCATGCTAATATAATGCTAAGTGTAAAATGCAGGGTACAAAAGTACACACATATCACATATATTATGTCTTCAATTTCATAAAACATAGAAAGGAAGAACAACAGCATAGGAGTCATGTGATCATATCTTTGTTCTACTTCATCTGTGCTTTCCCAGATATTTGCAGTGAACTTGTATGAGCACATTATAAGGAAAATGATTGATTTTTTTTTAACAGAGGAGAGCTTCAATTCTTGAGTAGTGATTGAGTGGGTGGGCTCCAGGCATATCTGTGTAAATGTGAAAAATGAAGTGTTCCCCTCTGGTTGAGTGTAGTTAGTTTGGGCTTTGGGAGAGGATGGACCATTTTCTCTTTTGTATCTGACTCACTGGTGTCCCTAACATATACCTATTTTGTGAGCTGCTCTCCTGAGAATGGGATGGAATTGAACTTGGCAGCTAACCCTGGTGGCATGACCTACTTAATGAATTTAATTAACAATCCATAACACTACTTGCCAGGCACTGTTCTTAGTGTCCTACAAATGATAACTTACTTACCTGTCATAAAAATCCTACACGCTGGTAAAACAGTACAATCACAGTGGAAAACAGCTTGGTGGTTCTTCAGAAAGCTACCCGTAAAATTACCTAGCGCTGGTATGCTCAATCACGTCTGACTCTTTCCAACTCCATGGACTGTAACCCACCAGGCTCCTCTGTCCATGCAATTTTCTAGGCAAGAATACTCCAGTGGGTTGCCATTTCCTACTCCAGGGGATCTCCCCAATCCAGGGATCAAACCTGCATCTCTTGCATTGGCAGGTGAATTCTTTATCATTGCACTACCTGGGAAGTTCCAAATTACCGTATGACTCAGCAATTCTGCTCCTTGGTATAGCCGATCCTCTTGTGGGTGCATTCTGTGTTTGCAAAGTCACCTATTGGCTAAGGTTTATTTGTAATCCTCACATCACACTTGCGGCAGGGTAGGGGTTATTGACACAGACATGCAAAAAAAAAATTGAGTTGCCAGGCTAGTCTTTTCTCGGCTGAGGTCAAACAAGGTGATGCTCTGGTTTCTTGTTTTCATGCTCCTACAGAGGTGACCAAGGATGGAGAGAGTGGGAGATGGTGCCAGGTAGAACAAGCAACTCCATCTCTGACGCCAGCTGGGTGAGTTCAGTGGGGGTGGCATCAGACAAGTCATTAGACTTCTCTGAACCTCATTTTGTCCTTTCATAAAATAAAGAACACAGAATCTACCAAGATAGGTTGCTTTTAGGATTTAAGATTATCATCTGTGTGATATATATCTAAGTATTTCCCTGAGGTGCTCCTCAGGGAAATACTTAGAATTTGCTAATTCAGTGTTTGATGTGGCTTTATGGAATATAACTACAGCAAATAATGAGAATTGATTGTATATCCCCCAAAAGAATGGAAAAGAAGTCTTCAAGGCTTTATTTAGAGCAGCCAAGACATGGAGGCAATCTAAGTGTCCACTGATGGATGAAGACGATGTAGTGTATAGATGCAATGCAATATTATCCAGCCATTAAAAAAGCATGCTCGGTGGAAACCAACAAAATTCTGTAAAGCAATTATCCTTCAATTAAAAAACAAATGAATTAAAAAAACATGAAATCCCATCATTTTTGACAACATAAATGGACCTACAGGGTATTATGATAAATAAGTAAGATGGAGAAAGACACGCTGCATGATTTCATTCATATGTGGAATCTAAAACAGAACAAAACAAAACAAAAAAACCCCAAGGAGCAAACAAAACAAAAATATACTCATAGATACAGAGAATGGATTAATGGTTACCAGAGGGGAATGGAGTTGAGGGATGGGCAAAATGGGTAAGTGGGGGACACTCATATAGTGATGAATGGAAACCACACTTATGGTAACAAACACTTGTTAGAGTATCCAGATGCTGAACTATAATGCAGTACACCCGAAACTAATATAATAAAAATAGTTAATTATAATGTGAAAGTTGCTCAATCATGTCAGACTCTTTGCGACCCCGTGGGCTATACAGTTCATGGAATTCTCCAGGCCAGAATACCAGAGTGGGTAGCCTTTCTCTTCTCCAGGGGATCTTCCCAACTCAGGGATCGAACCCAGGTCTCCTGCATTGTAGGCAGATTCTTTACCAGCTGAGCCACAAGGGAAGTCCAAGAATACTGGAATGGGGAGCCTATCCCTTCTCCAGCGGATCTTCCTGACCCAGGAATCGAACTGGGGTCTCTGGCATTGTAGGCAGATTCTTTACCAACTAAGCTATGAGGTAAGCCCATAATTATAATAGAGCAATATTATTTATAATAGCAATAGCTAAAACTTGCAAAAACTCCAATATCCATAGTGTATGGATGGATAGCTAAATAAATGTGGTCTATTCATATAATGGAATATTACTCAGCTATAAAAAGGAATGAGTACTGAGACATGCTACAGTGTATCAACAAAAGGGCCACATATTGTATGATTCTATCTATATGGAGTATTTGTTGGAGTTGAAAGTGTTAGTCAGCTCAGTCATGTCCAACTCTGCGATCCCGTGGACTGTAACCTGCCAGGTTCCTCTGTTCATGGATTTCCCAGGCAAGAATACTGGAGTGGGTTGCTATTTCCTTCTCCAGGGAATCTTCCCACCCCAGGAATTGAACCCAGGTTCCCTGCATTGCAAGCAGATTCTGCATCCTCTGAGTCACTAAAAAAGCCCTTTGAACTTCCAGTAGGGAAGTCCATATGGAGTATGTAAGTGGTAAATCCCCTGGTGTGCTGCAGTCCATGGGGTTGCAAAGAGTTGGACATGACCGAGCGAGTGAATTGAACTGAAACCCACAGAGGAAGAAAGCAGATTAGTGGTTTGCAGGGGCTGGGGCTGGGGGAAATGGGGAATGGTTTTTGAATAGATACAGAATTTCCTTTGGGGATGATTAAACAGTTTTGTAACTGGATAGAGGTGATGGTTCCACCCCATCCTGAACATCCTCAATACCACTTACTTGTACTTTTATAGATGGTTAAGTACATGTTGTATGAATTTCATCTTATTGAAAAAAAGAACACCTATGAGGTAGAAATTGTTATTATGCTGATTTTATAGGGAAAGAAGTCAAATCATTGGCTTAAGGAACCCAGTTGTCAGAGGAGGAGCTGGGATCTAAATCCAATGGAGATACACTTGAGCAACAAGTCACGCTTGAGCCTTTGTGGATCTGGGCACACTGTAGGTTCTTCACAGATGTTGGCTCCATTCCCTTTGCTTCCTTTGCAAGCAGGAATTGTGTGTGGCTCCGTTGGACTTCCATGCTGCCATTTGCAGAGGGAAATAAAAGTGGGACTTTTAAAATAGTTTTTATTTTATATTGGAGTACAGTTGCTTTACCATGCCGTGTTAGTTTCAGGGTACATCAAAACGATTCAGCTGTACGTACACACATGTCTACTCTTTTTCAGATTCTTCCCCCGTTTAGGTTATTACAGAATATTGAATAGCACTCCTGTGCTATACAGTAAGTCCTTGTTGGTTACCGTAGTGTGTATATGTTAATCCCTAATTCTGAATTTGGGGTCGCAAAGAGTCAGACGTAACTGAACAGCTGAACTGAACTGAACCGAATTCCGAATTTATCCCTCCCTGCTCCATTTCCCCTTTGATAACCAAAAGTTTGTTTTCTAAGTCTGTGAATCTGTTTCTGTTTTGTAAATAAGTTCTAAACACATGTCTTTGCTCATTCTTTCCATCTTCTGTGGAGGCGGACTCTTAAAACGAGCTAGAAATTGAACATGCAGAACAAAATGTGGCAATGAGCTGAAGAACACACCCATGCACCAAAAAAGAAAGAAAGAAAAAAAAAAGGCCCAGACCTACACTCTTCTAAATGATTTAAGAGAAAAATAATGGGGCAGAAGAGAGAAGCCCATTGCATTCCCTCGAGTCCCTAAGATTTATCACCTGCACACGCAGGATGCTACAGAAAGGAGATCTGGGGACCAGGGCAATAACTCACAAGGCAGCCACGCAGCCTGCAACTTGCTGATAGTACCTGCAACGTGTACACCCACCCCACTCTCCATCAGCTGGGACTGGCCATGTGGGCTGGCCCTCATTACTAACATGCACCCCTCCCGGCCCTCTTCACTGCAGACTCACTGTTGGTCTGCACCAGGAGTTCAGCACTTTGGGAACTGGGTAAAAATAAGTGTTTCGGCTGCAGATCTGATGGTCAGAAAAATGCATCCTCGCTCACAACAGCGATTTGAGCAGGGGAGACAAAGCAAAGTTTACAAAACGAACCCAAACTGGGAACGTTCTGTTTGGGGAAATATTTCACTCTCCTCTGGGAAAGAAAAAAGGTTCCCATAACAGAGAGGTTTGGGGGGGAGCATCACCTTAGGATTTAGGCACTGTATTTGCAAGCATTTTTTGAGGCATTTAGATGAGTATCTAAAAATGACTCTTCAACAAAGGTGCCCATAGTTTGAACGGATTATGGAGAATCAAACTTATATAAAGTAATACTTTGGTTTTTAGTGGTAGAAAGACATTGGTATCATTTCACTGTAAACATCATTGTATTAGCATCAGCAAAATAATGTTCTCATTGTAAACTCAACTGAATTCCTCTAAAGCCATGGATGATGAAATGTATTCTGCCCTCTTTTCTTCCTTTACCCCCAAACGTCCTTATAAAATTAGAATTTTTTTCTGCACCTCTATTGCTTGTACATCAGCAAATGTGTTAGTTCAATTTCTGATCTGTTTTTTGACTTGTCTTAACAATAATGTACACTGCCTTCATTCACATGTTCATTCATTAACTCAGAACTTTGTTGTTGTTCAGTCACTAAGTCGTGTGACTCTTTGTGACCCCATGGACTGCAGCATGCCAGGCTCCTCTGTCCTCCACTATCTCCCAGAGTTTGCTCAAATTCATGTCCATTGAGTTGGCGATGCTATCTAACCATTTCATCCTCTGCTGCCCTATTCTCCTTTTTGCCTTCTATCTTTCTGAGCATCTGGTCCTTTTCCAATGAGTCAGTTCTTCACTGTAGGTGGCCAAAGTTTTGAAGCTTCAGCTTCAGCATCGGTCCTTCCAATGAATATTCAGGGTTGATTTCCTTTAGGATTGACTAGCTTGATCTCCTTGCTGTCCAAGGGACTCTCAAGAGTCTTCTCTATCTAGCACCACAAGTTGGAAGCATCAATTCTTGGATGCTCAGCCTCTTTAATGGGTTAACTGTCATACATGACTACTGGAAAAACTCAGAACTTACTATGTATTAACTAGGCTATTGGAGTTCCTGATTTAATGAGAGAGATGGATACTCATTGAGAACAAGTTTGGATATAGGCTGACCTCCTTTACCTGGATTTTGTTATTTTTCTCTAGCAAGTTTTGCCGCCTGGTCACAGAGACGGTCACAGTTTGGAGTAGGTTGTGGGGAGATCCTAGATTCTCAGCTTGTTAGCCACAGTGGCTATTCTACGCAATGGTAGAGTGTCTGGCCTTTTTTAGGAAGAATACAAATTATCTTTACCAAGGATGTCTGTTGGAAAGGCTCTTTGCCTTTACCTGAAGCCCTTTTGAAGATTTGAAACAACTTCTAAAAGAGAATAAAGCCCCTTCTAACCTAATGGTCTGGTGGAATCACTCAATAATTACTTTTTAAACTTAATTAATTAATTTTAATTTTTTTATTTGGCTGTGCCGGATCTTAGCTGTGGCATGCACGATCTTTAGTTGCAGCATGTGGGAACTCTTTCCCTGAGTAGGGATCGAACCCAGGCCCTCTGCATTGGGAGCAGGGAGTCTTAGCTACTGGACCACCAGGGAAACGCCAACAATAATTTTTGTGGTGTGACTTGAGAAAGCCAGTCAGTTCCCCAAATATCATTCATGAGGACCTATGCCTGATTTAATGAGAGAGATGGATACTCATTGAGAACAATGCCACCACTAAAACTGATTTCTTTGGGATATATATACATATATATATATATAAATATATTTTTTGGTCTTTGTTTTTGAGATTCTCCACGCAAGGGAAAAAAGAGATGTGAAAAATATTCATTCTAGCCTTTTCATGTTGCTATTGGTTAGCACTGGGAGCCAGGTAAACTGGAGAAGAGCTTTTGGTGTGGGCTCAGACAGGCAGGATCTGAATTCCGGTCCCAGAATTCAAGTGTGGTAGGAGTATGATTCCAGGTAGGTTCCTTAACTGCTGAAATCAGGAGTGACCTACAGTGCCTGCGTCCTAGAGCTGTCCTGTTGATCGAAGGAGCTAATGGACTCATGGACTTAGAGCATGGAAGAGCGATGTGAGGGTCCAGGTCCTTGGCTGAACATCTCAGCCTTGTCCCTGGGACCATCTTGGGCAAACAAACCTTTCTGTATTTCAGTCCAGTAGTGTGTGGGAACCAGCTTGCGATCGCTTGGGAGGGCTGATTGTTAAATATTCAGGAATTTTGCTAGCATGTTGTTAAATTATTGGTAACTAATATTGGCCACAATGGGGAGATTTGCAACACGGAAATCAGCAGACACTGCAAGGCTGGGCTCCTCCCCCCCCCCCCACCCCAACTCGCTGATCACTGGTTTACCTGAACTCCCTGCTCACTTCCTTCTTAAGTCTCTGGAAATGATTACAATAAGAATTTGTGGAAAGGGCTCAGCACAGTGCCTGGAATTGAAGAAGCTCCTCATTAAAGGTTATTTACTAGTACTGCTATGACTACTCAAATTATCAGCAATAATTAAGTAATAATAATGGTATTCTAGTGCATGGGACATAATAGGTACTTGAAAAATCTTAATCTCTTCCTTATCTGTTCTTATCGGAGTTTCTACAAAGGGACTAGAAAGTGAATCTATGCAAACATCAAGATTTCAAGGGGACATTATGTCTTTGAGGGTCACTTTGGACCCTTCAGCAAAGTGAAAATGTCTTTCCTTCTTGATGAGCAGAGTTCAAAGTAGACAGAAAAACACAGGGCCTATGAATAGGCACCAACTATGGTTTCCACCCTCGCTCCCTCCATCCCACTACATTTTCCTCTCTGGCTGCCACTGCAGCTGAGTGACTGGGGGTCTCCTCACACCACCACGAAGCTGTCAACACCCATGGTGGGTGCTGCAAAGTATAAAGGACAGTTTATCCACACAGCAGTGGCAGCATCATTGTTTGTGAGATGATAACTGCTTCAGGTAGCAGCAAGTTCCAACATTAGCACAACAAAAGCTTTGAGCTGAACCATCTGTTGCCACGTGGACAATCTGGTGGGCTTGCCAAAGCCATTTATCCGTGTCGAGTGCATATCCACACTGGCCAGTCCTCATGCTGAGCAGAAAGGAAATTTAAAGAAAGGCCCATCATTTATCATTGTAGACAGCTGTGCTGGAGTGTGGGCAGAGAACACTTTTTTTTTCCTTGAGAAAAACAAAGACCCTGAAGATGGTAATGCTCACTCAGCTCCAAGCATTTTGCTAGCTACAGTCCCTCCAGCTCACTCCTTTCTTCTTGCTTTTCCAGGTTGCAGACGGGGAGTTGTAGTCATGGATGTTTGTTGTGTGTGTGCATGCTTAGTTGCTTAGTCGTGTCTAACTCTTTGCAACCCCATGGACTGTAGCTTGCCAGGCTCCTTTCTCCATGGGGATTCTCCAGGCCAAAATACTGGAGTGGGTTGCTATGCCTCCTCCAGGGGATCTTCCCAACCCAGGTATTGAACTTGTGTCTCCTGCATTGCAGGTAGTTTCTTTACCGTCTGAGCTACTAGGGAAGCCCATGGATGGTTGTCCCCTACTCCTAATTCCATGACGTGAGTGTCTGCAGTGTCTAATGAACAAGTTGATCCCATGTGTGTGTTTGAAATAAAATACCAGGGATGAAGGTGCCCGACATCATTGCTAGTGTCAATGGAAAAAAATGCACAATGTGAGAACTGTGAGTGAAGCTGCATGTGGGGCAAAATGAGGACTATAGCCTGGGAGATGGAATTTCAGAAATTACTTCTGGGCTATAGTCCTCATTTTGCCCCAAATACAACTTAACTCACAACTCTCATGTGTGTATCTTTTTTTCAGTTGACATTCAGTTGAGTTGAGTTGAGTTGAGTTGAGTTGAGTTCAGTCACTCAGTCGTGTCTGACTCTTTGCGACCCCATGAATCACAGCACACCAGGCCTCCCTGTCCATCACCAACTCCCGGAGTTTACTCAGACTCATGTCCATCGAGTTGGTGATGTCATCCAGGCATCTCATCCTTTGTCATCCCCTTCTCCCCCTGCCCACAATCCCTGCCAACATCAGGGTCTTTTCCAATGAGTCAACTCTTTGCATGAGGTGGCCAAAGTATTGGAGTTTCAGCTCCAACATCAGTCCTTCCAATGAACACCCAGGACTGATCTTCTTTAGGATAGACTGGTTGGATCTCCTTGGACTCTCAAGAGTCTTCTCCAACACCACAGTTCAAAAGCATTAATTCTTAGGTACTCAGCTTTCTTCACAGTCCAACTCTCACATCCATACATGACCACTGGAAAACCATAGCCTTAACTAGATGGAACTTTGTTGGCAAGGCAATGTCTCTGCTTTTTAATATGCTGTCTAGGTTGGTCATAACTTTCCTTCCAAGGAGTAAGCGTCTTTTAATTTCATGGCTGCAGTCACCATCTGCAGTGATTTTGGAGCCCCCCAAAATAAAGTCAGCCACTGTTTCCACTGTTTTCCCATCTATTTGCCATGAAGTGATGGGACCTGATGCCATGATCTTAGTATTATGAATGTTGAGCTTTAAGTCAACTTTTTCACTCTACTCCTTCACTTTCATCAAGAGGCTTTTTAGTTCCTCTTCACTTTCTGCCATAAGAGTGGTGTCATCTGCATATCTGAGGTTATTGATATTTCTCCTGGCAATCTTGATTCCAGTTTGTGCTTCTTCCAGCCCAGCGTTTCTCATGATGTACTCTGCATATAAGTTAAATAAGCAGGGTGACAATATACAGCCTTGACGTACTCCTTTTCCTATTTGGAACCAGTCTGTTTGTTGTTCCATGTCTAGTTCTAGCTGTTGCTTCCTGACCTACATACAGGTTTCTCAAGAGGCAGGTCAGGTGGTCTGGTATTCCCATCTCTTTCAGAATTTTCCACAGTTTATTGTGATCCACACAATCAAAGGCTTGAGCATAGTCAATAAAGCAGAAATAGACGTTTTTCTGGAACTCTCTTGCTTTTTTAATGATCCAGCAGATGTTGGCAATTTGATCTCTGGTTCCTCTGCCTTTTCTAAAACCAGCTTGAACATCTGGAAGTTCATGGTTCACGTATTGCTGAAGCCTGGCTTGGAGAATTCTGAGCATTACTTTACTGGTGTGTGAGATGAGTGCAAATGTGTGGTAGTTTGAGGATTCTTTGAAATTGCCTTTCTTTGGGATTGGAATGAAAACTGACATTTTCCAGTCCTGTGACCACTGCTGAGGTTTCCAAATTTGCTGGTGTATTGAGTATAGCACTTTCACAGTATCATCTTTTAGGATTTGAAATAGCTCAACTGGAATTCCATCACCTCTACTAGCTTTGTTTGTAGTGATGCTTTCTAAGGCCCATTTGACTTCACATTCCAGGATGTCTGGCTCTAGGTAAGTGATCACACCATTGTGATTATCTGGGTTGTGAAGATCTTTTTGTATAGTTCTTCTGTGTATTCTTGCCACTTCTTCTTAATATCTTCTGCTTCTGTTAAGTCCATACCATTTCTGTCCTTTATCGAGCCCATCTTTGCATGAAATATTCCCTTGGTATCTCTAATTTTCTTGAAGAGATCTCTAGTCTTTCCCATTCTGTTGTTTTCCTCTATTTCTTTGCATTGATTGCTGAGGAAGACTTTCTTATCTCTCCTTGCTATTCTTTGGAACTCTGCATTCAAATGGGAATATCTTTCCTTTTCTCCTTTGCTTTTCACTTCTCTTCTTTTTCACAGCTATTTGTAAGGCCTCCTCAGACAGTCATTTTGCTTTTTTTCATTTCTTTTCCATGGGGATGGTCTTGATCCCTGTCTCCTGTACAATGTCACGAACCATCCATAGTTCATCAGGCACTCTGTCTATCAGATCTAGTCCCTCAAATCTATTTCTCTCTTCCACTGTATAGTCATAAGGGGTTTGATTTAGGTCATACCTGAATGGTCTAGTGGTTTTCCCCACTTTCTTCAATTTAAGTCTGAATTTGGCAATAAGGGGTTCATGATCTGAGCCACAGTCAGCTCCTGGTCTTGTTTTTGCTGACTGTATAAAATGTCAGTTGACAACAATAGCTTAACAAAGGAGCTAAACTCATAGCTTAAGAACTGGAATTTCTGAGTTCAAATTCTGCTTGCCTCTATTCTTACAAATTAAATGAGTTTGGACAAGTTACTTAATTTTTTCATACATATTTATTTTTCACATGCATGCATGTGTGCTAAGTCACTTCAGTCATGTCCGACTCTTTGTGACCCCATGGACTATAGCCTGCCAGGCTCCTCTCTCCATGGGGATTCTCCAGGCAAGCATACTGGAATGGGTTGCCATGCCCTCCTCCAGGGGATCTTCCCAACCCAGGGACCAAACTCATGTCTCTTATGTCTCCTGCATTGGCAAGTGGGTTCTTTACCACTAGCACCACCTGGGAAGCCCATATTTTTCATATACACAAACATAAATAAGGAAACAGGACATAAGTAAATAAATAAATATAAAATACTAGTACACAACCACCTACCTCAAAGTGTGGCTGTAAATGTTATATGAATTTACTCATTTAAAACTCTCAAGGCAGTTGCACAAAATAGAGCAAGTCTTTGTTCACTGTCAGCTCATCATCTGTTCATGTTGCTAACTGTCTTATTTATAAGTCAGCGGACACATTGGGAGCAGTAGAAACACTGGCTAAGGGCAGAGTTTCTTGAGTCAGAAGGTCTTTATGAGTAAGAAATAGGAGCCTGGTGTGCTACAGTCTGAGTTTCCCTGGTGGCTCAGAGGTCAAAGAATCCACTTGCCAGTGAAGGAGAGGTAGGAGATGTGGGTTTGATCCCTGGGTTGGGACCATTCCCTGGAGAAGGAAAAGGCAACCTCCTCTAGTATTTTTTCCTGGGAAATCTCATGGACGGAGGAGCCTGGTGGGCTATAGTCCATGGGGTCGTAAAGAGTCAGACATGACTTAGCAACTGAACAACAAGAAAACACCACCACTGCTCTGAGGTACCAAGTCAAGCATTCCTCTCTGCAGCAATTTTTTTTTCTTTTTTTTTTTTTTTACCAAATCCTGTTTAAATGACCAGCCTTGCACATATACAAAATTGGATAGGTGGTTAATGACGCATGAGCACATTTTATAGGAATCCACTTGACCTGCAAGGGATCAACTCTATGATTTGATGAAAGACTTAACCTTTCTGAGTCTGGTTCTGACCCCGTGTTCATAGATAAATCTCCCAAGTTGATAGATTCTGACATTGAAGAGTCTGGCCCAAGGAAAGGTAATATTCCATTGCCCATTTTCCTAATAGAGATGAAATAGACCCAGGCATGCTATTCACTAGCTGCATCCCCTTGGACAATTCTCATATGCTGTCATGGCCTCAGCCTGTGCTAAGTCGCTTCAGTCATGTCCAACTCTTTGCAACCCTGTGGACTGTAGCCGGCCAAGCTTCTCTGTCCATGGGATTGCCCCAGCAAGAGTACTGGAGTGTGTTGCCATGACCTCCTCAAGGGTATCTTCCCGACCCAGGGATCAAACCTATATCTCTTTTGTCTCTTGCATTGACCGTGAGTTCTTTACCATAAGCGCCACCTGGGAAGCTCCCTTCTCTACTGGTAAAACAGAGTCAGGCTAGAGAAGCAGACTTGGAACACTTCTTCTCAGATTGCAGGGATTTCTCGAAGTAATTCCAGTAGCTGCTGGGGAAGTTGAGTAGGCAAGACTCTGCCACCCTCTCTGTTTTCCAGAGAGCGCCATTGTCATCCCTATAGCTTCTTGGATTTCCACGTAAGAGTTTTATGTCTGAAAAACAAAGGTGTATAAAACACTGGACTAGATGACATCTTTATCCAGCAATTTATAGTATTTGGAAGCAGTGGGCCAAATCCAAGATAAAATTAAATAGGAATACACAGAGGATTCCACATGAATCCCCTGAAGAATGGCATCCAACTACAGAATGAGGGGATATGCTTAGGAAAACGCAAATGAAGCGACTTGGGTGTTCTGGCTGGTGGAAATCTCGGTGTGGGTTAAGACTGTTGCGTTATCGTACGACAATAAACCCAAGCCACCGAAGTGACCACCACTACGCTGGTAGACTAACGCACGTGTGCATGCGCAGTTGCTAAGTTGTGTTTGACTCTTTGTGACCCCACTGACTATAGCCCACTAGGCTCCTCTGTCCATGGAATTTCCAAGGCAAGAATACTCGAGTAGGTTGCCATGACCTCTTCCAGGGGATCTGCCTGACCTAGGGATCGAACCCACGTCTCCTGCTTCTCCTGCACTGGCAGGCAGATTCTTTACCACTGAGCCAAATGGGAAGCCCTAAACTAATGCATGCCAGGACTAAATTAACAGAAAGGACATATTCCAAACCCAAAAGATGAATTTCCCCTTCTACATCTTGCTGGTCATATCACACTCTCTGTATTTTAATTTTTTAGGGGTATTCGTGTCATTGCAATTATATTTCACGACTTCATGATTAGATTCCAGGTTTATCATATCCTTCCCAAACATTTTTTTCCAAAGTACCCTGTAAAGTTACAAGCCAGTGGAAATATATCAAAATTAGAATCATCAGAAGTGTTTATTTACAAGGTTAAGGGAGGTTCAAAGAGATTCCTATGTATTATTATATCTCATTAAAAATTTCATAGCCATGCTGTGAAATATATTCAGTTAGATGCCATTTTTCTTCCAGAGGAGGAAATTAAGACAAAGAAATGTTGAATAATTGGTTTAATATCATGCGGCAAGGTAGAGCAAATGAAAATCCAACACGATATTGCCACAAGCTAAGTCAGAGCGAGGAACCTCTATGAAGGGGTTGTAGGAGGACTGTCTAGGAGCTTCTGGATTCAGGTGGAGCCCTGGGCACGTTCTCTATCACCTCCTTCAAACATGATATGAATCAAAGGATCTTTCCACAGCTGACCAGTCGCATGTCATAGGAATTTAGAGCAATGACCTTGAAGTTGATACAAGACAAGAGCACCATTCTGAATGGCCCCTGGGAAATCTCTCACTTCACATAAATATAATGGAAACAAAGCAAATGAGAGACTGATTCCTGGGTGCAACTCCAAAATGCCCTTGCCCAAGTGGCAACACACTCCAATATTCTTGCCTGGAGGCTGGCAGGCTATGGTTCATGGGTTCGCAAAAGAGCTGGACATGACTTAGAGACTAAACAATGGTAGACACCGCCAAGCAGGAGCTGCATCCTGAACCATTCAGTCATTCTTCCCTGTTCTTCTAGAGGAAGAGAAACCAGCCAACGGGGCGGAAGCTTCCTGGACTGCTGTTTGCTGCAGTTGAGTCCTCAAGGCTGGACCCTAAGTGGGCTGTTGCAAACTCAAGAGTGTAGAACCAGGGGAGGAGAAGTCAGAATTCGGTCATCCTCATTTACTGGAAAAGCTGTGATTGGAAATTGGAAAGAGAGGCAAGTCTGGCTGAATGTGGGTCACAAGTAGAACTCTGGCCAATCACGACAGAGAAGCAGACTTTTGTTTCCAGTCATCAGGACAGTTCAGCAATGGATGGGCTGCCATGGGAGATGGGCAGCCTGTGTCATGGAAGATGTTCTGCGATGGCGTGACGGCTGGTTAAGATCGTGTCGATCAGCTCCACTCAGTGTGATCTGAGGACCAGATCCAACTGATGCATTGCCACTGGTCTATGTGTTAGACGCTCAGCTGTGTCTGACTGTTTGCAACCTCATAGACTGTAGCCCACCAGGCTCCTCAGTTCAAGGAATTATTCAAGCAAGAATATTGGAGTGGGTTGCCATTTCCTTCTCCAGGGGATCTTTCTGACTCAGGGATGGAACCTATGTCTTCCGCATTGCAGGAAAATTTTTTTTAACATCTGAGCCACCAGGGTCGGCAGCTAAAGAAATATGAAAATTGAGGAAAAGCATTTAGAATATTTATAGGAATCTGATATAATAATTTTTATAGCTGTTGAATCTAATAATTAAAATAAATTTGAGGGCTTGTATATTGCACATTTTATTTTTCTTGTAACTTATTTTTTAAAATTAAAGCATTGATCTCTGGGTGCATAAAAATGTTAAAAAAGCAAGTGCTTTTCCATAGATAGCTTGAAAAGCATCAGTGTAGAGGTTTTTCTGATTTGGGGTACAGCTTGGGCTGTACAGTCATTAAAGTCGGTGGCTGAAGTCATACTCATTCTAACAAATGACATGTATAAATTCCCTAGCACAGTTCCAACCCCATAATACATACTCCACACAGTCTTTCTTATCCTAGATCCATAATTATTACAGCACACACATTGGGAGGCCACTCATTTTTGCAAAGAAGTAAAAAAAAATATTTATGTAGGCAGAACTCTGGAATGTCATTCCAACTATAAAGTCTTTGCCTCTGTGACTTCTGATGCATGCCTGCAAACACACACACACACACACACACACACACACACACGCATGCATCCTTATACTTTCTTTGCACTGCGAGCCTCAAAAAACTAAGCCCTCCTTTCTTTTTCCGCCATGGGTTTTGCTTTTCATTTGTACAGCATGCGTTAAGTGAGATGAGAGCAAGCAATCATCACTTATAGATATCCCCGGCTTTCTTTCTTCTTTTTAAACTTCCCTATTTGAACGTAAATGCTGTAAGCAAACATTGGTGTTTGAGCTCTGGCCCTGTTACGACTCACGGATAACCTGTTTTTCCAACCCCAGTTCCTGAGGACACAACGGGACCGCGAATAGCCTTCTCACTGACCACTAGGTGGCGCACTCAAACTCTCAGCTTTGAGCATGATCCACACAAAAGAGGATGGAAGAGGAAGGAAGTATAGAGAAAGAAAGTTGGGAGGGAATTACTCTGAGCACACTCGACCAAGGGCTTGGTCATTTCCTTCTGTGGGGAGGCTGGTAAAGGACGCTTGAGTTAACCCCCAGCGTAAATGATTTCTGCTTTCCATTCCACACTGGGTTACAGTATGTTTAGCCAAACCTGTTGTTTTTCCTTTTTTGTCCCCCATAACATACTAAATTGAAGCATCCCTTTGGACATTCTTACCCATCTGCTATCTCCTGTCAGGAGATTAGCCACGACTCGGGTGACCACAGTGGGGAGTCAGGGGTCAGGCTACCTTGTAGAGGTCTGCTTTAATGAACAAGGACAGTTTTCGATGAGAGATTGCATACGTGGCCAGTGGCTCAGATGCAGCTAAAATCAAAACGCATGTGTGTGTGTGGTGTTCGGACAGATGAGACCCCAACCTGCCACTCTCTGCAGAATGACGCCTTTTAAGTTCGCAGGCAGCCGTTCCCCGCCATAAAGCTGGAAGGCAGCAGTGAGCCAGCCCATCCGCTCTTGGCAGGTTTGAGGAGTCCAGATGTCCATCATGAAATGGGTTATTTAATGTATCTCTGGGCTGTTTGCAAAATGGGAACGCTTTTGTTTTTGCAAGCACCAAGTGGGCAAATGCCAAATGCCCCTGCCATCCACATCCCCGTGTACACCAGTACCAAACACACATAAAGGAACCTTTCTATTCAACCCAGTGCAAATCAAACACTGTGCATTTCAAATCCTATCTACTTAATTCTATTCCCTACACAGAAGCGGCTCCAAGCCTTCACCATGCCAAACTCTGGTGACGGAGGTATCTCTGGGGACCTCTTCCCTCTGGGGCGATTATCAAACTGATCTATCTATACAGTGCTTGGATGGGGCATGATGCTGACCTGGATTCACTTTGATCATCACTCAACAAAGCCCACTCACCCAAAAGGAACTGGAAAAATAACCCGAGTTGAGATAAGATAATTCTGGAGCAAATTCATTTTGGACAGAAACCAAAGCACAGGCAGTGTCAGGTTGCCAACATCAAACGCATGACTTAATCCCACCCCCTAACTCTGTGGCTTCTAACCTTGCATGGGTGTATGTGAACGTGTGTGTGTGCAAGACTTAACATCTTAGAGAGCATGTCTATAGACACTGATTCACTTTCCAGGGAGGAAAATGTATATATGTACATGTACTTCATGTAAACATTTTAGGAGGTGCATGGACCTTCTGGAAGTCTATGGATTACGAATGTGCTCCATATTTTCTACATATGACAAGATTTCATTGAAAAGGCTACTAAAATTAAAGCCACCTCAATGCTCATTTTCTGTTCTCACAATATAGTGGACTAGATTTCATTAATCACACTTCTGTAGTTTACAGTAGTTATTGTTAACCACCCTCCTCTAAAGATCCTGGTGGAATGGACAAATACATTGAGTGTTAAACAGTCCAACTGAAACAGGAAGATTATTTTGATCCAATGTGATGAGTCAGAATGTAGCCAATCTGTGGCATCTTGGGGGCACAAAGAAACTTGATCCCTTAGGAGATCGTTGCTCAAGGAAAGACTGTTTAGGACATGTTGGTTCAATGTGCCTAGTGATCTAATCATCTTCAAGCCAACCCCTCCCAAGGGTTGGACATCTAAGGACAGTGGGATCAACCAGCTTGTCCCAGATCACACTGTCTTCTGGTCTGCACGTAACGTGACCCATATAAAGACTAGCTTCTCACCTCAGTTGCACCTGGCTCACCTTTGCTGACTGCTATAGCTGGCCATTACTCTCTCTGAGTCCTGCAGAAAGTTCTGTCTGTGTAATTAGGTAATAATTACAGTTGCAGTATGTGAGAACTAATGTTCTGTGTCTAAGCTGGTTTTTGTAGGATGCTCCTGCTTTCCCAATTTCCTCTCATGCGGGTTCACTGAGGCATCCCCTCCCCCCGCTGTTTACCCTCCGGACACTTGGTATCAGTCTTACTCTGGCGCCCAGCCAATTTTGGACGGGGCTAAAAATTTATACAAGCCGTGTTTCTACCATCTTGCAAAGGCTTTGGTTCTCTCTCTTTTTGCTCCCAGGCTAGCTCCAGTGAAAAAGTAGTAGTTCAAACATCACTTCTTCCAGGACGCCTTTCTTGACTTACCTTGGCTGGGTTAGATGAGTTTCCTCTGCATGATTATCTCCCTCTTGCATCTACTGTAGCATGCAAAAGTGCGTGCTAAGTTGCTTCTGTCGTGTCTGATGTGACCCCATGAACTGTAGCCCACCAGGCTCCTCTGTTCATGGGATTCTCTAGGCAAGAACACTGGAGTGGGTTGCTGTGCCCTCCTCCAGGGGATCTTCCCAACCCAGGGATTGAAGTCAGGTCTCTTACATCTCCTGCATTGGCAGGCAGGTTCTTTACCACTAGCGCCAACTGGAAAGTCCATCTGCAGCACAGTATTATGGAATCATGCTATGCTTGTCCATCTATATGTCTATGCTTATCCCTTGACTAAACTGTGGGTTCGGTGGGGACAAAGACCATACATTATTTTCTCTGAAACCCTAGCACACAGCACAATGCCTGTCACATAGCAGCTACTCTGAAGTGATGATGGAACTCACAGGTGAAGGCTTCTCATGGAGTCCTAACATCACGGTGTCAATAATGCCTGCTTCCCTCATCACACGACCTTCCTTCTGGGCCACACCCTCTCTCAGCCTGGCTCCCACTGGTTACTGACCTGCCTGACTTCCCTGGGCAGACCTCCTTCTCCCAGGTCATTTCCATACCTGAGTTATTCCCCAAGTCCCTTGTTGGTCAGTCGCCATGTCGTGTCTGACTCTTTGTGACCCAACAGACTGCAGCACGCCAGGCTTTCCCGTTCTTCACCATCTCCCAGGATGTGCTCAAACTCATGTCCATTGAGTCGGTGATGCTATCCAACCACCCAAAGTCTCTCACTTTGCCCAAATAGGCAGGCTTCCTCCTAATTCCATCATCTCCCTTTCTCTATCCACTAGTTCAGTACCTGGGATCCTAATTTATCACATTGTCAGTGACACCTGCTGCTCTTTTAACTCCAAGAGACTGATTCTTATGTGTTTCAAATTGACACCCTCTTGAGCAATGCATCGTTGTTTCTGTAACTCATTCCTGAGAATATATGGATTTATCTCACCAACTGGGAAGTTTCTCTTTCTTTACTTCAATGATGCCTATTTCTGGGGAGTCTGTTGAGGGAGAATTCCATTTGTTGCAGGGGACATACGGGGTTCACGAACACCTAACTCTGAAGCATTCTGCAAACCAGTTTAGACATGGAACATTGATTCTCAAACATCAGAGTGAACAAGAATCACCTGGAAATACTCAGCAAGACCAGATTCCTACAGGCCCCCTCAGAGATTCAAATTCAATGATTCTTAGGTGGGGTTCAGGAATCTGTATGCTTGACATGTGTTCATCGCTCAGTCCTCTCTGACTCTTTGCAACCCCAGGGACTGTAGTCCACCAGACTCCTCTGTCCATGGGATTCTCCAGGCAATAATACTGGAGTGGATTGTCATTTCCTTCTCTAGGGGGTCTTCCCAACCCATGGATCAAACCCAGGTCTCCTGCATTGCAGACAAATTTTTCACTGTCTGAGCCCCTAGGGAAGCCCCATATGCTTGATAAGGACCCCCGAATAATTCTGCTGATGGTATTGTGTAACTCCCAAGTTCAAAATAATGATAGTATAGAATAGTGATATGCTTTCTATCTGGGTGAAGACAGGCCACAGCACCAGTGCCCAGAGTAGCTCCATCTAAGTGGACTGGAGAATGGTCCATCTTGGAAATGTACATTTCATGTGGGAGACAGCATGACATATTGGCGTGAACATGGGTTTCAGAGATGGACAGATTCTCATTGCTGAGACTCCTGGCTGGACGACATACTGATACACTGGCTACCTGGTTGGCAAATATCACTTAATCCTTTTCAGCATCAACAAGGATGCGTCCTGATGTGCAAACTAGGGTTTCCTTATCAGGGGTTTGGAAGGACCTAGAGACACTGTTGGAGAAGGCACTGGCACCCCACTCCAGTGCTCTTGCCTGGAAAATCCTATGGATGGAGGAGCCTCGTAGGCTGCAGTCCATGGGGTCGCTAAGAGTTGGGAACGACTGAGCGACTTCACTTTCACTTTTCACTTTCATGCATTGGAGAAGGAAATGTCAACACGCTCCAGTGTTCTTGCCTGGAGAATCCCAGGGACGGCGGAGCCTGGTGGGCTTCCGTCTATGGGGCCGCACAGAGTCGGACACGACTGAAGCGACTTAGCAGCAGCAGCAGCAGCAGCCGCAGCAGAGAACTATTACTGAGTAGCTTCCAGGGTGCCTAGTATATGGCAGGCACTCAATAGTGGCAACTTTATTTTCATATTGTTATGACTAATATCCCTTTCGATTCCAAAGACCAGATCCTCATCAAAAATAAATCTGGGGCTTCCCTGGTGGCTCAGTGGTAAAGAATCCGTCTGCCAAGGCAGGAGACACAGGTTCGATCCCTGATCCGAGAAGTTCCCACGTGCCACGGAGCACCTAAGCCTGTGCACCGCAACTATTGAAGCTGTGCTCCAGAGCGTGGAAGCCACAACCGCTGAGCCCGTGTGCTGCGGCTGCCGATGCCTGTGAGTCCTAGAGCCCGTGCTCCGCAAAAAGAGAAGCCACTGCAATGAGAAGCCTGTGCACCGCAACTAGACAGCAGCCTCCACTATCTGCAATTAGAGATAAGCTCGTGCAGCAGTGAAGACCCAGCTCAGCCAAAATGAAATAAATAATTAAAAAAACCCCTCAATAACCTATTAAAAAAACAACAAATCTGAACAAAAAGGGTCTTCCAGGGGGCCGTTTCCCAGGCCCACTTCCTGCTTCTCTCTCCCAGTTTCAGTGGGAAGACTGGTCTCAGATGACAAGTTCCCTCATTTTATTTTAAATACCACAGGAAGGCAGGTTTTGACAGCTCTCGTCTGCTCGAAGGTGATACTGGGAGATGGGATGAGGAGGAGGGCAAAGGGGGCTCTCTCTGGCTGCGTGGAGGTGTGCAAAGTGGTTGATTAGCCAGATATTTTTAAAGTTTCATAGGTGTGAGGCAGACTCTGCTAATGAGAGTTTTAGGGGCTTTCTTAAATCTAAAGTGAAAGGTGCCAAGAGTGGAACATGACCTTGGGGCTCTCCTGCACATGTTAACTAATATTACAAAGAACTCTCAGAAAACCCTCTGAAGTCAGCTTCTGGGGGAGGAGGGGGGGTAGCAGGTGAGGCTCTGGGGACCAGCACTGGAGAGTTAATGATGGCTGCTATAAATAGATTCGTTCTGAAGGCAGGGGGGTAGAATCTCGCCCATGCTCCACCAAGAGCAGGGAAGAGAGGACTTTGGAGCCAGAAATCGGGTCAAGGGTCCCCACGAGGATGTTTCATTTGGAGGCAGAAGTTAAAGACAGCATTGCACAGGGCCACCAGAGTGCAGGACTGGATGGGAGCTCCCTGTCCTCCAGCCCTCCAGCTTCCCCGGGTTCACCCCACTGCTGGCTCTTTCGAGGATTCAAAGTGAAGATCCGGTGGGACCTCCGCTCACCCAGAGTGAGTGAGTTTGATGGGGACACTGAGGCTTCCTGATGTCGACTGAAAAAATACACTGAGCCTACAAGTCGAGAATTATGTTTATTCAGTGGGATTTTTGGGGGACTTCAAGCCCAGGAGACAGCATCTCAAGTGATCCTGAAAGAATTGCTCTGAGGAGGTGGGGAGAGGTGTCAGGTAATATAGAAGTTTGCAGCAAGGGGCAACAAGATTATTGTTAATTAAGGAAAACCAGATATCTCAAGGAACTGAGCGCTTTTAATGGAAGGGAAGATGCAAGTGTCTCGGCTCACTTCAGTCATTCCTTTCACATGCATCTCAGCTATCCCAGGTCAGCATCCGGCTTCTTGACATTCATATCCTTAGTTCCTCACTCACAGCTCACCAGAGGGAGTGGTTGATGGCTGGCAGGTAGCCCAGCATTGTTCTTCTTGGGCTCAGAAATTTACATTTGAGGGCAGGAATCGAGGATATGACATCCTTGTTTATTGATATGACAGGAAATACTGTATTCCACACCAAGCACTTGTGAAGTGCCAACCCCTGGACTTTGGATTCCATATGAACTGGTTCCGTCCTTCCGCTGACAGCAAGGAGAAGGCATTGCTGGCGATGGTGATGGTACGACGGTTGCCTTGGAGAGGCCGAGAATGTTCCAGATTCACACAAATACTCAGTGGTGGAGAGACTTTGGATTCAGGCCTTCATATACTTGTTAGAACGCAGGCTGTGAATGGTGAGATGTAGGTGGGCTGTGGTTATGGTCTTTCAGGAAACAAACAAACAGGATGCCATGGCCTCCAAACCGAAGAAAAGACAAATCTGGGATTCCACCAGGGGTCCGAGTCTTGCGGGTGGGGTGAGGAGAAACACAGATAAAAGTGGTTACCCTGTGCATTGCAAATGGGGAGTCAGGGAGCTGGTGATGTACTGGGGGAGGCGCAGGAAGGAGCGATTACTGCATAGTTGGTTACAACAGTGGGATCTTCTGATATTCTTCTAGGCAAGGAGTTGCCCCTGAGCAAAGCAAGTGAATGACAGTACTTAAAGTCTAGCAGAAAATTCTGTGGCCACCGGGGCAGGTACAAAGATGAATGGACTGGATGATGATGGGATCCAGGAAGCGGGTATTAATGACCAGTGTTGTTGTTGTTGAGTTGCTCAGTCGTGTCTGACTCTTTGCGACCCCATGGACTGCAGCACGCCAGGCTTCCCTGTCCTTCACCATCTCCCTGAGTTAGCTCCAAGTCATGTCCATTGAGTTGGTGATGCCATCCAACCATCTCATCCTCTGTCATCCCCTTTTCCTCCTGCCCTCAATCTTTCCCAGCACCAGGGTCTTTTCCTATGAGTCGGCTCTTTGCATCAGGTGGCCAAAGTATTGGAGCTTCAGTTTCAGCATCAGTCCTCCCGATGAATATTCAGGACTGATTTCATTTAGGAATGACTGGTTGGATCTCCTTGCAGTCCAGGGAACTCTCAAGAGTCTGGGGCTAAACAGGTGCTGAGTTGACTCAATACCAAGTATTTTTCCAGGCTGACCAGATGCTGACTCTGAGGGTTCTTAGAGCTTTCTGGACCCTGTCTTCATCCCCAAGTGTCCCCCCAGCACTCAGCGCAGTGCCTGACCCACCACAACGCTCAGGTTTCATCTCCACTCCTGCCTGACCAGGAGCATCATTCATGCATGCACAGAGGGAGCTGGGACGGCAAGCCTCCAAATGAACTCATCCTGTACCTGAGTTCTTGGTGAACGCGCGCAAGACCGTCAGCTTCTTGGCGATATTTCTTCATTTGCAGAATTTGTAAAAATTCCTTTCTTGCACACTTGGTGGGTGGGTGGGGTGGTGCTGTATAGAAAAGACATAACTGTGCTCCTTACACTGCAACCATCTGGGACTCAGCCCAACGTCGGGGGGTTGCAACCTTGAAAAGTCTTTGAAGTCTCATACTTAAATTTTTTAAAAAATTATACAGTTCTGTATTCTGCTCCTTAACACATTCATTTGTCTTAATAAAAAAAAGATCATGGTGTTTTCCCCCTTAATTGATATACTGGATACTCCAGGAAAACATCTGCCCCCACCCCACCCCATATGTATCATATGCCCCTTGGTACATGCATGCCCCAGTTTTAAAAACCCCTTTGAAAAGAATAAAGCAGAAATAAAAGAAAACTATAAAGCACTGAACAAGTGTGGGGCACCCTTAGAGTTCTGAGTTATTAATAAATAATTGCTTTGAATAATTAATGCCAATCAAGCCTGCATAAATGGCCCAAATCCTTTAGGAGTAAGAGGCAGCCTCAGCCGCAGTGGATGAAAACACCATCTCCATTCCTGACTCTGCCCTGCCTGCTGAGTACTGTTTTTCTCCAGTGCTACTGGCTTTCAGATTTGGGTTCATTTTCCAGTGCACCTGATGGGGACGGTGACAAAAATGAAACACACCCAGGACAGCAGCCGGAGTCCAACAGCCGTCAGCCCAACTGCACTTACCACTAACGGGGAGCTCAGTGTTTTTCAAGCCTGACCTCATTCTTCTTGCCAAAAGTTCCATGGTAGGTTTCAGATGCCGTTAGCAGAAGGGAGGTTAGTTGTTCTTCTGGGGTGCATAGTGAAGTGGAGGTGAGAGCCAGGCAGGTCTAAAGCGGAGATCTGCAAACTGAAAACTACACCCTGTGGGCCAAATCTGGCCCATTGTCTGGTTTTGTGAATAAAGTTTTATTGGAACACAGCCATGCTCATTCACTTACCTATTGCCCATGGCAACTTTCAGGCCATAACAACCATACTGATTTGCTGCAATAGAGATTATATGGTGCACCAAGTATAAAATATTTACTATCTGATCCCTTACAGGAAAAGCTGGCAGACCCCCATCCAGAACCCTCACTATTCATCATCATCCTGAATTTTTAAAAATTGAAATATGGTTGATTTACAGTGTTAGTTTCAGGTGTATAGCAGAGTGATTCAGTTATCAATATATATACACACACTCATATATTCTTTTTCAGATTCTTCTCCCTTAAAGATTATTATAAAAGATAGAGTACAGTTCCCTGTGCCGTACAGTAGGTCGTTGTTTATCTATTTTAGTTTTTAAATTTTCAAATTATGAAAATATGATAATGCATTTATAGGAGACTTGGAAAATACAGGACAAAGTTACATATAGTTCCACTATATATTACAATTATTTTTCTAAGTAGATAAATTAAGATTTTTAGTTGGAGTTTCATACTAAACTCAAAAATTAATAGAGTGAAAATATAGAAAAGTATTAAGAGAAGGATATCGTAGACCTGAAAATCACCATGAACCAATTCAACATAATTAAGATTTATACAATTTTCATACAACATTAGGATACAAATTCTATTCTATTCAAGTTCCCATGGACTTATTTTATATGTACTATGGTAGTGTATATCTGTGAATCCCAGACTCCTAATTTATCCTCCCCCCAACCTTTCCCTTTTGGTAACGGTAAGTTTGTTTTCTATGTCTGTGAGCCTATTTCTGTTTTGTAAATAATTTCATCTGTATCAATTTTTTTTTTTTAAAGTTTCTAGAAGCCACCAAAGTAACATGCCCTCTGCTAAATCAATCTCTAGAAAAGGCGAGGGCTTCCCTGGTAGCTCAGCTGGTAAAGAATCTGCTTGCAATTCGGGAGATGTGGGCTCAATCCCTGGGTTGGGAAGACCCCCTGGAGAAGGGAAAGGCTACCCACTCCAGTATTCTGGCCTGGAGAATTCCATGGACTGTATAGTCCATGGGGTTGCAAAGAGTCAGACATGATTGAGTGACTTTCAGGAAAGGGGAATCTTTAGATGGTGACTGGCTTACAAGAATACTAACTTAGTGATGGTAGATCCCAAATATGTATTTGCTGCACAAATTCTGTACACAGCGGGCAATTTATATTCAAAGAATCATTGTCATTAATGAAAGATGTGGGCTTCCCTGATGCACTTTCACAAGGGGTTAATTTCCTAGTCAAAGGAAGGGGGAAAAGCTATATTACTCAATATTCCACCTTCACCCACCTCATGGAGAGAGTATAACAGAACATACTGGAACCACACACACTGCTTCAGCCACCACTGACCACATGGACAACCTGATGCTTCAAGAACAGATTTTAGTTCTCTCATGCTCCATGACCAATTATTGAGAACCACGCTAAGTGCTACGGGCTTCCCTTGTGGCTCAGTAGTAAGGAACCCAACTGCCAGTGCAGGAGATGCGGGTTCAATCCCTGGGTGGGGAAGATCCCCTGGAGAAGGAGATGGCAACCCACTTCAGTATTCTTGCCTGGAGAACCCCATGGACAGAGGAGTCTGGAGTGTTGCAGTCCATGGGGTTGCAAAGGGTTGGATACAACTTAGCGACTCAAGAAGACCAACACTAAGCATTATTCCCAGCTTCAGACAGGGGTGGTTAGAGCTGCCCAGAGGACAGAGGGCTGCCCTTACTGAAGCTTATGTTAAGGGGAGGTCCACAGTGGATCAAGAAGATGAAGGAACTTACTAAGCATCATGGTTTGCATTCTGTGACTCATTCATTCATTCATCAAATATTTATTGCCCATCTACTATGTGCCAACCACTATTACGCATGTTGGCTGGAGATCCAGAAAACAGAACAAGACAGAAAAAAAGCCCCTGCTTCCTTGATGTGTACATTCTCCTTGGGGAGACAGATGATAAACATGGACATGTATGAAGAAGAAAAAAGACATCTAGAAATAATTGCTGCTAATAAACAGGGCACGGGATGGAAAATGAATGGAAGAAGATCCAGTTACAGGGAGGTGTGTGTGCGTGCACTCAGAGCAGACGTTAAGAACAAGAGGGAGGGAATAATTTTATCTCTTCAAGGTATGTCCGGGGGGACTAGTGGGGATGAGTCTGGGACACAGTCAAGGGAGGAGGTGACGTTCTGGAGGAAGTCAGGGCCTTTGGAGGTCATGCTAAGGAACTTTTTAAAAATACATTTCCCCTACCTAGTCTCCTGTTTGCATGAGCAACATAGATAAGAAATACATAAAATCCTTCAAATAGCAGCTGTGGGGCTTGCTTGAGCACATTATTTGTTATTATGTTATTTGAATTGTAGGATGCAGAGAGCATGAATACTGCTGTTTGCACAGCCTTATTTGCCTGGTATACTGTGGTCTTGGTTAATGCAGGCGTCTATGCAATCTTCCTGTGTTCTATGGCTTCCCCAGAGAAGCACCATCGTGGATTCAATAAAGCTAGCAATAAAGCCCATATTAATAATGTATGCAGAGCTATATATGTCTATTTATAAGGTGCAGAATTGCAGTCCAAATGCTTCCCTTCACTCCGCTCAGATGAATGTAAGTGGCCCCAACTATGTTAGATGAGGTTTCTCTCTCAACCCGACACCCCTTTTTGCCACACTGCATATTAAGAGCTGAGCTAAGTGGTATGCCAGCCCCGGGACCACTGCATACACATTACCCTTTGGATCCGGGACGATTATTTATGCAGGAAATAGGAGATAAAGCATGCCTAGAAACATGCTATGATTCACCGCTGAAAAGAGGAATAAGTAACTGGGAAACCGTATGAATAAAGAGACAAATAAGCTTGCTTGGAAGGCATGCTTTATAAGAGAAGAGCTTAGGGAGGCAGGAGAATGCAGGGAAAATGCATCTGATGTGTGATGAGCACCTACTATGTGTCAGAGAACATGCTAGGATATAAGTGCATACATGTGTGTGTCTGTGCATGTGTGTGTGTGTCTGTGTTTGCACTATAGATTGAATGTTTATGTCTCCTCGAAATTTATATGTTGAAACGTAATCTCCAACATGATGGACATTGGAGATGGAGTCTTTGGAATGTATTGGCTCAGCCACGAAGTTTGTTCGGGTATTATAGTAGCGAAATAAACTTTTTGGCCAACCTAACAACCAGATCGTGAGGGTGGAGCCCTCGAGAATGAGATTAGTGAGGGTATAAAAGAGAGTTTCTTGTGCTTTTCACCATATGTGGACACAGGAAGAGGAGACAGCTCCCTATGAACCAGGAAGTGAGTTCCCACTAGACACTAAATCTGCTGGTGTCTTATCTTGGACTTTCCAGCCTGCAGAAATGTGAGAAATAAACTTCCACTGTTTATAAGCCACCCTGTCTACTACATTCTTTTATAGCACCCCAAATGGACTGAGACAATATACATATAAATTTTTTTTTCACATGATAACAGAAAAACTCAGGCCGTTGACTTAAACGAGGCAATTATCATTTATGGAAATCTATCCTGTGCTAGAGTTCCACATGAAATTGAAAAAGTGAAAGTCTCTCAGTCGTGTCCAACTCTTCGGGACCCCATGGACTGTAGCCCGCCAGGCTCCTCTGTCCATGAAATTCTCCAGGCAATAATACTGGAGTGGGTAGCCATTCCCTTCTGCAGGGGACCTTTGTCCCAGGGATGGAACCTGGGTCTCCTGCATTGCAGGCAGATTCTTTATCGTCTGTGCCGTCAGGGAAGCCCACTGTTCCATGTCACTAACTCCCCAACCCCAGTCCGTGCTGTGGCTGATGTCAGGATACTCTAAGTACTGCTGCTGTAACAAGTGGCCCCACGGTGTCCCTGGCTTCTAATAACAGAGACTCATCTCTCAACCAGGCTACACGCTCCCTGTGGGTCACCTGTCTCTCCGGCCCATGACAGTTTCACTCTGGGATCCAGACAGCTGGAGGAAGGCTGGTCATGGTGGCTGTGGGAAGGCCACCTGCTGGGCCACGCAGGGACTGTGGAAGGTGACTACCTGGACCTGACAAGCCTCTGTGCATATCTAATTGGTCAAGCAAGTCACATGGCCAAGCCCAAGCTGAACAGGGCAAGCACGTGTGATCTTCAAAACAGCCTCCTCACAGATACCTCTGCCTCCTATCAGAATGATAACCTTTCCAAAGTGCAAGTCTAGCCCTGCCTCTTATACTCAAACCCTTCATTCTGTCTCCCCTTCAACGATCCCATTCAGAAGCAATTTATGAAACACCTACTAAGTAGGTTGTAGGCTCCGGGTAGTCACTCTCACTACCATCATGGGGTTCATAGTCTGGACGGGGAGACCAAAGTTAGCCAATAACACAGAAATGTGTTCTATGGCAGTTGTGATAAATTATACAAAAGAGAGATATATGGTGCTATGGGATAAAGTTCAGACTCACAAAGATGCATCATGATGGGTTGTTATTTTTGCCCTGGGCTTTTCTCTCTTCATCACGAATCTTATTTTTTATTTATTTATTTATTTATTTTCAGTGGGTTTTGTCATACATTGATATGAATCAGCCATAGAGTTACACGTATTCCCCATCCCGATCCTCCCTCCCACCTCCCTCTCCACCCGATTCCTCTGGGTCTTCCCAGTGCACCACATCACGAATCTTAAAATTATGTTAAGGGAAATTTCGTTGCATTCCAGTGGTTGAGACTCTGTCTTCCAGTGCAGAGGGCGTGGGTTCGATCCCTGGTCAGGGAATTAAGATCCTACATGCCTCACCGTGCAACCAAAGAAATAAATAAACAAACAGAAAACTTTCAAAAAAAGATTCTGGCAAGCAGGAAGTGTGCCTTCCTCATAACCTCATATTTTGAGATGTCTCTAGAGCCTGGTACATAATAGGAGCTCATGATTCCTTGTTGGTTGATTGAGTGAATAAAGTATGTGTTTTATTTTGTGAATTATACTTGCTTGTGTTTCTAAACCTGGGGTGAAATGGGTGAGCTATCAAGCAAAGTGGATGAAAAGAAAGGTAAATAATTTTCAACCCACGGGCACTGGTGGACACCTCAGTCTGGGTCTCCACAATAGAGCTCACTAGCTATAAGACTTTGAATAAATTATACTGATACTCTGTGATCCTTAACACTTACCCTTTGGGGGTAGAAATTGAGTAAAAAGCATGTAAAACATTTGCCATGATGCCTGAGCAGTGAGAATCACACAGTGAGTGCTAGACCACATGAGCATTAGTATTATTTATGGCTTTATTATTATGGCTTAAATAATTAGTATTATTTAAGGCTTCTCTGTGACTCAGAAAAATGGTAAGGAATCCTCCTGCAGTGCAGGAGACCTGGGTTCGATTCTCGGGTTGGGAAGATCTCCTGGAGAAGGGGATGGGAACCCACTCCAGTTTTCTTGCCGTGGGAGAATCCCATGGACAGAGGAGCCTGGAGGGTTATGGTATTACTTATGAGGATATACGATGCTCTAAGCACTTGAGAGGGACTTAGCAGGCATCATCCAATGCCAGTTTCACAGATCAGCCCATTGAACAGATGCATACATTGAGGCCCAGGGGGTTAAAATAACTTTTGTTAAAGCTCACAGGGAGTAAACCATGATGTCAGGAAAATTACAAGTTTTTCCATGAGATTTTTTAAGGACAAGGGGAAAATGACAAAATAACTCACCGCTGGGGATTTATTTAAACATTGGTCTTTGGCAGTTTTTGTCTGTTTCCCAGCAGTCAGTATAGACCCCAGGGATTTAGTGTAACCTGTTAGCTTGCAGAAACCATGTTCTATCCCTACACAAGATCTCCCAAAGAGAATTACTCATAATATATTTTACCTTTAGGGTTTTTCATTGTGAAAGCAATTCCATTTTTTTTTAGAATGTCTGTGACTATTTAATACACAGAAAATGCAGCAGACTTTCACTAAGGACATAAATTGATTTAGAAAAAATACCTGACACAGAGCAAGTACTAAAAATGGGGCAATTATTATTAAGCAAATATAGTATAGGTAATTAGTGAAGAAAAGGAAATAAAAGGTATCCAGATTGGGAAGGAAGATGTAAAATTATCTCTATTTTCAGGTGACACAATCTTATCTAGACAAAATATGAAGAAATCCACAGACACACACACACACACACTTATTAGAGCTAATGAATGAATTCAGCAGGTTCACAGGATACAATCTCTTTCTATAAAATCAGTTATATTTCCATATGCTAACAATCTGAGAACAAAATTTAAAAACAAATGATTTTGTTAACAATAGCACCAAAAAGAATAAAATACTTAGGAATAAAGGAACAAAAGAAGTGGGAAGCTTGTACACTCCAAACTACAAATACTTGTGAAAAGAAATTAAAGATGAAAAAGAAAGAGAAAGACATTTGTGTTCATGGATTGGAAGACATAATCAAAATTCCAGGTGCCCTTTTCTGCAGAAATTGGCAAGCTGATCCTAAATTAATATGGAAATGCAAGTGACCCAGAGGAATCAAAACCATCTGGAAAAAAGAACAAAGTTGGCGGACTCTCATTTCCTGTTGGAAATAAACCAACTATCTATCAACAGACAAATGGATAAACAAAATGTAGTCTATCTATGCAATAGAATATTATTCAGTCATAAAAAGGAATGGAATATTGATACTAGCTATAACATGGATGAACCTTGAAAACATTTTAAATATAAAAGCCAGACACAAAAGTCCACATATTTTATGATTCCTTTTGACATGTCCAGAAAGTAGATTGTTACCAGGGGCTGAAATTTCCAGGTGGTGCTAATGGTGAAGAACCTACCTTCCAGTACAAGAGGCATAAGAGGGTTTGATCCCTGAGTCAGGAAGATGCCCTGGAGGAGGGCATGGTAACCCACTCCAGTGTTCTTGCCTGGAGAATCCCATGGACAGAGGAGCCTGGCGGGCTGCAGTCCATGGGGTCGCAGAGTCAGACAAGGCTGAAGTGACTGAGCATGCACACAGGGGCTGGAGAAAGTGAGGAACAGTGAGTGACTGCTCATTGGTATGGAGTTTTTTTTTTCTGTTGGGGGGGATTGGATTGAAAATATTCTGGAATTAGAGAGTGGCGATGATTGTACAACCTCTTGACTATGCTGAAAGCCTCTGAATCATACACTTTAAAAGGGTGTATCTTGTGGTATATGAATTACATCTCATTAAAAAAGAGAGTTTAGTGTAGCGTGAGCAAACTGAATGTCCAGCAATGGATGAATGGATAAAGAAGATGTAGTATATATACACAATGGAATATTCAGTTCAGTTCAGTCGCTCAGGGGTGCCAGGCTTCCCTGTCCACCACCAACTCCCAGAGCTTGCTCAAACTCATGTCTGTCAAGTTGGTGATGCCACCCAAACATCTCCTCCTCTGCCGTCCCTTTCTCCAACAGAATGGAATATTACACAGTCATAAAAAAGAATGAAACAATGCTATTGGCAGCAACACAGATGGACCTAGAGGTTATCATATTAAGTGATGTAAGCCAGACAGAGACAAATACCGTATGATGTCATTCACATGTAGAATCTGAAATATGACAGAAATGAATTTATTTATGAAACAGAAGCAGGCTCACAGACAGGGAAAGCAAACTTATGGTTATCAAAAGGGAGAAGGTGTGGAAGAAGGATACATTAGCAGATACAAATCGCTACTATAAAAAATAGACAGACAAGAACGTCCTACGATATAGCACAGGAACTATATTCAGCATCCTGTATAAAACCATAATGGAAAGAATCTGAAAAAGAACATGCATCTATGTATAACTGAATCACTATGCTGTATATCAGAGACTAGCACAACATTGTAAATCAATTATGCTTCAATAAAAAGGGTATCGTGTAGGATGACCCATACTTGTCAGGAGCCAACTGTCTCTCTGTCTAGATCTCAGCTCTGATGCTGTCCCATAACCTACTTTTTAAGCGTATCCCTGTCCTGATCTGAATAAGGAATAACAGGGTCTCTGAGTTGTAGGGTGTATGTGATGTGCCAAGGACAGTCCCTGGAATGCAAGGAAGAGCTCAGTAAATTGCGTTCCCTGGCCTGGGACCCTGTTGACAATAATCAGTAAACAAAGTTGACAATAACCAATAAACAAAATGATCGTGCAGCATTGTCAAGGGCTGTGATGGAGAGTAAGAGCAGGAATTTGGGGGGCAGTTGTACAGACTCTCACCCAGCTGGGAAATCTTCCTGAAGGAGTCACTACCTTGTGTAAGCTTAAAGAACAAGAAGGAATTGAGCAGGCAAAGCAGATTTTAGCAATTTCAGATAGAGCAGCCATTCAAGACTCAGATTTGAGAGAATGAGTGTAGTACCTTCCGAGAAGAGAGAATGGGAGAGGAGGCAGGCTGGGATACAGGGGTAGGGTGGCAAGGGGAGACCAAAGCAGGAGCATCATCATGAAATATACATATTTTTTAAGACTTTGGTTTTATCTTGGGGACAATAGGGTGCCATTGAAGAATTTTTAAGTAAGGAGAACTAGACTTGTGTTTTATAAAGATCCCCATGGCCGAGGGGTAAAAGTTATTTTAGGAATAGGCAAAAAAAAAAAAAAGGTAGAAAGATTGTTGGGAAACTAGCTTGCCTTTGCAGTATGTCAGGATGCAGAGAGAGTAAGTAGATAGAAACTAATAAACCAACCTGGCTTGGGCAAGGAGTGAGGATGAGGCAGGGAGCTGATAAAGGTGGGTTTTGGGTCCCCGGTCTGGCTGGGAGAGGAAGGTGGTAACTTCCACCCAGACAGGGAGACCAGGAGGAGGAGCATGGGAGGAGGCTGTATTGTGGTCATTAGTGTCTGGCTTTTCAGACTGTAGCCCGTCAGGCTCCTCTGTCTATGGGATTCTCCAGGCAAGAATGCTGGAGTGGGTTGCCATTTCCTCCTGCAGGTGATCTCCCGACCCAGGGATCGAACCCACATCTCCTGCATTGGCAGGTGGATTCTTTACTTCTGAGCCAGCAGGAAAACCCACAGGAGCAGGAAACAAAATGATTTTGAGTTTGGGCAGGTTAGACTCAGGAGTGTGTATGGATCTCTAGGTGTTGGGGCCAGTTCTGCAAGGTCCTTCATGGTCAATAGCCGTATGCTTAAATTCAGGCCTTCTTCACATCTAAAAAGCTAGCATCTCCTGAGTGTTCATCCTCGAAGTTGCTATCACTCACAGACACCTTCGTGTGGGCTTGGTCAAGCCAGTTGGTTCTCTGAACTCAGATTTTATTACCAGTAAATTTGGATATGTGGTGATCCTCCCTCATGTTGTTCAGAGCCATGACATGAAGCGCGTGTTGTAAAGTGCTGCATACACAGAAGGTACTACCATTACAACATATAAAATGCAAACATCATAACATATAATGATGTATATGTTATGTAACATTAAAACATATGATAATGTAAATGCTAATTCTATGAAAAATGAAGAGTTTGGAACCAGTCATCTTAAAGACTATAAATGCCTGGATCAAGCATAATAACGTTAATTAATACCTCATCTGTTTGACACTTCACTAACACACTGCTTCCACATCTATTATCTGAGCAGATACTCTCCTGTGTAGACAAAGCTGAGACCCTCATCTGATAGATGAGGAAATAAAAGATGTGGAGCACTTGAACATATTTCCCAAGGTCGCTAAGTATCAGAGATGATCTGACCCCTAATTCATGATGCTGCCCTCCACACCACGCATGCAGATGTGCTCAGTCACTTCAGTTGTGTCTGGTTCTTTGCGACTCTGTGGATTGTAGCCTGCCAGGCTCCTCTCACCTGGGATTCTCCAGGCATGATTATCAGAGTGGGTTGCCATGCCCTTCTCCAGGAGATCTTCCCAACCCAGGGACTGAACCCGCGTCTCCTGCATCTCCTGCATTGCAGGCAGGTTCTTTACTCCTGAGCCACCAGGGAAGCCCCATCCACACCATCCCTTCTGTGAAAAAGCCCCTTGAATATCTTGTCCTCTAGATTTCAGATAACACGCATTTTGTTTACAAGAATTGCAGAGACTGCTGTTACCCGTCTAACATCTATTCTCCCTTTTGCTCCTTAGTGGCAAACTGTGATTACAATTGGGTGAGTCCAAGTGCTCGGCTGCCATAAAGTATATATCCAGCCTTCCTCATGGAAAGATGTGACTATACGACCAGGTTTTCTTCAGTTATGCACAAGTGGAAATGTATGGGATTGTGAGAAAGCTTTTTAGGAGGAGCCAACGCCACTGGGAAGCGGATTCTTTCTGACTTTCCCTCTTCCTGCTGTCTGGAAGGGGGCGGTGATGGCTGGAGTTCCAGCAGTTATCCTGGACCGTGAAGTGACCCTGGAGATGAAAGCCTGAATTCCTAAGCCACCCTACCAGTCCTGAATTGCCCACCTCTAAACTTTGGTTTCAGCTTTAGTAAGGTGTAATTGACATGTGCAAATTTTATATTTCTAAGGTAGACAACTTAAATGTTTCCATGTACTTATATGTTGTGAAATAATCACCACAATCTAATTACTGTATCTATCATCTTATGAAGTTACCACTTTCCTTTCTTTCTCTTATTTTTTTGTGGTAAGGACTTTTAAGATACACCCTTTCAGCAAATTTCATGTATACAAATCTGCATTATTAACTATAGTCACATTGCTATATGTTATTCTCCAGAATGTATTCACCTTATAACTGACACTTTGTACCTATTGATCAATATCTCCTCATTTTTCCCCAGCTCCAATCCTTTGTAACCACAACTTTACTCTCTGCTTGTATGAGCTAAATTTTAATATGCAGGAGAAAAAAGATTATCACCTCTAAAGCCCCATCCTAGTGGGAAGGAATAGTTAGGGAGTTTGGGCTGGATATGTACACACTGCTGTGTGTAAAAATGTAAAACCAACAAGGACTTGCCATAGAGCACAGGTAACTCTGCTCAATGTTATTTGGCAGCCTGGATGGGAGGGGAGTTTGGGGGAGAACAGATCTATGTATGTGTGTGGCTGAACCCCTTCCCTGTTGACCTGAAACTATAGCAACATTGTTAATCAGCTATCCTCCAGTATAAACTAAAAAACTAAAACCAATCCTCTTGGCTTTTCTGCTTAATGCACCCAATGACTGATGCAAGAAAATATCAACATATCTTTAACACCAGGTCCACAGCCAAGACTCCCCAGCTCGCAGGAAAGGCAGAGGTGGGGTTCCTTCCCACTGGTCACTGACACTCAGATCCCAATGTGAAGTCAGTTTGCATTAGAATTAATTTCACAGGACGGTGGCATTGGAAGGTTACAGCTCAGTCTGTGGCCTTCCCTTCTAATGTCCTCTGACCACAGAATCACTGTGCATGTTTCCTCTATTGCCAAGAGTGGCATCTTTTTCTTACCCTGTCCTTCTCAGGCCAGCCAGGTCGACTGCATCTAAACACATTTCATTATCATCAAGGCAAATGGGTGAGTGGAACTGCCTAGCCGGGCAAGTCAATGGGAGCAAGCTGACATGGCTCTGGAACGAACTGGGGGCCTAGCGAGCAGTCTGGGTAAGTTTGGGGACAGCTGAGGCTGCTCCGTGGCGTGGATTTCCAGAGACGGTTGAATGTCAGCGTCGGTGAATTCTACATTGGCAGCGTCCTACCCTCGGCTTCAACTCCACACCCGCTGACATTTTCCCTTCTTTCAAATTGGCAGCAGGAGCCAGGGAAAACCTAAATTTAACCTCCGGAGAATATACCACATGACATTTGTGGGCCTTGCATGTTCGGTTTAAGACTTTGAAAGCTAATTTAGCCATTCCATGCCTCCGTAAGTGATGGGGGCTGGTACACCTGAACTTCTGTCATTGTTAGCCACTGTGGCTTCACTCTGTCTCTGGAGACTTCATCCCTTAATAACTGCTACCTTAAACCCCAGAGGATAGTGCTAATGAGTATTTGAAAATGCCAGGTTCTTGGCACCATGTGCTGATTAAAAAAAAAAAAAAAAAAGAAACACGAAATAACACCCATCAGGGTAATGGTCACTCAGCGAGGGGTGGAGGGCGGTGTATTATGCATGACTTGCCTCGTCATTTCCATCTCTGCCTTGAATCCCCAAATCCTAAGTATAAGCAATTAAGCGGCTCCTGGACCAAATCTTAATTAATTTGAGGTTCTGTGACTAAGGCCCTGAAATAAAATGCCATAGAAGCAATACACATTAAAAAAAATCACTAAGCCATGACGGGATCATAATACAAGGATTAGCTTTGGGGAGATCAATGATACTTGCTTGGTGACAAATCTCTCTTCTTAGTCTGGGTTTCCCAGCATGGAATGTCACGCTGCTCAAGTTTGGAATCCCCCTATGAGTCCCCAGAATCTACCATAAAATATCTGAGGCTAAACAAGCCTGTTAGACAGCAATTCCTCTGGGGGGAGGGGGTGGGGAGGGAATGGGCTTTCTCATTTGCCTTTGTCTTTTCAACATCTAGCACTTAGCAGGTATTCCATAAGTTCTGGCTAACCTGAATGCAATTAATCAACTCCTTGTAGTCTCTTTTAAAAAGTATTTAAGAGTGACTTATTTGTTATTGATTCTTTTTTTTTTTTTGGTTCTTCTTTTTTAATTTGATTCTTATTTTATATTGGAGTAAGTTGATTTACAAAGTTGCATTAGTTTCAGGGGGTCAGCAAAGTGGTTCAGTTATATGCACACATATATCCAGTCTTTTTCAAATTCTTTTCCCATATAGGTTATTACAGAGTATTGAGTAGAGGTCCCTGTGTTGTCCAGTAGGGCCTTGATGACTATCTATTTATATATGAGTGAGTGAGTGAAAGTGTTAAGTGTTCAATCGCGACTGACTCTTTGAGACCCCATGGACTGTAGCCTACCAGGCTCCTCTGTCCATGGGACTCTCCAGGCAAGAACACTGGAGTGGGTAGCCATCCCCTTCTCCAGGGGGTCTTCCCAATCCAGGGATCGAACCCACGTCTCTTGCTTTGGCAGGTAAATTCTTTACCATCTGAGCCACCGGGGAAGCCCCATTTAATATATAGTAGTGTGTATACATTGCTTCCCAACTCCTAACTCTTGACATTAGCATCAGTGTTCCATATTGTCTGGGAAATCTTGACAAAGGTGTGCTTATTATATACTGTCCAATCTAGTTGGTGCATGAAGCTGGAAAACTTGCTGGTTTGGAGGTGGCTGCAATGAGAAAATGCTACCTTTTGGAATTGTTAGAAACTCTCTCTGTTTGATTTGATCTTCATATAGTGCTCTGAAAAAATCACATTGACATTATTCTCTTCTCCATAGCATTTAAAATCCTTAACGTGGCCAAGTAAATCTTGAGTACAAATAGTAGGATTGCTGTCTGGCAGGCATACGACCACTGCCTGCTCTTGGGCTGTGAACACTATAAAACGTGTCCATCCAAGGACGCTTTTGCTGGGCTTACTGACTTTTGTTTTTCAAAACTGCCTAGTTAACGTCAACATTCGTCAGTGTCAGAAAGTAACCAGAATAAACGCACAGGGCAGATGCATCCGGTTCCCTCACCTCTTGCAGAGCGAAGCTTGAGGCTTTATCCATTCTGTTAGTGAAGAACAGTCCCTCTTTCCTCTGTGTTCTTTTGTGTTTGTTATAAGCATGGTTGTTTTAGGGGATAGCAGAAAACCCTGGAAACCTTACCAAGGCTCCCCTTTTATTTTCTAGACATAAATCTTCCCGGTTTAAAAAAAAAAAAAAAAACAAGCACTTTCAGGAAAAGTCGGAAGGAGGAAGAGGAGAAGAAAGAAGAGCAGAAGCAGAAGGAGCAAACTTCCCAATATAAGAGCAGATACAAAGGCAGCAGAAAAAGTCAGTATTGTTTCTCTCCAGTATATGGAGCGCCAAAGTGTTAGTCACTCAATCATGTCCAACTCTTTGCAGCCCCATGGACTGTAGCCTGCCAGTCTCCTCTGACAAAGGAATCCTCCAGGCAAGAATACTGGAGTGGGTTGCACTTCCCTCCTCCAGGGGATCATCCCAACCCAAGGATTGAACCCATGTCTCTGTTGTCTCCTGCATTGGGAGGCAGGTTCTTTACTACTAGCGCTACCTGGGAAGCCTGTCCTTGCATACTTTAAGCTGATGTGATGTTATATGTCAATTATATCTCAAGGCAGCTGGAAAGGAAAGAAAGAACATCCTTTCTCCAGGGAAATGGCTGCTCAAGGAGAAGGAGACTTTGACTTTGGCATTTCAAAGAGTTCTATTCAATAAAGGAAATGAGCTAGGGTTTCCAGAAACTGCACCTGAGGTGCCATCAAGGTCACAGTGAAGAAAAGCAGAGGAGCAGCCCTGATGGCCAACTCCTGCTTTGAGGAAATCCACTCCCAGAACTGCTTGGCCACTTAGTGTGAATTTGAGCTGATGGGTGTAATGTACAGTCATAAGCAGGCTTCCAAGCAGCAGCTACTAAGCCGTGGCTGCCTCAGCTACTGAAATTTCTTTAATCTCCTCATCAGCATGCCTTTGTCCTGGAGGTGTGAGAGTTCTCAGAACCTGCAGCCACAATCAACAAATAAATCTTCTGAGGGAACAATATTGTGCCTCTGAAAGTTTCGAACATGGTAGACTGCTTCCTTTTTCCTGCACTTTATTGGCAACAACCCCAGTTGGCAGAGCGTTCTTCTGACTTCCATCCATCAACAATCCAAGAGAATTAATAATGTATTTATATCACATGCCAGTAGTGGCATAAAATTATTTATAAATGTTTAATAAATATTCTGTAATGCTTTCAGAACACATGTTATAAATGATAAATAAATAACAATGGATTCCTGATGAAATATTTATCCTCGGCACAGTTATTGTTATGTTATAACAGCTTGGGAAGCCATTACTAACAAAAGGAATGGAGTTATCAGAGTTATAGATATATGGGGCACGCCATTCATAATGAAATGTGCAACACTTAAAATGACGTAAAGACCCCAGAAACAGTTGCTGACAAATTGTAACTGTCGGAGTCACCTGTCATACTTAGCAGACATAAAAGATTGGCAAATGTTTAATAATCTGTGCCTCACAAAAAACTGGATCCTGGTGTCTTGTAAGATATTGTGGACTCTTTATGGATTCTTATTTCCGTGAATGGTAGTATGATTTGTGGAGTCCTCCCCAAATTCAGGTTTAGTAGGGCATGGAGTAAAAGTTCAACACATGGCCTTGCATTTGACTCAAAAAGGGTTATTTCCTGGGTGGGGAAACAAGGTAGAAAGAATAGCCAGGAGCAAACATCTCAGAGAAATTTCCATGTTTTGAGCACTTAATTTTTTAAGCATCAACCGGAAACATTTTTTCCTCCTTTGCTTTTTTAACTGAAGTATCATTTACATATAGTAAAATTCATGCATTGTCTATAGTTCCGCAGGTTATGAAGGCTTTCCAGGTAGCACTAGTGGTAAAGAATCCACCTGCAATGCAGGAGACACAAGTGTGACCCCTGGGTCAGGAAGATCCCCTGGGGGAGGGCATGGCAACCCACTCCAGTATTATTACCCAGAAAATTCCATAGACAGAGGAGCCCGACGGGCTACTCCATGGGGTCACAAAGAGGCAGACACACACCCCATGTGTCCATGGGTTCACAAAGAGTCGGTCACAACAGAGTGAATGAGCACACATGCATACAGGTTACGAAGAATGCACGGAGGCATGTAATCACAACCAAGTTCAAGTAAACCCCTGACAACTTTTCCCATGCCCCTTGTGGTCAACCCCTTCCCCATTCCATTCCTGGAAACCAACCATCTATTCTCCATTCTTACAGATTTGCCTTTTGAAGACTATCATTATAAACAGACTCATAATTTTATAACCTTTTGAGCCTGGCTCCTTTCAGAGTAATGCAGTTGAAATTTATCCACTGTTGTATGTATCAGTACTTCATCACTTTTTATTGCTGAATAGTATTCCATTGTATGGAGATACCATAGTTTGTTTATTCATTCACCAATTGAAGCACATTTGAGTTCTTTGTCAGTTTTTGGTAATTGTGAATAAATCTATTAACATTTGGTTACAGATTTTTCTGTGAATTTACATGTTCATTTTTATAAGCTAGATACCTAGGAGTTGGGGTGTTGGGCTGTATAAAATAATACATAATTTCTTGCATAAGATAAATATTATGTAATTCTACTTTTATGAGATACATGAAACAGTCAAATTCATGGAGATAGGAAGTAGAATAGCTGTTCCAGGGGCAGAGGAAAGGAGGAATGGGATGTTACTGTTAAACACAGTTTCATTTGGGAAGATGAAAACCTTCTGGAGATGGATGGTGGGGATGGTTGCAAAACGATGTGAAGGGTTCAGTATTCCTAAACTGTACGCTTAAATGGTAAATGATGGTCAATTTTATGTTCTGTGTATTTTACTACAATTTTTTAAATCCTCTACAATGAGAAAGACTAGCAGGTAAGGTTTAAAAGTGATTCACAGGGCTTCCCTTGTGGCTCAGGGGTAAAGAATCTGTCTGCCAATGCAGGAGACACGGGTTCGATCCCTGATCTGGGAAGATCCCACACGCCGTGGAGCAACAAAGCCCGTGAGCCATATATTGAGCCTGTGCTCTCAAACCTGGGAGCCACAACTATTGACCCCACGGGCTGCAACCATTGAAGCCTGCATGCCCTATAGCCTGCGCTCCGCATCAAGGGAAGTCACTGCAATGAGAGGTCTGTGTGCTGCAACTAGGGAAGAGCCCCTGCTTGCTACTGCTAGAGAAGAGACCATGCAGTAATGAAGACCCCGCACAGCGAAAAATATGACAAATAAATGAAATAATAATAAAAAAGTGATTCACCGAGGGTGCCATGAAAAAGAAACAAAAACATAAAGCCTGAGGATGTTTGATGAAAAAAAATCTCTAAAGATCAGAGAAGCAGAGTGTAAGTAGAAGGTTTCCCGTGGGGCTCACAATACTTGCAAACAACTTTTCACCTTCATATGATTTTCCAAAGGAAAATAATACCCACCCTGAAAAATGCCCAGAGTTAATATTTTCCCCCTATGATTTCAACCACTGGCCAGTTTCTGAGGCCCAATACTCACCAGCTTTTATAATTAAATGGGGACAGGTTGAAAAGATGGCACATTAATTAAGGATGAATTACCCTGGACCGCTGCAGAGTTCCTCCCTTAAGAGTTACATTAATAGTAAAAAATCAGCTCCTCATTATGACGGATGAAAAGGAGAACTGAGAACGAGATCCTTATTTTCTGCTAGATATTATTGCCAAACCGATTTAACATCTCGGATCTTAAGCTCTTCTTGAGTTCATCGAAGCTTCACGACTGTTAAAATACTCGGGATTCAATGGGTACACCTAAAATAAAATGGAAACTCATCTGCATAACAAAGCCCGGAAGAAAGCAGGCCCTGCACCAGCCGTTGCCAGATCTCGGCTTTTTCAACAAGTTCTGAGTCTTTCAGAGTGAACACAACACCCTGAACTGCATCATTTGAAGGTAAATGCGTGCTTTGGGCAACCAGGATAAAGGGATGTACATACGGTTCATCCATTCTAGGAGTAAGTGAGTATGTGTCTACGGTGGGGGAGGGACTGGGAAGGAGTGAATGAGCTGGTTTTTTAAGGCCGTAGAGAGGAGGAGATAAACTCATGTACTTGCCCTGGGGCTTCCCAGGTGGCTCAGTGGTAAAGAATTCACCTGCCAATGCAGGAGACGCAGGTTTGATCCCTGATTTGGGAAGATCCCTGGAGAAGGAAATGGCAACCCACTCCAGTATTCTTGCTGGGAAATCCCATGGACAGAGGAGCCTAGCATGCTACAGTCCGTGGGGTCGCAAAGAGTTGGACACGACTTAGCGACTCAGCAACAACAAGAACGACAAATATTCACCATAGCGTTAGTTCGCTGTCCCACTCATGTCCCTTTAAACCTAAAAAGATGTTTTCATCACACTTCTTTCAGCCCAGGCAATCAAATTTCAAATATTGTCTGACATCTAAGGTAGAGTTTAAAACTTCAATACTCTTAAGAGTCAGGGAGATCCTGTAAATTGGAGGCGTAAATCAGGTCTGAATGATAAGTCTGATACATACTAAGCATTCTGTAAATTAAATATTTTTTTAAAGAATTTTGATTTGTATAGCTCAATTATGATAAAGAGGACTGCTTTGCAAATCTCTTACTTTGTGTTCAATCTGGACTGACCTCATTAATGTTCACATCTACTTTAAAAAAGAAATGAGTTATAGTGAAAGCACACAGGCACATAGAATAAGAGAGAAAAGAAGATGATGAACTGGTGATTGGACTGAGTAATGCATCTAGTTCCAAGCTTCCTGAGAGCCAAGAGAAAGTTGGGAAGTGATGCATGAAAACTTCCCCTGTCTGATTGGTAATTGCTCTCATCAGACGTTTAGAAACATGAAACCTTTTAATTGAAGTTTTGATATTAAAATGGAACCAATTTCCCTGATGCTGGGAAAGACTGAAGGCAAAAGGAAAAGGGCGTGGCAGAGGATGAGATGGTTGGATAGCACCACTGACACATGGTCATGAATTTCAGCCAACTCTGGGAGATGGTGAAGGACAGAGGAGCCTGACGTACTACAGTCCATGGGGTCACAAAGGGTCAGACACATCTTAGCAACTGAACAACAACAACAAAAATGTGTTCTGGAAAAGAGTATCATGCAGAAGGAATTAAGAGATCCTGAAGAGGTTACATCCTGGGCTGGTGATGATGACATTCATGTTGAAGTGTACTTGATAGACATGCTCATATTTCATTCATTTGGCAGATATTTCTTGGGTGCCTGCTATGTGCTAGGGACTGTTCTAGATAATTCAGATTAATGAGTCAAGTAAATAAAGATTTCTGTATTCTTATTCTAGCAGAAGAGAGAAAATATGCAAACCATGTAATAAAAAGTCCCAAGTTTCATAGATTATGTTGTAAAAGTTCATAGATATAATCATTGCAAAGTTGTTTTCAAAAGTTTCATACACACACTCACACATACATACGTAGACACACAAAAATGTCTAGCTGTTAGAATACACCAAAGGACACATCTACCCTGCTCTTTCTCCTAGTAATTAATCATCTGTTACCTTTGGGGAATATCCTTGGTCGTTCAGTTCAGTTCAGTTCAGTCGCTCAGTCCTGTCTGACTCTTTGCGACCCCATGAATCACAGCACGCCAGGCCTCCCTGTCCACCACCGACTCCCAGAGATTACTCAAACTCATGTCTATCGAGTCGGTGATGCCATCCAGCCATCTCATCCTCTGTCATCCCCTTCTCCCCCTGCCCACAATCCCTGCCAACATCAGGGTCTTTTCCAATGAGTCAACTCTTCGCATGAGGTGGCCAAAGTATTGGAGTTTCAGCTTCAGCATCAGTCCTACCAATGAACACCCAGGACTGATCTGATCTCCTTTAGGATGGACTGGTTGGATCTCCTTGCAGTCCAAGAGACTCTCAAGAGTCTTCTCCAACACCACAGTTCAAAAGCATCAGTTCTTAAGCCCTCAGCTTTCTTCACAGTCCAACTATATGTTGTTAGCCAACAGAAATTAGGGGATGACATTTTGGAAGATGAAAAGGAGGCGACATATGACCTCAAGCCTCTCCAGTTCTCCATCCACTGGCAACACTGCTAGGACCACAATGGCCAGTAAATGAATCACCGCCTCTCTGTGGTCCTCTAGTTGCTAGTTTCTCCTTCCTTTACCTGCTGAGGGCTGGAGGGGAAAGAGCAACCCCACTCCTTTCTGCTATCAAAACACACCACATGATGGCTAAACACTCAATCTGGCTAACAGAGTGCTCATCACAACTGAAACCAACAGGAAAAAGGCAAGTTACAATTGTCTCTTAGTATCCATGGAGGAATCGGTTCCAGAACCTCTACACGGATACCAAGATCCACAGATTCTCAAGCCTCTTAAATGAAATGACACGATATTTGCATATAAGCTATGCACCTTCCTCTCAAATACTTATCTATTTTTTAGGCTGTGATGGGTCTTCACTGATGCACTGGTTTTTTTACTTGTGGCAAGTGGGAGCTATGTGCAGGCTTCCCATTGTGTGGTGGTGTCTCTCGTTACAGAACACAGACTCTAGGCATGCAGGCTTCACTACTTGCAGCATGTGGGTTCAGAAGTTGGGGTGCAGGGGCTTGGTTACTCCCTGGTATGTGGAATCTCTCCAGACCAGGGATTGAACCCATGTCCCCTGCATTGGCAGGTGAATTCTTAACCACTGGACCACCAGGGGAGTCCCTACCAAATACTTTAAATCATCTCTAAGTACAATGGATATGCTATTTAAATGGTTGCTAGTGTGTGGCAACTTCAAGCTGTGCTTTTTGAAACTTTCTGGAGTTTTTTTTTTTCTGAACATTTTCTACCCATGGTTGGTGGAACCCACTGAGGCAGAACCCATGTGTGTGGGGAGTGGGTCCGCTGTCCATGATTAACTGTTAACAGAATTAACAACACAACCAAATACATTGAGTCAAGTTTCTTTTTAATCCCTTGTTTCTTTAGGGAGCTAACTCCCTTATTCCACCAAGTTCTTGGTTGACAAGATGGTGGAGCCCATAGGATTTCCTGATGGGCTGGATGTGGGGTCCTTGAATAAGAAAGAAGTGAAGGGTGTTTTTGAGGTTTTTGTTCTGGGCTGTTACAAGGATCAGGCTGCCTTTAGCTGAGATGGGGAAGGCTGTGGATAGAGAAGGATTTGTGGGAAGGATCTAGAATTTAGTCTTGGCTATGTTGAGTCTGCATTATCAATTAGACCTATGGGTAGAGAGGTGGAGATGGGAGGCATAGCTATGAGTCTTTACCACTAGCCTCATCTGGGAAGCAACGAGTCCTTTTCTACTTTTCTGTTATTAAAAAAAGCCTTGCAGTTCTGTGCCTATTATTTTACAGTGTAAAGTGATGAGGAATTAGGAAACTTCTAGATAGCAGGTGACAAATTGCAATCTGATGGGCCAACATGAACCTATAAAAATGTTATCAAGATGATATTAAACAAACTATTCCTTACTTAGCATCCAGGCAGGAAATTGGAGCCATTCTTGCTGGGATATCTCACACTTTGCTATTTTTCATTTAGATAATGCTATTTAAAATTTAACAGGATTACTAGCAATTTGTCTTTCAAAATGAGGAACCTGATCACTCGTCTCAGAACACCCTCCTACTAGTTTTCAGTGAAAGGTATTTGACGCTTTTTGAAATTTCTGGAGTATTTTTTGGCAAAGATTTTTTGTTTTATCTAATTTCTTAAAAAACCAAACAACAGTAGTTTCACATTTTTCTATGTGGCAGTTGGACGTGAGGGACAATTGGTCTGCTTACCTTCTATGGCATGAAGTATGTCAATGCGGTTTGTTGTTCTGTCCCAAAGCTCAGAGGAGTGCATGTCACATAGCAGGAACCCAAGTCACATTTGTTGAATGAATGCTCTATTTGTCTGGGAAGATCCCCTGACTACCCACTCCAGCATTCTTGCCTGGAGAAATCCATGGATAGAGGAGGCTGGTAGGCTACAGTCAGCCCATGGAGTCGCAATGACATGATGAAGGGACTAACACTGTTACTTTCACCTTATTTGTCTATTTTGAACTTGCACTTGGGATGATATCCAGCATAGAATAGGTATAAAATTAATAACTCTTGCATCAGGCTACTCAGGGTAATGTAGATAAGAAACCTCTGCACAGAATCACGTCAAAACAATTCACCAAATACCTTTTTTTCTCATAGATAATATGGAGGCAGAGATGATTCTCTTTTCTAAGACTAGGTTTTTCTTCTTTTTTTTCCCTCCAGAAAGGAGAACACCCATTCTTATCTAAAAGTACCCCTAGAGTTAGTAAAATTTTGGGTGATGTCTGGTAAGTGGAAAGAAGATAATTGTACAAATGGCCACAAAGTTGTAATAAAAACCAAAAATAACTCTCAAAAAACTTATATCACATGAAAATAATAAAATAAAAACCAACTGGGTTTGACACTCAGAACAAGTTTACAAAGTCCAAGAAGAAAGGAAGAGGGGAGGGGAGGGAGCTAAGATGGTGGAGGAATAGGACAGGAAGACCACTTTCTCCCCCACAAATTCATGGAAAGAACATTTGAACGCTGAGCAAACTCCACAAAACAACTTCTGAACGCTGGCAGAGGACATCAGGCACCCAGAAAAGCAGCCCATTGTCTTCAAAAGGAGGTAGGACAAAATATGAAAGAGAAAAAGAGAGACAAAAGAGTTAGGGACAGAGATCTGTCCTGGGAAGGGAGTCTTAATAGAGGAAGTTTTCAAACACCAGGAAACCCTCTCAATGGCGGGTCCAGGGGGAGTTTTCGAATCTCGGAGGGTAACCTAACTGGGAGGAAAAATAAATAAATAAAACACACAGATTACATGCCTAAAGGCAACTCCCAGCAGAAAAGTACCCCAGAGGCTTGCATCCACCACCAGCAAGTGGGGGCTGAACAGAGAGGAGTGGGCGGCATTGCTTAGGGTAAGGACTGGCCCCAAATGCCCTGGGGGCAATCGGAGGGAGCTATCGCGAGATAGCAACTTAAACTGTGGGATAGCAAGAGAGAGAGAGAGAATTAACCTGTGAAAAGCCCTAACCTAAGGCACAGCCGGCCCATTCACAGAACAAAGGACTGAGCAATACCAGAGAAGAGCTCACCGGCTTCGGACTGGCCCATGTTTGCTGGAGCCAGGCGCCAGCCAGAGCCGGAAAGGGGCATACTCAGCCCCAGAGACAGCATCCCCTACCAAACTGCAAACAAGCTTCCAGTTTCTAAGCAAAGACTTCCTGAGATTCTGGATGGTTGACATCTGCTGGAAGGGTCTCAGCCAGAGATCAGCTCCCCAGGAGAGACACAAGGCGCACCTGACCGGCGCACCGGGAAACCAAGGTGGGGACAGGGAGGGGAGAAGTCGCGCTGCTCCTGGGGAGAGTGTGCTCCTCAAGCTCATGGCTGCCTGAGCTGCTCCGACCGGGGAAGGCACAAAACGCAGGCCCAACAGAGTCTGCACCTTTTGTGGACTACCCAAGAACCTGAACCTGAGCGGCTTAGGCCTGGGAGGTGCACACAACGCAGGGCCCGCCCCCTGTAGAGCAGCCTGGAGCCTGAGCAGTGTAGACAGGGGAAGCACACACGCCGTGAGCGGGGGCAAACCCAGTGTGGCCGGAACACTGCGAGCGCTCCCCACACACGCCAGCGATATTTGTCTGCAGCGCCCCTCCCTCCCCACAGCATGACTGAACAAGCGAACCTAAATAAGAGACCACTTCCGTCCACTTGTGTCTGGATGGAAATTATAGACACTGAAGAGACCTGCAAACAGAAGCCAAATAAACAAAGAGAACCGCTTCAGAAGTGACAGGTGCAACAGATTAAAATCCCTGTAGTTAACACTGACTACACTGGAAGGGGTCTATAGATATTGAGAAGTATAAGCTGGAACAAGGAACTATCTGAAACAGAACTGAACCCACACTGCCCACAACAGTTCCGGAGAAATTCCTAGATATATTTTTACTATTGTTATTTTGTTTAATTAAAACATTTTTTTCTTCTGTCTTTAAGTCCTCTATTACTTCTTTAATTTTCATTTTTATAACCCACTATTACCTTGCAAAAAAAATGGACCCTATTTTTAAAGTGAACTTCATATATATTTCTTATACTTTTTGTGTTTTTTTTAATATTGTATTTTTAAGAGTCTAACCTCTACTTTAGATTTTTAATCTTTGTTTTTTAGTATTTGATATCAATTTGGTACATTTAAGAATCCAATCTTCACTACCCAGTGTGATTACTGGCTTGATTACTCTCTCCCCCTTTTGACTCTCCTTTTTCTCCCCCAGGTCACCTCTATTTCCTCCATCCCCCTTCTCTTCTCAACCCAATTCTGTGAATCTCTGTGGGTGTTCTTAGCTGTGGAGAACACTTAGGGAACAGAGTACTGCCTAGATCTGTCTCTCTCCTTTTGATTCCCCACTTTTCTCCTCCTACTCACTTCTATCTCCTTCCTCCCTTTCCTCTTCTTCATGTAACTCTGTGAACCTCTCTGGGTGTCCCTCACTGTGGAGAATCTTTTCACCATTAACCTAGAAATTTTATTATCAGTGCTGTATGGATGGAGAAGTCTTGAGGCTACTGGAAGAATAATACTGAAAGCCAGAGGCAGGAGGCTTAAGCCCAAAACCTGAGATACCAGAGAACTCCTGACTCCAGGGAACATTAATTAATAAGAGATCATCCAAAAGCCTCCATACCTACACTGAAACCAACCACCACCCAAGAGCCAATAAGTTCCAGAGCAAGATATGCCATGCAAATTCTCCAGCAATGCAAGAACATAGCCCCGAGTGTCAATATACAGGCTGCCCAAAGTCACACCAAACCCATAGACAACTCAAAACTCACTATTGGACACTCCATTGTGCTCCAGAGAGATGAAACCCAGCTCCACCCACCAGAACACTGATGCAAGCTTCCCTAACCAGGAAACCTTGACAAGCCATTCATCCAACCCCACCCACATGGAGGAACCTCCACAATAAAGAGGAACCACAAACTACCAGAATACAGAAAGGCCACCCTAAACACAGCAAGCTAAATAAGATGAAAAGGCACAGAAATACTCAGCAGGTAAAGGAACATGAAAAATACCCACCAAACCAAACCAAAGAGGAGGAGATAGGGAATCTACCTGAAAAAGAATTTAGAATAATGATAATAAAAATGATCCAAAATCTTGAAAACAAAATGGAGTTACAGATAAATAACCTGGAGACAAGGATTGAGAAGATGCAAGAAATGTTTAACAAGGACCTAGAAGAAATAAAAAAGAATCAATTAATAATGAATAATGCAATAAATGAGATCAAAAACACTCTGGAGGGAACCAAAAGTAGAATAACAGAGGCAGAAGATAGGATAAAAGATGTAGAAGATAGGATGGTGGAAATAAATGAAGCAGAAAGGAAAAAAGAAAAAAGAATCAAAAGAAATGAGGACAACCTCAGGGACCTCTGGGACAATGTGAAATGCCCCAACATTTGAATCATAGGAGTCCCAGAAGAAGAAGACAAAAAGAAAGGCCATGAAAAAATACTCAAGGAGATAATAGTTGAAAACTTCCCTAAAATGGGGAAGGAAATAGTCACACAAGTCCAAGAAACCCAGAGAGTCCCAAACAGGATAAACCCAAGGCAAAACACCCCAAGACACATATTAATCAAATTAACAAAGATCAAACACAAAGAACAAATATTAAAAGCAGCAAGGGAGAAACAGCATATAACACACAAGGGGATTCCCACAAGAATAACAGCTGATCTTCCAATAGAAACTCTTCAGGCCAGAAGGGCATGGCAGGACATACTTAAAGTAATGAAACAGAATAACCTACAACCCAGATTACTGTACCCAGCAAGGATCTCATTCAGATATGAAGAGGAATTCAAAAGCTTTACAGACAAGCAAAAACTGAGAGAATTCAACACCACTAAACCAGCTCTTCAATAAATGCTAAAGGATCTTCTCTAGACAGGAAACACAGAAAGGTTGTATAAATGTGAACCCAAAACAACAAAGTAAATGGCAATGGGACCATACCTATCAATCATTATCTTAAATGTAAATGGGTTGAATGCCCCAACCAAAAGACAAAGACTGGCTGAATGGATACAAAAGCAAGACCCCTATATATGCTGTCTACAAGAGACCCACCTCAAAACAAGGGACACATACAGACTGAAAGTGAAAGGCTGGAAAAATATATTTCATGCAAACGGAGACCAAAAGAAAGCAGGAGTCGCAATACTCATATCAGATAAAATAGACTTTGAAATAAAGGATGTGAAAAGAGACAAAGAAGGACACTACATAATGATCAAAGGATCAATCCAAGAAGAAGATATAATAATTATAAATATATATGCACCCAACCTAGGAGCACCACAATATTTAAGGCAAATGCTAACGAGTATGAAAGAGGAAATGAATAGTAACACAATAATAGTGGGAGACTTTAGTACCCCCACTCACAACTATGGATATATCAACTAAACAGAAAATTAACAAGGAAACACAAACTTTAAATGACACAATGGACCAGCTAGACCTAATTGATATCTATAGGACATTTCACCCCCAAACAATCAATTTCACCTTTTTCTCAAGTGCACATGGAGCCTTCTCCAGAATAGATCACACCCTGGGCCATAAATCTAGCCTTGGTAAATTCAAAAAACTGAAATCATTCCAGTCATCTTTTCCGACCACAATGCAGTAAGATTAGACCTCAATTACAGGAAAAAAACTATTAAAAATTCCAACATATGGAGGCCAAATAACATGCTTCTGAATAACCAATAAATCATAGAAGAAATCAAAAAAAGAAATCAAAATATGCATAGAAAAGAATGAAAATGAAAACACAACAACCCAAAACCTATGGGACACTGTAAAAGTAGTACTAAGGGGAAGGTTCATAGCAATACAGGCTTACCTCAAGAAATAAGAAAAAAGTCAAATAAATAACCTAACTCTACACCTAAAGCTACGAGAGAAGGAAGAAATGAAGAACTGTAGGGTTAGCAGAAGGAAAGAAATGTTAAAAATTAGGGCAGAAATAAATGCAAAAGAAACAAAAGAGATCATAGCAAAAATCAACAAAGCTAAAAGCTGTTTTTTTGCAAGGATAAATAAAATTGACAAACTGTTAGCCAGACTCAACAAGAAACAAAGGGAGAAGAATCAAATCAACAAAATCAGAAATGAAAATGGAGAGATCTCAACGACAACACAGAAATTCAAAGGATCATAAGAGACTACTACTACCAGCAGCTATATGCCAATAAAATGGACAAATTGGAAGAAATGGACAAATTCTTAGAAAAGTATAACTTTGTAAAACTGAACCAGGAAGAAATAGAAGATCTTAACAGAGACATCACAAGCAAGGAAATCCAAACTGGAATCAGAAATCTCCCGGCAAACAAAAGCTCAAGACCAGATGGCTTCACAGCTGAATTCTACCAAAAATTTAGAGAAGAGCTAACACATATCTTACTCAAACTCTTCCAGAAAATTGCAGAAGACGGTAAACTTCCAAACTCATTCTATGAGGCCACCATCACCCTAATACCAAAACCAGACAAAGATGCCACAAAAAAAGAAAACTACAGGCCAATAACACTGATGAACATAGATGCAAAAATCCTTAACAAAATTCTAGCAAACAGAATCCAACAACATATTAAAAAGATCATACATCATGACCAAGTGGGCTTTATCCCAGGAATGCAAGCATTCTTTAATATCCACAAATCAATCAATGTAATACACCACATTAACAAATTGAAAGATAAAAACCATATGATTATCTCAATAGATGCAGAAAAAGCCTTTGACAAAATTCAACATCCATTTATGATAAAAACTCTCCAGAAAGCAGGAATAGAAGGAACATACCTCAACATAATAAAACCTATATATGACAAACCCACAGCAAACATTATCATCAATGGTGGAAAACTGAAAGCATTTCCCTAAAGTCAGCAACAAAGCAAGGGTGCCCATTCTCACCACTACTATTCAACATAGTTTTGGAAGTTTTGGCCACAGCAATTAGAGCAGAAAATGAAATAAAAGGAATCCAGATAGGAAAAGAAGAAGTAAAACTCTCACTGTTTGCAAATGACATGACCCTCTACATAGAAAACCCTAAAGACTCTACCAGAAAATTACTAGAGCTAATCAATGAATATAGTAAAGTTGCAGGATATAAACACACAGGATATTAACACAGTGAAATCCCTTGCATTCCTATACACTAACAATGAGAAAACAGAAAGAGAAATTAAGGAAACGATACCATTCACCATTGCAATGAAAAGAATAGAATACTTAGGAATATATCCACCTAAAGAAACAAAAGATCTATATATGGAAAATTATAAAACACTGATGAAAGAAATCAAAGAGGACACAAATAGATGGAGAAATATACCGTGTTCATTGATTGGAAGAATCAATATTGTGAAAATGAGTATACTACCCAAAGCAATCTATAGATTCAACACAATCCCTATCAAGCTACCAATGGTATTCTTCACAGAACTAGAACAAATAATTTCACAATTTGTATGGAAATACAAAAAACCTCGAATAGCCAAAACAATCTTGAGAAAGAAGAATGGAACTGGAGGAATCAACCTGCCTGACTTCAGGCTCTACTACAAAGCCACAGTCATCAAGACAGTATGGTACTGGCACAAAGACAGAAATATAAATCAATGGAACAAAATAGAAAGCCCAGAGATAAATCCATGTACCTATGGACACCTTATCTTAGACAAAGGAGGCAAGAATATACAATGGGAAAAAGACAACCTCTTTAATGAGTGGTGCTGGAAAAACTGGTCAATCACTTGTAAAAGAATGAAATAGAACACTTTCTAACACCATACACAAAAATAAACTCAAAATGGATTAAAGATCTAAATGTAAGACCAGAAACTATAAAACTCCTAGAGGAGAACATAGGCAAAACACTCTCTGACATAAATCACAGCAAGATCCTCTATGACCCACCTCCCAGAATATTGGAAATAAAAGCAAAAATAAACAAATGGGACCTAATGAAACTTAAAAGCTTTTGCACAACAAAGGAAACTGTAAGCAAGGTGAAAAGACAGCCCTCAGAATGGGAGAAATTAATAACAAAGGAAGCAAAGACAAAGAATTAATCTAAAAAATACACAAGCAACTCCTGCAGCTCAATTCCAGAAAAATAAACGACCCAATAAAAAAATGGGCCAAAGATATAAACAGACATTTCCCCAAAGAAGACATATAGATGGCTAACAAACACGTGAAAAGATACTCAACATCACTCGTTATCAGAGAAATGCAAATCAAAACCACAATGAGGTACCATTTCACGCCAGTCAGAATGGCTGCTATCAAAAAGTCTACAAGCAATAAATGCTGGAGAGGGTGTGAAGAAAAGGGAACCCTCTTACACTGTTGGTGGGAATGCAAACTAGTACAGCCACTATGGAGAACAGTGTGGAGTGGAAATAGAACTGCCATATGACCCAGCAATCCCACTCCTGGGCATACACACTGAGGAAACCAGAACAGAAGGAGACACATGTATCCCAGTGTTCATCACAGCACTGTTTATAATAGTCAGGACATGGAAGCAACCTAGATGTCCATCAGCAGACGAATGGATAAGAAAGCTGTGGTACATATACACAATGGAATATTACTCAGCTGTTAAAAAGAATACATTTGAATCAGTTCTAATGAGGTGGATGAAACCAGAGCCTATTATACAGAGTGAAGTAAGTCAGAAAGAAAAACACCAATACAGTATACTAATGCATATATATGGAATTTAGAAAGATGGTAACGATAACCCTATATGCAAAACAGAAGAAGAGACGCAAGAGTACAGAACAGACTTTTGGGCTCTGTGGGAGAAGGCAAGGGGGGGGATGATCTGAGAGAATAGCATTGAAACATATATATTATCAACTGTGAAACAGATCACCAGTTCAGGTTTAGTGAATGAGACAAGTGCTCAGGGCTGGTGCACTAGGATGACCCAGAGGGATGGGATGGGGAGGGAGGTGGGAGGGGGGTTCAGGATGGGGAACATATGCAAATCCATGGCTGATTCATACCAATGTATGGCAAAAACCACTGCAATATCGTAAAGTGATTAGCCTCCAACTAATATAAATAAATGAAAAAATAAATAAATTTAAAAAGATGAAAAAAAGAGAGAGAAGTCAGGTAATATTAATGCACTACCACATGTAAAATAGATAGCCAGTGGAAAGTTACTCTATAACACAAGGAGCTCAACCTGGTGCTCTGTAACAATCTAGAGGGGTGGGATAGGGTTGGGGGTGGAAGGGAGGTTCAAGAGGGAGAGGGCTTATGTAAACTGATGGCTGATTCATGCTTTTGTACAGCAGAAACCAACAAAACATTGTAAAGCAATTATCCCGTTAAAATTTTTTAAAAAGTAAAAAAAAAGAAAGTTGTTAAGAGAATAAATCCCAAGTGTTCTCATCACAAAAAAAAAAAAAAAAAAAAAAAAAAAAAAGGAAGAGGGGATGAAGAAATTATTTCTTTTATTCAAAGAAATTACTGAGCACGTGTTGTATGGGGTGGTCTTTGGCTGGTGTTGGAGCTACAGTGGGGACAAGTCTGGGTACCTGACCTCCTGAGACTTACATGAGGCAAGGCAGACTACAAAGAATTTAACACATTGGGTGTTAGATGTGCTCAGTCATTCAGTCGCGCCTGACTCTTTGTGACCCCACGGACTGTAGCCCATCAGGCTCCTCTGTCCATGGGATCATCCCAGCAAGAATACTGGAGTAGGTTGCCATTTTCTTCTCCAGGGGATCTTCCTGACGCAGGGAACAAACCTGTGTCTCCTGCATTGGCAGGTGGATTCTTTACTAGTGAGCCACCTGGGAAGTCTCTCTCTCTCTCTCTCTCTCTCTCTCTCTCTCTCTCTCTATATATATATATATATATATATATATATATGTATATATATACTTCAGTTCAGTTCAATCACTCAGTCATGTCCTACTCTTTACAACCCCATGGACTGCGGCACGCCAGGCTTCCCTGTCCATCTCCAACTCCCAGAGCTTGCTCAAACTCATGTTCATCGAGTCGGTGATGCCATCCAACCGTTTCATCTTCTGTTGTCCCCTTCTCCTCCTCCCTTCACTTCAGGTGGCCAAAGTATTGGAGCTTCAGCTTTAGCATCAGCCCTTCCAATGCATGTTCAGCACTGATTTCCTTTAGGATTGACCGGTTTGATCTCCTTGCAGTCCAAGGGACTCTTCTCCAGCACCACACCTCAAAAGCATCAATTATTCAGTGCTCAGCTTTCCTTATGGTCCAATTCTCACATCCATACTTGACTACTGGAAAAACCATAGCTTTGACTATATTGATCTTTGTGGGATACATTATATTTAAGATCTCTGTCGAACTTCCAAAAAATATATCAGTATATTCATAGGGAATGAAAGGCAAAGTGTATAGCAGCATTTTTAAAGGCACAAAGGATAAGTTAAAGACGGGAGAAGAGAAAACAGTTATTTTTAAGCACCTAAAATGTATCAAGAATTCAGCAAGGCTTTTCCCAAAATAAGTTATTCCATGTAAAACTCACAACAACTTGGATTATTTACCACTCATTCATTGATGCCTGCTATGCCCAGTCTCCCCACTTAGATAAGTGAGACATAGCTGATGCCTTAAAGGACCCCAGTGCAGGATTTGTTGTGGCCATTTGACGGGAGGAGTGAGTCAGTCAAGGAAAAGTGAAGTGATTTGCTTAATTGTCATACAGCTGGGAGATGCCATAATTGGATAGCACAGTCATAAATAGGTGACTTTGAAGCAACTCCTTTTTAAAAAATTATTTATTTTTAATTGGAGAAAAATTACTTTACAATATTGTGTTGATTTCTGCCATACATCAACATGAGTCAGTCATAGGTACACATATGTCCCCTCTCTCTGGAGCCTCCCTCCTACCTCCCACCCCATCCACTCCTCCAGTTTGTCACAGAGCACCGGGTTTGAGCTCCCTGCATCATATAGCAAATTCCCACCTGCTATCTATTTTATATACGGTTGCTCCTCTGTCCATGGGATTCTCCAGGCAAGAATACTGGAGTGGGTTCTTTCTCCAGCTACATCTCCATTGCTGCCCTGTAAATGGGCTCACCAGTATCATCTTTCTAGATTCCATACATATGCATTAATATACAAAATTTTTTCTCTTTCTGATTTACTTCACTCTGTAGAATAGCCTCTAGGTCCATCCACCTCATTAGAACTGACTCAAATGCATTCCTTTTTATGAGAGCCACTCCTTTTTAATCTTCTATCTTGTGTCTATCAACCCTCCTCTCTGCCTCGGAGAGGGGAATACTGCCAACGTTACAGAAAAATGAGAAAGACAACCGACCCACACGCTCCTGAGTCTGCTTGCGATTTTTAATGTTTCTGAACAAACACTGATCATATTACAAATCAGTCTTGGCAATTATTTAAAGCAGGACTTCTAAAGAACTCGTATTCAGTCACACGTTATGTTATCTTCTCGATATAGCTCTGTTTCTACTGAAGAGCTGGAATTCCAAGTCCTCATCTTTTCTGAATGCCTTTGTCATACGTGAGCAGTGTGCTAAGAAGCCAGACCACACAGGCGTCCCAGGAAAGATCCAGATGTCCAGGGGCAGGCGATGAACAGCTGGCTTTCTCCTTTCTCCTCCCTCCCCGGATGACAGCCCAGAAATCCTGAGGTCTCTGCAGAGCAGGTACCAGGGTGCATAATTTCCTCGTGGAAAAGGTTAGAGTGATTTTGGAGAATGCAGACCAGAGAAGTTGGCCTTTAGAAATGAGGGCTTCTAGGTAATTTAACCTCTTAAAGTGAATGTTAATATTTACATTATCCTGTTAACATCTTTGTGCTTCCTTTTCCTCTTATCTAGCCAAAGGTTCAATTGTTTTAAACGGATGTTCCTTTGAGGGGAAACTGGTCTATGATGGCATCTCAGAGAGAAAGGGCACATTTTCTGTAATCTTTCTATCTGAATTTGAATCCCACCATAGCTATTTGTTTTGCTGGATAATCTTGGGAATTGGAGGTACTCTGGGCCATCAGCTTCCCAGCTGTAAAGTGGGAACATGTTCCCTGGAAGGATTAAACTGGGATCATTTACTGAAACTATCTACTGCCTAGTTCATTAAGTACCCACTGGTACCCACCAGTGTGGAACTATTATAGTTATTTTTGTGGTTAGTACAGTTCATTAAAGATGACCTAGATGGGTGGGATGGGGTGGGCGGGAGATCCAAAAGGGAGGGGGTATATGTGTACCTATAGCTGATTCATTTCACTATACAGCAGAAACTGGCACAGAGTCATAAAGCAACTACACCTCAATAGTTTTTAAAATAATCATCACATACAGAAGCAAAGCCACTCCTTTGTTCACTCTCTCTTTTAAAGGAGTTCCAATATTGTCAGTGTTGTTCAGTTGCCAAGTCATGCCTGACTCTTTGCAACTCCCTGGGACTACCCATGAGATACTCCATCCACTAGCAGTTAGGACTTTTCCCCAGCACTCTGGCATCTTCAAGAGAGGCCATCATGACATGGCTATGAACTCAGACACCAGACCTGGGGGCTTCCCAGGTGGTAGAATGATGAAGAACCTGCCTGCCAATGCAGGAGGCTTAAGAGACTCGGGTTTGATCCCTCAGTCGGGAAGATCCCTGAAGGATGGCGTGGCAACCCACTCCAGTACTCTTGCCTGGAGAATCCCATGGACAGAGGAGCCTGGTGGGCTCCAGTCCATGGAGTCACAAAGAGTCGGACACGACCGAAACCACTTAGCACTCACACACGCACCAGATCTGGCCTGAGTCCAGATCTCGGCAATGCCACATGCTGGCTTTAGGACATTGAGGAGAGCTGTTCACCTCTCCGTGTCTCTGTTCTCCCTCCTCTCAATAGTCACAATGATGGCACCATCTCGTGGGGCTCCCATGTGCTTTAAGTTAGCTACTTTGTGATGGTGCCCAGTGTATGTCTGGCAAGCATGCATGCGCATCACAGTTATCTTTATTTCATGATAACGTGATTTTATCCAAGGCATTATTGTAATGGTGTAAAACAAATCTGACTCCATATTGGATCTGTTTCTTTTACTCTACCTTTGTATTCTACTGCTTTGTCTATAAGTTAATCACTAACGGGATGTTACCTATAGCTTAAAGTATACATAAGGGCCCATCTATGTGGATTCTGACTCCCAGACCTAAAATTAAGCTAAAATACCTTTGTTTAAGCTCCCAGGAAACATCTTGACCAGGCCCACCTGTAAATGGCTACAGGAAGAAAGAAGTGAACACATCCCCTCCAAAGTCTGGTCTCAACTGGAAAATGCAAATACTTATTGCCATTTTGGGGCTTCCCTGGTAGCTCAGCTGGTAAATAATCCACCTGCAATGCAGGAGACCTTGGTTCAATCCCTAGGTTGGGAAAATCCCCTGATCCCCTGGGGGAGGGCATGGCATCCCTGAAGGATGGCGTGGCAACCCACTCCAGTATTCTTGTTTGGAGAATCCCATGGACACAGGAGCCTGGTGGCCTACAGCCCATGGGGTCACAAAGAGTCAGACACGACTAAGTGACTAAGCACAGCACAACATTGCCGTTTTAGGCTTCCCAGGTGGTAAAAAAAAAAAAAAGTCCCACCTGTCAAGGCAGGAGATCCCCTGGAGAAGGAAATGGCAACCCACTCCAGTGTTCCTGTCTGGGAAATCCCATGGATAGAGGAGCCTGGTGGGCTACAGTCCATGGGGTCACAAGAGAATCGGACATGACACAGGGACTAAGCAACTACAACAACAAAATTGCCTTTTTACTTTATCTCCTCCCCCTTGCCTCTTTGCTCTATGAAAGAAACTAGCATCCAAATCCTGGCAAGGTGTTTCTTTGGGACACTGGTCTTCCATCTTCTTGGTCTGCTGGCTTTCCAGGTAATGTTGCTATTCTTTGCAACACCTTTGTCTCTCGATTGATTGGCCTCTTGTGCCGCAAGCAGTATAAGCTTGGACTCAGTAACACGACTATGAGTAACAATGCATGTGATATTATTCTCATTTGAAAGGTGGAGAAACGGAGGCATAAAGCAATTTGTAGGCACAGCCAACATCACAGAGTTAATGTGCATGCTCAATCTCTTGGACATGTCTGACTTTGCATGACCCCATAGACTGTTGCCTGCCAGGCTCCTCTGTCCGTGGGATGTCCCAGGCAAGAATACTGGACTGGGTTGCCATTTCCTCCTCCAGTGGATCTTCCCAACCCAGGGATTCCACCTGTGTCTCCTGCATATCCTGCACTGGCAGGCGGGTTCTTTACCGCCTGGCCACCTGGGAGGTGGCAATCAATGTGCAGTCAGCCAGCACCAGCCCAGCATTCTTTTGGGCTTCCAAAGCAGTCTCAGCAGTTTGAGCTCCTGCTAGGATTTCTTTCCCAGGGAGCTTTTCTGCACCGACTCCTCCACCCCATCACCGGGAAATGATGATGTGAGCCATGCATCTTCTCAGACACACTCTGCTCTTGAAGAAACACTCCTGATGACTGTGACTGTGTTCCTCATGATTGCAATGTGTCATGACGTTTCCAACATGTAAGTTTCTTCAGCAAAGGCAGTAGCACCAGGCGAGTGAAGCAGCTCATTTTTCAAACTTGGGGAGTCGTTGGCCCAGCTCGATGCCACTGAAGCCTGAACGTGCTGCTTAGTGAGCGACATCAGATGACCTAAGTTCACCCCCATGGGTACATGCGGCTGCCCTGCCTCCAGAAGAGCTGTGGCTATGAATGTGCAAATGTGCAAGCATCCACGTTCAGGCACACACATGCCTTACACATGCGCCCCCTTCTATTTCAGGCTATCCCATATTCCCAATTTCCTATCCTCTGCCCTAAAGTATGTGGCACTCCCCCCGCCCCCACTGTCCACCACTCACCACTTCAGGGATGTATTACATCCTTCAACCAGGTTTTCAGTTGTAAGCAAAAAGAAAAACCAAACCTGCTGTTTACTAATTTAAGTAGCGATGGAATTTACTGGAAGATTCTCAGCATACAGAATCACCAGCCTCAGGAAACTGGAGCAAAGGAAGGCAATACGGTTGGGACCACGGGTTAATTCATCTGCAGCAGCGGTCCAGGATGGGGAACTTGGTGCTGGATGGGTACCATCCTCACGTTGAAGATGGATGTTACCATGTGCCCCTTTGATGCACCTGATTGGCTGAATCTCAGTTATCTTGGGTGCACCTGATTGGTTGAACCTCAGTTAATCCTGAGTGGATGTATTTGATTGGTTAAACCCCAGTCATGTGCCCCTAATACAGCTGTAAGAGAGGCTGAGAAAGTGGGTAATGGCTGTGTTCATTTCCTACAGCTGTTATAACAAAGTACCACAACTGAGTGGTTTAGAAAACAGAAATTTATTGTATCACAGTGTTGGAAGTTAGAAGTCTGAGATTAGGCTGCCAGCATGGTCAGGTTCTGATGAAGTCTTCTGGGTTACAGACCGGTGACTTCTTGCTGAATCTTCACATGGCAAAGAGGCAGAGAGAGGAAGCAAACTCATGACTCTCTCTCTCTCTCTTTTTTTTTTAAGGAAGGAAAGTCATGACTTTTTTTTTCCAAAGATTTTTTAATGTGGACCATTTTTAAATTCTTTATTGAATTTGTTACAATATTGCTTCTTTTTATGTTTTGGTTTTATGGCCACAAGGCATGTGGGATCTTAGCTGCCTGATCAGGGGTCAAACCTGCACCCCCTGTGTTAGAAGGCGAGGTATTAACCACTGGACCACCAGGGAAGTCCCTCTCTTCATGACTCTTAAATTGGCACTAATCCTATTTGTGAGGGCTCCAACCTCATGACTTCATCTAGTCTAAACTACCTCCCAAAGACCCCACCTCCTAATACTGTCAGCTAGGGAGTAGGATGTCAACATATACATTTCAGGGGAACACTAGCATTCATTCCATAACACCACTGTTCACAGGTAAAACACTGACAGAGGGTCATAGGAAAATATCTATTTTAGCTAATTCATTTGACCCATCAGGAATGCTTAGCTTCTCTGATTCTGCTGTCCTGTAGCACCTCCTACTAGCTGCAGGCTCAGGAGCAGCGTACAAGTGCAGCTACCTCTTTCTGTATCACTGCTTATCTCCTGAAGCCCAGGGGAAACCTTCTTTGGTGCTTACTTCTCAGCTGTGCCCTCATTTAAATGCGATTGGCAGGCTTTGCCTCTGATCACCCAGGCTGGGATGAAGACATCGTTTTGCTTCTGCACGAAGAGTTTAGCAGATAAACCCAACACCTACGTAGACATCCCCCACCGCTCATCTCTTGAAAATCTTTCTCATGTCCATGGGCTAAGACCGCAGTACATCCTGTATCCTTTTAGAAACCTAAAGAGTTTGTGGATCACCGGAAAAGGGCTGCACATGAACTGCAAGCTCTGGTTCCAGATTTGATGGGGAAGGAGGAAAAAAAAAAGAAGTGCTGTGTGAACGAGGAAGAATTTCCAGCATAGGCTGATGAAGAGCAGGATGGGGAAAGAAAAACTAAGGGGACCCATTTGCGGTTCACAGGGGTCTCCATCTGGGGCGATCTTATGTTTAACATTAATAATTGTTAAATGATATTAAATGATATATCAATCAGATTAATAAAGCTTACAATATTTAGGGCATTTCACTTGCTAGAATCACTGGCATCTGTGCCTATTAAAAATGACAGATGATTAGGATATTCTAAAGTTTGGTGGGATCTGCTAGCTAACAAGGTAGAATTAAAATTTACATCTTGTTCTGGCATAATGAAGATAATTAAAAAGAGTGATAAAACCCTTTGATTAACCCTCATCTCCTCTTGCATAGCATTTTATTATGCAAATGAAACCTCCAACACTGTAAACTTAATACCAGTTAAGAATATGAATCTGTTCTCAGTTTCAAAGTATGGAGATATATGCATATGTATAAAATATTCGATGGAGGTTGGAGATGGGGCCCATTTTTGCAATAAAGTGGAACTCAGAAGTACATGTGGCAGGGGGCAAAATTACGTCTCCATTTGCTCCCATCTCGACTTCTGCCCTGCTGGGCCACTCGTGCTATTTTCTCAATAGCATCTGTTTTGTTGTTTAATTACCTGTTCTGCTGTGTTTTTGAAGATGCCCAGATCCCTGCCAAACCAGAGTGGCTATGTCATCCCATGAAGGATTGGTTTACAGCCTTTCTTTTGATTTCCTGAATTAAAAGACCCATGACAGTGACTTTAGAAAGCAGAAAATTCTACCATATGATCCTGCAATCCCAGTGCTGGGCATATATCTGGAGAAAACCTTAATTCAGAAAGACACATGCACTCACTGTAGCACTACATACAATAGCCAAGACATGAAAGCAATATAAATGTCCATCAACAGATGAATGGATAAAGAATATATATATGTTTTATACATATATATATTTAAGCCATTAAAAAGAGGGAGACAGGACTTATATTTGATATCCTGTGATAAACCATAATGGAAAAAATAAGTAAAAGAATATACATATGTGTATGTGTGTGTATATATATATATATATATATATATATATATATATATATAAAATTTTACTGTACAGTAGAAATTAATACAGCATTGTAAATCAAATATACTTCAATAAAATTTAAAAAATAATAAAATATTGCCACTTGCAGCAACATGGATTGATCTAGAGATTATCATACTAAGTGAATTAAGGCAAACAGAGAAAGACAAATACCATATGATATTGCTTATATGTGGAATCTAAAATATGACACAAATGAACTTATTTACAAAACAGAAAGAGACTCACAGGAATAGAAAACAAACTTATGTTCACCAAAGGGGAAAGGTTGGTGGAGAGGGATAAATTAGGAGTTTGGGATTAGAATATCTGACTCTTTGCAACCTCATGGACTGTAGCCCGCCAGCCTCCTCTGTCCATGGGATTTTCCAGGCGAGAATACTGGAGTGGCTCACCATTTCCTACTCCAGGAAATCTTCCTGACCCAGGATTAAATCCCCACCTCCTGCATCGGCAGGTGGATTCTTTACCACTTCGTCATCTGGGAAGCCATTAACATATACACACTAATATTCTCTGCTAGCGCAGTGGTAAAAAATATGCCTGCCAATGCAGGAGACATGGGTTTGGTCCCCGAGTCAGCAAGAGCCCCTGTAGTAGGAAACGGCAATCCACTCCAGTATTCTTGCCTGGAAAATCACGTGGACACAGAAGCCTGATGAGTTACAGCCCATGGAGTCGCAAAAGAGTCAGAGATGACTTAGCGACTAAGCAAGAACAATATATATAAAATAGATAATCGGTAAGGACCTACTACTACTGTATAGCACAGAGACCTCTACTCAATATTCTGTAATAACCTATAATGGAAAAGAATCTGAAAGGAATGGATATATGTATAGGTACTGAATTGTTTTGTATACACACAAACTGAATTGTTTTGTGTACACACAAAACTAACACCGTGAATCAACTATACTCCAGTATAAAATATAAAATCAATTTTAAAAAGTGAGAAATCCCTTGTCTGGCGATATCTGAGGTTAGGGAAAAGAGAGATTAGGAAGCCCCGGGGAGAAGACTGTTTTCTTTAAGGAGCTACTGTTTCACTGTGTAGTTTCTCACCTCCCAAGGAAGCATTTCTTCCCCTCTAGTGCTGTTAAAGGGAAGCCTGGGCTTGCAGGAACCCTCCAAGAGAGGCTAAACTGGTTTAAGAAATTCTCCCTTAGTTAATTCAGTCAATTAGTAGGAAAATAAGAATTTTTTTTTCCCCTTTGCCAGACTTCTCTGTACCCTTTTGCACATTTTGTTCACCATTCTGCATCTTCACTCTGGAAAGTAAAAGAGCCTTTATTTTCATATGATGAGAAGTCGCCAACATTAGCAGGAGGAAACTGAGTTAACTTCTAGGAGCCATCCTTCAAAGATTGTTGACATCCAGAGACACCTCCAGAGATGACTTGGTTGGCAGTGTGGACGCCTGGGATAGGGCATGCAGCCTTCTGGACTTGGAAGAGGAGGAAGCTGAGAAGCTAAAGGGAAGAAACTAGACATGCAGGAAGGAATGCTGAGTCAGGAAGGGAGCCAATGGAGAGAAGCTTTAAAGGAAGCCATAGAAGTGAAGTCCACTTGAAAAGGTAGCAGAGAGAGCTGGGCCGTGAGCCCAGGAGGACAGACAGCTAGCAGAGGCTGGAAGAGGCAAAGATGAAACTCTCCAGGGGATAGGGTGGCCCTGCAGACACCCTGATTTCAACGTCTAGCCTCCAGAATTAGAGAGAATACATTTCTGTAGTTTGAAGTCATCCAGGCGGTGGTCATTTATTATAGCAGCCACAGGAAACTGACATGGCCTCTGGAGTTAGGAAGTAGGAAATGGATGCAGAGGGGACGAGGGCGAAGGGGAGGGATGCTCACGTCTCCTAGAGAATCTTCCAGAGCTCAGGTGCATTCCTGAGCTCATGCAATGGACCTCGGGCCTTTCTGATGGTGGTCATGTTGCCTGCGTGTTCCCATCCTGAAACTGGGAATAACAATAGGGGATGACAGAAGATGAGAAAGTTGGATGGCATCACTGACTCAATGGACATGAGTTTGAGCATACTCTGAGAAATGGTGAAGGACAGGGAAGCCTGGCGTGTTGCAGTCCATGGGGTCACAAAAAGTCAAACTCAACTGAGCAACTGAACAACAACAGTATCTACCTCACAAGGTTGCTGAGTGGATTAAATGAGTGTAAAGGTCTCAAAATATTTGGCACAAAAGCTGCACTTTTTCAGTATTGGCTTTTGTTTTCTGCTATTCTTGCTGCTGTTATTTCTTATTTTTGTTGTCCTTATTTGCCAGAATTTACATGCCTTGATTATCACAGGGCCAATTTGAATAATTTCATTTGCGAATGTATTTATGGAAAAAAAAAGACTAGAAGTCCATTCTCTAAAATACTATAAACAGTTATTACTGACTGATAAGTTTATCATAGAATTTTATTTGCTTCTGTAGGCTTCTATTTTCTAAAATTTCAGCAATGAACACATATGACTTTGCTAATAAGAATTTTCCTCTTTGGTTTTTATGAGTGCTCTGAACTCTTTTTTTTTTTTTTTTTTGTCAAGAAATTTCTGATGTTTTATTTCAAATCAACAAAACACAAAAATAGTTGCTTGCTCAGGTCTGTTCCCCACATGTTTGAACTTTTTACCAAAGTTAGGAAACCCCAATCCAGGCAACTGCAATGTCAGTGAGTTGACAGAGAACATGATACATGCTATTTTTAAAGAAGCCCTCAGATTTGTAAGAATTTGAAATGAATCACTGGAGAAAGAAGATGGCGTGGCAGGGTGCAGAGAACAGATGTGGAAACCAATTTTAAAGGTTTGCCAGAGGACCTGAATAAGATTCTGAGCTCCTCAACTATCCTATCTCCCCCATTTGTGCTTGAAATCCTGCCCTTGCAGATTGGGTCCTCTGGTTCAGTGCTTTCTTCTCCAGGGAGATTATGTCTGGGAAGAGAAAACTATGTGTGCATGATAGGGTTTATGAACCAGGAGACGACTGATGTTTGGGGCTGGGTAATTCTTTGTGCTGGGGGCTACCCTTTGGCATTGCAGGGTGTTGAGCAGCCTCCCTGGGCTCTACCCACTTGATGTCAATAGTACCTCTTCTCTCAGTATTACAACTGAGGGTGTCTCTAGACATGGCTACGTATCCCTGGGTGAGCAGAGTGGTGGCAAAATCACCCCCTCCTCCAGCTGAGAACTGTTCCCCACACCAGCATCTAAGGTTGCTTCCTTCGAATTTTGTTTACTTGTTTTTATTGGAGGACGATTGCTTTGTGACGTTGTGGTGGTCTCTGCTGTACACCAAGGGGAATCAGTCACAATTACATGTATATACATATATATATATCCTCCCTGGGTGGCTCAGGGTAAAGCATCTGCCTGCAATGTGGAAGACCTGGGTTCGATTCCTGGGTTGGGAAGATCCCCTGGAGAAGGCAATGGCAACCCACTCCAGTACCCTTGCCTGGAAAATCCCATGGATGGAGAAGCCTGGTAGGCTACATCCCATGGGGTCACAAAGAGTCGGACACGACTGAGCGACTCCACTTTCACTTTCCCTCTTGAGTGCCCTTCCCCACCCATCCCATCCCTCTAGGTCATCACAGAGCACCAGGCTGAGTTTCCTGTGTTACGCAGCAGCTCCCCACTACGTGTCTATCTTACACATGACAGTGTATGTATGTTAAGGCTACTTTCTCAGTTTGTCCTAGACTCATCCTGTGCATTCTGCTTAGGGAAAACCTGGGCTCAGACTCAGTTGCTACAGAGTATTTTAAAAATATTTTTAAATGTAATTATTGTGTGTTGGGTCTCAGACGTATCAAGCGAGAGTTTTTTGCTTTGGGTTTGGACTCTCTGGGCTTCCCAGGTGGCCCAGTGGATAAAGAATTCACCTGCAATTCAGGAGATGCAGGAGACATGGGTTCAATTCTTGGGTCAGAAAGATCCCCTGGAGGAAGTCATGGCAACCCATTTCAGTATTCTTGCCTGGAGAATCCCATGGACAGAGGAGCCTGACAGGCTACAGTCCATGCTGTCAAACGGAGTTGGACACAACTGAAGCAACTAGACATGCATGCATGCACGGACTCTCTGGCTGGGGTGCCTGGGCTCAGCAGTTGGGGAACGTGAGTTCAGAAGCTCTGAAGCATGTGGGATCCTAGTTCCCTGACCAGGGATCGAGCCCACGTCCCTGGCACTGCAAGGAGGATTCTTAACCACTGGATCACCAGGGAAGTCCCCTGAGTATTTTCTCTAACAGAGACATCAGTTAGATGAAATCCTAGGTGTTGTGGATTCAGAATGCCCAGGTTGCTTCACAAGTCTTATCACTCATGAGCCACAAGGCCTTGAACAAGATGTTCAACTCCTCCAGTGTACAGTTTCTTCACTGTAAAATAGGGTTAATGACATCAACATTTACAAACTTTTCTGTGACTAAGAGATAATATCTAGGCCACATTGCACTATGCCTGGCACACATCAGTTCAGTTCAGTTCAGTCCAGTTCAGTCGCTCAATCATGTCCGACTCTTTGCGACCCCATGAATTGCAGCATGCCAGGCCTCTCTGTCCATCATCAACTCCCAGAGTTTAGTCAAACTCATGTCCATCGAGTTGGTGATGCCATCCAGCCATCTCATACTCTGTCGTCCCCTTCTCCTCCTGCCCCCAATCCCTCCCAGCATCAGGGCTTTTTCCAATGAGTCAACTCTTCGCATGAGGTGACCAAAGTATTGGAGTTTCAGCTTCAGCATCAGTCCTTCCAATGAACACCCAGGACTGATCTCCTTTATGATGGACTGGTTGGATCTCCTTGCAGTCCAAAGGTGTCTCAAGAGTCTTCTCCAACACCACAGTTGAAAAGCATCAATTCTTCGGCACTCAGCTTTCCTCACAGTCCAGCTCTCACATCCCTACGTGACTACTGGAAAAACCAGAGCCTTGTCAGGGCTTCGTAAATACCCAGTCCCTTCCCTGCCAATTGGTTGGTGTGTTTCAAAATGAAAGAAATTAATTAATAATGCTATAGAATTGACCCTTCTTATAAAAAACTCACCAGCCATATTATATACACATTCAGACCCAGGTTTCCAAATCTATGGTGCCCACTCCCTACAACTTGCAGTAAAAATAAAATATGGAAACTAAGCTGATGCAAAATGATGATTTATGTTCTTTTCATAGAGTAGGAGGGTCTAAACAGAAAGCCCTTATCACCGAGCCTCAGCTGCAGAAGGAATCCTTTAATCAGGACCATCCTCCTGGAAGAATAATAGAGATTTAGGGCCAGACTCAAGTTACTGAGCAAGGAGAAAAATACTGCCAGGGGCTACTCTGCTTCTTGTTGGCTGCCAGTGGCTGTAAGCTGCTTCCACTGTCTTTTTTTGAAGTCTGGAGATATATGAGTACAGCCTAATTAAGTAGTTGTGGGCTGAGAAAGAATTTATTTTGTCAAACCCACGGCAGAGAAGAAAATGTGTCAATAGTGGTGATGAAGAAAGCTCACCTCTTTAGTACCCACGGTCCCTCTGGCCATCCTGAGTTTTCCCTGTGGTGACACCCACTTAGCATCTATAGGAGGGATGCTCAAAATGTCTGAGGGTATCTGTGCTCCCGGTTCCCCTTTCTCTGTGGCAATGAGAACTTAGGTCTAAAGTCAGAGTGAATTGGGTTTCAATCTGGGATCAGTTGGTTATAAGCTTGGCAAGCTTGAGAAAGGGACAACTTCCTTGAGTCTCAGTTTTCCCAGCTGAACAGTGGGCAGTATTGAGCTTAGCTAAATTAATTAAGTCAACATTTACGAAACATTTGCTATGTGCAAGGCACTGATTCAGCTGCTAGGATGAAAAACAAAACAAGACAAAACAAAACAAACAATTATCACAGAGCTCATATTCAGTGATGTACAGGTAATGCTGAATAGATGAGTCACATACACACACATCAAAAGGCCTTACTGGTAATATTTGCCAATTTCTGTAGTCTAAACATTCGCATTATGGTGGACTTCAAGCTACTAAGAAAATTGCCGAACAAACAATTAGGAAGTGATGACCACACAAAAAGACACAGGTTCAATCCCCAGGTCAAAAAGATCCTATGGAGGAGGGCATGGCAACCCACTTCACTAGTCTTGCTTGGAGAATCCCCATGGACAGATGAGCCTGGTGGGCTACAGTCCATAGGGTAGCAAAGAATTGGACACAACTGAAGTGCACACCCAACCACACATTTCTAAGAGGCACCATGGGAAGATTATATTAGGAGCCAGTATACCTTGGGTGTTGCATATGACTTATGATAGAAAGAGTGGGATTTTTGAGTTCCAAGTTTTCATCAATCAAACCATCAGAATAAACTGTTATAACAAAGGAATTTAGTAAAGTTGCATAATATGAAAACAATACATAAAAATCAGTCAAATTTCATTACGCTGACAATGAAGCACCAGAAGGAAAAATTAAGAGAGCAATTCCATCCACAAGGGCATCAGAAAGAACAAAACACCCAAGTACAAATCTCACCAAAGATGTGAACGACGGGCACACAGAAAACTGTGTAAGTCACCGAACAAAGAAACTTTAGTCACAAATCAATAGAAAAATATTTCATGCACTGGAAGAACTGCATTTAAATGTTCATCTGAACAAAGCAGTGTATACATTCAATTCAATCTCTAAGAAAATTCAAATAGCATTTTTTTTTGCAGAAACACAAATCTATCCCATCATTTGTAGGGAACAAAAAGCAGTCAAAGTAGCCAAGTGATCACAAGAAAGAAGAACAGAACTGGAGGCATCTGGATCCCTTATTTCAAACTACACCACAAAGCTACAGCAACCAAAAAGGTGTGGTATTGGCACAAAAATCAGCACATGGGCCAGAGGAACAGAGTAAAGAGCAACAAAGTCACAGGTGTTCGGTCAGTTAAATTACAGCAAAGCTGTCAAGGACACACACTGCCGGGAAGGACGTCTCCTTTAATAATGGTGCCAGGGAAACGAGGCACTATACACCACAGGACGGTACTGGCTGCTGCCTACACCACACACAAAGCTGACCAACACCCACAGTGGTCCACATCAAGCCTTTCCTCTGCTGGCTTCTCTGAAAACGAACCCGCTCTGCAATAATCTGCACACAGGAAACTGCTCACTTTCTCCTTACCTTTTACTCCTGCGTAGATGCCTCCCACTAGGTCCTGAAGATACTGAGCTCCTGCCTGCACGGATGCTGTGCACCTTTGTCCAGAAGGCAAAGCTCCAGGCTGTCCTGAGGAAACTGACCTGTAAATGTTGACATGTCCTGTCACTGTCCAGAAGCCAAAGCCCTGGCAGATCCTGAGGAGGTCCAGCTCCTGACCACTGCATGAGGAGCCAAGTTCAAGTGCAGAACCAAGTCCTCCAGCTGAACATTGCAGGAGCTGCAAAAATCAGAGGTAGGCTTGGCGACCCCTGTTGGCCACTTGGGAAGTGCAAGCCCCAGGTCAAGTTCAGTTGAGTTCAGTTCAGTGGAAGCCATGCTCCCAACTGGCAGGCATGCTGAATCAACTCAGCTAATTCAGACTGAAATGGAGCCCCAGATTCAAGGCAAGCCACAAACTGAGGATGGCCTGTAACATCTTCAGTATTTAGACATGGGCTTTCCCTGGTGGCTCAGTTGTTAAAAAAAAAAAACCTGCCTGCCAATTCAGGAGACCTGGGTTCAATCCCTGGGTTGGGAAGTTCCCCTGGAGAAGGGAAAGGCTACCCACTCCAGTATTCTGACCTGGAGAATTCCATGGACTGAATAGTCCATGGGCTCACAAAGAGTCATACACGACTGAGCAACTTTCACTTTTGAAGAACCAGATCCAGCTCACACAAAAATGTGATCCTAATCACCCTTGGAGGAGTCCATGTGTACTTCAGAGGCACAGAGATTATGTCACGAGTTCCTCTGTTTCTGGTTTGGGGGATGACCTTTTCCTCCAGGTGCCGCCTTCCCGAGCAGGTCCTGAAGAACCAGGCTCTCATCAGCATGGACAGAGCCCCTTGTGGTCCTGAAGCCAAAACTCTGGCAAGTCCTCAGGAGACTGAGGTCCTGTCAGCAGGGATGCTGACCCGCTGTGTCCCAGAGCAGAGCCCTGGCAGTACCTGTGTCTCCTGCTGCTGTTCAGACACTCAGTTGTGTCTGACTCTTCGCAACTCCATGGACTGTAGCCCCCAGGATCATCTGCCCATGGGATTTCTCAGGCAAGAACGCTGCAGTTGCAGCAGTGCCTGGCGAGACAGAAGTCCTTTCTGGAACCTGTTTTTAAACAAACAAAAAAGACAACAGTTGCAACACCTTGTCACTGTGTTTTGAGTACTTCTCTCACATTTTTATGCATCTGTTTTTATTTGTATATATTTTAGCCAAATATTTGCTTTCCTTCCTCTCTGAATCCCTTGTCATAAAACATAAAGACATATTAACTTTATACCACAGTGTCTGAGAATTGTTAATTATTTATGAGAGCATTGAAGTTTCAGCATGTCAAGGAGAAGAGTGAGCATTACCTAGGGACTTTGTATCCTCTTCTGGAGAAAGGGTTAGTGAGTTTTCAGTTTTCTGCAGGATAGTTGTATTTTGTGAGGGGGAAGTATGAAGTATGATTTTGCTATTGATCTTATTTGGAGGTGAAGGGTGGGTTCAGGAGATGTGTCTGGCTATTAAATTTGTGAAAGGTCTTAAGAGCAAAGACTGAGGTTTCTAAAAAAGAAGGCTCTGCTTCCAGACTTCAACATAGAAATGCTGCCTGAGTTCCAGCTTTCAGACTCCAGCTCGCAAGTGAATCCCCAACTTTGCCTGTAGATTTCCAACTGGTCCCCATCATGGTGCGTGCATGCTAAGTCACTTCAGTCGTGTCTGACTCTTTATGATCCCATAGACTGTTGCCCCAAGGCTCCTCTGTCCATGGGGCTCTCCAGGCAAGAATACTGGAGTGGGTTGCTATGCCCTCCACCAGGGGATCTTCCTGATTCAGAGATTGAAACTGTGTCTCTGTGTCTCCTGAACTGGCAGGCAGGTTCTTTACCTCTAGTGCCACCTGGGAATGCCCCCACCCCTGCCATCATGGTGAGTCAATTCCTTAAAACAAACTCTCACTCATTAGCTCTATTTGGTTTTGTTTCCCTGAAGAACTAATACAGATTTGGTATTTCCTGACACCATGCAATGGAGTCAATGATCAGATTAAGAGAACATAGGTGAGGAATGGGGTCTGGGGGATTCTGAAGTTGATGCCCTCTGAATGTTCTCAAGCATCATGTGTGACTGGATCTGTGTGAAATTGTGTACATGCTGTGTCTCAACCCAAGGGCCCCTTGGAGCTCAGCACTTCGGTCTCCACCCGAGGACTCCTAATCTAGATGGGTTTCAGTGGGGCCACTTGGTTTGATACTGTGCTTCTAAGCAGAAAGTGGGGACCTGGCATGAAATGGAGCAGAGTGTCCACCCATTCCTCCCACCCCTCCCCACCCTACTGTCACCTAACCTTGACCTCAACGGATGCTGTCATAAAGGGTGTGTTCATACCGCACAGACACAGGGAGCAGCAAGGGGGTGGGAAGGGGCTTGTGGGCAGAGGAGGCGGATGAGAGATGCTGGATGGGGACCAAGAAAGGAGGGAGGAAAGAGAGCCCAGTGAGATGGGAGAGCAGGAAAGGAGGGGCCCTGAGTCTGTCCTTCCATGTGATCTGACTTACCTGATCATCCACTCCAGCACCTGCAAAGCAGTTTTTTACCATTTCAAGTTTCTATGATGAGCAAATGGTCTCAGATACATTAGCTGGTTTGTGCATGGCTCTAAGGGGTGCAGTAGTAAAGAATTCACCTGCCCATGCAGGAGATGCAAGAGATGCGGGTTTGATCCCTGGGTCAGGAAGATCCCCTGAAGAAGGAAATGGCAACCCACTCCAGTATTCTTATCTGGAGAACCCCATGTGTTGGTCCTTTAATGGACCAGAACCTGGTGGTCCAGAGAGTAAGAGAGAGAAAGAGGCTGATATCCCCTGGTTCATGCGGCAAGTCAACAGAGTCCTGTTCTCAGGGCTCGTGCTGCTGCACGTAGGCACCAGGCACCCTCTCAAGTGGGTGAAGGCACAGTGCGCCTTCTAGAGAGGGTCTTAGAAGCCCGGGCAAGAAAGTGAGCTCAGCGGGCCTCCGCACTCCAAGGAATTAGCCAGAGATAGAGAGAGAGAGAGAGAGAGAGAGAGAGAGAGAGAGAGAGAGAGAGAGAAGGAATAGAAAGAAAGAAAGAAAGACACGGGGACCAAAGCTCTGATGGAGCAAAGGTGTTTTAATCAACATGGCCTGGGCATATATACTGTCTTACAAGGTGGTTATTCTCAGCAAAGATAAAGATAAAAATTCCAGACTTACAAAACATAAGACGATCCCCATCAAAGAGAGAGTTGCAAACAATCACCTTTTACCGTATGGCTCATAAAAAGGAAGAGGGTACTTATCACCGTGATGAGAAATGCCTGGATTCCTCAGCCCTGGGAAAGGCGAGCCTCTCCTCTTAATTCCTGAATATTCAGGAATTAATAAGGGCCAGAGGGTTCCTGACAGATCCAAAACAGCACACAGGAAGCCTCTTCTTAAATGCTTCCTGACACCCATGGACATTGGAGCCTGGTGGGCTACAGTCCAGGGGGTCGCAGCGAGTGGGGCATGCATACACTCTAAGATCAGGATGTCCAGAAACAAGATTTGAACTTGTTTTGAACTCAAACAAGATTTGAACTCTCTAACTCCAGAATCCTTTCTTCTCAGGGGAGAGGGATGGTGACAGGAAGATGAGATATTACAAAAACAAAGCTCTTTCTATGCCCTTTTGGACACTGGGGTTATTCTTCCAGGCAACATAGGTAAGTGTCCTAAGATAGCAAAGGAAGAAAAGAGGTGACAACTTCCCCCCAGGCCTCTGCTGTGTAAGGATCTGTGTCAGGGTCTGAGGATACAGTGGAGAGAAAAGCAGACCCTGTCCTTGACTCCTGACTCCAATTACATGTATGTTATACTGTTTTACAGTGACCCATACTCCCCTGGTGGCTCAGATGGTAAAGCGTCTGCCTACAAAGTGGGAGATCTGGGTTCGATCCCTGGGTGGGGAAGATCCTCTGGAGAAGGAAATGGCAACCCACTCCAGTACTCTTGCCTGGAAAATCCCATGGATGGAGGAGCCTGGTAGGCTATAGTCCATGGAGTTGCAAAGAGTCGGACATGACTGAGTGACTTCACTTCACTTCATAGATCTCTGCTGGGTTTTTTGTTTGTTTGTTCATGAGTCAGTATAGATAATTTTATTGAATTTGATTTTTCCATGATATATTTTCACTATGACTAGCCTACAAATAAGCCCATTTGCTGTCTTCTTCCTCAAACATATTTTTTAGTTCTGATATCATTGGTTTCTTTGGTCATGTTTTCTCTCTCTGTTGAAATGCTTATTATTTCCTATGTATTGTCCAATTTTTTCACTAGACGTTTCAGCAGGTGGAGAATACTTAAACTACTTTTATGCTCATTCTCACATTTGGGTCATCTGTGAGTTCACTGACCATTTCCTCCCTCCCCCTAGTTTCTGGGTCACCCTGTCTTTTTAAAAAATATCTTGTAATTATGTCTAAAAGATATGGCATATAAAAGAAGAGTAGATGTGGATTAAATTCTGTCTAACCCTGGATGAAGGTTTGCCCCTTCCTCTTACCCAGAAGACTGAGGGGATGGTTATCCTCTTTCATCTCATCCCCATATTATGGGGTCAGGGTTGAGTTTTAGCTTCAGGTCACCGTGGTTGTAAATGTTTTACTGGTGAGATGAAGATTCTCCCTTCAGCAGGGCTTGGGATCCGAGTCCCAGCAAGAGTTCCTGGATCTCTCTTTGCCTCTCGAGCAAGGCTCCAGCCTCTGTGGACCCGTGGGGAGCATTCTCTCCTCCACTGCCCCCTGCCTGCTTTCAAGTTTCTGAAGCCATCCTCATGTCCTCCAGCCTTCAGTGAGCAGCACCTTGGACCCATGGGACGCTCAGGTAGTAGTAGCAGGCGGGCATGCCCAGGTGAGTGTGAGTCCTCCCAGCCTGCCCCCAGCCTCCTGTGAGCAGCTCTGCAGCTCAGACATCAATGGAAATGCTGGAGAGACAAGTCTCCAACAGTGAATCAAGAAGCAGTTGCTAAAATAGGGGAGAAACAGATGCTAAAAAGCCAGTGATTCCTCACTGCATCATGGTGGTACCCCCACGCATGTTAAAAAAAGTAACTTGGACTAATCTGGCTCAAGCTGATGTCTCCAGCTTCTTCTTTAGCTTTTCTTTAGTTTCCATCTTACTTTCCAATCGTGCTGAATCACATGCAATTCCCAAGACTTGTTTTTGGTTTTTTTTTTTCCCCCAAAAGAAGCACTTCTAACATTTCTCTGCCATCACCTCATGGATGCTTGTTTATCCTTCAAAATTACATTCCAAGAGGACCCCCTCAAGCACGATGTCTCTCAGTCTGATACAGAAGGCCAGCCTGTTTTATTCCTCTGGCTCACCTTTCCCAGAGCCTTTACTTTGATTAATGGACAAACCCACTTACTGGACAAACACATAGACTTTGTGTTACACATGGGGCTTCCCACATGGTGTAAAGAACCCGCCTGCCAATGCAGGAGATAGAAGAGACACAGGTTCAATCCCTGGGTTGGGAAGATCCCTTGGAGGAGGACATGGTAACCCACTCCAGTGGAGAATTCCATGGATAGAGGAGCCTGGTGGGGTACAGTCCATGGGGTCGCAAGGAGCCAGACACAACTAAAGCAACTTAGCATGCACACTTGCATGGTAGGGGAGCAGGAAGCCATGCCCCATTTCAACTAGTATCCTTAGAATCTAACAGAGCACCAGAAATGTGTCAAGGACTGTTGACAAATAAAAAGCACCGAGGTTCCTCTCTTTAACAGCCTCACCTGAGTACCTGCTTCTTTCCCAGTGATCATGACCACATTTATCATCTCTCAAGTGGACCCTACCTCTCTCAGGGTCTATGCTACCATTACTGAGTACTTCCTGATACTGAGTACCAGGTACTGAGTAGTTCCTGGCTGCAAGAACTTTCCAACAATTATTGCATGCCATCCCCACCAGCCCTATGATTTCAGTGCCACCAATATCTCTTCGTTCACAGATAAGGAGGCTGAAGATGTTCTGGTGCCTTGTGAGAAAGCTAAGATTCCCTCCGCACATCTATGCTAAGCTCAATCCCAGATCCCACACTTCCACGAACAGACCCCAGTCTTTGCTGTCTGCCCCCCTCTCTCCCCTCCTCTTCTGTCTCCTCCTTCCCTTTCTGCATCTGACTCTAAACTCAATGATCGGTTGATCAGTGGAGCTCATCTGTCTGGCAGTCGACAGGCAGCGCCTCGCAGCTCTAGTTTTTCCTATTCTGCTTCTGTATCATTCAGCAACTCCTGTTTTCCCTCTGAGGTCACCCTTAAAGGTCTATGTGTCATGCTTCTCATTTCTGCCTTGTCGAGGAAATCTTGCCAGTTCATCTATCAAAGTAATCATCACAAGCCTGATGTAAGAGTATGGTTCCTCTCACATTTTTCATTACTAGATAATTTATTAATATCCTTCCCGAGGAGCACTAGATTTATCTTGATAAAACTGCTATCAGCGGCGACACAGGCAATGCCACTGGGATGCAGCAGGAAGAGCCGTACGTTCACCTCCTTCACCCCTTAATGCCTCGGGAAGCCCAACCCGGAGCCAGCCCAGGGGGGCTGCCGAGACCCAAAACATTTTATCATTTTGATAAAGTTGACCCGGGGCAGCCTCGGAGGGATTGCTACCTATCTCCCCTTTCTTTTCTGCTTGTGGCAAACACAGAATGGTCTCTGTATTAGAAAGGCAGGTAGCAAGGGGTGGATAAATTACCTTCAGAAACTTCACTATTTATCTCGTTTTCATTCGAGCATCCGCACGGTAAACAACTTCACCTCTCAGCTCAAGTGGGCTTTCTCGGAGGGTCTGTGTCTGTAGTGGGGGTTGGACCTCTGCCTTATCGCTGCGGCAGCCGCGGGGCATGGGTTCTTTAGGTCCAGGAGCTGAAGCAGCCCCTGTTCCCCCCTCTGCCTGCTCGCTCCCTGCCCTCCTCCCTCCAGGAAGAGAGAAGAGCCGGCAGAGACAGCTGGCTTAGCCTGCTGCTCATTCACAAAGTGAAAATGCAGGAACCCTCCTGTACGAGGCAGCTGCCTTCAGAGGCTCCTGGCGGACATGGATGCAGGGGCGTATTCTAGAAGGGGGGCAGCGTCTGTGTTGTCCTGTATTTGCCGCAATTCAGAGCATCTCTTTTGTAAACTGGGTTGCATGGTTCATTTCTCTCGACATCACCCCTCTCCAAAAAGCAAATACATTAAAACATGCATACGTGCTCCAAGAGGAAAATGGGGGTGCTTTGGGGTGTGAAAACAGACAACGCATGTGCATTATTGGTGGAAGACCCAGCTGGTTTTGCTAACTTGGAAGAAGTGTTTGCTCCCCATGACTCACAAACCCTGTATCTAACAATTAATCTGTGTGTATGTGTGAAGGGTTTCCCAGGTGGTGCTAGTGCTAAAGAACCCACCTGCCAGTGCAGGAGACATAAAAGACTTGGGTTCGATCCCTGGGTCAGGAAGATCCCCTGGAGGAAGGCGTGTCAATCTACTCCAATACTCTTGCCTGGAGAATCCCACCTAGACAGAGGAGCCTGGTGGTCTACAGCCCCTAGCGTCACAAAAAGTCAGACACAACTGTAGTGACTTAGCACACACATGTGTGAAAATTGGTCAGTTGTGTCCAGCTCTTCATGATCCCACAGATTGAAGCCCACTGGGTTCCTCTGTCTCTGGGGATTCTCCAGGCAAGAATACTTGAATCAGTTGCCATGCCCTCCTCCAGGTCTTCCTGACCCAGGGATAGAACCCAGGTCTCTTGCATTGCAGGCAGATTCTTTACCATCTGAGCCACAGGGAAGCCCAATAATTTACCTACATGTGCACAAAGAATGATTTTTGAAGTGCATTTTACATCATCGCTTATGAGAGCAAAATATCTGTCGTCAGAGAAGTAGAGGATGGGATGGAAGAGATGCCAGTACATCCAAATTGGGGGGGGGGGGCGGTATTGCCAGGTTGGGCAAAGGAAGCGACAGATACAGATGCTCTGATACAAGAGCAAGATCTATTCTATGAGAAAAAGCAAAGTCAAAGTCGCTTTTGTAGAGTTCTCTTCCTGTCCACACAATAATTGTTGCTTGAAGGATACACAGGAAATTAGCCACAGTGATTTCCTATGAGAGGGAGACCCGGTTGTCTGATGAGGGGTGTGTTGGTTTATTTGCTACGTCAGGTCCAACTTCTTTGCAACCTCATGGACTGTAGCCCTACAGGCTCCTCTGTCCATGGAATTTTCCTAGGCAAGAATATTGGAGTGTGTTGCCATTCCCTTCTCCAGGGGATCTTCCTGACCCAGGGGTCAAAGTCAGGTCTCCTGCATTGCAGGCAGATTCTTTATCATCTGAGCCACCTGGGAAGCGAGGAAGATATATTTATGATTAGGCATTCTGGCATCCTGTGTACAATTGTCCCTAATAACATGTTACATTTTCAATTAAAAGTTGAAGCTCATCATGTGACACTCACACGTGTCTCTATGAGCATGTCTGCATCTCCTGATTAACGCTTTGTCATCTTTCCCTAAAGGAGCTTGGGCCACACCATCTGGTTCTGCCCCATTTTCCCTCTGTAGATAATAAAGTCTGTTGTGCAAGTGGTCAGAGCTGACAGCCCTTGCCCCAACAAACTGCTTACTAACTGGCAAAGCCAATTTTTTCACCAATTCTCCCCTTTCGAAGGAAGAAGGAGTCTGGTGATTTTCCAGATGCAGAAACTGAGTCCATGGGAGAAGTGACTGGTTCAAGGTCATGCATCTCGTAGGGGCTGGAACAGAGAGTCAAACCCAGATTTGACTGCATCCATCAAACTTGCGCTCTCCCCTTCGCCGTGTTCACACACACAGAAATCACTTCTCCCGCCTCTTCCTGGGGTGATGACTGAGAGCTCCTGTCGGTTTTGCATCGCCCCTCCTGCCACCTGCTGTTGATCTGGGGGCTTCCCAGCACCGCTGTGTAGCTGGCGAGGCTGCATCTATGAGCCCGGGGCTCCAGGTGTCTGCTGGGGAAAAGTTGCCTTTTCCGATTGCTAATTTCCATGCCAGGGATGGCTGTGGGCTCCTGGACAGATGGCCAATGGCTCCAGAGCTCTCAGAGTGCACATATGTCTGCAGTGACAGGGAGTTTCAGCTGTGACCAGGACTGGGACCGCCATCCAAATGCGAGGCCATTCGTCACCGTGGTCGACTCCATAAAATCAGCAGTGAGAGGGCAGGCGGGGGCGGCCGTCTCAGCTCTGTGGCTTGGCCATCCTTGGAGGACCCAGTGCACACCTGGCTTGTATGGACTCCAAACCCATGGGGAATTGTTTTTCTTGACTTAACAGCCACATCCAGTGACCTCGTGATGGCTTTAAATACAAGCCAGAACTCTTACTATCATTACTGCTCTACCAACTAAACTTGACGAAGAATGGATCTCTCCCAGCTCGCTGTCTTTTTTTTTTTCAAATTTATTTATTTTAATTGGATGATAGTTATTTTACAATACTGTGATTTTTTTTTTTTTGCCATCCATCAATGTGGATTGGCCATAGGCATACATGTGTCCCCTCCATTCTGAATTTTTATTTTATTTTTTGATGTGGGTGATTTAAAAAAAAATGTCTTTATGGAATTTGCTAGAATATTGCTTCTGCTTTATGTTTTGTTGTTTTGTTTTTTTTTTGGACAGGAGGTATGTGGGATCTTAATTCCCTGACCAGGGATCAAACTCACATCCCCTGCATTGAAAGGCAGAGTCTCAACCACTGGACTGTCAGGGAAGTCCCCCACTTGCTCTGTTAACCAAAGAGCGTTTGGGAAGAAAGGAAGCCCTTATTCTGGTGCAACTGTTGCTTCCACTGATTGTTCTCCTTTCTTTCTTTGGGTTTCACTTCACCTTCTAATCCTGGCTTCTCCAGGAACTGGAGGAAAAGTCCAGCGGAGTGATGGAAGATACAAGGTATTCAAGCTCTGGCTCCCCTATTTCTTAACCGGGTGGTCTAAGGGATGCTGCTGCTCATGTCCGAGTCTCAACCTACTTTCTGAACCTTGTGAGGATTAAAGTGGGTGTCACAAGGCAGGTGACAGCATGGGGTCTCTTACAGAGCAGGTCACCCTGCCCATGTATTACTCTCTTCCGCAGTCACCCCTGTGGCCAGAAGTGGAGGTTTTCATATCATGTATAGGAGTGGTTCAAAACCAGGGGTGATGTTGCCTGCCACCTGTCCTGCCCCAAGAACAGTGTTTGGGGACATTTTCAGTTATGGTGAGTAAGGTGGAGGACCAGTCCTGTTAGTGGGTTGAAGCTTGAAAGAAGAGGAACCTTAAAGATATAAGGATCCAGGGACTTTGCTGGTGGTCCAGTGGTTAAGAAGCCACCTGTCAATGCAGGGGACATGAGTTCAACCCCCGGTCAGGGAAGATCCCACATGATGGTGTGTGGTGCCACAGTTTTTGGTCATATTTGGGAATTTGCTTCCATTCTCGGGCTGTTCTATGCCAGCGCAATCTTGCTGAATGCCACCCATCCCTTGTCCTGCTTCCGTGAATGACTCCTTTGGTTGCCTGCAACCACACCTCATAGACCCAATTCTCTTGCAACTCTGACACTCCTGGTTGGAAATAGTGGGTTTACAGCCAAGCATTCTTACCCGCACAGGTTCCAGGGTAATCTCTACGAGGAAGAAGATTTATACGGATAATCTTCCCTCCAGTGTCACCTCTAGAATAACACAAGTACTGGAAAAAGCCTTTAAATCTACACTTTTATAAATCTATTTTTAAGGCATAGCATCTTTAAACCGTAGTGATTCACAGAATATGCAGAGGGAGTTTTAATGGATGGTGAGGGATTTAGGCGCTAGACCTTGGAATTGTGCATCTATTACTTAGACCTTAAAAGATGGCGAATGTGAAGGTCATATATGCGTGTGCCTTTGAAACAGGAGTAGGAGCCCAACAGGGAGAGTTAGGGGCATACACTCCAAACTTGAAGATAGAGAGGTTTTCTGTTTAGTCACTCAGTCATGTCTGATTCTCTGCAACCCCAGGGACTGCAGCCTGCCAGGCTCCTCTGTCCATGGAATTCTCCTGGCAAGAATACTGGAGTGGGTAAATCCCTCATCCAGGGGATCTTCTGGACCCAGGGATCAAACTCACATCTCCTCCATTGCAGGTGGATTCTTAAATAACAGCCAATGAACGTTTCATGTCCACAATGATGCTATGCCCTCAGGAGACACTGGATGTCAGAGAATATAAACTCTCAACCCAGGTGCCTGAGGAGGTAGAGCCATGAGTCAGGAAGTCAATAACTCAACTCTTTTCTCAAGGTTATTTAGCAGGTGGAAAAGTCTCCATAAAACTCTGATGGTCCCCTCTGGAACCCTCTGACCGAGCTGATTCTGACAGCGAGTCTTAAGTTCCAGTGGGGGCCATAAAAGAGACCAATAATGATGACAGAAGAGGCTCAACAAGGTCCAAAGATTGAACCCCACCAGGGAGGCAGAATTCTTCCACCCATGTTGGCCAGTGGGCCTTAACTGTCCATTGTAGGGGTGAGAGAATGGTGGGAGGGCCAGAAGGACTTAGGAAACTCCCAGGTCGACAGTTAAGTTTCTAACTAAACTCCTCCACTGCCTCCCTTAGTAATCAGAGAATCTCGTTGGGGGCTAGAACTGGACGGGGTCTTAGCCAGCTCCATTGGGAGGTACCAAAGGGAGATGGACTCAGCTTGTGCTCAGTTCTTTCCCCCAGGGGTGCAGGCTGATCCCAGTGGGTAGACGTGAGACCAGAGATGGCCACACAAGAGGCTGCAGGCCCTGGCTTCAAAAACAGAGAGGACCTGGTAGACCAAAAAAGTTTTTACTGTCAGACTCATTGACATTGAAGTCCAACCTTGATTCTCTGATGCCATATTTGCATCTGTTCATTTCTGACAAACCTGGGCAGTAATACACCCTTTAGAAGGTCTTTGGGCTTCCCAGGAGGTGCTAGTGGTAAAGAATCTGCCTGCCAGCGCAGGAGATGCAACAGAGAAAGGTTTGATCCCTGGGTCGTGAGGATCCCCTAGAGGAGGAAATGGCACCCCACTCTAGTATGCTGGCCTAGAAAATTCCATGGGCAGGGGAACCTGGCAGGCTACAGTCCATGGGGTTGCAAAGAGTCAGATATGACTGAGTGACTGATCACACACACACAGCTCTGCTAGAAAAGATTTAAGACAGTGTGTGTGAAAGTGTGTGTGTGGGGTGTCAAGGTTGTTTGTCCTCTGTGACCCCACTTCCATGCAGTCTGGGAGCCAGAATTTGGAACAGAAAGTCTCAGTTTCCATCTTGCAAGGGAGAAGAAACAGGTTTATCTCACTTGTTGGAGCTCCCCAGAGCAGCGAGAACAAAGAACAGACTCACATCTCAATAGATTATCTCAGGACAGGGAAAAAGTGTTACGAGCAGTCAGGCTTTCTGGTGAAAGGAGGTTTCCCTCTGAATGCTGACGGGTGAGTCTGCCTGGTGTGGACGGGGAGAAAGGTCATTCCGTTCAGAAAGGACGAGATATACAAACACACACACAGACAGACTCAAAACTGCTCTTTGTGGTTGAAGCAGAGAATGTAAAATAGGAGATGAGACTGGTGAAGAGATGTGATGCCCAGTGGGAACAGGCGGAAGAAAGGGGCTGGGAAAGAGGCGTCGTGAATATCTACCGCACTCATCCGAGGAGTTTGAAGGGGGCCCTGCGCGTGCCAAGGCACTTCAGTCACGTCCGACTCTCTGCAGTCTCCTGGACGGCAGCCCGCCAGGCTCCTCTGTCCCCGGGATTCTCTAGGCAAGAACTCTGGAGTGGGTTGCCATGCCCTTCTCCAAGCCCCAAGGTGTGGCCCCCCAATTTTTTTTTTCCAAATAAACAGACTTGGTAAGAGGAAGCAAGAACACTGGAGTGGGTTGCCCCTTTCTTCTCCTGGGGACTCTTCCTGACTCAGGGATCAAACCCACGTGTCTTATGTCTCCCATATTGGCAGGCCCATTCTTTACCACTAGCGCCACTGGGAAGCCCAAAGGACCCCTGAGAACATTTATTTGATTATGCCAGAATCAAGGGACTTCCTTGCTGGCTCAGCTTATTAGGACTTTGCCTTCCAGTGCAAGGGGGTACGAGTTCCATCCCTGGTTGGAGGGTTAAGACCCCACACATCTTGAGTCCAAAAAACCAAAAGCATAAAAGCGAAGCAATACTGTAACAAATTCAATAAAGAATTTTAAAAAATGGTACATACCAAAAAACAACTTTTTAAAAATAATAATTATGCCAGGGTCAGAGATAAGGACTCCTTTTAAACATAAACCTAAAACAGATGCATTGCCTCAGGACAGGGCTCCCTCAGGCACTCAAAGAAAGGGGTGAAAATCCTGGAACAATTTTTTTTGGCTAAGGGTAAACCAAGCTGAATGGCTCAAGTTCTTACAGTCCTGTTTAAAAGGCACAATTCACCATGAGTTCAAAGCATTTTCACGTTCAAGATGACAGCTCAACAGTGCATTCTCAGAGATATTAACAAGAGGAGTTATGGGGGACACAGGGAAGGAGTTAAAATTTGAAGGAAAAAAGGATTGAGGATTATATGGACTTGAACTATGGAAAAGGTTGAGATGCATTCAAGAAAGCAATAAAGACTAGTGAACCAGAAACTCCCTGCTCACTTATGATAAAATATCTAGTTAATACCAAATAAAAGATTCAAATAGACTTGTTATGGTTCTTTAGAAAGACTCTCTAAAATAATGCTGATATCCCCCTGTCTTTTCAAAGCACTTTCACAAATAAAATGTTGCCTTTAGGAAGGAAGATTGGTTATGGGGAGTAAGCAGCTTAGTTTGAAGGGAAAAGATAGGAGAGAAACATAATTTCTGTACTTAGAATTGTTCTTAGACACTGTTTCGGGAACTCTTCCTTTAGTATAAGGGCATGCTCGGTTCTTTGCAACCCCATGGACTATAGCCCACCAGGCTCCTCTGTCCATGTAATTTTCCAGGCAAGAACATTGGAGTGCGTTGCCATTTCCTCCTCCATTTAATATAGATATGTATGGGGTTTTGATCATAAACACACACCTTGAACACAAAAATACAGGCCATTTTAGTGAAGGAGATGAGAAATCAAACTGACAATTTCAGAAAAGGGTGAATTTGTTGTTGTTCAGTTGCTAGGTCATGTTTGACTCTTTGTGACCCTATGCACTGCAGCCTGCCAGATTCCTCTGTCCATGGAATTTTCCAGGCTAGAATACTGGGTTGCCATTTCCTTCTCCAGGGCATCTTTCCAACCCAGGGATCGAACCCAAGTCTCTTGTGTCTTCTGCATTAGCAGGTGGATTCTTACTGTGCCACCTGGGAAACTCCACGTGGTTGAAGAGAGCAAATAATACTTTGCTTGGCAATACAAAAAGTACGCAATGAAATGGTATGTGTACCTCCCATCTGAATTATTCTTTACTTTTTATACTTAACAGAGAGAGAAGAGAGAAAAATAGCACTGACACACTGCAAGCTTTTCATTATTATTATTTTTAATGGCGAATCTTGCTAGAACCATAATGAAGCTCGGGAAGAAATAAAAACTTATGATCAGAACAAGCATTATAGACGTTTATGTAAAACTGGAAGTGAATAGTATTTTCCCATCTGTTACTAATTCATACGCGGATTCTCTCTGGTATTGTGACTGAAGTACATTTTTATAATTCATTTCTTGGCTGCCATTGTCGGGGAGTTCTCGTCTTTGTTAATTTCACAACATCAGCTGTTCACGAGGAAGTTACCATTATGACTCTGAGTCAACACGTTATCAATTCCAAGAGGAGAGGATGGAGCCAGATAAAGTGGTGACTTGGAGGTTTTAAAATAGAGCTGCATTTCTGAGCACTCGATGCTCCAGGAAACTATTAAAGGGAGTGGGAAACGGTTCAAGGGCTGGGTTTGAGGATCTTACATGCACGATTACAGAACACCAGGACTCCCCGGGATCCTACAACCCTGTTTACGCTTATGCCTTCAACGATGCCAGAACCCATTAACTACTCATTAGCAAAGGTGAGCATCTGATGGAAAGGGGGGCAATCAGCTGCCTGGGTGACAGAGAGAGAAAGAAACTTGGGGGGAGAACCAGGCTTAGACAGTCCCGCCACCCTTTACATGCTAGTCTAGAAAAACCTCATCACTATAAGCAAAGGAAAACCACTGTTCCTTAATAATAGCAATTATATGCAAACATTTTCTTGATCCAAAACCTTTCAGTACAGAATATCATTTTAAGCAATCAACTCTTTGGCTGACATTTGTGAGATACACAAAATCATACTCAGTCTGATCAAGCTGTATTGTGTTTTAGCCCAGTTCATGGAGCTTTTTTTTTTTTTTTTTAGCAAGGTAAAGTTCCTTTTCATTTATCACCGATTCAATGAACATGAACTTGGGCAAACTCTGGGAGATGATGACGGACAGGGAAGCCTGGCATGCTGCAGTCCATGGGGTCACTAAGAGTCGGACACAACTTGGCAACTGAACAACAATATCACTAAGTTAATTTTTGTCTTCTCTTATAAGTTGTATAAGTGATAGTATTTTTACTATGAAAACAATATTTATTTGGCTATTTCATATGCAAGCATAGTCTGAAACAACCAGATATAAAAGGAAATAGATATATTTCCCAGAATAGGAAACTTGTATCATTAATATTAGACTAGCTGAGTTTGTTTCTTCAAAGCTTTCTATCTTCTTTTTGCTCATATTACAGAACCTGAGACAGTTTAGCAAGTATAAAAAATTTGTACAATACTTTAGAAAAACATCATTTCAAAACAAATCAAGTTTAAAATGTGTATATTGTCTGACATAGTAAGTTCAAATGCTGGAATTCTTCCTAAGAAAATAATGTTTATTTGAAGGAAATGTTTTATGCTTAAAGTTATTAATCATAATATTATTTTAGTAACTTCAAAACCATCTCAATGAATCACCATTTTTCTGTGTGAAAGAATGTGAAATATCCATTCTTTGGGGCAAACTGCTCTTTATTTTAAAGCTTATTTTTTAGAATATCATGTAATAATATGGGAAGAAATCTCAAAGAATTATTTTTATTATGAATTAGGCAAAGACCCCCTAAAACTGGCCAATGGTCATCACAGTGCTCTCTACAATTATGTAAAAGGGGAGTGAGAAGAAAAGAAGCAAATGAATGAATAAGCCAAAAAAGTTCTTTTCCTATTACAATTTTTAGATTCGATCCTATCCTCTCTGAGTCCAAACTTTTAAAGCTCTTCAAAGAAGATAATAATAAAAATGCTAAGAGTAACAACAAAAGTTTTCTTGGAGTTGGCTATAAAATAAACCTATAATGAAGGCAATGTTCTCATGTGGCCAATTGATAGCTGTGAGTGCTCAGTCGTGTCTGACTCTGCAAGCCCATGGACTGTGGTCCACCAGGCTCATCTGTCCATGGGATTCTCTAGGCAAGAATACTGGAGTGGGTTGCCATGCCCTTCTCCAGGGGAGCTTCCAGACTTAGGGACTGAACCCATGTCTCTTGGGTCTCCTGCATTGGCAGGAGGATTCTTTACCACTGAGCCACCTGGGAAGCATTGAAAGCTAGAGATATTCAGTCACTTCTCTGAGTTCACAGAGCTACAAAGGGGTAGACAGCATTTGAATGAAGGTTGGTTTGACTTCATATCTGTGTTATTGTACAAATGATTGCATGTGGTCTTTAAGGTCAAAGCCAGAGAAAGGGAGTTTGTTACTATTATCAGTCACTCAGTCCTGTCTGACTCTTTGCGACCCCAGGGACTGTAGCCCGCCAGATTCCTCTCTGTCCATGGGATTTCCCAGTCAAGAATACTGGAGTGCACCAGGCCCGAGCACCTGACTCATGCATCCCACCTGGGCTGTTGGTCCGTTTCACCATAGATAATATACATGCTGTTCTTTCAAAACATCCCACCCTCACGTTTTCCCCCAGAGTTCAAAAGTCTGTTCTGTACTTCTGTGTCTCTTTTTCTGTTTTGCATAAATTTATTTTAAAATAAAAATATTTAAAAAAAAAAAAAAAAGAATACTGGAGTGGTTGCCATTTCCTCCTCTAGGGGGATTGGACCAGCATCCCCTGCATTGGCAGGCGAATTCCTTACCACTGACCCACCGTAGCTTCCCAGAGAAGGTGAGAATGGGAGAATTAAAAAATATTGAGAGGTAATCAATAGATATGAAGATTGAAAAAAGAAAATGATAATAGGGATTAAGGACATAATAAGCGCTGAGGTAATCAAATACTCTTTGGGGAAGGGAAAAATTGATGAAAAATTTTAATCAGACTTTCTATATTCACATTTTTTATTAGTCATTGCAGTATTATCGCCAATGACAACAATGGCAACAAAAACATAGAAATAGTTTAAAATGTCCATCCATAGGGGAATCATGAACTAAATGATCTTCCATCAATATGATAGGATATTTTGCAGATATTAAAAGTTGTAATTATGAAAACTGGGTGTAAATATGGCAAATGTTTTTAATCAACTATGAAATGAACAAAGCAGAACACAAAATGACCTGGGTGATATTAATGCCATTTTGTAAACATACAGGTCTATGGTCTTAGACTGGGATAGGACATATAATCAATAGATAGGAAAATAATAATTGTGTTTTGGGTAATATTTCTATATTGAAGTATAATTGGCCTATTATTTCTTTCTTTCAATATTTCTTTCTTTCAATATTTCTTTCTTTCAAGACATAAATGTACACATGCATTTTAGGTATCATGAGTTTCATATCTTTGCTCATTTTAATATATAGAGCTCAAGAGGTGGGGGCTTCCCAGGTGGCTCAGTGATAAGGAACCTGCCTGTCAATGTAGGAGACGCAGGAGATGAGGGTTCAGTCCCTGGGAGAAGGAATATCCCCTGAAGAAGGAAATGGCAACGCATTCCAGTATTCTTGCCTGAAAAATCCCATAGACAGAGGAGCCTGGTGGGCTAGAGTCCATGGGGTCACAAAAAGTCAGACATGACTGAGCAACTAACATTTTCAGTTTTCACTTTCAAAGGGCTAAATACTTCCAGAAATGGGAAGGAAAGTTAATTTATTAATTGAGCTGTTCATCCATCTATCCACTCACTTTTCCATCCCTTCATCCTTGCATCTATCCATCCACTCATTCATCTATCCACCCACTCATTCATCTATCCACCCACTCATTCATCTATCCATCTGTTCAGTCGGACAGTCAGCTAATAAACCATATTTTTGCAGGAATTAAAAAGTCTTCAGAGTGTTTAGAACACATAGGATGGGGGAGTATTAACAGAGTCTCAAGTGTTAAGGAGATGCTTTGTCTACATGTTGAGACTGAGCATGATGGGAAACCACTGAAGAATTTTGAGTGTCCCAGGAATAAGATGAGATTTACCTTTCAGAAGCAAGTGGCTAGTAATTAGCATACTGTCACAAAAGAGTTGCAGACTTTGATTTCTGGAGAGACAGATAGAAAAGGGGAGTGTCTGAGCTGTCTGACAAACTCTGGAGAGAGACATTATAGCAGGCTTTATGACATTGGGGCATCAGAACTTCCAATTATTCCAGGAAACCACGCCTTTCTTCTTTAATCATAAATATCCACCATCTATAATCAGGCATTTAATCTAGCAGGTTCTGCTGAGGTGAGCCTCTATTTTCTATAGTCAACCTCGTTGTTATTCAGTCACTAAGTCGTGCCTGACCCTTTGAGACCCCATGGACTGCAGCACTTCAGGCCCCCCTCCACCCCCCGTCCTGCACCATCTCCCAGAACTTGTTCAAATTCATGTCCACTGAGTCAATGATGCCATCCAACCATCTCACCCTCTACCACCCACTTCTCCTCCACCCTCAAGCTTTCCCAGCATCAGGATCTTTTCCAGTGAGTCAGCTCTTCACATCAGGTGGCCAAAGTATTGGAGCTTCAGCTTTAGCATCAGTCCTTCCAATGAATATTCAGGGTTGATTTCCTTTAGGATTGACTGGTTTGATCCCCTTGCAGTCCAAGGGACTCTCAAGAGTCTTCTCCAGCACCACAGTTCGAAAGCATCAATTCTTTGGCGCTCAACCTTCTTTATGGCCCAGTTCTCACATCCATACATGACTACTGGAAAAACCATAGCTTCGACTAGACGGATCTTTGCTGGCAAAGAGATGCCTTTGCTTTTTAATATGCTGTCTAGGTTTGTCATCTTAGCTACTATATTAGATTCACATCCAACTTATCACTAGGGGTAATATGACAGCAAAGAAGAACTGGAAAAATGCTAGGATGTAATCAAGTCCCAATCTTTCCCCTTTATCGACAGTATCATACCCCTCCAACATATATCCGGTTAAGAAATAAGTTGGAAGAAAGGCCAATTGACTGAATTTGAAGGTGGAGTCAAACTTTACAGACTTCTTTCAGACTTTGGAGGACACTGTAGAAGATTCACCCTGCCCAAGTCTCTTTCCTCTCCAATCACCAAACTCTCTCTAGCAGTAACCCAAAAATATGACAGCCAAATATCATCTATGTTAGATTACTTTTTCAATAGTAGATGATTTATAGTTGATTAGGTAATTAAATCAAATACAAGTGGATGAAAATAAATCTATTTTTATCATCCCTGTAAATTAAAAGTTCCGCATCATAAAAAATCATGACCATCTTGAAAATGACTAGTCAAGTACCTTTTAGAGGCAAGCAGGATTTATTGTCAATTAACATATTGAACTGTAGAGTCAGCATAACCCTGTGCTCGAGACTTTTAAAATTATTGGCTTCTGCTTCTGAGCTGCTTCCTATCACAGTAATGAAATGTATGTAGCTATTCTCATATTGAACAATTCTGTAGGTTGCGTTTATATCTCACTATAACAACATTTCATTTTATTATTATCTCCAACCCCCTGTAATGAATACAGATACATTCCTTTTCTCCATCATGAGTTTATCAATTTTCATTGATTTGCCTATAATGAATACAGTCAGGAAAAGAAAGGCAGACAGATCATATCCATTAAAGTGTCTTTGTCTTCAAAAGTTTGTCTGTGGTACTGTTTAATTAAAAAAGAAAAAGAAAGTCATCAGGAAACTAATTAAAAAGAGACATTTACTTTCAGGCCTGCTTATAAACATGAAGTCAATGATTATTACATAAAGGGGCTTGGGAGCTATCCTACTTAGAGAAATTGGGCATTTATATCTGGCCCACTTGAAGAATAAAATGATTAATGCTTATCAAATATTTAATGCATATGGATAATCCCATATTACTAGTTATAATGTTCTACATTTTACTAAGGTAATAAAGTCCAAGTGGAACTGTAAAAGTTAAGGTGCATTCATGACAAGTTCAGTTTTTATAAACAGATGCATTTGACAGTTGATATGCATACTGAGTTTTGGGCAAAGTCCTATAAACCCACACTAGCTGGGTGACATTGAGAAATCTGTGTGTATTTCTAGCTGCACCAATCTTCCTCTGAACAGTTTTCTGAGTTCATTTCAGAAAAATGATTTTCTGTTCTAAAGAATGTTTTCTGTAACACTGAATGGGGAGCTCAGTGAAGCAACTGGCTTTCCCAAAACCTTATTGGCTCATGGACGCTGAACCTAAATATTGGATTTCAAGGCAAACACTTGTTCCAATTTCATGGAAGGCACTGAGCATCATCTTGAAAGAGTGAGAATATACACCTCACTTTCTTGAAGCAGAGGGTTTGAAGCAAAAGCTTCAAGATTCGTCCAGACATGTTCCTCTCTAATCACCTTCCATCTTGCCTAAGAGAAGGACTACTTGAAGTCAAAGAAGGATCAAAAATTACCCTGTCTTTTGGGGTGTGCCAAGTAAGCAGTCAAAGCAGGTCCAAGTGTATTAGAGATGAGTCTGTGCTCTTTTCAAAACAATTGAATCTAATTCTAACCATTATCATCAGAATCCAACCACCTTGTCTTCAGTGACCTCACTGCCTCTCTTTGGGCTCAGCTTTTGTATGTAGCGCTATCATTTGGTATAAAATGCAGCAATTCAGTAACATCTTAGAATTCTGAAGGAGGAAAATTTGCGAAACAGCTAAACACTCTAGATTTCCTTCTTGCTCCCTCACTGTTTGGAGTTGACAGGAAGACACTGTTGAGAATAACACCTGAGGCTTCTTCTGATTTTTCCCTGAGAAAGATGCCCTTGTTGAATCTAGTTCTGATGTCAAATCTAGTTCCGATGTCAAATCTAGTTCTGATGTCCAAGCTTTTTTCATAGGGTAGAGAGTTTCCCTTTCAGAAAGCTACTGATTCCCTTAAGTTCCCCTATTTAGAGCCTAAGATGCAGAAAATGTGCCTCATTTAGGGACAACCATAATATCTGTCACCCAAACAGAGGCATCGAGATGCTAGGCAAAATCTGTGACTATCTTCAACAAAAAGACTCGTCTATTCACCATCTTACTCCTCCCCTTGTCTTCTGCCTTTTGTCCATAGTAAGCACCTAGCTGTGGTAAACACTGTGGAAAGAATGAGCTTTTATTTTCATTTGCTAGAACTTGATAGCTAAAGTGTGGTCCATGCAGATCAGCACCAGTATTACCTGGGAGCTTGTTAGAAATTCCAAATATCACGCCAAATGTATGGAATCAGAATCTGCATTTTAGCAAGACCTCCAGGAAATTCATTTGCACACTAGAATCTGAGAAGCCCTGAGGTGTAACAGTGGCTGAGTACTTCTAGTGGCTCAGTGGTAAAGAATCTGCCTGCAGTTCGGGAGACCCAGGTTCAATCCCTGGGTCAGGAAGCTCCCATGGAGGAGGGCATGGCAACGCACTCCAGTATTCTTGCTTGGAGAATCCCATGGACAGAGGAGCCTGGTGGGCTACGGTCCAGTGGATCACAGAGTCAGACACGACTGAAGCAACTAGGCATCACACAAGTACCACTTAGGAGCTGTGTTTGGCTGTTAGGAGCAGAGAGTCATTTGCAATGGTTGAACACACAATAATTTTTTAAATTAAAATAAGAGTATTCTCCAAGTAGTTAGTTCAAGATTTTTATGGTGACTCTAGTGGGTCTACTTGGACATAGAGTGTTTTTTATGCATCTGTTTTTCTAGTTTTCACACTAATTTCTATCTACAAAGTCACCTCATAATCTAAGATGGCTGCTGGAGCTCCAGTCATTGCATCCATATTACAATAAGCCAAAGGGAGACAAGGTGGTGATGATAGAAAAAGGAGTTATCTCCATTCTGAGGTAGTTCTTAGTAGAAACTTTTTTCAAAATCCCACAAAACACTTCTACATCTATCTCATTGACAGAACTATAAATGAAGCTGAAAAAGTAATCTTTGAACTTGAAACAACAGTGCTCTGAATAAAATCACATTCAGCTACAAAGTAAGAAAAGGAGAATGGATACAAAGTAGGCAGCTAATAATACATGTCAGTCTTCTCAAATCAGTGTGGACCCTCTTAGTTTTGGCCTACTTGAGCGTGGTCAAACTGTATCATCATCTTTGCCATCTTGAATGGGAAGTAAGTTTACAGAAGTGATTTTCCTCCATAATAAATGAAGGGGGATTTGAATGACAGTGTGGGAGTGCACAAGGAGTGGCCCTTGGCTCGGCCTCGTTGGGCGGGGCCAGGGAGCACTTCCTGCAGGAGAGCGTGTCTGAGCCAGATCTCAAAGGAGGGAGCCCAGAGGGGATGGATTTCTGGCCCAGAGGTGACAAAGCAGGTAAAATCAAGCTTAGTTTAAATGAAATGCTCCCCTTCAGAGGCTTACCCTAGAGCAGAGTTGGCAAACTTTTTATGTAAAAGGGCCAGATCATGGCAAATAGATGGGGAAACAATGGAAACAGTGACAGACTATTTTGGGGGGGCTCCAAAATCACTGCAGATGGTGACTGAAGCCATGAAATTAAAAGAATCTTGATCCTTGGGGAAAAAGTTATGACCAACCTAGACAGCATATTAAAAAGCAGAGAAATTACTTTTCCAACAAAGGTCCGTCTAGTCAAAGTCATGGTTTTTCCAGTAGTCAAGTATGGACGTGAGAGTTGGACCATAAAGAAAGCTGAGCACTGAAGATCTGATGCTTTTGACCTGTGGTGTTGGAAAGGACTCTTGAGAGTCCCTTGAACAGCAAGGAGATCCAACCAGTCCATCCTAAACCATTCCAATCCTGAATATTCATTGGAAGGACTGATGCTGAAAGTCCAATATTTTGGCCACTTGATGCGAAGAACTGACTCATTTGAAAAGACCCTGATGCTGGGAAAGATTGAAGGTAGGACGAGAAGCGGGCAACAGAGGATGAGATGGTTAGATGGCATCACCGACTCAATGGACATGAGTTTGAGTAGGCTCTGGGAGTCGGTGATGGATAGGGAAGCCTGGCATGTGTGCTATAGTCCATGGGGTCTCAAAGAGTCGGACACGATTGAGCAACTGAACTGAACTGAGGAGATATTTTAGACTCTGTAATCATACCTTCTCTATCACTAGCAACTCAACTCTATCACTAGCACTCAACTATCTCTGTGTAGCAAGAAAGCAGCCACAGGCAATAGAGGCAAAGAAACAGGCATGACTGTGTCTCAATAAAATTTTATTTACAAAAACAGCAGTCAGCCTCAGGCATCAGTTTACTAACCTCTGCCCTTGGAGAAAGGTTGCATTACCTTTCCATTTTCCTTGTAGAAAATGACATCCCCAAATTTGGGGTATGTGAGGAAGTGATCTGTAAGTTTGAACTTAAAAAAGTAAGAGAATCATATGATAGACATATATCAGAAAGAAAATTATAGCAATAGTGTTGATTTTCTGACTTCTAAGAAAAAACATTCTGAGGTCTTTCAACAATTTAAAATTGTAATTTGTGCAAAACAGAAAAAGAGACATAGATGTACAGAACAGACTTTTGCCATCTTTTTGTTATTCAAAATAAGTATTCATACTTACATCTAATTTTTTAATTGATTTTTTAATATTGAAGTATAGTTGATTTACAATGTTATGTTACGCTCAGGTATAGAGCAAAATGATTTAATTACACATATATATGTATTTATTCTTTTTCAGATTCGTTTCCCTTATAAATACCTAAATTTTTTATTAGCCCTTTTTTCCTTTTCTTTAAAAAGGGCCTCCAAAACTATATAAGCGTTCAGTCCTGTGAAAAACCAGATCCACTCCTGCCCAGAGGCATGAGAGAATAGCACATTGGGCAAATTGCAAGTAATTTGGTATTGCTCATGCGAAATAGTGAAGTGATTAAAATCACAGTCAGACGGCCTGGGTTGAAATCCGAATCTTACTACTTATTAGCTATAAGACTTAAGGAAGTTATTTCCCCTCTCTCTCTCTCTCTCTCTCTTTTTTTTCATGTGTAGAATGGAGATAAAAACACTCCCAGGTTTGGAGGGTCGTTGGGAGGATGGGATGGGGTAGTTCATGCCAAGGATAAGTACAATATGCAATATCTCATAAGGATGCATTAATGCTAGTGGTGGGCATGAGGATGTGAGAGATGTGGCTGCCGGGGAGGGATGTGGCTGGCATGGAGGGGGCAAATAGGACCGGATGGATGTGAAGGGTTGTGTTGACATCCGCAGGAATTTGGAATTTATCCTGGAGACAATGGGGAATACGGGCGTTTCTGTCCAAGACAGGCCTGATCAGATTTTCATGAGCTCCAGAAGCTGTAAATCACTGGCTCTAAGAGAGGAGGCAAAGCGGGCTCAGCTCACCGAATACCTGCAACGTCAGCGAAGTTGGAGGTTTAGTTTTCAAAATCCCTCCAGGGGAAGTCTTCTGTTGAGTTATATCACCCGGCATGAGGAGCCCTCAGCAGGAGGAAATGAAATGCCTCACTGCTGGTCTGGAAGTGTCCTTAAGGAAGCTTGTAATTAAAGCTATCTATCCACGTTGCTGGGCACTGGAAGGTAGATGTGGAGATTTGAATCAAAGAGCCATGTCGGGCCAAGTTCTGGGTGCTTCTCCGTGCCCCAGGTAGGCCTGTCCATCCCAGCAGTGACAGGGTAAGAGACTCCAATCACCCATTGGCTGGCTCTGCATTCTAATTTAAAAGCTCGATTACAGATGAGCCTGTGTGCAGGGCAGGAATAGATGCAGAGAACAGACATGTGAACACAGTGGGGGCAGGGTGGGAGGCAGCGGATGCTGAAGGACCGGCATGTACACACTGCGTGTGTGTTCAGTGACTTCAACTCTTTGCAACCGTATGGACTGCAGCCCACCAGGCTCCTCTGTCCCTGCGATTCTGCAGGTAAGGATACTGGAATGGGTTGCCCAGCCCTCCTCCAAGGCATCTTCCTGACCCGGGGATCGAACCCGCGTCTCCTGCTCTGCAGGTGGGTTCTTTGCCGCTGAGCCACGGGGGAAGCCCCCATGTGTACACGGTCGTGTAAAGCAGACATATAGTGGGAACCTGCTCTGTAGCACAGGAAGCTCAGCTCTGTGATAACCCAGATGGGTGGGATGCTGGGGGGGAGGGACACCCAAAAAGGAGGCGATGTATGCATCCTTATGGCCGATGCGTGCTGTTGTTCAGCAGAAACTAACAGAACATTGTAAACAAATTATACTCCGATTAGAAAAGCAAAACACGCAGCTTGTGCGTAAACAGCATCAGGCAGAGTTAACAGAAAACATGCAAACACACAGGTGGTTTTAGGCATGAAAATTACTTGACCATGGGGACCTCGTCCAGACCAGACAAGCAATATTCTTCAATGCTCCTGGCGCTTTGGATGTTCTCCTTTCCAGCCTGTAACACAACTGTAATAATAATAGTAAATCTCTTCAGATAATACTTTGTTGGATATCAGGCCATCACCCTAAGCGATTAGCTCTCTGATGACATAAAATATTTCTATTCAGTTCACTTCTCTGTCCTCAGTACTTGGTATGGTGAAGGCACACAAAAGACTTGATGTTATTTGTAATATAAATAACTCAATAATTTAGGCAGGACCCTCTTGGCAGGTATGGGGAGTCAGGTGGGAGAGGCTTTTTACTCATTGAGATGCCCCATTAACCTGGATTAACCTGGTTCATGATTCACTCTTCTCTCACTCATTTTCATTTTCAATTCTTCAAGCAGCTTTATTGAGAGATAACTCATGTATCAAGCAATTCACCCATTTGAAATGTACGATTCAAGGACTTTTAATATATTTACAGAGTGGTCCATCACCACCATCAATTTTTTTTTAGAACGCTTTTATTTCCTCAAAAAACAATTCCATACTTTCATCCTCCCCAGCCCCAGAAACCCATTAATTTACTTTTGGTATTAAGGATTTTCCTCTTCTGAACATTTCATGTAAATAAAATCACATAATAGGTGGTCCCTTGTGACTGGCTTTTTTCACTGAAGCATCATGATTTTAAGGTTCATCCATATTGTAGCAGGTACAGACACTACATTTCTTTTTATTGCCAGATGACATTCCATTGTATAGATATACCACATTTTATTCATCCATTCATCAGCTGACGGATATTTGGACTGTTTCCATTGGTGGGGAGGCTTTTATGACACTCACTCATTCTTAAACACTGATTGGCACTTACAGTTTGCTGAGCACTGTTCTGGGCTCCTCATGAGGAGATAAGCAGGGGCTGGTCTTCGTCCAGGTAGAACATGGCAGACTTTAGGGACAGGGTCATAGTTAAGATCTAGATAACTTGAGAGGTGCTAAAGAAAACATCTAAAATAACCCAGAGCAGGAACAATCATGTGTGCAACCAAGGTGATAGAGTCAGTGATTAAGACTGGATGGGCAGGAATTTACTGGCAGATCTGAGAACGTTGCCTGAAATAAGGAACCGAGCAGGTCTGTCCTGTTCTGGCCAGGCCTGTGTATTCGGAACAGGGTGAGCAGCTTGGAGTGGCTGGTGGTCAGAGCACATGGCTCGGAGATGGGAAATAGGCTGAGAGGAGCTTCTACACTCAAGGGTATGTCGAGGGGGTGGTGGTTGGTGGGAATGAATGAAGAGCAAGTCTCTCCCACCCCAGACTCTCGGTGATTGTGTGTGTGTCTGTTTTGTTTCAGGGCAAATTATGGTTAGAGACTGAGATTATCTGTGCCAATAGTTTCTTTAACACATGCTCACTGTGGGAATTATAATGATTTCACAAGTCAATAGCATATGAGATAATGTCTCTTAATAAACCAATGAAGAAATAACACTACTAAACCAATGAGAGATGAATTACACTGTTGTTCTAGGCAAGTGGAAATGAAAGAAATAAAGTCCATATTTAGCTGAGGTGTACCTTTCTATGAGTTAGTTCTTGGGAGAGTCAACCTAACCAACCACTAGCTGCTGTCCAATCGCTGGGGAAAGGCAAGTGAAAGATCCCTGTTGCTAGGCAACAATGGCACCACTGTGAGTGGGGGAGATGCTCTTCTTCCATGAGAGCCACTGAGGTCAGCAGAGGGGAGCCTTGCCCAGACAGACATTCTTGAATGGTTCTCACCAACTCTGAGCAATTACTGACTAAATATCCCCTCCCCATAGTTGCTTCTTTTATTTATAAAATATATATTTATGTATCTACCTATACAGTATATTTTTTTCAGCCATCTTGGCATAGCAGGCAGGATCTTACTTCTCCAACCAGGGATTGAACCTGTGCCCCCTGCATTGGAAGCATGGTGTGTTAACCACTGGACCACCAGGGAAGTTCCTCCCCTCCCCATCATTGTTTCTCCCCAAGTTCTTATCGATAAGCCCCCCTGGGGTCACTTAGCAGCTGAGCTACTGAGAGCTGATGGGCAAACACAGGTGTGGATAATGACATCCTGACATATCACTTCCCTTTTATATCAAAATAATAGCTCCATTCTTGAAAATCACTTCACTCTCAAAAACAACTTCACTCTTGTCATGAACAAGCGTATTCAAAATCCTAATCAAACCATGACACAACAGATCAGCATCCAGGCCCTTTTCTCTGATATATTAAACAACATATGTTTACTAAGCCCTTATTGTGCCCAGATTCAGAAGATAGAATGGAGAAAACAGCAAAATCTTGGTACTCACAGAGGTCACATTTTAGTGTGAAAGACAGCGGATACATAAGTGAAGAAATGTCTATTTTTCTGTCACTTTTTTGAGACATATAAAGGACTATCGTATTTATAGTTTGACAACTTGGTTTTTATTTTTTCACTTAAAAAGATATCCTGGCAAACTGATCCATAAAAGCACTTAAGTGTCCGCCTTATGCTTTAAAAGGGCTTCCCAGGTGGTGCTAGTGGTAAAGAATCTGCCTGCTAATGCAGGAGACGCTGGTTAGATCCCTGACTTGGGAATATTCACTAGAGTAGGAAATGGAAAGCCACTGCAATATTCTTGCCTGGAAAATTCCACGGACAGAGGAGTTTGACAGGCTACAGTCTATGGGGTCGCAAAGAGTTGGACATGACTGAGCGACTGAACACACACACACATATGCTTTCAAAAAAGAAAAGCCGCTTGGCATTCCTACAAGAGTCAGCATAATTTATTTAAACAGCATCAGTTAATGATCACTCAGGCTTTTTCCAATCTTTATTTGAACAGTGTTGCAATGGATATTCTTCACCAGGATATCTAAAGGTAAATTAGTAGAATGGGAATTGCAGGGTAAAGAGAAAGTGCATTTTTTCATGGTATATACTCGCAAAGGCGTGAAATATATTCACAAACTGTTCTGCAGGTGGTGGTGGGATGCAGTGTGTCTCTCCGTCCACAGGGGAAGTACCGATGTGCTGCCCTTAAGGTTGAAACATTTTAAACAGGGAAACCACATGACCAAGTATGTGTTTCAGAAAGATCATGCAGAAGCCGGTTTGACTTGGAGGGATGGGTTTGCGACAGAAGATGCTACATGAGAGAAATACTAGTTTGTGGTTACCCAGGGTGAGAGAGGCTGTGTCAGCCACAAGGAGTTGGGGTAGAATGCAGACAAGAGAAATCAGCCATGTTGGCTGTGGGGGTGAGGGAATGGAAAGTTTCAAATATGTTATGTTGAAGTGAAAGTGAAAGCGTTAGCTGTTCAGTCGTGTCCGACTCTTTGCCACCGAATGGGCTGTAGTCCGCCAGGCTCCTCTGTGCATGGAATTTTCCAGGCCAGAATACTGGAGTGGGTCACCATTCCCTTCTCCAGGGGATTGTCCCAACCCAGGGGTCGAACCCGGGTCTCTCATATTGCAGGCAGATTCTTTACCGCCTGAATCACCAGGGAAGCTGAGGTGAGGTGGGGTGTGGCGGTGAAAGTGTCTGGAAAGAAGAGGAGACAGACCTTGAGAGGGGAATCCACAGTTGACTCCTGGAGGCCAGCACCGTGCCTTCCAAAGGCACAGCCTTCAAGGGAGCTCACCTCGAATGACTCCCAGCAAAGCCTGAAGAAACAAAACTCCCAACAATCCATGTGGGAAATCACACTTGTCTTTGGAAGGAGGCCCTGGCCAAGCATCCCGTCTCTGGGAACATATGGAAAGAGGCGTTCTCTCTGAAGAGGAAGGGCTGCCGTGTGAAGCCTGCCAGAGGGACCAGACGGCGTTCCTGAAAATTAGAAGCTTCGCCTGCCTCTGTCTCCATCACTGCCACCAAGCGGGGCTTCATCTGCGAAAGCGGGGCTTCCCAAGCGAAACTTCGAGACTTCGAGGGAGATTTTCTGCAAGTTTCTGAGGTCTGGTTTGGAGATACAGATGATTATATCTTTGCTAGGAATTTGAGATTCCTAGCATGGAGGCATCCGATCTCCCAGGGGCTAGGGAATTGGGCCACGCAGCAGGAGGTGAGCAATGGGCAAGCAAGCAGGTTCATCTGTATTTATAGCTGACCCCCAATGTGCTTGGATGATCCTGAAACCATCCCTCCACACTGTCCACAGAAAAACTGTCTTCCGCAAAACCAGTCCCTGGTGTCAACAAGGTTGGAGACTGCTGCTCTAACAAATCCCACAGTTTGAAATGTAGACCAAATATCCATTTCCAGTTCTGACAAACACATTTGTATTAGATCAGCACTTCCAGCAGGATCAACTAAAAATTCTGTGTTATGATAGAAAGCATTTAATAGTTATCAGAGCAGCTATGACTTGGGATAGTGGTCAAAAAGCTCTAGGGAGAATGGAGACCACTGAGGTGAGCCCTATAAACTTGAGAATCTGAGTAGAAAGCATCTACAAAGAGAGCCAGAGAAATTGATTGGAACTTTTCTCAGTCTATAGGGTTGAGGAGGAGGTCAAAAAGCAAAGCAAATATGAAGTTCAGAATGATCCAGACATCCCAGACCCAAGTGGGCAAGATTCCAGAAAGAAGGTAAAGATAGGAATAGAGTCTGATAGTCCAAGCTGGTTTTCCCCTTGAGGCATTTGTTTATTTATAAGTGGAGGACAGAAGATGAGGCAAGAACAACAGGCAGAAAAGTCAGCATTGGGAGACTGAGAATCCACCCAAAACTCAGAGGAGATAAGGATTGGGGTTCAGGAGTCAACAAAGTGGAGAAGCTCTAGGAAAAATGACAGGCATTTCTTTGGGGGCAGGTGAAGGATAGCACCCAAGGAGGAGAGCTGAAATGAAATGCTCTTTAAGCCTAAAACATACTTTGAATCATCTTGATACTTGATTGTGTTTTGATAACCTGCTCCTACTCAAAATTCTGGCTAGAAGCTAAATTCTTCCAGGAGAAAGACAATAACATCCAAAGCCTCTACAATATATTTTTTAAATACATGTTGCCTGGCATTCATGCAATACTTCTGGTTCATACCAAGATGTAAGGCCAACAGAAGAGAAGGGTCACAGAAACAGAACTAGGAGTGAGGGACCCGTGTATCGGATTATACATCACACATGGTCTGAAAAACAACTGTGATTAACACCTTCAAAATATGAAAGACAAAGTAGGCAATTTAGAAAGATCATTAAAATGCAGAGAAACTAATTTAAGGAAAATGTTAGACTGGATAAAAGAAATTAACATTGCAGTGGTGTTTAACTGATACGTCAGTCATACACCAAGAGAGTATTGATGACTCAGAGGGTAAATCAGTAGAAAGCATTTAGACAGAAGCTCAGAGAGAAAAAAGTATGAGTTAAAAAAAAAAAAAAAACAGAAAAATGGCATGTGGGACACAGAATTTTGATTTAACATGCATGTATCTAGGATATCAGAATTGGATGTCAGACAGAAAGGGACAGAAGCCATTTTTGAAACAACAATGCCTAAGAATTTTCTAAAACTGATGAAAGATATAAAACCACAGATTCAAGAAGCACTGCAAACTTAAGTAAGAAGTGTACAAAGAAAACCAGGCTCACACACATTACAATGTAACTATTGAAAACTAAAGAGAGAAAAATCTTAAAAGCAAGTGGAGAAAATGAAACCCTGTCTTCAGAGAAATAACAATAAGTATGATGCTAATTCTCAGAAAAAAAGGAAAGCAAAATAAAAATATTGCATAAAAGTAACTGCCAACCTAGAATTCTTTACAGGAAAAATAAATTTAAAAACTGGGGGCAAAATAAGAACATTTCCAGAAAAACAAAACCTGAGATAGTTTAGAGCAAACCTACACTGAAAGAAGTATTTTAAAAATTAAAGTTTTTCAGGTTCAGGAAAAATTATTCTAGATGGAAGCATGGAAACGCAGAGGAGAATGAAGAGCAATAGAAACATTTGATTAGCTGCATGTATAAAATGTGTGTCTATGGATGGCACAGAAAGATAATATTGTCCTATACCTTTAAAATACATGACCATTATACAACAGAAGGCAACAGAGAGTGAATGGACCTAAAGTATACTGAGGTTCTAAATGTCAGGAAAGGAGTGAATAGAGTAATTCATATTTTACTAGAGTTAAGGACATAGGCTTTAATTTTTAACTACTGAAAGAATAGTAACAGTATGCATAATTATTATTTCAGTAGAAGGAGTAGAAGGTATAACAAAATAACAAAAAAGGAGAGAAAGTGGAACAAACGAGACAAATTGAGAAAATAGTACAGTAATAGTTACACCTAAATATAAAATAAATTACAAAATATGTGAATAGATAAATTAGTCCAATTAAAAGACAAGGATTGTTGGAGTCCTTGTCTTTTAATGTATATTAAAGTATATATTAAAATATATATTATATTATATTTATATATTAATATGAGTTCAGTTCAGTCATTCAGTCATGTCCAACTCTGTGAAACCCCATGGACTGCAGCATGCCAGATGCTAATTTAAAAATGCAGATATTTCACATTTGATTTCTCCCAAGAGTTGAAATGTTTAGAGATGATTTAAAAAAATAATAATCTTCTCCTCCTGCCTTCAATCTTTCCCAGCATCAGGGTCTTTTCAAATGAGTTCAGTCTTCACATCAGGTGGCCAAAGGATTGGAGTTTCAGCTTCAATATCAGTCCTTCCAATGAACACCCAGGACTGATTTCCTTTAGAACTGACAAGTTGAATCTCCTTGCTGTCCATGGGACTCTCAGGAGTCTTATCCAACACCACAGTTCAAAAGCATCAATTCTTCAGCACTCAGCTTTCTTTATAGTCCAATTCTAACATCCATACATAACCACTGGAAAAACCACAGCCTTGACTAGATGGACCTTTGTTGACAAAGTAATGTCTCTGCTTTTCTGGAGTCCCAAAATATAAAGTCTGTCACTGTTTCCATTGTTTCCCCATCTATTTGCCATGAAGTGATGGGACTGGATGCCAAGATCTTAGTTTTCTGAATGTTGAGCTTTAAGCCAACTTTTTCACTGTCCTCTTTCACTTTCATCAAGAGGCTTTTTAGTTCTTTTTTGCTTTCTGCCATAAGGGTGGTGTCATCTGCATATCTGAGGTTACCGATATTTCTCCCAGCAATCTTGATTCCAGATTATGCTTCATCTGGCCCAGCATTTTGCATGATGTACTCTGCATATAAGTTAATTAAGCAGGGTCACAACCTGGAAAATGGTGGAGTAGAAGGATGTGCGCTCATCTTTACCTGCGAGAACTCCAAAACTACAACTTGCTGCTGAACAAGCATCAGTTGGAGAATGTTGGATCCCACCAAAAAAAAAAGATATATTAATATATTTTATATTAATTTATAACATGTTAACATATTGTATATATTAATGTATATTATATACTGTATTCTAATATAATAATATTAAAATATAATATATATTAATTATATACAATTTATATTAAAATACATATTAAAAGACAAAGATTTATATACATACACATCACTTTGCCAACAAAGGTCCCTATAGTCAAAGCTTTGGTTTTTCCAGTAGTCATGTACAGAAATGAGAGTTGGATCCTAAAGAAGGCTGAATGCTGAAGAACTGATGCTTTCTAACTGTGGTGCTGGAAAAGACTCTTGAGAGTCCCTTGGACAGCAAGGAGATCAAACCAGTCAGTCCTAAAGGAAATCAACCCGGAATATTCATTGGAAAGACTGATGCTGAAGCTGAAGCTCCAATACTTTGGCCACCTGATGCGAAGAACTGACTCATTGGAAGAGACCCTGATGCTGGGAAAGATTGAAGGCGGGAGGAGAAGGGGATGACAGAGGACGAGATGGTTGGATTTTATCACTGATTCAATGGACATGAATCTGAGCAAACTCCAGGAGATAGTAAAGGACAGGTAGGCCTGGTGTGCTGCAGTCCATGGGATCGCAGAGAGCTGGATGTGACTTAGTGACTAAACAACAATATATATATTCTGCTTACAAAATTACTCTGTAGTTGTGAGAATAAATTAATACTGAAAATAAAAGCATGGAAGGATATACCAGGCAAACACTATCCAAAAGGTATAGCTATGCTAATATACAATAGATGTGGCCTCAAGGAAAACTCAAGCTGGGCACAGTGTATGGTGTGAGCCCAGAAAGGATCTGGGACTTAATCATTTATTCATCACATGGTTGCTTCACATTAACATGGGGCAAGGGAGAAGGGCAGCTGTCAGAAGTGGGAATTTCAGTATCAGAGTAATGACCTAGGGGAGATATTTTCAAAGAGGAAGGGAGTTGCGACTATTAACCTTGGCCCTGTTAGCCAGACCAGACTTCTTTTTAGTGCAGAAATTCTTTCTTTTTTTTAACTAAGAAAGGCTCAGATTAATAAACTGGGACATACATGTGAATAAAAAAATCTCTGGTTGTACTTTTATTTTTAATAGGACAAGCTTAAAAAGAAAGGGTTATTTGTTGTTTCAAGGCACTTGGTCTCTATTATTTTGAATAAAGCATAAACCAGCCCACTTAAATCATTGTCTACTGTGACTGAACTTCTGTTTCTCTCTGGACAAGGCTCTTCTCTCTGGGCTAACTGAAGTGAAACAGAAGTTTCCAGGATTATCTTGGAAGCCCAACTTGAGAAGGGTTGGCCTTCGTATGTTCTAAATTTTAAGAAGAGTAACTATTACAATGATAATAAAAGGATAACAACTATTAATTTATATTAGCTATTAATAAAATATATTGAGTGTTAACCCCCCATATTAAACTCTTTAAATATTTTCCTTTATTTAATCCTTATCACAACTCTGTACTTATCCCAAATAAGGAAACTGAATCTTAGACTAAGCAACCTGCCAAGGTGACCTGATTTTCTTTTGTCAGGTGGATGAACAAAGCTCTGCCTCAAAAGGACATCTTTTTTCGTCTACGCCCATCTAGTCCTCAAAACCACAAGGAAATTAGGAGCCATACCCGCCCCTATCTCCCTGCCAAGGCATCCTAACATGGGAAGCAAAGCTGTGTTTCATGGGGTTGAGTCTCTGCCTCCATGTGAGATTATAGCTTATTTTCCAATTAATTATGCAGAGCCTCTTTGGCTAATAAAGTCTAAACAAAGAGCACTTAATGCAATTCATGGTTTTTTTTCTCTCCATCGTGAGCAGCCTGTCAAACACAATCAGATTCCCCATGCAAAGCAGAGAGGAGGCAGGCGTCAGCCACACCTGCTTAGCGGGGTTGCAAGCGGGAAGCTCACAGTCAGGGAACAGTTGGCGGCGCAGATGGTAGAGATGGAAAGCCTTCGAGAAAAGCCACTCTGACTGCAGCTCAGCGCTGGGAGGGGGGCCATTTGGGGGTTGCAGGCAGAGAAACACCCTCGTCCCTCCTGACTTGGTCCAACCAATAGGGGGTGAGACCACTTAGAAAGAAAAGACACAGACATTTACCAGGCTTCCCTGGTAGCTCAGTCAGTAAACAGTCTCCCTGCAATGCAGGAGACCTGGGTTTGAGCCCTAGGTCAGGAAGATTCCCCTGGATAAGGAAATGGCAACCCACTCCAGTATCCTTGCCTGGAGAATTCCACGGAGAGAGGAGCCTTGCAGGCTACAGTCCATGGGGTCACAAAGAGTTGGACACAACTGAGAGGTTAACACTCTCACTCTATCTTTCTTACGTGACAGATGCTTAATGCACAGTGATCTCTAATTATCAAACAATTGCCAAAGACAGATTATTTTTCCAGGTTAGAAAAATGAAGGCTCAACATGTAAGGTGATTTACTTAAGGCCCCACAGCTGGTAAGTAGAGCTGGGAAATGGGGGTCAAATCTCTCTCTAACTTCCAGATTCATTTTTCTGTACCAGGCTTATTGAAGAATGTTCAAAGAACTTCCACTAAGAAATTGCTCTTTGCCCATCCCTGGATGAAGTGCTGGGTAGAGATGCCAGAAATGTGGAAAGCATCATCCATGCCTTTCAGGGATGCTTGATACAAAAGAGGAGGTAGGAATTCATGTATATGAACTAATTTTATTTTTTATTATTATTTTAAAATTTTATTTATTTATTTAGCCACACTGTGTGGCATGTGGGATCTTAGTTCCCTGACCAGGGATCAAGCCCACACTCCGTGCAGTGGAAGAACAGAGGGTTGACCACTGGATGGCCAGGGAAGTCCCCATAGGACCTAATTTTAAAACAGTGATATGCAGAATCATGTGGCCACGACTCCGGGTAAGTTGGAAAAGGACAGATAATCACAGACTGCTGTAGACACTGCAGCCTGGAGATTCATAAAAATCTCAGAATTGGAGGGAACCATATCATAACGTGAACATACTCTTGGGACCCTTGGAGGCAGAATCAGAGCATACCTGGTTCATCCCTCTATCCAACGCTTTGATCACCATCAGAAAATAATTACTGAATATGTAAACAAAAATTAACCTTAAAGAATAAACACAGACATTACTATGTTTTTTTTTTTTCTGGGTCATAGACTCCTTAGAGAAATTTAAAAAGCTATGATTTTGCCCCTAGGAAAAAAATACACATACAATTTCTAAGGATCCAGGTTTCCCTAGAAACATAACATTAAGGAAAACTACTTGGTTATAGCGGTGAAGGAAATAAAACCAGGATGCCTCAATTTTCTATACCTGATGATCTCATCTAGGTATAAACTCCTGGTTAAGAGTTTTGGTTCTGGCGAGACTACCAGGTCCATTCCTAGTTCTTCATCATCCTTGTGGCCATGGATAAGCTTCTAAATCTCTTGGTGCCTCAGCTTCCTCATCTCTAAAATGGTACTTTCTGCACAGGGTTATTGTGAGAACTAAGTGATTAAAATATACCATAGATAAAGTGCTTAGCACAGTGTCTGGCACTAGGGTAAACTACCCATCGTCATCATCACCATAATCATAATTATTGTACATTATTCAAAAATTGCTCTGTAATTTAGTCTTATCATTTTATGTATCACACACACAATCATTTATAAAACTAACCTCTACAGAGGGAATAGAGCTGATTTTGGAAAATGATGATGCATCAATAAACAGGGACCCCTCACATTGTTTTCAGGAAGAACATATGTGTACGTTGGTGTAATTCAGAGATCGTTTCTTCCTTGGTGGCTCCAATGGTAAAGAGTCTGCCTGCAATGCGGGAGACCTGGGTTTGATCCCTGGGTCAGGAAGATCCCCTGGAGAAGGGATAGGCTACCCACTCCAGTATTCTTGGGCTTCCCTGGTGGCTCAGCTGATGAAAAATCAGCCTGCAATGCGGGAAACCTGGAGAAGATCACCTGGAGAAGGAAATGTCAACCCACTCCAGTATTCTTGCTTGGAAAATCCCATGGACAGAGGAGCCTGGTGGGCTGCAGCCACGGGTCACAAAGAGTCAGACACAGCAGAGTGCACACGCATACACATGCACACAGCAGAGTGCACACGCATACACACGCAGTAGAGAGTATCTAGATTGAATCCCAATGCCAACTTTGACTTCTTTAAGAAAAAGAGGAAACAGGCAAATTCCAGTTGAATGTTATAAAGGCCTCCCCAGAGGACAGATGCCTGAGGACCAATCAACTACTTTGAACCCCTTCATTTGTGCTGTTGACACCCAATAGTGATGGCTTCATCCAGTCCCAGGGAGGGGTTAAAGTCCTCCAAATGGGGTTACCCTGTTGCCATTTAAGCAATGGGGAGAAAAGAAGGGCTACTAAATATAACCTTTGACTGGTAAGTTTTCCATTGCAAAGTCTGCTTGATCTTTCAAAAAACAGTATTGTGGCATGAAGCATTTTGTCTACTTTCCCCCATAGAGACTTGGCCAGGGGCAGTTAGCATGCCCTGGCAAGCTGCCATTCGAAAGAGAATGAGAGGAAGCCGGATAGTCTAGGAACCAAGTAGAAATTATTCAGAGAAGTCCATGTCGAGGATTAACTGCAGCAAAGTTTCAAAATTCACAAAGTTTAAATGATCCAAACAACAGAACTCCCATGAGAGTCTTGTGACTGATGAGGTCAAGATGAAATCAGCAGAGAGGAGAGTGAATGTTTTCCAACGAGGAGGAAATTTCAGAAACATCAGGGAAGAAAGGAGGGAAAGGATGCGTTTGTCAGAAAATAGAGTCATGGGAGTTTCCTGGTGGTCCAGTAGTTCAGAATCTGCCTTCTGTTGCAGGGGATGCGAGTTAGATCTGTGGTAGGTGAACTAAGATCCCACTTGCCACAGGGCAACTAAACCCACACATTGCAACTATAGAGCTCCCATGCCAAAACAAAGACCTAGTGTAACTGAAAGAAAAAAAGAAAATATAGCCATTACTGCTGTCTCAGACGATGAGCAGATGTAGGAAGTTGGGTATTTATCTAAAATAATAATCTCACAAAAGTTTTGATGTTTTGCATGCCCAACATCTTCCATCAAAGGTGGAGGGGATACTGACTCATCTTTATTAAATAATATTTATTGTGCATCTTCTGTCTGTCATCCCTGTCCTAAGGGAATTATCTTTTTCTAGCAGTGAATGAAATAGGCAAAAGAGTTATCTTGTGTTTAGAAGGAAATACAGATAATTAGCAAACAAACATGTATGCAAACAATACAAATGCAGTCAGTACTTAGTTCTATGAAGGGCATAAAACAGGGTAAAATGACAGACCATTCCTCTGTCTCTGAGGAGGTGAACTAGGAGCAGAGGTTGAATAAGAGAAGAAGCCACCTAGTTCAAAATTTGAAGACGACACGCTTCAGGGTGTCTAGAGGGAACAGCAAGTATGAAGGCTTAAAGGATGAGCTTGGTTTGTCAGAGGAGCTGAAAGAAGCCCAGAGTGACCATGTTTAAGAAGAATAGTAGGTGACAAAGGTATCTCATTGAGGAAAGATATACTTGACTGCATTTCTGTTGTCTGCTAATCTATGCCACGGTATAAACCAATCTGGAATAAGACAGCCAAGTTTGTACATAAAATGCTGATTATTGGAAGTTTTTTTGAGGGTAAATTTAAAAAGTCCCATAAGGCAAAAATGAGCTTAATTTAACTGAATTATAGAACATCAATTCACTAAAATCAGACTGATTATATATATCAGTTAGGATGGGTTGAGTTATGTTATAGTAACAACCATCTCCTAATTCTCAGTAGATTAAAAAGAGAAACAAGTTTTATTTCTTGCTCTCATTGTATATTCACCACAACTCAGCAGAAAAACTTAGCTTATTCTAGTGAGGTCGGAATTTGGGCTGATGGAACAATTGTCATCTGAAACATCTCTGGTGGTTGTTGTGTTATGAGAGAGCTTTGGAGAATCTTGCACTGGCAGTTAAAACCTCCAGTGTGGATATGACCTTCAAAAATGTCACTATCACTGACAACTCAATGGACAGAACTAATCACTTAGTTCTAGTCGATGGCTTCATGCTCAAGGAATGAAATTCTACCTTATGTTCAAAGGAAGGGAATATTTGGCACATACCCCTAATGACAATCACAATTCAAAGTGAAGTTACTTTCCAACATTTACTTTCTTTTTCCTCAAGGACTTGTGATTTGCCCAGCAAACCTGCTGTATTTGGGAAAGTATTAAAGGCAATTAGCTGAGTTGCAAAGCTGCTGGGCCCCAATGGTATACCAGTTGGCACTCGATTCTGAGCCCCATCCTAGTAACAGCTTGCTGAATACCTATTGTATCTGTGTTGGGCTTTTCCCTAGTAGCTCAAACGGTAAAGAATCTGCCTACAGTACAGGAGACCCAGATTCCATCCCTGGGTCAGGAAGGTCCCCTGGAGAAGGAAATAGCTACCCACTCTGGTATTCTTACCTGAGAAATCTCATGCACAGAAGGGCCTGACAGTCTACAGCTCATGAGGTCATGAAGAGGCGGACATGACTGAATAATGAAACTGAAAAACTTTCACTGTACTGTATCTGTGTCAGACTCTGGATGTTACCTTATTATTTTGCTTACTCTTCCCAAAAAGTCTAAGAAAATGGTACAAATATCTACATTTTACTATCATAAAAGTTCATGTTCTGGTCTATTGGGCAACTGGCTTGAAGTCATACTTACATGTTGGGTATTAGCTCATGTCTTCCCGATGTCAAAGCTCTACAGTCGTTTTTACCCAGATATTTAAGGTCTGATCAATTCAGAAAAGTAACCAAGGTTTGACTTAATTATTCAGGATTAATGGATGTCCTTTCACAGCTTTTTGCCTTTGGACGTGTCATCTCTTTTTAACTATAACTGCTTTATACTTTTAAATTTAATAATGATTTTTAACTGGAGGATGGAGTTCAAAAGATGAGAATTAGCCATCAAAGTGGGTTCTTCCATCACCCACAAAACTCCAGGATCGATAGTTGACGTGCTTGCAAAGGAAAAGAAAGAGTTTGGAAAATACCCTCCCACCCCACCCATGTGTATATAGTTACAATGATGGATTCTAATAGGACCATGAACCACAAAACCAAGTATTTCTTTTTTCAGAGACATATGTTCACTTATCAGTTTCAGACTATACCTTGAAGAACAATATGTATCTGAATAAGCCCTCTGCCCGGGTCAGAAGTCCTGAACCATGATGGGAAAAGCTTGTGGTCAGATATATAGACCATGATTCTCCTGTAGAAAAATGTATCTATTAATTGAATCCAGGACTAACTTTAATAATCTTTATTTCCTTTTTTCTAAGCTAGAAACCCTGATTTCCAAGGACACTGACGTAACTTCTCATTTGCTTTCTTCCATACCACACGTAGAGCAGACCCAGGGTAACAAAAGCATTACATGGTGATGTGTTTAGTAGCTAAGTTGTGTCCAATTGTTTGCAACCCCATAGACTGTACCCTGCCAGTCTCTTCTGCTCATGGAATTTCCCAGGCAAGAATCTTGGAGTGGTTGCCATTTCCTTCTCCAGGGGATCTTCCTGACCCAGGAATCAAACACATATTTTCTTCCACAGTGGCAGGCGGATTCTTTACTGCTGATCCATCAGGGAAGCCCAGTAGCAACACTACTACCACTGATGGGCTTTCTTAAAACAGCTTCCCCCATTTATTTTCAGATGGTAGAGTATATTTCACTAGTGATATAGTGTGAAATCACTTATTTTAAAATCACCATATACTTTCCCTCTCTATGTGTGTGCCATCAGCTTGGTGAACAATCAGGCTCATTTGTTACGTTTTAGAAATTGTTTTTAAAAATATACATTTGCTATAATATGTATATATTTGTTTGGTGATTATGGAAAATACTTACATGGTTTCACAGCTAGATCTATAGAATTTATTGTCCAAGAAGTCAAGATTCTGTCCCACCCACACTGTTTTCTCCCTCTTTTCCTCTTTCTCTATTTTAGAATTTTTTAAAGCCCTTTCACTTTTGTTTGTTTGGGGAGTTTTTCTTTTAGTCATTAAAATTTTTATTTGGAAACAATTTCAAACTTAGAGAAGAGCTGCTAGAAATAGTACTCACAACTCCCATATATCCTAAGAACCTCTCATTGTTTTTAATATAAGCTACTACATACCTGGGAATTTCCTGGTGGTTCAGTGGTCCAGCGGTTAGGACTTGGCACTTTCACTTCTGGGGCCTGGGTTCAGCGTCTGATCAGGGAACTAACTAAGACTCTGCAAGCCACACAGCTCAGCCAAAAAGAATATAAAAGCTACTCTATACTCATATTTCCCTTTTCTTAATGATAGCAGTGTGCATAAACACTTGCATATATTTTAGGTTTTTAATTTTGGAATATACCATAAACAAAGACTCCCTTGCAATCCATAGTGATATTGCACATTCTTTTTAAGTGCTGTATAATATTCCACTGCATGGTTATTCTGTGATTTGTTCTACCAGCCTTGGATAGATAAATAACAGACATTGGAATGGGGAACTGGCTCTAGTTTTGCATTAAAAAAGAGCTAATGTCACCATTGGGCACAGATCCAAATTGATGATTGCTCTATTTACACAGAGGCTTCCCAGGTGGCACTAGAGAAGCAAATGACAACTCACTCCAGTATTCTTGCCTGGAAAACCCCATGGACAGAGGAGCCTGGCAGGTTACAGTTCACAAGGTCACAAAGAATCATACATGACTGAGTGACTGACCACACTATTTACATAGGGGCTTCCCAGGTGGTACTAGTGGTTAAAAACAAAAACCTTGCTTGCCAATGCAGGAGACGTAAGAGATGTGGGTTTGATCCCTGGGTCAAGAAGATTCCTTGGAGGAGGGCATGGCACCACATTCCAGTATTCCTGTCTGGAGAATCCCCATGGACAGAGGAGCCTGGCGGCTACAGTCAATGGAATCACACAGAGTTGGACATGACCAAAGCAACTTAGCATGCACACACGCACTATTTACATGCAGGCAAGCTCAAAGGCACATGCCATGCCAGAATCTATCCTTTATGAACACAGATTGCACAGTGAGCGCCTGGCTTAGCAAGCCAGGCTAAGTATCCCTTACCCACATCACTGCTGCTCACACTTTGTCATCACATACTCAGAGCTCCTAGGAAGTGACCACAACTGGACACCTTGTGAAAGACCTCCCGCCACCAGGAAGGTCCACTGCTCGTTCTGGGGATAGAAAGGATAAGAAATCGCAGAGATTTATTCATAGGAAGGTGGCAATTCTCAGGATGAGCTTCCTGTGGAAATTCAGCTTTGTATTTACAGACTCATTTTTTTTCTACAGGAGCAATTGGCTTTCTTTCAGCCATGCTTTATTGCATTCATGAGGAATCTTGACTGCTGCTCTGGTTGCACTGGGGAACTTGAGGATTTGTGAAGGTCTTAGACCTTTCTAGGTCAAAGTCACAGAACACTCAATGCATTTCAGAAAGCATGGACCTTAGGGTCAGAGAGATTTCAGACTGAGTTCTGGTTCTGATTTTTTGGGGGCAGGGCCTTCCCTGGTGGCTTAGACAGTAAAGAATCTGCCTGCAATGTGGGAGACCCGGGTTCAACCCCTGGGTCGGGAAGATCCCCTGGAGAAGGGAATGGCTACCCACTCCAGTAGTCTTGCCTAGAGAGTCCCATGTTCAGAGGAGTCTGGTGGGCTACAGTCCAGGGGGCTGCAAATAGTCGGGCATGACTAAGCAACTAACACTTTTCTGATGTTGGGGTGGTTGTTTTTTCTTACTGTGACCTTGTGCAAACCATTTCACATTGCTTATTCTCATTGTGCCCAACTGTGAAACGAGGATAAAACCATGAGCTGGTGGTATTGTAGAAGCGAAGGAGATGCAGCAGACGGATTACCCAGCTCAGGCAGTTACCATCAACAGCACCATCTTCTTCATCTTCAGCGTCATGATTAGCAAGAGACTGTGTAGCTAATACAAAGCGTGCATGCCTGGAAACTGCCCGCCTTGGTTTGAATCCTGGCTCTAATCTTTCCAAATATCCCCAAACATTCTTTATGCAAATTTTTTTATCTTTGCCTCAGTCTCCCCAACTATGTCCAGGGATAAAAATAGCACCTACCCTGTAGAATTGCCGTGAGGACTAACTGCATGCACATTTGGAAAGCGCTTGGAACTAGAGTAGCCATTGTGATTTTTTTTCATGTGGGAAGGAAGGAGTATCTGGATGTGTTATTTGAAGCTGCCTTCACATGTTTTTTATTTTTAAAAAATATTATTGAAATATTTTGTCTTAATTTCTGCTGTATAGCAACATGACTCAGTTATACATACATATATATATCTCCATATATCTGCGTATATGTATCTGACAGCATGCACTTGTGTGTGTCTGTGTGGGTGTGTGTGTGCGCACGCGCGCACACTAAGTCACTTCAGTCAAGTCTAACTCTTTGTGACCCAAAGGACTATAACCCCCCAGGTTATTCTGTCCATGGGATTCTCCAGGCAAGAATACTGAAGCGAGTTGCTATGCTGTCCTGCAGGAGATCTTCCCAACCCAGGGGACTGAACCTGGATTTCTTTTGCCTCCTGCATTGGCAGGCGGGTTCTTTACCACTAGTGCCATTATGTATATATATTCTTTTTCATATTCTTTTCCACTGTGGTTTATTATAGGATACTGAATATAGTTCTCTGTACTGTACAGTAGGACCTTGGTGCTCACGCGTCCTATATATAATAGTTTGCAACTACGAATCCCAAACTCCCAATCCTTCCCCCACCGCCACTCTCTACCCACTCAGCAACCACAGTCTGCTCTCTGTATCTGCAGACCTCACAAGCTTTCATTCTAAAACTCTGCTCCTCAGCCTTGACGCCAGGTGTATCTGGACAGTCATCTACTAATGTCCAGCCTCTCATCATCAACAATAAATGTGGAGCCCCAAATTCTCAGCTGCCCACTGTCCAACGCCCTCTGACCCCTCCTGTGCAGGCCCAGGAGACAGTTCCCAGAGGAGATGCTAAATCTGCAGCCCGGCTGCTGTCTGGAGCGGGGAAGGGCATCCGATTCTAGCAGCAGCCTCTGGCCCCACCCTCCCCTGCTCTGTTCCTCTGGGTGAACCTTCTAAGGTCTCAATAATTCACCGCAGTCACCGTGTTCAGACAGGTTGCTTGGGAAGGCGAGTTCTGAGCCAAGGGTTTTGGCAGGTCTTAAAATATTTCCTTCTGTGCAACTGCAATCACGTCTCCATCACGGGCACCTGGGAGTGCAGGGCGGCAGAAAGAGTGGGAGGGATGAGGAACATACGCAGCCCCAGGTTTATAATTCACGCTTGTCACCCAGAGAACCAGGCACAGCCAATCTGGCTTGTTCATGAGATCTGGGGAAGAGGAAGCGATGCCTTTTTGGTTGCGTCTAGTTTATTTTTCCCAGCTAAACCAAGTGTCGGTCTGCTCCCAGAGGCAGCTCCTGATTGCTGCTTCAATTCCAATGGCCAAAGCTCAGGAAATGCATGCATCAGTGTCCACACTCAACTTGTTTAGACACTGTTTGCTACTTGTTGTTTTTTTTTTTTCTCTAGAAAATGCTGGAAGGGGAGAGATAAGCACAGATAGGCACTTGAGAAGAGCTTGGTCTGTATGCCCTGTGACAAAGGGAATTTCATATGATGGTGGATCCAGGACAAATTATCTGAGAAGTCTTATTAAAGTACAAGAGGAAAAGATCAGTGTATGAATTTTGTTGATTCTATACATCACTCTTAGTAAAATGCTTGGTACTGTATGTTTTCAATAAACTGTTGAGTGAAAGAAGGGGAAAAAAGAAAGAGGAAAAGAAAAAGAGAGAGAGATAGAAAGGTCTGAGCAATCAAAGATCACTCAGTGATAGCGCCAGAGGTGGGACTTAGTATTCAATCTGTGTATTGTGAAGACACTGAACGTGGCTGCCGACTCCTCTCTCTCTCTGATATACACACACACAATGGCTGGGCTTATATATGTAACATCTGTGAAGTCTTGACTATTTGTGATCCCCCCAAGTCTCAAGAGAGTAATAACATTAACTTACATGTACTGAGGTTTACAATATTCCAGCCATCACACTAAATACTTTACATGAATTCTTTCAGTTTTCATGAGATAGTTACTATTTTCACCTTTACTTCTATAGATGAGGAATCTGAAACATGGCCTTCTTTGCTTCAATGTCCCTCGACTCCTTTTTCTCTAACCACTTTTTAAAACAAAAGTATAGTTAATTTACGATGTTGTGTTAGTTTCAGGGGTACAGCAAATTGATTCAGTTATACATATACATATACCTACTGTTTTCATATTCTCTTCCTGCATAGGTTATTACAAGATATTGACTACAGTTCCCTGTGCTATTCAGTAGGTCCTTGTTGTTTCCTACTCTGTACACAGTGGTGTGCATCTGTTTATCCCAAACTCATAGCTTCTCTCTCTGCCTGCCCTCCACTCCTTCTTTCTCCTTTATTAATCACAAGTTTGCTTTCTATTTCTGTTTTATAAAGCAGTTCATTTCTATTATTCTTTTAGATTCCACATATTCAGTGATATTATATGATATTTGCCTTTCAATGTCACTCAACTCTTACATGAAAGAGCCATGGTTTAAAATAATACTGCTATCCCCGCGGTCACAATTTATTTACTAATGAAAGTTGACCTGGAGGGGTCAACCACAGAGGTCCAGAGACACCCACAATATCTACTAAGTCAGGAGCAGAGGGGAGTTAAGCTCTGCCCAGTGACCTCCCCTCTGCTTCCAAACCTTAATCATGAGTCTTTGCTATCTGAGAGCAGAGACATCACCAGCCTCTCTCCAGCCTTGCAGTGAGACTTGGGGGAGGCCCATGACCACACACAAACACAGATGTCCCACAAATTCTGTTGGGGACAAAATCTTTTGAAAGGGATGACATCAAACGGTTTGGTGGCAGGGGACAGAAAGAACTGATTAGACGAAGCTTCCAAAAATGGGAGGGGGAGCGGGAATGGGGTATTTTATTGATTCACGCAACTGAAATCTTTTTGTGTGATTCAGATTGTTACAGATTCGACTGTAACTTATTCCAAGGGCCCAAGTGATATCCCCCCCCCCCTCCCATCTCTTAGATCTCTTTTCCTCTTTGTTAGTTTATTAACTAGACTCTCTCCAAGTGAGTACAAAGTGCTAGACTTACACAGTGTTTGCGTGTGTATGTTCAGTCGCTCAGTCATGTTTGACTCTTTGTGACCCCAAGGACTGTAGCCCCACCAGGCTCCTCTGTCCATGGGATTCTCCAGGCAAGAGTACTGCAGTGAGTTGCCATTTCCTCCTCCAGGGGATCTTCCAGACCCAGAGATTAAATCCGCATCTCTTACATCTCCCGCATTGGCAGGAGGATTCTTTATGACTATGCTACTTGGACAGCCTGCAGACTTGCATAAACCTAGCTGTATTTGAAGTGAAATTATCTCTTTCCATGTGACTATAGCAATCCCTGATTAGTTCTTCTTAGGTCTCGTGCAGGCTCCTGCATCAATGGCTGTGTCCAAGAAGATAGGATGCTCTGATTAATTTGCTACAGTCACATGGTCATTTCATTAGTTAAGAAGACAGGTGGGCCAAGGTAGGAAATTTTTCAAAGGAAAAAAATTATTCTCTAACCAGAAGAAAGAGAAGTGCCTTTGGGTAAGACAAGTCTATTTGCCTATCACAAACCTATGTTCACACTGTTCCTTGTCCATAAAAGGCTCAATAAAACCCTAAAGTCCGGCCCACATGGCTTATGAAGAACTATGGGTTTGACTCACTCATGTGATGGGGTATCAGAAAAAAATATTGTACTGCCTACTGACTATTTCTCCCAGAATCCTCTCTTTATAGGAAGATTTCATCATTTAGCATTTGAAAATCGCTTCCCAGGATCTGAGATACTAGTGGTAAGGGAAGGTGAAAAAGCATGTGATGTCAACTTGGGAGAAATGCAAGTAAGGAAGAGCATTGTTCTTGGTTCAATGCAGCATCCAGAGAGGTGATTTTTTTGGTGGTTTTCTCTAGCAGGATGGATGTCTTCATAAGCCTGAGAAAGGAAGAAAGCAGCAGAAAATGACACAAAGAAGCTGAGGAGAAAATGCTACAAGTACTGAAGCGGGTAGGAAACTGTTTTAAAGAATCAGAAATCCATGGGGAATATTGAACCACCTTTGCCCAAAGATAAGCAGACAAGAAAAATTCCACGGTGGGTTCCGAGGCTTGAACATGAGCTTGGATATGCTGAACATGCTTTCATCTTTGTTTGAAGAATGATGGGCCTGTATGTACCAGCAGGATGTCACTAGAGCCCCAAACTAGGTCTTCATCACACTAGGATGTGAAGCTCTGAGATTAATCCTCTCTCAGTCACGACACGATTTTGTGTTCTTCTGGCCCCTGTTACCTCTCCTGGGCTTCCTAGAGGCTCAGTGGCAAAGAACCCACCTGCATTGTCGAGGAGATTCTGGGTCGGGAAGATCCCCTGGAGGAGGGCATGGCAACCCACTTCACTGTTCTTGCCTGGAGAACCCCATGGACAGAGGAGCCTGGGGGGTTATAGTCCATGGGGTCACAGAGAGTCAGATATGACTGAGCAACCGAGCAAACACACACATCACCTCTCCTCCACCTCTAAAATTTTTGCACCTTGGCATATGATCATGAAGGTCTTTAGCTGACCTCTACATTCTCATCCTAAAACCTGTGCTTTGGCATTTTACTTTAGATGACTTCTACTGGCAATCAGAAAAACAAAGAAGGAAACATGATAAATCAGTGAAAATGGTGGAATCTTTTGAAGGACTTGATCTTTGAATACACGAGTCCTTGACTGTCAACTGAGCAAGAAATTTTATCTTCTTTCACTGAATTGGGTCTCTTCAAACACAGTGGTAGGAAGTCATGGAGCCCATTTTATTTGGCGACAGTCGGTGTTGCTATTAGTAAAGACTGGAGGGGATGCGGACCTATTTCCCACCTAAGCAGGGGATTTTGCCTGAAGTATTATGTGATACCTTGGAGACACCACTGGATTTAAGTTGAGCAGATCAGGGTGAATTTAAATGGCATAATTACAGCCACAAGAATACCTATAACAACACAGGTGCTACAATGCATGGGCATGATGCTTAAGACACTTACACATTATCTCAAATGATCCCTACGACAACCCTGTGAGTTTGATAGAATGTGTCTCCCATTTTACAGGTGGGGAAATGGAGACTGAGGTAAAATAAGCCCCATGCTCCAGCCTACGGGACTAGTTAACGTATGAGCTAGGATTTCTATCTAGCTGTTTCTATCTCAAAGTCTACACTTAACAACACTTTTCTGTGTGGCTTGGGTGCTACCCCATGTTCTCCTCTCATCTAATTTGCGATCCTGGCAAAGTTATTTCCTTCCTCAATCTCTTCATCTATAAAATGACATTGATGTAAATCTGTAAAGATCAAGTTTGGGGATGTAAGAGCTTTTCTTTTTAAGGCCCAAACATTTTGCTGGTGCTCAGACAATGTTAAAAATATAGTCAAGGAGGAAAGAAAGTCTAGCTTCTATCTTTTAAGTAGTTTTGTTTACTTATAAGTAAGAGGAAACATTTCCCAGTGGTTCAAAGTCAATTCTCTAGAGTCATACTGTTTAGGTGCAAATCTCATGGCTGCCATTTTCCAGTTATGTGACTTTGGACGAACTACATAATCTCTGTCTCAATCCCCTCATCCACGAAGGAGGATGATAATAGTACCTTTCCCATAAGATGTTTGTAAAGAACAAGTAACTTTCTATTTGGAAAGCATGGAGATAAATCTCTGGGGAATAGTAAATGCTATGTCTGACTTAGCTATTATTATTCACTTATAGATTATTAGTCATAGTGATAGTAATTATATTTAATTATGTTTAATATGATCTCAGATCTACTAATTTTTCAGACAAGGCTAGGGATCCATTCAGAAACTCTGGGAAGTCCACAGCATCCTGGAACACAAGGATAGGAGCCCAAAGACACAACTTTCTGATCTTTCTTCCACTTTGAACGTGGTGTGAAAAGGAAAACCCCCCCTTGCCCCCAGCCTCCTGACGGGTTGCATGTTAGTCGCTCAGTCACGTATGCTGCTGCTGTTGTTGAGTCGCTCAGTCGTGTCTGACTCTTTGTAACCCCATGGACTGTAGCCTGCCAGGCTCGTCTGTTCATGGAATTCCCCAGCAAAGAATGCTGCAGTAGATTGCCATTTCATTCTCCAAACCTCTTGATATCACAGAGCAATTTCTCAAGACTTCTCTGATGGGAAAAAAAAAAAATGTTTCTGGATAACTGTTGCGCTTTTTTTCCTACTGGACTGCAGGCTCTTTAAGGAGGAAATCCATAGGTGATCCATGTTTATAACTAACAAAGCTGTCCCTTCATCCCTGCTCTAGCCTAAAAAACACATGATTTTTCTTAAAACAAAAACAAAAACAAAACACATTTATTTATTTGGCTGCACCGGCTCTTACTTAAGGCATGTGAGATCTAGTTCCCTGACAAGGGATCAAACCCGGGCCCCCTGCATTGAGAGTGTGGAGTCTTAGCCACTGGACCACCAGGGAAGTTCCAAAAAACACACAGTCTTTTTAATTATGCTTTTCTCAGTAATGGGATTGCTGGATCATATGGTAGTTCTATTTTTAGTTTTTTAGGGAACCTCCATTATGTCCTCCATAGTGGCTGTATCAATTATGTTCATTGCGGCTCTATTGACAATAGCCAGGACATGGAAGCAGCCTAAATATTCAACAGATGCGAGGGTAAAGATGTGGTACGTACAGACAATGGAATATTACTCAGCTACGAAAAGGAACAACATTGGGTCATTTATAGAGATGTGAATGGACCTAGAATCTGTCATACAGAGTGAAATAAGTCAGAAAAAGAAAAACAAATATCACATATTAATGCATATACATATATATGTGGAATCTAGGGAAATGGTACAGATGAACACATTTGCAGGGCAGGAACAGAGAGACAGATGCAGAGAACAGACATGTAGACTCAGGGTTGGGGGAAGGGGAGGTGGGATGAACTGGAAGAGTAGGACTGACATCTATACTCTCCTCTGTGTAAAACAGATAGCTCGTGCAAAGCTGCTATCTAGCATAGGGAGCCCGGCTCAGCGCTCCGTGAAGACCTAGACGGGTGGGATGGGGGTCAGGATGGAGGGTCAACAGGGAAGGGATACATGTATACATATAACTGATTCACATCATTGTACAGCAGAAATTAACACAGCATTGTAAAGCAATTATCTTCCAATTAAAAAAACAAAAAACCATGGTCTTGTAAATAGTAGCTGTTCAACCAGCGAGTGAAGAAAGAAGGGAAGAATTTGACACTTATACATTATACATTGCCTGCTCTAAACAGGGTTATCTGGCAATTTTCCGATGACAAAAGCACAAAAACCAGCTGGGTATGCGGAGCGAGAAGTGAGAGAAATGGACAGGACTGGAGTCACCGCATCGAGGTGGAAACTGAGGACGGGGCCGGAGGAGCATCGGCTGCAGGCCAGCCCAGCAGTGACCTCCGGACGCTGTCTCCCTTTCTTAACGTCCTCATCCTGCCCATCCTCCACTTCTCCGGGGCATCCATGGCACAGGTACTAAGACCTCCCTCCTCGCTCCCTTCCCAGCCCCATTTTCTCACGCTCAGGACCTTCCTCCCGGACACTTCCACCCAGAAAACCTTCCTGAACCCTGAGCTGGGATACAGCCTCTGTCTGTACCTGTGCTGAGCCCTGGGCTGTGGCAGTGAGCCCTGATTTAGAACAGGAGTTGAGAGCGTGGTCCTTGAGCCATGCTGACAGGGCTCACTTCCTTGCCCGCTCTGCTGCTTACTGGGTGCGTGACCCTAAGCTCTCTCTGCCTCACTTTACTCCTTCAGAAGATGAGCATAATAGTGATCACACCACCTGCCTTCGGGGATTGCTGTGAGGGGATTGAAACTCAGGTCCATGCTGAAGAACCGTCTCGTTGAGCCCTAATGGCAGAGAGTGAAGAGGAACTAAAGAGCCTCTTGGTGAAGGTGAAAGAAGAGAGTGAAAAAGCTGGCTTAAAACTCAACATTCAATAAACTAAGATCACGGCATCTAGTCTCATCACTTCATGGCAAACAGACGCAGAAAAAAATGGAAACAGTGGCAGATTTTATTTTCTTGGGCTCCAAAATCACTGCGGACGGTGACTGCAGCCATGAAATTAAAAGATGCTTGCTCCTTGGAACAAAAGTTGTGACAAGTCTAGAAAGCATATTAAAAAGCAGAGACATCACTTTGCTGAAAAAGGTCCATATAGTCAAAGCTATGGTTATTCCAGTTGTCATGTACGGATGTGAGAGTTGGACCATAAAGAAGGCTGAGCATCGAAGAACTGATGCTTTCGAACTGTGGTGTTGGAGAAGACTCTTGAGAGTCCCTTGGGCAGCAAGGAGGTCAAACCAGTCAATCCTAAAGGAAATCAACCCTGAATATTCACTAGAATGACTGATGCTGAAGCTGAAGCTCCAAAACCTTGGCCATCTGATGGGAAGAGCCAACTCATTAGAAAAGACCCTGATGCTGGGAAAGATTGAAGGCAAGAGGAGAAGGGGGCAACAGAGGATGAGATGACTGGATGGCATCATCAACTCAATGGACATGAGTTTGCGTAAGCTCCAGGAGATGGTGAAGGACAGGGAAGCTGGGTGTGCTGCAGTCCATGGGGTCATAAAGAGCTGGACATGACTTAGCGACTCTTTACCACTGTGCCATTTGGGAAACCCCGATAATGACACTATTTTATCCCAATCATCGGGTCTCTCCATAAAGTGACCCTCGTCTCCTCGGACAGCACAGATGTAGCTTTGTGGGCAAGCAGAGGCTTTGGGCAGAGACAAACCCTCCCTGTATCAGCCATGTTGGTCTCACATCCACATTACCTCCTACTGATCATCATCACTTCTTTCACTTGGACTTCTCCAGCACCTGATCAGATCCCCGCCATTCACCACAGACCTTCCTACTAAGTGTCCTTGTCTCCAGTGACGCCTTCTGCTCATGTGCCCTACATATTATAAGATACATCTCCTCAGAATGGAAATTCAGTGATTGCGTACCTCCCTGTCTCTCCCACTAGACTGGAAATGTGTTACAGCTTTCCTTCTGTCCACAGTCCCAGAATAATACAAAACAGGTGTTTAAACGACTGAACTTTACTTTCCCCCTTTTCTCCTATGTTTATATCCTCAACCCTTAGAAAAGAACAATCCATATGTCCACCAGGAGGGAAACAGATACATATATATGGCATATTCACAAAAGAGAATGGCGACTAGAAGATGAAATCAAACAACTAGATCTCCTTGTATGAGCCTGGATGGATCTCCAAGTAGGATCTTGAGAGAACCAGGTCAATGTCAAAATGATATGCATAATATGTGCAGTTTGTCTACATTTATAACACTGTTGTTTTGTTGTTAAGTCGTGTTAGACTCTTTTGTGACCCCATGAACTGTAGCCCATCAGGCTCCTCTGTCCACGGGATTTCCTAGGCAAGAATATTGCAGTGGGTTGCTATTTCCTTCTCCATTATAACATTCTACAACTTTTTATATTTTGATGATTAGCCAAAGTATATAAAACATGGATTATATATACAAAAAAAATGTATTTGTATCCCTGAGAGGAGAGGTAGAAAAATGTCTTTGAGGGAAGGCAGTATGTAAAATTTGGCTTTATTTACTACTATATATATATATATATATATATATATATATATATATATAGAGAGAGAGAGAGAGAGAGAGAGAGAGAGAGAGAGAAGACAGAGCCAGGCAAATGGTATGGTATATGTATATGTGTGTGTGTATATTTATATATATACATATCTCAAGAAATATTGTTGAATGAATGACTGAATGAAAGTCCTTGCTGTTTATTCATTTTCTGGGTCATCTCACAGGTAGAAAAATCCATTTGGAACCAAAACCTCATTTTAGTAAGAATGGTTTGGCCCCTTCTCTACGTCTCTTGGAGATCTTCCCTGGTGGCTCAGTAGTACAGACTGTGACTATGATGCAGAAGATGCAGGTTCAACCCCTTGGTCAGGAAGATCCCCTGGAGCAGGAAACGGCAACCCACTCCAGTGTTTTGCCTGACAAATCCCATGGACAGAGGAGCCTGGCGGGCTACAGTCCATGGAGTTGCAAAGAGCCATACACAACTGAGTACGCACCATACCGCTCTTGGAAACCTACAGTAGTCACAGACACAGTTTTAAGTAAAAACACGCCAAAGTGGCTATTTTATAACTCCGAATTTATTCAATTCAAAGGGCTGACATTAATCTAACATTGTCACCTTATTTTCCTGGTGTTCAAATGTCCTTTCTTCCATGAAATTATGATATTCAATAGCTGCTTTAAAAGATGTACTCAATTAGCAAAATGAAAACTTGGCTACTCTTTGAGGGCCCCCTAGATGTGCCAAGCTCATTCTTATTCCTCCAATGATCTGGTCTTTTCCTCTCTCCCCATGCCTTACCACTGAGATGAATGAATTCATTTTTCAGGGATCATTTTGGATCAAAAAAAAAAAAAAATCGCCTGCTTCTAGAAATATTTCCTGACTCTGCAGACTTTTTGCATCTCCCTGGAAAAGACGTCACATTGTGTCCGTCACTTTTCAGAACATTGATCACTTGTGTATTTACTAAGTCAGAGTGAGTCTCCTCCATCCTAGTAAATTAGAAGTTTCATGAGCACAAAAATGGTCCTTATCTGCGATATAAGCACCATTCTTGTGCTCATAAAGCTTATAACCCACTCTGTGGTCCATGGTGAAGGAAATTCAAAATAGAGGGGGTATATGTATATGGATGGGCTTCCCAGGTGGCTCAGTGGTAAAGAATCTGCCTGCAATGCAGGAGACTGTATTCAATTCCTGGGTGGGGAAGATCCCCTGGAAGAGGGCATGGCAACCCACTCCAGTATTCTTGCCTGGGAAATCCCATGGACAGAGGGGCCTGGAAGACTACAGTCCATAGGGTCATGAAAGAGTCGGAAACAAGTTAGCCACTAAACAACAAAATGTATACATATATCTGATTCGCTTTGCTATACTATAGAAATTAACACAACATTGTAAAGAAACTATATTTCCATAAATTTTTTTTAACTAGTGCTTATCTTTTCTACCAATGAATCCATTGGACCTAATACCATGTGTAGAATATAGTAGTGACACAATAGAACACTTGCTAAATGAATGAATTAACATGAAAGAAAGAAAGTGAAATTCCTCAGTCATGTCCGGCTCTCTGTGACCCCATGGACTGTAGCCCACCAGGCTCCTCCATCCATGGAATTTTCCAGGCAAGAGTACGGGAGTGGGTTGCCATTTCCTTCTCCAGGGGATCTTCTTGACCCAGGGATTGAACCTGGGTTTCCTGCATTGTAGGCAGAGGGTTTACCGTCTGTGCCACCAGGGAATCCTTAATGGACATGAGCCAACAGCAAATTTAGGGGAAAGGGCTAGTTTCTTTACCTCAGCTATCCTCAAATCTACACCAAGCACTCTTTCATTATTCCAGCCCCATTTTCCTTGAGAATGACAATAGGCAGGTGAGCGGATGACAAGGCAAGCTTATGGTTCCCTCCCGCCCATCCGTCTGCCTTGAACGTTAAAAAGGAGCTAGACAGATGTTTTATGTGCATTTACTTTAAGTTATCTCAGCCATTTCTCATAAGGAGCTCATGAGTTGTTATTTTATTAGATTCATTGTATTCATGAAGAAATTGGGGCTTGAAGAGATTAGATCACTTGTTCACCCAAGTTTATGTAACAGTACCCAGCAGGGCTGGCATCGGAGCTCAGCTATCTCTGATTGCCAAGATCACACCGTTTTGTAGGCTTTGTGGGTCACTGCACACCAAGTACCTCATTTCTCTCATTCCTCTCATTTTCCCACTTAATATAACTCACTATTGTTACATCGAGGTCCTCGGTTTTGCTTTGTTTTTTTGTTGTCATCCCTAGCTCTGTTGATATTGCCACACAAATCAGTGTCTGTGAAAATTTCTGGATACTCCCCCTTGTACCTACATATCTGTACCCACATCTCTATCTCTATCATATTTATCTATATATTAATATATCTAGGTTCATCCATCCATCTATCCATCCAACCATCCATTTTCTCTATCTTATCTATCGATCCATTCATCCAACCATCTATCCATCCATTTTCTCTAGCTTCCCATCTATCTGTTTGTCTATCTCTGTGTTCATCCATTCATCTATCCATCCATTTTCCCTGTCTATCTATTTAATCTATGCAGAGTATCTTGGCCATTTTGTTTAAAACAGAATCACATAGCACTCAAGCTTCAAAGTCAGATTCAAAAAATGACTGCAGTCCTGACTCTGGTACTTGCCAGTCATACATTTTGGGTCATGAACCTGTTGCCCACGGGTCTTATTCGTTAATGATCTCCAAACATAGACTTATTCAACCTGGTGTTTCGGTACGAGAAACAGAAACTACCAGTCACTCAGTTGGGTCTGACTCTTTGTGACCCCATGGACTGTAGCCCTCCAGGCTCCTCTGTCCATGGAATTCTCCAGGCAAGAATACTGGAGTGGGTGGCCATTCCCTTCTCCAGGAGATCTTCCCGACCCTGGAATCAGACCTGGGTCTCCGGCACTGCAAGCAGATTCTTTACCAGCTGAAACACCATACCAAAATATTTATTTGTCCTTGGATCTGTGCAGGATTTTCACAGGGAGCTCTACTTTTAAAATCCATCTACACAACTGTTAAGTAGAGGAAGGCAGAGAGCAGTAGCTATGTGGATCTGCTAGAGACCCAGGAATATTAAGCAAACATAAAGTTTAGGACTTCCCTGGTGGGACAATGGGAAAGAATCCACCTGTCTTCCTGATGCTTCTATGGTTAAAGAATTCACCTGCAATGCAGGAGACACAGGAGACGTAGGTTCGATTCCTGGGTCTGGAAGATCCCCTGGAGGAGGGGGTGGCAACCCACTCCAATATTCTTGCCCACAGAATTCCATGGATAGAGAGGCCTGGCAGGCTACAGTCCAAAGGGCCGCAGAGAGTCGGATACAGCTAAGTGACGTGGCACACACGCATGCCAATAGAGGGGACGTGGGTTCAACCCTGGTCTGGGAAGACTTTACATGCTGTAGAGCAAGTAAATCTGTGTGCACCCCAACTCCTGAGTCGCCTACAGCTACAGAAGCCTGTGCTGTAGAGCCTGTACTCCACAACAAGAGAAGCTACAACGGGAAGCCCGTACACCACAACTAGAGAGTAGCCCCTGCTCCACCACAACTAGAGTAAGCCAACACACAGCAACGAAGACCCATCACAGTCAGATAAAGAGCAAATAAACAAAATTTTAAAAGTACAGTTTATATTCAATGTTAGCAATAAATATCACCATGCTGTTATTCCACTTATCCCTTCAGATTCACTGAGGCACCATTCAACACGAGTAGCATCGCATCAAGTCAAGACCTTTCCCATCTCAGCAGAATTAGGCAAAGATGAGGAAACTGTGGAGATGCTCAGCGTGGATAGAGCCAGGTGCCAAGAGAGGCCAGCCTGGCACTGGAAGGGTGTCGTTAGCTAAGGCTGGCTCTCCGTTCTGGAGGGTTGCACGGGGCCTCTGCCCTGTTTCTCATGCTCTCTGTTCCTGCTGCCTGTTTTATCTTGCTCTCTGAGAAGCCATATTTACCTTCACAGTTCCTCGGTCCCAAGTGATCACCTCTTTGAAATAGCAAGGGTTGACAACTCAGCTGGTCCTATTGGTTGATGTTTTACTCCTAAGGCAGCTGACTCTAGGGGAGAAGGGAATGTGATATCACACATGTGATATATACACAGTCATCCTTTCATGCACATGTGACATATACATATCCACCCTTCCATACACATGTGGTAACAGAAGCCCACTTGTGAGTGGCAGAAAAGCATTAGAAAAGGGGAACTCTGGGATGAACCCCCAAATCATCTATTCTATCCCTCCATCTCGTGCTCACTTCTGTCCAACTCTTTGGGAAACCCATGGATTGTAGCCCATCAGGCCCCTCTGTCCATGGAATTTTTACAGGGGGATATATAGAAATACAGACTGTATTGCTCTGAGACCTTCCTATATATATATACAATCTCCTTGTAATAGAAAAGTGGGGATATGGCCACAGAAACATGTTTGGTTACAGCTAATTGTTTTGTTTTTTATACAATCACTACCCAAGGTTAGAACTTCTATCTGTTTTCTGAGACGTGATCTTTATAGTCTAACTCTAGCCAGTCATATCTACACAAAACTTCCCCCACACGAAAATCCTCTCTTCACCCAATCCTGAAAAATATTATTTTACCAATCCAAATATGTCAGGGATTTTATTGCATTTGCATTTCAAACCTGATAAAATCATTTTCCGGGTGACATTTTTCCTTGAAGGCAACTTCAAATTGAATATTTTTTTCCCCTTGTTATCTCTCTCTCCCTTTCCAGTCCAACTTTACTTTCAGATTGCAAATCACTTGCTATCAAGAGAAAGGCAATGATGCACTGTTGCCATCATTCCCTCCCTGGTCTGAGAAGACGTTCAGCTTTGCATTTCCAGCTCAGGGCTAGACTTACAGGAAATCTTTTGCAAGCACTTTCAGATATCTTCATCACCTGTATCTCACAAGGTGATCATGGCTTTTTGCCAAGTACCTACAAGTGACATCTTCTATCATGCCCCAAAGAAATTAAGGCAAAGAAACACATTCATACTTGGATTTCACGGATCCACCCTTTATCCATGATCCTTATTTTTTACTTCTTTCAAGCACTTGTAACAAAATAAAATACAGGTTCAGAGTCAGATAGGGCGTTCCAGGTGACGTTAGTCATAAAGAACCTGCCAGACAATGCAGGAGACATACAAGACGCGGGTTCGATCCCTGGGTCAGGAAGATCCCCTGGAGTTAGGGCATGGCAACCCACTGGAAAAGCCTCTGATGCTGGGAAAGATTGAAGGCAGGAAGAGAAGGGGATGACAGGGGATGAGATGGTTGGATGGCACCAACTCGATGGACGTGAATTTGAGCAAGTTCTGGGAGTTGGTGATGGACAGGGAAGCCTGGCGTGCTGCAGTCCATGGGGTCGCAGAGTCAGACACAACTGAGTAACTGAAATGAACTGAAGAATCACCTGAAGAATCCCATGGACAGAGGAGGCTTATGGGTTACAGTTCACAGGGTTGCAAAGAGTCCGACTTGACTAAAGTGGCTTAGCATGCATGCAGAGTCATAGTTCTGCATTCAAAATCCTTTTCATAAGTGACTAATAAGAGTGAAGACTAAAGCACATAGTATTTGAGACGATTCAATAAACTAACACCTCGTATGGTGCACACATGAATGTAAGCCATTGGGAGTTCTTTCTGATCTGTTTACATTGTTTTTTTCCAGACAAGTTCTCAGGAAGATCTCTGGTAGGAACCGTTTACATTGGGAAACTCCCAGTGTTCAGTAAGAAAAAAAAAAACAAAAAAACAGTGAAAATGAAAGTCACTCAGTCATGTCCAACTCTTTGCAGTCCCATAGACTATACAGTCCATGGAATTCTCCAGGCCAGAACACCAGAGTGGGTAGCTGTTCCCTTCTCCAGGGGATCTTCCCAACCCAGGGATCAAGCCCAGGTCTCCCACATTGCAGGCAGATTCTTTACCAGCTGAGCCACAAGGGAAGCCCAGCAATACTGGAGTGGGTAGCCTATCCCTTCTCCAGAGGATCTTCCCTACCCAGGAATTGAACTGGGGTCTCCTGCATTGCAGGCGGATTCTTTACCAACTGAGCTATCACAGAAGTCCAAAAGGAAAAAGAAGGAGACTTAGAATCTGAACACTGAGTGTCACAGACTGCATGACTCAACCTCTCAGAGCCTCGTTTTCATCTCTGTCAAAAGAAGGCAGCTTGTAGGGTTGGTGTGAAGATGCGCATAGATGTGAACCCAAGAATATCTCTGCAATCTTCAAGACACTGTTCTTGCCATTGTTCCCAGGAGATGATTCGTATAGAACTTCTCCTATGTGCCAGGCAGGGAGCCAGACTGTGATGGGCTTTGTCCTATGGTATTTTTACTCTGCAGGGTGCATCCTATTCTACCTGACACATAAAGAAACGGAGACAGCAAGAAGTCCAACTCTTACCTCTGAGGGTAACAGAGCCAGATTCATCCCCACATTGCTGTCTTTGCCGTCACTGTCACTACATTCACTCTGCAAGAGGTACAGGTCTTCTAAACCCTAAAATTAAAAGGGAAAACAAACGGAAATTATTATGAAAGAAGCGCAAGGAACTGAACGCTCAGAGAAAAATGTTCTTGGCACTTCCTCAAAATACTAATTGAAAACTTGTTTAAACACCCAGGACTGTCAGCCAGATGGTGAAACATATAATTAAAATAATTACCCTAAATCTGGCAATCTAGAATTATCATTTATTATTATTAATATAGCACCTATTCAGACAGAATTAACTTTTTTTTTAACTTCAAATTTCTTCTGTAATATGTATTACAGCCCCATAAGCATGAGAATTATCTGTCTTTGGGATAAAAATCTTTTTTAAAAAAATAATTTTATTTATTTATATTTTTTGGCTGTGCTGGGTCTTTGTTGCCGTGTGAGCTTTTCTCCAGCTGCAGCGAGTGGGGGCTACGCTCTAGCTGTGATGCATGGGCTTTCTCATTGAAATGGCATCTTTTGTTGCAGAGCATGGTCTCGAGGCCCATGGGCTTCAGTAGCCCACGTGGGCTCATCAGTAGCAGCTCCCTGGCCCTAGAGAACAGGCTCAGCAATCGTGGAGCACAGGCTTAGTTGCTCCGAGGCATGTGGGATCTTCCTGGGTCAGGGATCAAACCCTTGTCTCTTGCATTGGAGCTACCAGGAAGCCCTGGGATAAAGTCTTTATAACTTTCATTTACACTAACATTCACCTACACAGAGTGTTTCCTTTGGCATGAAGGGATTTACCCAGCAATTCTGCCATCATGGACAGTGTCATTCCCGTTTCAAAGATGGGAATGTTAACGCCCTGTATAGTATGTCAATGACTACTAAATTATTCAGACATGAACTGTTTGAATTATGATCAAAAAAATAAAATGAAATTAGTATGTAAGGGCATTCAGTGTCAGCCTGCTTATAAGAACAAAACCTTGGAAAATCTCTAGATTCCCAATTTTAGGAAGAAGGTAATGTATCCTGTTTGCCAGCTTGATGGCACATTATGCAGAGGTTTGAAATGTTTTTGAAAAGTATGTGATGTCATGTAATTATGTCCATTATATATTTATCTACGTGCTGAGTGCCTGCATGCTCAGTCACTCAGCTATGTCCGACTCTTTGTGACCCCATGGACTGTAGCCCACCCAGCTCCTCTGTCCGTGGGGATTCTCCAGGCGAGAATACTGGAGTGGGTTGCAATTTCCTCCTCCAGGGATCTTCCCAACCCAGGGATCAAACTCTCATCTGCATCTCCTGCATTGACAGGTGGGTTCTTTACCACTGAGCCACTCAGGAAGCCCTGTACATACTACATAATGTTGAATGAAAAACCTATATTGCAAAATTATATATTTACAATGGGTGATTATAATACTCAGGAGATAAACAAGAACTTGTGCTTGATAAGAAAACAATTTTTTTTTCTTTTCAAGTTTTTGTATATTTGCATCTTATGTGGTGATGATACTAATTTTATAATAACAATGATCATGGATGCATTTTACTTATTTTTCTAAAGTTTCTTTTATAAAAAAATTATTTTGGCTGTGCTGGGTCTTCATTGAAGCATGCAGAATCTTTAGTTGTGGCATGTGAACTCTTAGCTTTGGCATGAGGGATCTACTTTCCTGATCAGGGATTGAACCCAGCCTATTGTATTGAAAGCATGGGGTTTGAGCCTCTGGACTCCCAGAGAAGTCCCCACTGATGTATTTTTACAATGTTCATCTGCAAATACAGAAGTGAAACTAGAATGGTTACTTGATTCCAAGATAGCTTTTATATTAGTGGCTAAAAAGCATAAATGGCAGCCCTTTGGGCAATTCTGCTTTTCTTTCTAAGATGCCTCACAGCTTAGGAAGCTGCATAATTTTGTGGATTTCACTGGCTCCTTTACCAATGTATTAATTTTGCTTCATTGGCTGCTTTACCAGTATATTGATTTTGTTTCTGTCTGCCAGAGACACCCACTGCTTAGGGATTGGGACTAGTTGCCTATTTGCTCTGATTGGAGAGGACAGTGTTATTACATCGTCTCAGATAATTAGGGTTGACTTGCTGGAGAAGGTCAATGAGTTGAGGGACATGACAGAATAGCCACCTGGGGAGAAAATGATTTCAGGTGTGAGAAGCCATTTAGCAGAAGGGCAAACAAAGAGGGGAGATTCCTGCCCACCTTTGCCAGTTGAATTTTGCTTAAACACAAAAAGTAAAAAGCAACTAAAGAAAAGAACATAAAATCCTTCTATCTGGCTCCTTCTTAGATCAGCCACCATTGATATCTCCCCCATGAAGTCCAACATCTTCAGCTTGGGGAGGGGCATGATAGAGACAGAAGAAAAGGAAATGGGCTTTGGGAATGGAATGAGATTCAGAGCTCAGGTTGATCAGTTGCTAATGCAGACAAGATGCTTAAGATTTCTGAATGTCAGATGCCTTGTTAGTAAAATGAGAATTGTGTGAACCTGCAAGGGAAGTTTGGGGACTAGGGACTGAAGTTTAGATGTAGGATGGTCACTTCCTCTCCGCGTGGCCCCTTCCCCTTCCCACAAGGGGCCACCCACAGGGCCTGCTATGCCACACTGCCTCTCTTCTCTTGGAAAGTTGTTTGCTCTGTTGGAAATGACCCCAGCTTTTCTTCCCATCCCTCAAGTTTTGTACACTCCCTCCTCCTCCCTTCACTTAGATGTGTCTTTCGAGATTTCATATCAATCTACCTTTTTCTGAGCCCCCAACCAGGTAAGACCCTACCCCAAACACATACCCCATAACCCAGGTATCATTCCACCAGAAGACTTATCACAGTTTATAAGGTTTTGTCTGTGTGATTATATAACTCAATTCTTTCCAGAAGGCAAGTTTGAAGAGGAATTGGGTTGTTTGCTCCTAATTCATTTTCTAGTATCTAGTACAGCACTTGATCCATTAAGTTCTGGATAAATATTTGTAAAATGAATGAACAAATAAAGCAGGTAAAAGTGAGATTTCTCTGTCTTCACAATTTCCTTGATTCTAGAAGCAAGGTCTGAGATGCAGGAAAGAGTGATCATCAAAAAAATAACAAATATATGAACAATATTGTCACTATAAAATTAATCAAATGATATACTTTTGTAGAGTTAAAATGGACATGCAACAGCAGATTGGCTGCTAATTGGGAAAGGCATACGTCAAGGCTGTATATTGTCACCGTTTTAACTTACATGCAGAGTACATCATGCAAAATGCTGGGCTGGATGAAGCACAAGCTGGAATCAAGATTGCTGGGAGAAATATCAAATACCTCAGATACGCAGATGACACCACCCTTATGGCAGAAAGTGAAGAAGAACTAAAGAGCCTCTTTATGAAAGTGAAAGAGGAGAGTGAAAAAGCTGGCTTAAAACTCAACATTCAGGAAACTAAGATCATGGCATCTGGTCCCATCACTTCATGGAAAATGAATAGGGAAACAATGGAAACAGTGAGAGATTTTATTTTGCGGGGCTCCAAAATCACTGCAGATGGTGACTGAAGTCATGAAATTAAAAGACGCTTGCTCTTTAAAAGAAAAGCTATGACCAACCTAGACAGCATATTAAAAAGCAGAGACATTACTTTGCTGACAAAGTTCCATCTAGTCAAAGCTATGACTTTTTCAGTAGTCATGTATGGATGTGAGAGTTGGACCATAAAGAAAGCTGAGCACCAAAGAAGTGATGCTTTTGAATTGTGGTATTGGAAAAGACTCTTGAGAGTCCCTTGGGCAGCAAGGAGATCAAACCAGTCCATCCTAAAGGAAATCAGCCCTGAATATTCATTGGAAGGACTGATGCTGAAGCTGAAACTTCAATACTTTGGCCACCTGATGTGAAGAACTGATTCAATGTAAAAGACCCTGATGCTGGGAAAGATTGAAGGTGTGAGGAGAAGGGGATGACAGAGGATGAGATGGTTGGATGGCATCACTGACTCAATGCACATGAGTTTGAGTAAACTCTGGGAGTTGGTGATGGACAGGAAGGCCTGGTGTGCTGCAGTCCATGGGGATGCAAAGAGTCAGACACGACTGAGTGACTGAACTAAAATAAGAGTTAAAATATGAATACAATTGAACTAAAGTACTGGATAAAGCTATACTAATGCACTATAAACTGAGGGGATGGTGATTCAAGTTAAAAAGTTCTAAGTTTTGTGTAATATTTAGTCGGAAGTTAAAGAGAGATACACTTTAGACTTTATTAAGTATGTCTGCTCTGATTTTAGAGTAACTGCAAAAATATTTAAAATCCAAAATTTATAAGAAGGAAAGAAAGTGAAGTCATTCAGTGATATCTGACTCTTTGGGACATCATGGACTGTAGCCCACCAGTTTCCTCCATCCATAGGATTTTCCAGGCAAGAATACTGGAGTGGGTTGCCATTTCCTTCTCCAGGGGATCTTCCCAACCCAAGGATCAAACCCGGGCCTTCACATTGCAGGCAGATGGTTTACCTTTTGAGCCACCAGGGAAACCCTTATAAGAAAGAATGAGGGATCAAAAATAGCCAGAAAAATAGCTGGAAAAATGAAATGGTGGAATAACTGTCAAATCCAATTAGAGTTCATAAAAAAGTACAATAATCAAGACAGTGAGGGTGTGACAAAGGGAGGCACAGAGCAACGGATCAGAAGAAAGAAGAGAGAGAAAAGTGTCTGTAGGAACAGTACATAGAAACGAGAATTTTGTTTCTGAAATAGAATAGATAAAGGGAGGCTCTTTAATAAACCCTGTCAGCACACTGGTTAATACACTCAGAGAATGAAAGAGAGAGGGGGGCTATCTTTACTTTTCATTTTTAAGAAGAATTAAATATTTAAATATGAGGCTCAATTTTTAAACTTTCAGAGTAAAAAGTAAAAAAGAAGGTCTCTATAACATCTGAATAAAGTAGAATTTCTTAATCAAGACACAAAGCCACAGAGAAAAAGATACATGTTTGACTATGCCCAAATTTAGAACTTTTGATCCTCAAAATACAAAGCCAACATAAAAAACTCAATGCAAACCACAAACGGGGCGAGATTGTCAGCACCACAGAAACCCCATAGAAAATTAGTACACAGTAAAAAATTCCCCAAGACTCAGTAAAGAATGCATGCATGTTCAGTTGCTCAGTCACTCCCGACTCTTTGTGACCCCACAGACTGTAGCCTGCTAGGCTCCTCTGTCCATGGAATTTTTCAGGCAAGATTACTGAAGTGGGTTGCCATTTCCTCCTCCAGGAGATCTTCCCGACCCAGAGATTGAACCCATGTCTCTTCCATCTTCTGCGTTAGCAGAAGGATCAAACCCAGGTCTCCCACATTGCAGGCGGATTCTTTACCAGCTGAGCCACCAAGGAAGCCAAGAATACTGGAGTGGGTCATCCCTTCTCCAGCGAATCTTCCCGACCCAGGAATCGAACCAGGGTCTCCTGCATTGCAGGTGGATTCTTTACCACTGAGGAAGCCGAGAATACTGTAGTCATTATTTTATATGCCAGCGGCTCTTGAACAACATGGCTTTGAACTGCATGGGTCCACTTATAGGTGGACTCTTTTCAACAGTCAAAACTATAGTCCTACATGATCTGAGATTCGCCAGATCTGTGGATGTGGAGGAACCTTCAGTGCTGCAGAACTGAGGGTATGGGCAGCTGATGAGAAGTTAAACACTGATTTTCGATTGCACAGAGGGTCAGTACCCCTAACCCCTGAATTGTTCAGGGATCAACTGTAGTTTAAAAAATGTATAGCCTAGATAACCTCTTAAACATACTTAGCAACTTTGTTTCCAGAAGAACATAAAAAAAAAAAAAAAAAAAAAATCCTGTAAACATCCAACAAGTCCAACAACAGGAAAACAGGTAAATGTATTTGGCATATATATATAGGAGAATACCATGAAGAGGCTAAATAAAGAAACAATATTTATATACAACATAGACATGCATTCATACTCACTCAGTCATGTCCAACTCTGTGTGACCCCACGGACTCTAACCCTCCAGGCTCCTCTGTCCATCCAATTCCCAGGCAAGAATACTGGAATGGATTGCCATTTCCTCCTCCAGGGGATCTTCCCAATCCAAGGATCCAACTCAAGTCTCTTACAACTCCTGCACTGGCAGGTAGATTCTTTACCTCCAAGTCACCTGGGAAGCCCAAAAATCTCACAAAATACTTTGAGTGCAAAGTAAAACAAGAACAAATATGAAAAGAATATGTACAGTATGATTTTATTTGTATAAGGCTCCCAAACCTGGAGAGTAAATGATACACTGAGTAAATAGTACTCAGTAAAACTTCATAGAACAGCTAAGAGATAATATCCACAGAATTCAGGAGATACTTATCTTTAGGCTTAATATAGGTGGGATACAAGAAAGACTTCAGAAATATTGGTAACATCCTTTCCTCTTTGTAAATTGATTGGTGCACTGTTATACATTATTTCAGTAACTTAAAAATCCATGATATACTTTATTTTCTAATTTAATTTTTATTTTATGTTGGGGGAGAGTTGATTTACAACGTTGTGTTAATTTCAGTTGTATAGCAAAGCGGTTCAGGCATACATATGTTCATACTCCTTGTCTTTCAGATTCTTTCCCCATATAAGTCATTACAGAATACTGCTTAAAATTGTCTGTGCCATATAGTAGGTCCTTGTTGATTATCTCTTTTATATATAGCAGTGTCATAATACAGTTTATTTATTCATGAAATATTACATAATTTTTTCAAGTGGAGGAGGGACTAATTATGAATTCTGTTGCCTTCTCATAGTATTTCTTTTCTCATCAGTTACATTATGGGTAAATGTTAGAACTTTGAAACCAAGTTAATTTTTCTATTCTGGCTTTCTGAGACTATAGAATGCCTAACAAATGGACAACCAAACCACTTATCTTGTCATTTAGATATCTTTTATTTAGATTTAAATCTGCTTTAATCAAGACATGTTCTCCATGAATTAAAAATGTCTTGAAAGCCATGCTGGCTATAAAAGGAGGCAGTGAATAGTCTCTTTGAACAAAGTATCATTCATAATGATCTGCAGAACTGTCACTTTTCTTCGACTGTCCTTTGATAATAAAGTAGACCTTTCTCCCTCAACTGATTAAAGCCTGGTGATGGAACAATCTTGCAGACAGACTATCTGCGCCATAGAAATGGACACCTTACCAACCACAGTGAAAGCGGAAGTGAAAGTCGCTCAGTGGTGTCTGACCCTTTGCGACCCCATGGACTATAGTCTGCCAGGCTCCTCTGTCTGTGGGATTCTCCAGGCAAGGATACTGGAGTAGGTAGCTATTCCTCCCTTCTCCTGGGGATCTTCCTGACTTAGGGATCCAACTCTGGTCTCCTACACTGCAGGCAGATTCTTTACCAATTGAGCCACCCATGGTTAACCACAAAGGTTAATGCTAAAATTGTTCTGTTTCCCTGATGAGTCCCTTTGAATGACAGATTAATTATTTAATGGAGCTTATGGTTTAGTTTCTGGTGGCCTCTGCTTGTTCAAATACTGGGATAGAGTTGGTGTGCTGTACTTTATGTACTTTATGGACAGGGAGGCCTGGTGTGCTGCAGTCCACGGGGTCGCAAAGAGTCAGACATGACTGAATGACTGAAATGAACTGATTTTATCAGTGACAGGAAACATTTCTCTTGGCTGCTTGGGTTGATCTTTCTGAATGTTGCCTGGAGGACTTCTGGATGGTACTGAAATATGATACAGTAACCAAGATTAAGTATTCCTACTTTCTGCCTAAGACCAGAAGGAAGCCCATGGAGAAGTCAGAATCTTGCAATCCATATGTAACTTCTAACAGTCATGCTCTTTCACATCAACAGGCTTTCCTGAGAAATGAGGAGGCTTGGATGAACCCAAAAGGTTTGGTGGGAAAGTTCAACTGGCCCTGGCATGCTGCCGATCCAGACAGAACTCTTGCAAATATTTTATCTCTGAAAAGAAAAATCCAGTTAGTGGACCTGAAGATAATGTAGTATTCACAGATATGCCATTTTTCTTCTCACTTCATTCCCCCTGGTGCTGCTAAAGGGTTCAGTTGTCAGCAGTTAAGATGGACGAAGTGTTTTTTGGTTTTTGTTTTTTTTTTTCTGAGATAAATTATGAATTGGCTCCCACTCTGCCAACCCAGTGCTAATATGTCACCAGCCAGAAAGGTCAGGAGTAGCTTCAGTTCATTTATCCCCATGGTGATAGAATGGTTTATAGCACAAGATTTTGATTACAGAGGTTCAACTTCTGCTGTCCCCCAGCTTAATAATGTGAGAGATGGAGAGCCCCATGTCATCGCCTGATGCTTCAGCTTTGTCATCTGTAAAATGGGGGGAATATTACCCACCACATAGGGTCTTTGTAAGGATTCAATGAAAGTAAAGAGGGTTTCCCTGGTGGTTCAGATGGTAAAGAATCTGCCTGCAATGCAAGAGACACAGGTTCGATCCCTGGGTCAGGAAGATCCCCTGGAGAAGGGAAAGGCAACCCACTCCAGTATTCTTGCCTGGGAAATTCCATGGACAGAGGAGCCTGGTGGGCTACAGTCGAAAGGGTGGCAAAAAGAATTCAATAAACCAAAGCTTTTTAAAGGTGTTTTTCCATCATGTTTGGTATTTTAAAAGGATTCAGTGCATTGTTCCTATTAGGACAGTGTTAGTGATTTTAAGAAAAAATAGAATGTGGGAAGTTGCTGAATAGCACAGGGAGCCCAGCTTGGTGCTCTGTGATGACCTAGAGGGCCATCTTGAGCCTCGGGGGTTCAAGAGGGAGGAGATGTATGTATACAAATATCTGGTTCACAATGTTGTACAGGAGAAATTAACACAATGTTGCAAAGCAATTATATTCCAATTTAAAAAATCACATTTAAAGTTTTCTGTGTGTTCTAGCCTGGGAAGCAGATAGGCATTGAATCTCCTTGAAGAAATATACCATAAATGGCAAATCAACCTGAACCTAGGATGCAAAGAATTTTTTTTTTCCTGGCAACAAAAATAAAATGCCCACATCTCTGTGTTTAAAGTCATAGTGAATAGGATGCTTTGGACTTCCCTGGTGGCTCAGACGGTAAAGTGTCTGCTTACAATGCGGGAGACCTGGGTTCGATCCCTGGGTGAGGAAGATCCTCTGTAAAAGGAAGTGGCAACCCACTCCAGTACTCTTGCCTGGAAAATCCCATGGACAGAGGAGTGTGGTAGGCTACAGTCCATGGGGTTGCAAAGAGCCGGACATGACTGAGCGACTTCACTTTCACTTGAATAGGATGCTGGCTAAGTGAGATTCAGTAAAGTCAGTTCCAAACCTGATTCTCACAATAACCACCCACATGTTGCTGTTGTTTAGTTGCTCATTCATGTCCGACTTTTTGCGACCTCATGGACTGCAGCCCACCAGGCTCCTCTGCCCATGGGGTTTCCCATGAGAATAAACTACCTATATAATTTTAGGCAAATACTTTTTATTTTTCTCAGGCTGTTTCCATCTAAATTGGAGAAGATGTGAGGTCAAACCTTGCTTGACTCCACCTTGAAAATATTCACATTTAGGGAATCAACATTGGTTATAGAATAGCTCAAGAGAAATCCTTCTACACACAGTTACTTGAGTGGTTGCTTATTGCCTTGTTATTTACTGTGAGACTACAAAATCCAAGATTAGGGACTTTGTTTGCCCCATCCTTGTTAACCTCCATTTGTCATCAAGAACCAGCCTTTTGCATCTCCATCTTGCTTTGTGCACTAAAATACAAAGAGGCTACAAGTATGAAGTATCTGCAGCAATTGGACTTCCTTGCTTTCTAGACCCTCATTGAATTGAGCCAATGATAGGAACTAGGAGGCCAGTAGGAGGTCCTGTGAGAAGAGGGGAGAGGCATCATGGTATTTACTCCTAGGTCTCCTTCTTGCTAGACTATAACCTCACAGAATCTAGTGCTCAGTGGTATGGCGGAGTCCCTCTGTCCAAGGTCATGTCGTCCATCAGGCTGTCTTACTATACAGCTATAGCTCTCAGCAGGCTCGGCATCTACTTTCTTCACTTTTCCCCAGAGGAGTGGTTTAGGCATGAAGATGTCCATCCCCTTGTTGCTAGCTTTGGGGCACTTGTCAATTCCTTGTTGGTTTCCCATGCCTTATAAGAAGTTCATTCATTAAACTCCCATTAGTCTTCTGCTGTTTTTTCTCCATGCCATGCTGCATGTGGGATCTTAGTTCCCTGACCAGGAATCGAACTCATGCCCCTTGCCTCGGGAGCATGGAGTCTTAACCTCTGGGCCACCAGGGAAGTCCCACTCATCTTTGTTGAATATGCCGTTTCTATGCCAAGGCCAGGCTCAATATCATGATTTAATACCTGCAAACTTCCTTGCATTTAGCAGACATTCAGAATCTGATTTTTAAATGATTCCTGACTTCATGAAATCACCATGCCTGAGTCTGAATAACACACTCTACGTTAGAATCAAAGTGGCCATGATCATGTTTTTTCCCCCCCTTCAGTGCGACTGTCCCTTCACCCACCCCTGTTTTTTCATTCAACTCCTAATTATTAAGAATCTAAAAGTGTCAAGAATTATATAGAAGGCTAAACTTACATTATTTTTTAAAAATTAAATTAAAATTGTATTTTATAGTCACCCAAATATTCACCATTGACAATGTCCTTCTTTCCTGAAGAATTGAGTTACCAACTGGTATCATTTTCCTCCAACCCGGGGCACTTCCTTTAGCATTTCTTGTACTGAATAGCTATTCAATGAATTCTCTTAGCTTTCTTCTACTAAAAATGCATTTAATTAATCTTAATTTTTGAAAGGTATTTTTAAGGTATTCTGATTTGATAGTTTTTATTTTTTCTTTGAGTACTAAAAAATGTTGCTTCACCACCTTCTGAAATCCATTGTTTCTGAAAAGAAATCAACAATAATTTTCCTGCATGTCATGTGTTGCCTCCTCTGCCTACTTTCAAGATTCTTTCTTTATCTTTCTGTTCACAGTCTGATTATGATATATTCGGATGTCTGGATGTGGTGTTCTTTATATTTACTTTGGATGAGTTTTACTGAACTTTAATCTGTAAGTATATATCTTTCTCCAAATTTAAAATGTTTGTTGGCATTATTTCTTTAAGAAAAGGCATGTCCCAGTCCTTCTTGCCTCTTCTCCTGGAACTCCAAGTAAACATAGATTAAGGCTTTCTCCCTGGGGGCTCAGATGGTAAAATATCTGCCTGAAATGGAAGAGAGCTGAGTTTGATCCCTGGGTTGGGAAGATACACCGGAGAAGGAAATGGCAACTCACTCCAGTATTCCTGCTGGGAGAATTCTATGGACAGAGGAACCTAGCCCATGGGGTCGCAAATTATCGAACATAACAGCGATTAACATTTCCACTTCCTTCCAGATCTTTTAATATTTCCCCACAGATGTTTGAGGCTGTTTATTTTTTCAATCTTTCATTTGTCTGTTCTTCAGATTGGATCCTTTACACTGACCTATATTCAAATTTACTGATTCTTTCCTCTGTTATTTCCAATATAACTTAAGTCCATCCAGTGAATTTTCATTTCAAATGTTATGTGATTTTTAAATTCTAAAATATCAATTTGTTTTGAAGACTAGTAATTTTTGTTGACATTTCTTATCTTTTCATTTATTATTAACATGACATTGTTTATGTCACCATGCATAAATATAATAGATACTTTAAAATAATTTTCTGCTGTAGCCAATCTATTGATCATTTCCACTTGGTCTTTATTGAGAGTCTTCTTTTTTAAGAGCCAATCACATTCACCTTTTCTGTATGAGTATTGTGAATGTTGTGTTGCTGAGACTCTAAATTCTGTTATATTCCTCCCAAGCATGTTGACTTACCTTTTGTTTTAGCAGAAAATTAACTTGGTTGGACTCAATCTACAAACTTTACCTTTTGAAATGCAACTCAAAGGTTAGTTCACTTCTTTCATCTTTATCTAGGTTCTTTGCACCCTCCACTGGCATGGGTGGTTCAGCGATCAGTCAGGCAAAGTTTATACACCAGATCTAATGCCCTTCCTTTTCTTTTTCACTTTTTCAGGAACCACTCCCCTTCACTTTTTAGTAGCCTCAATCTCTATCCTCCAATTTGTTAAAGAAGACATATTGTAGGTTCAGCTCCCCAAGATGGCACAGAAGGCTGCCTGCCATCAGCTCGAAGCTCTGAAAATGGGAAACTCACCCAGAGTAATTCTCTTTTCTTAAGTGATGGCTCCTTTCAAGAATCTGCTTGTTTTTATGCTTCCGAAGTGCTTTAATGTAGTTGTCTTTTTATTTTGCTCTGAGTTCACAGTTATTATTTGTGGGAAGGTTTGCATGGTAGAAGCTTTCTAAATCACACCAGAAGGCAAGCCAAAGTACATTGTCTTTAAAATTTAATATGGCTCTCTGCTTAGAGGTGCTAACACGGTAACGGATTGAGCCAAAATGCAAACCAAAAATCACAGCTTCACTTGACAAAGGCATGGGACCTATCCCAAAAAACATACCTAAAATAAAAGTTAGCATTTAATTTTACTGCACATGTAATTTGGAAACCTAATGACAGCTCTTTCTCCATCTCTATCAACAATATGCCTCCAAATTTAAAGGAAATAAACTCAACATCTCCAGCCTTTTCAAGTCAGATCAGAGTATTCATCCAAAGGAGTTTCTTTATTGGAAAATTATTTTGGAGCTTTATGTTTTATCTGAAAGCCTCAACAACTAGTAGCCAGCACAGCATTGCTACCTCTGTGCTGCTTTCCAGAATCTCTGCTCTAATAGATATTACAGTAAGACTTATCTTGGAGACTTCCCTCGTGGCCCAGTGGCTAAGACTCCATGCTCCCAATGCAGGGGGCCAGGGTTTGAGTCCTGTTGAGGGAACTAGATTTCACATGCCACAACTAAGAGCTTGCATGTTGCAACAAAAATCAAAGATTCCATGTGTCACTACTAAGACCCAGGGCAACTAAATAAGTAAGTATTTCTTAAAACTTACTTTTCAGATAAGGGTATTAAAGCACATAAAGGTAAACCGCTGCCAAAATTCACCTAGCTTATCAGTGCTGGAGCCCAGATTCAAATCTACGTTCTGATACGGATTCTCATTTAACATTTATATTCGTCTAACTCTTCAATGCTGGATGAACTAATGAACTTCTTTCAGAGAAAGATCAATTGACATTTGAACTCAGGAGAGTTACTGAATGCACTACTAATTTTCAGATCTTTTCACATGGACCAAACTGTAAACCTGTGCATCCATGTAGCAGTAAACAGAAGTTGATTGGCAGAAGGAAATTTGGTTCCCAGGAAGAAGGAGGAAGCTGCCGTTGAAAGTCTATCAGACCTTTTTGTAGACCTCATAAGAAATTCCATTATTCCAGAATTCTAACATGATTGAAAACCTAGGGCATCAGTCACTTTCAGAAGCTAATCATATTCTTAACAGCCAGAACAGTGTGACTTTGGCTCAAGATAGGTCAAACTTGTTTTTTTTCCCCTTTTGGTGTGGGTCAGGGCAGGGCAGAGGGAGATTTAACTAGATTGAAAACAGCTATGAATCTGAAACATACTTGAATAAAACTTTGCTACGAGCCCAACCTATGTCTTCATTAAAAAGGTCATTTTCAAAGTTTCTACACATTTTGTTTTGGCCAGTATGAAGAGACAATAGGCTGTGGTCTGTCTCTAGCACTGACTGCCTCGTGTTAAAAATCACCTTGACACACACAAAGGGTATTTATTGGATTGAATTGACTATGTTGTTGAGAAAGGCCAAACCAGAGCATCCCAAAGGGAGCTGTCCAAGACCCAAATGCTGAAACCAGGAGAGATGCTATTAAGAAGCTCACAAATTATTAATATTCAGCCTATTTGTAGTTCTGGCATCACACTCCAGGCTAGATGCACACACAACACCTTATGTTGTATATTTATATAATAAATTAGCCTGTGAAGTACCCAGGTCATTTCTTTTTTTTTTTTTATTTTTTGGAAAGGATGGCTTTATTTTATTTTATTTTGTGTTTTTTTGGTTTGTTTTTTGTTTATTTCATTTATTTTTATTAGTTGGAGGCTAATTACTTTACAATATTGTAATGGTTTTTACCAAACATTGACATGTTCTGAGAGAATAGCACTGAAACAAGTGTACTATCAAGTGTGAAACAGATCGCCAGACCCGGTTGGATGCATGAGACAAGTGCTCAGGGCTGGTGAACTGGGAAGACCCAGGTCATTTCTTGAGTCATTTCACTTTCTATGATTGTCAGAATGGGGTCACGTGATGCTTTAATAAGAGAATCATCATTCAAACTCAGGAAATTTTACTTTAGAAACCATCCTTTTAACTCTCAATTGTCATATGTCTCTTAGATTTAAACTCACATCCAATTAAAAATGTAACTATTATACTCTACTACTTCAGGTAAGATCAAAATGTGGGCTGGAAGTTTTCTGTACTTTTCAACCATGCATGTATTTCTTGTCTTTCAGAATCAAAGAGGATAACATGCTGGCTTAATCTCTCAATGCTGTAGTGTTGAGAAATCTCCAACTTCTTAAATGTCATCTCTTCAAGACTCTGGGAAGCTGATTGCAAAGTGGGGATCCTTTGCTTTTGATTCGAGTGTTAAATTAATTCTTAGAGGAGTTCCTTGCAACTGCAAATAATTTCCAGCTGGAGAAAAATCCCAAACATCCTATTTTGTCCTTGACAAACCCAGCTGCAGAAAAGCAGAGGAAATGTGCAAACGTCCATGCTGACACTTTATCTCCAATATAGACACCAAAGAAATGTGTGGATGACAACTGAGTGGAAACATCAGTTCATTTCAGATCCAGTTTCATCATAAAGCATTTTTTCATATTCTTGGAAGTGCAGAGAATATAATCCTGACACTTCCTAAATAAAGGAAAACTTTGCATGGCTAAGCTAGGACTCTTCTGAGAGTTAACAGAGTCATTCACTGAATAGGAAAACAGGTATAAACCAGGACTATCCTGGAGAAATCAGAATGCATGGCTAGCCAACTGATGTATGGTCATTGCTACATTTGTGGTTACTGCACAGTTCCTGCCAGAAGACTCTGTCTTGAATTATCAGTATAAGAATCTTTCTTTTATGCTTGACTTCTTCTAGACATAACCTCAAATGATTCATCTCCTCATCTGAGAGTAATTTTCTTCATCAGGTTAGGTGATATGTCATTACGAGGGAGAGACAGGAGACAGGTGTGTGGTAGAGGTGGATGGAAAAGTCTTAGGATGAAGAGTATAGGGTTTGAAGCCTGACAAACCTGTCTCAAACACCAGTTCAACCACTAATTTATTAGGTGATCTAAGTAAGACAGAGTAAAGTTCAGTGTCAAGTGACTTGTCTAAGCTATACTCATGACCCCAGTTGTCTGATTGGAATGTTAAAGATGGAGAGTATAAAGCATCAGACACTTAGAAGGTTCTCAATAGAGATGGATATTATTATTACCAGTCTTTCCTTCCTTTCTAGTGACAGTGATTAGATGTACATTCTTTCCCTCTATTCTTTGATATAAATTAAGATATCTAGTGCCAGGGTCCAACAAATATTGAGCTGTATATCAATTAGCATTCTGTTGGTCTATCTGAAACAAAAGGCCCCTATGTCCCCAGTGGCTCAGACAGTAAAGAATCCACCTGCAGTGTGGGAGACCTGGATCCGATCCCTGGGTTGGGAAGATCCCCTGGAGTAGGACATGGCAACTCACTCCAATATTCTTGCCTGGAGAATCCCCATGGACAGAGAAGCCTGGAAGGCTACAGTCCATGCAATCAAAGAGTTGGACATGACTGAGCGACTAGCCACAGCACAGCACAGCAAAAGCTTTAAGAAATATAGAATTATTTGTCCCATGAAACAAGAATTCCAAGACTGGGAAATTCAGGGCTGATACTCTGCCCAGTGATGCTAAAGACCCGTAACTTTTACAACAGTACCTTTCAAGGTACTGTTGCTGCTGTTCAGTCGCTAAGTTGTGTCCAACTCTTTACGACCTCACTGACTACAGCGTGCCAGGATCCCCTGTCTTCCACTACCTCCTGGAGTGCTCAAATTCATGTCCATTGAGTCGGTGATGCTATCTGACCACCTCATCCTCTGCTGCCCCCTTCTCCTTTTGCTTTCAGCCTTTTCCAGCATCAGGGTCTTTTCCAATGAGTCAGTTCTTCACATTAGGTGGCCAAAGTATTGGAGCTTCAACTTCAGCATCAACCCTTCCAATGTATTGTACTGTAAGATTTTAAAATGCTTAATTTGGGGGTTTGTTTCTTTACATATTATTTGTGTACTATATTTGACTGAAAAGTATTATAAGCCTACTACAGTATAGTACTATATAGCTGACAGTGTTAGACAGAGGACAGGGTAGTTGGATGGCATCACCAACTCAATGGATATGAGTTTGAGCAAGTTCTGGGAGATGGTGAAGGACAGGGAAGCCTGGTGTGCTGCAGTCCATGGGGTGGCAAAGATTCAGACATGACTGAGCAACTGAACAACAAAAACTATATAGCCGATTGTGTTAGAGGGGGACCTGGGATAACTTTCTTGGTCTTGTGAACAAATTGGACTTATGAACATGCTCTTAGAATGGAATGCTTTGTATATAGGGGACTTTCTGTATATGCTACAGCAACAGATGAGTCATTTTCACAGCTGTTGCTGAAGGACCATCCTCTGAAAAGTGCCAGAGTCCTTGATCAAGCACCTTGTCAGGTTTAATGCTGTTAAAGTGGCTCCAGGGAGACTCTCATAGAGCCCCGTGAACAGGTATCACCCTCTTGTATTTAATTAAGTAGAGAGAGTGACTTTACTCAGCTGACTCCAGGAGCATTTCTCTGTGATCCTGGGTGTTTCTCTGCTTTGCAACTTGTTCTATTGGCTGTGGGCTTCCCTGGTGGTTCCGATAGTAAAGAATCTGCCTGCAATGTGGGAGACCTGGGTTCAGTCCCTGGGTTGGGAAGATCCCCTGGAGGAGGGCATGGCAGCGCACTCCAGTGTTCTTTCCTGGAGAATCCCCATGGACAGGGGAAGCTGGTGGGCTACAGTCCATGGGGCCACAAAGAGTCAGATATAACTGAGCAAAGCAAGTCCTTAAGAAGGCATTTCTATTAGTGGAAAAGGCCAAGTCAGACCAGAAAGTCACTCCTAACAGTGTGACAGCTTTAGAGTTGATTGGCTGGAGGTCAAATAAGAACCTGAAGACAGCAGAGCAAACAGCAACCCTAGCTCCATCTCAGAATCAAGACTGGAAACTTGTGGCTCTTCCTCACTCATGTCTTGAAGAAGAAGGAATTGCTCCTATGATCCCTTATCCAGAAATTCTCCAAGGAGTTTACTCTCTATTTTCATAATTACAACCTTCAACTCATTCCATTCCTCCAATTCTCACCAGTTTTATGTTCTTGCATCCTAAACCATTGAGAAGCAGCATAACTAAGGTAACGCTTGGATTCGAAACTGGGCTGGAGGGGGCAGGGAAGTCTGCCTATCCTGGGTGAAGCAAACATTTCTCTTTCTCCTTCTCTCACAATTCATATTAAGACACACTTACAGGGGTGGGCTGGGGTGGGGGTGGGGGAGGCCAGGCTTTAGAATATATCTCTTTGCTGAATAAGTGACAAAAGTTAAAAAGCAGTCATTTAGGAAACTTAAATGTGACAGTGGATGATAGATGGTAGCTGGCAAGGCTGCAAAATGAGAAACATTAAAATCGTATATTAGAATAGATCAAGCTTGGTACTCCAGTTTGTGTCAGCAAGTTTCTTTTGATATGTCAAGTCTCCGTAGGCCTGGAACTCTGGTCTACTTTGAAGATGGATTTTAAAAGGAATATGTTTATGTTTAGGAACTTAATAATGCCATGTGCACCAAGAAGTCAGGGACAAAATCAAACTGAATGTGTTACTGTTTATTTGCTGTGAGATCCTCCCATGCCTGGCGCCCTGGAGCTTTGTGTCTGCTCAGAAATTCTGGAGAAACTTTCAGAATCGGATCAGGGGGCCTTCTTCCAGGAAGGCCTTCTGATCTCCCCAGCTGGGTGCATCGCTGCCTCCTCGAAACCCTCCGCTCCCTGTTTAAACCTTTCTTGTGGCTTTTGGCATTTTCTCCCTTGATGTAGGTTTGCTTCAATCAGGGTTTATCATCGCTGCTCACCTATGAGCTCCTCAAGGGCAGGGTCTGTGATGGTTGTATCTCTGTACAGGACCCAGAGGAGAGTGCTGTGGTCATTTGTCTTAAGGTTTCTCTGTTTTCCCATCGGTGCCAGCCTGCCAGGCTCCTCTGCCCATGGGATTCTCTAGACAAGAATACTGAAGTGGGTTGCAATTCCCTTCTCCAGGGGATCATTCAGATCCAGGGATCAAGCCCTGGTCTCTTGCATTGCAGGTGGATTCTTTACCATCTGAGCAATCAGGGAAGCCCCCATGTGATCACAACACTTTGGATATATTTCTATTAGTATCTTTATTCATCATGAACAAGTTATGTGTTTTTGTGTCTTTTTTCACCCTACATTCAGTGAGTTTCTTGTGGATAGAGCATAGGTATTATTCCTCTAGGGAATCCCCATGAACAGAGCAGGGTCTGGGCCATAGTGAGTATTTGTTAGATGCATGCATCAATCAATGAATGAATCAATAAATTTTAAGAGCTTCACCTTTTTGTAGCTTGAATGTCAATGGACCAGAATTTGGTCTCTAAGTTATTCTGTATCTTAGAATAAATAACTTCTCTCTCTGAAAAAGCTGAATCATAAGGCCTCCAAGATCCTTTCTACAACATATTAAATGTTCTATTTGCTGAATTCTTTGTCTCTACTAAAAGAAATAATTGCACTCTTACAGTAGTACAGTTTTGCCCTTTAATTGTTTTTTGTTTATTTATTGGGGCAGAATGGCTTTACAATGAATGTTGTGTTAGTTTCTGCTGTATAATGAGGTGAATCAGCTGTCAGTTCAGTTCAGTTCAGTTGCTCAGTCATGGCTGACTGTGACCCCATGGCCTGCAGCACACCAGGCTTCCCAACTACCAGAGCTTGGGCAAACTCATGTCCATTGAGTTGGTGATGCCATCCAACTGTCTCATCCTCTGTCATCCCCTTCTCCTCCTGCCCTCAATCTTTCCCAGCATCAGGGTCTTTCCCAATGAGTCAGTTCCTCACATCAGGTGGCCAAAGTATTGGAGTTTCAACTTCAGCATCAGTCCTTCCAATGAATATTCAGGACTGATTTCCTTTAGGATGAACTGGTTGGATCTCCTTGCAGTCCAAGGGACTCTCAAGAGTCTTCTTCAACACCACAGTTCAAAAGCATCAATTCTTCAGCACTCAGCTTTTTTACAGTCCAACTCTCACCTCCATACTTGACTACTGGAAAAATCTTAGCTTTGACTCGATGGAACTTTGTCGGCAAAGTAATGTCTCTGCTTTTTAATATGCTGTCTAGGTCAGTCATAGCTTTTCTTCCAAGGAGCAAACATCTTTTAATTTCATGGCTGCAGTCAACATCTGCAGTGATTTTGGAGCCCCACAGAATAAAGTCTCTGTTTCCATTATTTCCCCATCTATTTGCCATGAAGTGATGGGACCAGATGCCATGATCTTAGTTTTCTGACTGTTGAATTTCAAACCAGTTGTTTTACTCTCTTCTTTCATCAAGAGGCTCTTTAGCTCTTCTTCACTTTTTGCCATAAGGGTGGTGTCATCTGCATATCTAAAGTATTTGATATTTCCCCCAGCAATCTTGATTCCAGTTTGTGCTTCATCCAGGCTGGCATTTCACATGATATGCTCTGCATATAAGTTAAATAAGCAGGGTGACAATATATAGCCTTGACATACTCCTTTCCCGATTTGGAACCAATCTATTGTCCTGTGTCCAGTTCTAACTGTTGCTTCTTGACTTACATACAGATTTCTCAGAAGGCAGGTAAGGTAATCTGGTATTCCCATCTTTTGAAGAATTTTCCACAGTTAGTTGTGATCTACACAGTCAAAGGCTTTGGCATAATTAATAAAGCCGAAGTATATGTTTTACTGGAATTCTCTTGCTTTTATGATGATTCAGTGGATGTTTGCAATTTGATCTCTGGTTCCTCTGCCTTTTCTAAATCCAGCTTGAAGATCTGGAAGTTCATGGTCCATGTATTGTTGAAGCCTGGCTTGGAGAATTTTGAGCATTACTTTGCTGGTGTGTGAAATGAGTGCCACTGTGCGGTAGTTTGAACATTGATTGCCATTGCCCTTCTTTGGGACTGGAATGAAAACGGACCTTTTCCAGTCCTGTGGCCACTGCTGACTTTTCCAAATTTGCTGGCATATTGAGTGCAGCACTTTCACAGCGTCATCTTCTAGGATTTGAAATAGCTCAACTGGCATTCCATCACCTCTGCTAGCTTTGTTTGTAGTGATGCTTCTTAAGGCCCACTTGACTTCACATTCCAGAATGTCTGACTCTAGGTGAGTGATCACATCATTGTGGTTATCTGGGTCATGAAGATTTTTTTTTGTACAGTTCTTCTGTATATTCTTGCCACCTCTTATTAATATTTTATACTTCTGTTAGGTCCCTACAATTTCTGTCCTATATTGAGCCCATCTTTGCGTGAAATGTTCCCTTGGTATCTCTAATTTTCTTGAAAGGATCGCTAGTCTTTCCCCATTCTATTGTTTTCCTCTATTTCTTTGCATTGATCACTGAGGAAGGCTTTCTTATCTCTCATTGCTATTCTTTGGAACTCTGCATTCAAATGGGCATATCTTTCATTTTCTCCTTTGCTTTTTGCTTCTGTTCTTTTCTCAGCTATTTGTAAGGCTTCCTCAGACACCCATTTTGCTTTTCTTTTTCCTGGGGATGGTCTTGATCCCTGCCTCCTGTACAATGTCAGGAACCTCTGTCCATAGTTTGACAGGTACTCTATCAGATCTCATCCCTTGTGTCTACTTGTCACTTCCACTATATAATTGTAAGTGATGCAATTTAGGTCACAACTGAATGGTTTAGTGTTTTCCCCCACTTTCTTAAATTTAAGTCTGAATTTGGCAATAAGAAGTTCATGATCTGAGCCACAGTCAGCTCCTGGTCTTGTTTTTGCTGACTGTATAGAGCTTCTCCATCTTTGGCTGCAAAGAATATAATCAATCTGATTTCAGTATTTGACCATCTGGTGAGGTCCATGTGTAGGGTCTTCTCTTATGTTGTTGGAAGAGGGTGTTTGCTATGACCAGGGTGTTCTCTTGGCAAAACGGTTAGCCTTTGCCCTGCTTCATTTTTGTATTCCAAGGCTAAATTTGCCTGTTACTCCAGGTATCTCTTGACTTCCTACTTTTGCATTCCAGTCCCCTATGATGAAAAGGACATCTTTTTTGGGGTGTTAGTTCTAGAAGGTCTTGTAGGTCTTCATAGAATCATGCAATTTCAGCTTCTTCAGCGTTACTGGTTGGGACATAGACTTGGATTAATGTGATATCGAGTGGCACCCATACATTCAGCTACAGGCACGCACACATTGCCTCCCTCCCGAGCCTCCACACACCACCCATCCGGGTCACCGCAGAGCACAGAGCTGAGCCCCCTGTGCTGTGGAGAAGCTCCCATCAGCCATCCCTCTCACACATGCAGTGCACAGATGTCAATCCTAGTCTGCCGATTCACCCCACCGCCCCCTCAACCAGGATACAGCCTCTATGGAGAACAGTACAGAGGCTCCTTATAAAACTAGGAACAGAGCTACCATACGACCCAGCAATCGCACTACTGGGCCTACAGCCTGCGAAAACCATAATTCAAAAAGAAACAAGCACCCCAATATTCACTGCAGCACTATTTATGACAGCCAGGACGTGGAAACAATTTAAATGTCCATCAGCAAAGTTTTTTTTTTTTTTTTTTTTAATGTATGACTGACATGTACACAACTAAGTTTGGAGATACGATTCACCCAATGAGACCATCACCACAATCTATGCTATAAATAGATCCATAATTTTTAAAGGTTTCTTTCTTCTCCAGGAGATCTTATGTTTTAAGCAGCCAATGTCTTGTGAAGTCAGGTTAAAAGTAGAGATATTGGGCATTGTGTTCTGGGGTTATTATTTCTTTAAAAGTCATTTCACTGTGACTTGCATTTTATAGAAGTATAGTTTACTTCCATGTGGAAATTCCACTGGAGTACTAGGAATACAAGTAATGACAGTATTCTAGGTAAACAGTTACCTTTTTTGAGTATTAGCATTTCCTGCCCTGTTCATTGTGAGTATTGATACTTCAGAGTGCATGAGCCAGAGTCAGATTATCTAGAACTAAACCCACATACAAGCCAAGGAAGTCACTCAACATCTTTTTAAAAGATGTTTTTTCTTGGCAGAGGCATGGATAAAGCAGACATGGTACCCATGTACAAAATGGAATATTACTCAGCCATAAAAAGAATGAAATGATGCCATTTGCAGCAACATGAATGAACCTAGAGATTATCATACTAAGCGAAGTAAATCAGACAGAGAAAGACAAACAAGATATGATATCATTTATATGTGGAATCTAAAAAAATAATACAAATGAACTTATGTATAAAACAGAAACAGGTTCACAGACTCCAAAAACAAGCTTATGGTTATCAAAGAGGAAATGTGTATTGGATGAGGGATTAACAGATACACAATATTGTATATAAAATAGATAATCAACAAGGATCTACTATATAGTCCAAGGAAATCTACTCAATATTTTGTAACAACCTAATGGGTAAAGAATCTGAAAAAGAATGGATACATAGATGCGTAAAACTGAATCACTTTACTCTACACCTGAATGACACAGTACTATAAATCAACTATATTCTGATGTAAAAGAAAATTTAAATTAAACAAATCAATAAAAGATGTTTCCTCACCTTTTCAATGGAAATAATCCTAACAAGCATCTCCTGGAGCTGCTGTGAGGACCAAGTGAAAATAAAGCAGGTGAAGTTTTCCCAACAGTCCCAGGTGTATCAACTGCATGTCAATTGTTATCATCAATTGCATATAAAATATACAACCATGCCCGGAAGAGAGATAATGAATCTCTGCACATAATAGCTGAGGAAATTGAGATTTGGAAAGGTAGTCTGCTATGACACAGAAAGCAGGGACCTGGTCCAAGGTTCAGAGTAAGATTTGCTTGTCCCCATATGGAGCTCTTGCCCTGCAACCCATCTGTTCGGTTCAGTTCAGTCCCTCAGTCATGTCATGTCCAACTCTTTGCAACCCCATGGACTGCAGCACACCAGGCTTCCCTGTCCATCACCAACTCCTGGAGCTTGCTCAAACTCTTGTCCATTGAGTTGGTGATGCCATCCAACCATCTCATCCTCTGTCATCCCCTTCTCCTCCTGCCTTCAATTTTTCCCAGCATTAGGGCCTTTTCCAGTGAGTCAGTTCTTCACATCAGGTGACCAATTATTGGAGTTTCAGCTTCAGCATCAGTCCTTCCAATGAATATTCAGGGTTGATTTCCTTTAGGATGGACTGATTGGATCTCCCTGCAGTCCAAGGGACTCTCAAGAGTCTTCCCCAACACCACAGTTCAAAAGCATCACTTCTTCAGCCCTCATTTTTCTTTATGGTCCAACTCTCACATGCATACACGACTACTGGAAAAAAGCATAGCTTTGACTAGACGGACCTTGGTCCTGCAACCCATAGCAGACTTCTTCCAAGCTATTACATTCACGCTGAGGCAACACTGTGACACAGATGATCTGACAGAAGAGAACAAGAGTGGAATATTGGGGCAGGGCCGGGGAGGATGAGTATCAGTGGAGGAGAGATTGATCCCTGTGTACCATCTGTTTCAGGTCTGAATTAGGTCCCAGCACATATCATGTTCAAATATGACCCTCTCTTAGAACTTCCCAGGTGGCTCAGTGGTAAAGAGTCTGCCTGACATTGCAGGAGATGCAGGTTCAATCCCTGGGTTGGGAAGATCCCCTGGAGAAGGAAATGTCAACCCACTCCTTTATCCTTGCCTGGGAAATACCATGGACAGAGGAGCCTGGTGGAATACAATCCATGGGGTCGCAAGAGAGTAAGATACAACTTAGCAACTAAACAACAACTTAGAACACAGCCCAAAACGCTGGGGTTCCAAATTCCATTCCAAGTGTGAGCCAGATATTCAGAAAAATCTGAATTCCAACCAGGCACCAGAGGTCCCTAATACTGGTGAACAGAAGGTCACTCAGCTATAAATGAATAGATTTGCTCATTGAAACTCTGCCACCACTTCATTTTAAACAGTGCCGGGTGGCCAATCTGAAGGCAGAAGCCGGAGGCATCGGTCTGTCTGAAATTCCATAATTAAAGTCTGAACAGAGACCTACTTCATCCAAATAGAATCCTGCAACCACACTTTCAGCCATGTCTGTTCTAAGGGTTCTAGTTCTTTCTGCCTGACTAGATTAATTCTGGGGTATCAGAAGGTAAACTCACATTTATGCTTGGGACCCCTCCCTAAAAAGTTTACCAAGTTTTAACTGAAGATGCAGACAAAGTCACCCCCAGGCATATAGTTCTTAAGACCTATTTGTGTATGTGTGTGTGTGAGTTTTGCTTTCGGTTTTATTTGCTTATCCCTGAGGAGGATGCAGTTTTATTCAGGGTTATCTAAAGAGCAGTAGTCTTTGCAAATGCTCAGGAGAAAACAAACTTTTGCCATGACATGTCTTTGTGATTCACACATTACACCTCCCCAACCCCCGCTGACACAGAGGGCATTAAAGTCCTGCTTTGGCCATCAGTAGCTCTAAAATATATGACACCGAGTCATAGGAGATGCACATGAAGAATTCATTTGCCTTGTCCTCTTTTTTTTTTGTTGTTGTTGTTAAGGGGCGATCAGAGACACATAAAGTCTTCATGAAAAATGGATGGAGGTAAAAGCGTCCAAATGGAAAGAAAATCAGCCAATGACGGGGTCAAAGGTGAACCAACGAAAATGGGTCCTGGAGAGAGGGAGCCACTCAGAGCTCATCAATCGCCAGGGAAACCCAGCTGCCTCTCTGCACACGTGCAAGGGAGCGTCAGCCAGGAAGCCAGATGCTGTGATGGGGAAATGGAGGCTGAGTGCTTGAAATCCAGGGATGGCCTTGGCTGTCCAGGTAATAGATGAACAGGAGGACATGTTTCTTTTGCTTGATGATGCTTCCACTTACTTACCAACACAATTTGCCACTTCCAACCCACTCACCATATCCCCCGCCCCATACACATACACAAAAGACACATTGAAGGCTTTGTGAGAAGAAGCCAAGGGAAAAAGAGAAAGGCAAAGTCAACAGACCAGAACCCCTCACTCTTTCCTTCACCACAAACCTTTTTGTGTGCAGCGTGTTCCCAAATCACAACACGCTTTGAGGACAGAGTCCTTTTCAGAGAAGCTAATTATAAAAACATGGTCTGGCTCACAAACAATGAGATGCTTCCAAATCATCCCAAAGTAGGCAGCCAGGCTCCTTGTCGTTTTCAATGTGTCTATTAAAATTGTCAAGTCCCTTTTGCTCACTGTTTTTATACTCTGGACCTTCCTGGCTACAAAGAACCATGATTTTTGGAGAAAAGGGAAAAAAAGACAATGGAGGCAGGGTGGGAAGGTCAGAGGAGGGGTGAAATTTGCCTACAGTGGAACTTGTTTTTCATGGAAACCAACAGGTATCCTTATTTCTTTACATCATTTATCATTTTATTTTGTAGTCAACAAAATGACACCTATATAATGTGGGCACAAAGGAACTTGCTGGATCAGCAGTATCCTCCTTCTTTTTTTGATTCTCTCCATTGTATTAAATCCTACTACTGTTTTAATCTACCTGTGTTTTAACTAGGGCAATGAAAGGATGTCAGTTAAGCACTTTAACACTGTTATTCCCCATCACTGCCCTTGAAAGGATAGCACGACATTAAGCATTGAATGTGTATATTGGTTTCAACCAATAGAACTTTCAGTGATGGTGGAAATGTATTAAATCTTCATGTCTTTACTGACTGGCATGGTGTCTCCTAGGCCTAGTGGTTTTTGAGTCCTGGCAATGTGACTGGTATGACAAGGCACTGAAGTTTTCATTTTAATCCCACTCCTGCAACATGTACCCAGAGAAAACCATAATTCCAAAAGACACATGCACATCAGTGTTCATGGCAGCACTGTTTACAATAGTCAGGACTTGGAAGCAAACTAGATGTCCATCAACAGAGGAATGGATAGAGAAGACGTGGCACATACATACAATGGAGTATTAGCCAAAGAAAGGAACGAAATTCTGCCATTTTCAGAGACATGGAAGGACCAAGAGACGGTCACACAGAGTGAAGTAAGTCAGAAAGAGCAGAACAAACATCATATATTAACACATATAGGTGGAATCTAGAAAAATGGTACAGGCGAACCTATTTGCGAAGAAGAAATAAAGACACAGATGTAGAGAACAAACACGGATACCAAGCGGGGGAAGGGAGGGTGGTGGGATGAGTTGGGAGATTGGGGTTGACGTATGTGCACTATTGACCCCGTATAAAATAGATACCTTCTGAGAACACGCTGGAGGGCATGGGAACTCCACTCCCTGCTCTGCAATGACCTGAACGGGAAGGAAGCCAGTAAAGAGGGGATACATGTGTGTGTGTAGCTGATTCACCTTGCTGCACAGCAGAAACTAACATGATATTGCAAAGCAATCATTCTTACTCCAATAAAGTGTTTTTAAAAAAGAAGTGAAGTTACTTTCTCAGAGTCACTCAGGTAGTGAGTGATGGGGTGGATGTTCAAATGCAGACATTTGGGTTCTAAGTTCTTAGCCCTATAGTGACTCCCCAAAGCCCAGGCTGATTCCCGGGTGCCCTTTGCAGCACTCATTCTTCCTTACCTACTCTGATCCCTAAATGTTTGAACCAGAGATTTAGACTGATTGGCCTTAAACCTATCAGCGCATCTCCTACTCCTGGTTACATAACGTGGATGGTTACATGATGCATTCAAGGTCAATGGGATTAAGATATTCACTGGGGCCTTTGGGTTGAAACGTTTCATCTACGGTTTCAGTTCCGTTAAGTTCAGTCGCTCAGTTGTGTCCGACTCTTTGCTACCCCATGGACTGCAGCACGCCAGGCCTCCCTGTCCACTACCAACTCCCAGAGTTTACCCAAACTCATGTCCATTGAGTCAGTGATGCCATCATCCTCTGTCGTCCCCTTCTCCTCCTGCCTTCAATCTTTCCCAGCATCAGGGTCTTTTCAAATGAGTCAGTTCTTCACATCAGGTGGACAAAGTATTGGAGTCTCAGTTTCAGCATCAGTCCTTCCGATGAATATTCAGGACTGATTTCCTTTAGGATGGACCAGTTAGATCTCCTTGAAATCCAAAAGACTCTCAAGAGTCTTTTCCAACACCACAGTTCAAAAGCATGAAGTCTGTGGTTTATCATTTGGCAAATTTATAATTCTGCTGACTGATGACAAATATTTTGTAACCAGCATTGAACCTATCTTAAGGATGGAACAAACACTCTGAAAGGCAAAGTGAAGATATAGGAAAAAACCTTGGTCTTTGGTAACATGGGTGATCTGCTTGATCCAGTTTTACCCGAAGTCCATTCTACAGCTGGACTTATCAGTTAAATAGAATTATTTTTTAAAACGGTATATATTGTTGTTCTTCTTATTGTTATAACTAACAGAGGAAAGCATTTCAAACTAATAGTCATGTCTTACACAAACTCAAAACTCCACAATCCAGAAAAATACACCCATCATTTAAAAGTCAAAGTTTGAAATTGACAGATCCACAAAGAAAGTGTTGCTTTTAGCTTGGAAAGATGATTCTCTGCTCTGGCATTTGGAAAGAGGTCTCCATAACAAGGGATAACAGATTAACTCTGCAGCAAGCAACAGCAGTCCATTAAAAGAATATTAAGGTTGTGACAGGAAATGATATCAGTAAAAGCAATTCCTTGGGAAGGGAGAGGCACCATATGTGCAGCCAACACTTGAGATGCAAGGGTGGGGGTGGGGGAGCGGGTAGAATTAGGAAAGTCATTAAAGAGACTCCCCATCGCGCCCAGGAGTTAGAAGGCATATGGTGCCTTTGCCCTGAGTTGGGAGGTTTCATTTCTCTTCGCTTCCTACTTTAGACTCATCCTATCTCACTCAGGAAGCAGGCAGGAATAATAGCTGAACAAGAATCAGAGATGGAGGTCCTTAATGTGGTAGGGATCCAGACAGACTGGGGAGATGGGTGGTGCAGTGGAGACAACATGGGGTGATGCATTCTAAGGCCAAGGTTAGACCTGTGACCTTGATCAGTCGCTTGAACTTTCTAGCTCTGTTTGCTCCATCTAAGAGACAGAGAAAGGACGACACTTCAGCCACAGTGAATTGCTACCCTCGCCCCTAAAAATCATGCATAGTTCGCCTCCAGGATTTCACTGCTCCTTTCCTCTGTCTGCACACTTCCCCCACTCTCCCTTTATTCATTTGTTTGGCTGTGTTGGGTCTTAGTTGCGGCACACAGAATCTTTGTTGCATCATGCGGGATCTTTCTTTGCAGTGCACAGGATCCAAAGCACTCGGGCTTCAGTAGTTGCAACATGTGAGCTCTCTGGTTGTGGCACATGGGCTTAGTTGCTCTGCAGTATATGTGAGCTTAGTTCCCCAACCAGGGATCGAACCAGCATCCCCTGCATTTGAAGCCAGACTGTTAGCCACTGGACCACCAGGGAAGCCCCCCACTCTCCCTTTTTAACTGTTATTTTCAAATGTCATCTCCAATATGAAGTCCTCTCCGACCTGTACTGAATGTCCCCCCACTTACTCCTACCTGCCCTAAGGCTCACCATGGACCCTGGGGTTGCTTCTTCATTATCAACAGAAGTGAAAATGCTCATAGATCTCCACTTTCCTTCATACACACTAGGCAGTGAGTTCCTTGAAGTCAGGGACCATGTTTGTGCATTACTATGCTTGAAAATTAGTGGAAGTCTGAGTCACTCAGTTGTGTCCAGGTCTTTGCGACCCCATGGACCATAGCCCACTAGGCTCCTCTGTCACATGAAATTCTCCAGGCAAGAATACTGGAGTGGGTAGCCATTCCCTTCCCCCAGGGGATCTTCCCTGACCCAGGGATCGAACCCAAGTCTCCTGCATGGCAGGTGGATTCTTTACCATTTGAGCCTCCAGGGGAAACCACAGGACTGGCCTAGGCACGTGCTCAAGTTCAGGTGCCAACATTAACCAGGCTGCAGCGGTATCTCGGTCCCTTCGCCAGCAGTCTGTCCCATTCTCGGCAGTGTAGCTGGAAGGATCCCCACCCCATCCTTAGATTGCCCCGTGACCTTCCCCTTGACTCACAGCAGAGGTCTTTGGCTCCTTTGGTGCATCTGAGGGTGAAAATGCATTCTTCTCTCATGGCTCATTTCCAATTGGGAGAGATTGCAAAATGAAGCCGACTTGGCAGAAGCCTTTAGGTGTATTACTAAGCAACAGTACTGGGAAATGTGGGGGATGGTGGATAGAAGAAGACCTCTTATATACAGGTGTCAGATGTATTTGCTGGTGGCTGAGATTGTAAAGAATTTGCCTGCCATGCAGGAGACTCAGCTTCGATTCCTGGGTCAGGAAGATCCCCTGGAGAAGGGAATGGCAACCCACTCTAGTATTCTTGCCTGGAGAATTCCATGGACAGAGGAGTCTGGCGGGCTACAGTCCATGGGGTCTCAAAGAGTCAGACATGACTGAGCAACTAAGCAATCAGGAAATGGATGCCTGTGGTCATGGGTACTTTACCCAATCCATCAGACAGACCTTTCCCCCTGTGAGATGCAGTGAGGACCTGCTACAAGTTTCCTCATGGAAACACCATAAGGAAAACCACAGAGCCTCTCTTCCCATCCTATTTCACTGAGGAAGTACCTAGACTTTCATGAAGCCTTTCTTTCCCCTTCCTTATTTCCTTCTGTAGCAACTGAAGGGGAAAGTCCCTTCTGCGCAGGGCCGTGAGCCGCTTCCCACCACCTCCAGGCCATTTTCCCTTCCTGCTTTCTTCTCACTTGATGCATGTGGTAGGGGACGCTTGCAAAATACAACAAAACTGGCGAGGCAAGACTCCCAGTGTCTCTGAAGATTCAGTTGTCACATTCAGTTGAGGAGCATTGTTAAGTTCACAGAAGCTCTGTCGGGCCCACATTCCACTGATTCCGATTTTCAACTTTGTTGTCTCCACTTTTCCGGATGAGTTGAAAGGCAGAGAACCATTCCAGCTAATGGAAACACAGTAATAATGAAGTACAGCGTGGTTAAGGGCTGGGGTCACGTATTTCCATTTGAATTTCTCTTTGTCCAAATTTCTTAAAGCGCATTACCCGCCAAAAGCTCTCCCTCCACAAACACGAGCATGATTAAGCAGGCAATTGCATCTGAAAAAAAAAAAAAAAAATGCTGCTCCTTGGCAAAGAGGTTTGATGCTCATCTTGTTCCTTTTAGGAGCATTTTCCCAAGGCTGTAGGATTTACCAGAAGTTTTAATCCAGGAAAAATTACCGATAAGTCTCAGATGTTCATCAAGAATTTGAAGAAGGATCATCAAAGGTATCCATTCACTGCAGAGGTGAGTTATTAAAGTAATTGCTGGGTGTGTTATACACAAGCACACCCAAGCTTCAGAGAAATGAGACAACAGGTACATTTGAGCCTAAGATTCCACTGAATGAAATCCAGTACCCCCATCCAGTGCGGTCATTCCCATTTTAAGGTGAGGAAACTGAAATCCCAAGAGGAGAAGTGATACTCTTAAGAACTAAAGAGCAATGAAGACCTCCTTCAGGGGTAAGGCAAAAGCTTACCCTAAGAGCAAGGGTTGGTACCCTGCCCAGTTCAGTTCAGTTGAGTCGTTCAGTTGTGTCCGACCCTTTGTGACCCCATGGACTGCAACACGCCAGGCCTCCCTGTCCATCACCAACTCCCAGAGCTTACTCTAACTCATGTTCATCACGTCGGCGATGCCATCCAACCCTGCCCATATGCCCTCATCTTTAACGCTTCAGTAAAATTTGGTCAGGGAGTTCCTTGGTGGTCCAGTGGTTAAGAGTCCACCTGCCAACGCAGGGGACACGGGTTCTATCCATGGTCTAGGAAGACCTCAAACGCTGCGGAGCAACTAAGCCTGTGCACCACAACTATTGAAGCCCGTGTGCCCTGGGCTTCAGTGCTTCACTGTGCCCAGTGCTTCACTGGCGAAGACAGAGCAATGAGAAGTCCTGGGACCACAACTAGAGAGAGCGCCCCCTGCAGTAATTGGAGAAAGCCCACACGCAGCATCGAAGGTTCCGCAAAACCTAAAATAAATAAAGCATTTAGAAAGTTGTCCAGATTTCCAAGCACAGGCCCATGATTGCCTGATGGCTTCCTTTAGCCAGTGATGCCCACGTTGCCCACTGGATAGCACAACTGGGAGACTTGGGAACTAACATCATGCCCAAGTATGCTTCAATCCGTGATGCAAGGGAGCTGGTGGAAGAATAACCCCAGCGCTTCACTCCTCAGATGGGACAACATTTGCATCATACACAGACTACCGAGTCTCCAAGGGCATTAATCTCCAGTCACGCACAGGGGTAAACGACTGGGTAATCCACCCTTTATTGCTTGACTTCCTTTGTCTATCTTAGTTTCTTACTTGCTGTCTGATGCCTGCTCTTTTCTTCACCTTCTAACTAAATTAACTTGAATTTTCTTTTCTTAGAGTGCTTTTGGGAGTTTCCAAATCAAGATGGACCCAGCTACTGCACATGCTCCCTGAAGAAGTCAACAATTTCTTTTTTTTTTAACAATTTCTATCTAATTGCTTTCCCCATTACCCCATCACCAAGAACTGGATTCTCAAATGGATCAGAAACCATGGAAAGACTTCGTCATGGTGTCCTCTGAACAGAAGGGCAAGGGTCTAGCCAAGGATAAAATCCTGCATCTCATCACCTATTGGGGTGTGGGTGGTACAAGATGACAGGAAAATGGGTGGGGTTGGGTCTCCTTGCTGTCTTTAAGTCAATCCTATATGGGGATTTAGAAAGGAGTTCATTCAATGGCACATCACCAATGATGCCAATCATTCACTAGAAGAAGACTGTTAGAGACTTAGGTCAACTAACTTTAAAATCCCACTGGAGATTTTATTTTCACAAATGTAGAGTTTTTGATGTGCCCAGGGAATAAAATCCTTCCATGATTTTCTTTAGAAGTTATATGTACACATATCTGGAGGAAAACATGGTCCGAAAGGATGCATATACCCCAAGGTTCACTGGTGCACTGTTTACAATAGCCAAGACATGGAAGCAACCCAAAAGTCCAACAGCAGAGGAATGGACAAAGAAGATGCCACACATATATACAATGGAGTATTACTCTGAGGTTAGAAGGAATGAAATAATGCCATTTGCAGCAACATGCATGGACCTAGAAAGTGTCATACTGAATAAAGTCAGAGAAAGATAAATATCGTAGACATCCCTTATATGTGGAATCTAAAAAGAATGATACAAATGAATGTATTTACAAAGTGGAAACAGACTCACAGACTTAGAGAGCCAGCTTATGGTTGCTAGGAGGGAAGGATGGGGGGAAGGGATAGTCAGGGAGTTCGGGATCAACACGGACACTGCTATATTTAAAATGGATAACCAACAAGACCTACTGCAGCAGGGAACTCTGCTCAATGTTACGTGGCAGCCTGGGTGGGAAGGGAGTTTGGGGGAGAGTGGAGGCATGTGTATGTATGGCTGAGCCCCTTAGCTGGTCACCTGAGACTATCACAGCATTGCTGATTGGCTATACTCCAGTCTAAAATAAAAACTTAAAAAATAACAAAAAAGAAGCTATATGTACAATTGAAAAACCATAGAAGTATTTTTAATATCCTGGGTCCTAAAGCAAGAGTCTTTTGGGCGTTTCCCTGTGGCTCAGATGGTAAAGAATCTGCCTGCAATATGAAAGACCTGAGTTCAATCCCTGGTTCAGGATGATCCCTTGGAGAAGGGCATGGCAACCCACTCCAATATTCTTGCCTGGAAAATTCTATGGACAGAGGAGCCTGGCAGGCTACAGTCCATGGGATCACAAAGAGTCTGACACGACTGAGCGACTAGCACTTTCACAAAACAAGAATCAGAAGTTAAGCCAGGGATGTGACGTGTCCTTCTTCGTGAACCTGTTCTACAAGCACAGCTGAGCCGTGCTTTATATTCGGTTGCTTTTCTTCAGAAAGAGTACTGCTAATCATTATTAGGTTTACAGAATTCAGGACTAATTATTATCCTAGATTCCATGTTAGATTAGCCGAGTGGAAGTGATAATCCTGTTTGGTGACATGTGCTTGAGTATTTTCTGAAGGGAACACAACCCTTGGGAATCCTGATTGCTAGATAAAACCACTCGTGTGTGTGTGTGTGTGTGTGTATGTGTGTGTGTGTGTGTGTGCACGCGCGCTTAGTCGCTTAGTCGTGTCCGACTCTTTACAACCCTATAAACTATAGCCTGCCAAGCTCCTCTGTCCACTGGGACTCTCTAGGCAAGAATGCTGGAGTGGTTTCTGTGCCCTTCTCCAGGGGATCTTCCCAACCCAGGGACTGTACCTGTGTCTCTTACATGTCCTGCATTGACAAGTGGGTTCTTTACCTCTAGCACCACCTGGGAAGCCCCAAATCACTCTAATTCGTGTATATAAACAATTTAGTGCAGGGCCAGACCCATCCTATGTGCTCAAGACTTGGGGATGATTTTTCTTACTTTCAGTCAAGTACAGAAAAGAAACAGTGTCCACCACGCATTCAGTGACATCAGCAATAAATGCTGATATGCCTCCAGGAAGTGCTAATAGGGCAAGTTACCACGTTAGGAAAACCAGAGAGAGCCACTGGTGAACAGAGGCCACTATGCATTTTCAGTTTTCTTGCTGATATTCTCAGCAGTGATCTGGAAAGCCACCCTTGAGAGGGTTTTCATTTGAGTCTGTGATGTTATCCTTGTCTGGTTCTATTCATTGTAATTGAACAATGGCACTCAGCTGACAAGAAAAACCTGATACTTATTCCAGGTAGGTATTGATAGAGGTTAAAAAAGAATTTGCCAGTAGGGGAAAAAAATAAAAGGATAAAGGGAGATTGGGCTTCCCTGGTGGCTCAGATGGTAAGGAATCTGCCTGTGATGCATGAGACCCAGGTTCAATCCCCGGGTTGGGAAGATCTCCTGGAGAAGGGCATGGCAACCCACTCCAGTATTCTTGTCTAGAGAATCCTAATGGACAGAGGAGCCTGGCAGGCTACAGGCCATGGGGTCACAAAGAGCTGGACATGACTGTAGCGGCTGAACCTTCACGCTAATTTAACAGAATGGTTGTAAGAAGCCTTAGAATTGACTAGTTCATTCTCACATTTGAGTCTTGAATATGTCCTGTGACTCTCCACCAAACGATCAAGACTTAAATGCTCCCCTTAAATGTCTACAGTGACAGGGAACTCAATTTTGCAAAAACCGCACTCATCTAACCACAGAGAGCTCTCCTGCTTACCATGGTCTTTTCTGGATTGAGTACGTTGGTTTCATGCCTCAGATGGAGTGGGTAGAATTAAAGCAGGACTCAAACCCCTAAGTCTAAGGGGTTTGGAAAGGAAAGGTTTGTGATAAGGAAAAAAAATGGGCAAGGAAAAAGAACAAATTCAAATGGCCAGTAAACAGAAGAAGTCGAGTCACCTTTATTAGGAGAGATATACAAATTAAGCAAAAATGGGGAGTCATTTTCTTCTGTTCAAGTAGGTAAAGAAAAAAGCAAAATGCTGCCAACAATGCTCACTAGATCAGAAAAACGGGTGCTTGCACACACAGCCAGCTACTCTGAAAATTGACTTTAATCTCAGGAGGGAAGTTTGGCCAAATCCAATGCCTTAACCATGTTACATTTTCTGGTGTATCATTTGTGCTTGCTGACACAGAACTTAAAGGGCACACATGTGTAAAAACATTCAGCTATCCAGCAGTTCATTCTAGTTTTATTTGAAGTTATGAAGTGGCAAATATTGACATCCCTTATGGTTTATCCATACAATGACCACTTTTCCTTCATTAGGATGGTGATTAACTAATACTCATTGACATGGTCATATAGTCACAAAATATTGCTACATTTTAAAAAAACAGATTAAAAATGCTAAGGCTGGGGGAAAAAAGCTATAAAACACAACTATGGTACAATTGGGGAAATTCGACTAGATATCTGATGATGCTTAGGAATTATTTTACTATTTTGGCTCAAATATGATAGTGTATTGATTTTATTTAAAGTGTTATGTTAAGAGCTACTGATTAAATAGATTAAACGCGCCATATGTGAGTTTTCCTCTGGAAAGGCCATCCAAATGAGTTGAATGGAATATAAGTTAAAGGCTCACAGGAAAAAAGGCATTGGAAGAGACTGCGTGAATGAAAGATTTTGACATTCTATAGAAGATAGAAAGTAGATGGAACAGTGGCCCAGACCAGCAGAAGGGAGAAACAGTTATTAATACTGAACACTGAGAGATGCACTAGTGACAAGAAAAGTATTACAACATTGCCAGACATGGGGAGTCTTGGAAATTGGAGGCGCCAGGAAGAGTAGGGAGGAGGGTGAGAAAATACATCCAAAATGGGGCTCGTTATACATTTTGACAGTAAGCAAGATGAGACGGGCTGGGACAGGGGACCCTTTGCGAAGGCTTTGCTGTTGCTGTTCAGTCACTGAGTTGTGTCCGACTCTTGCAGTCCCACGGACTGTAGCCTGCCAGGCTTCTCTGTCCATAGGATTTCCCAGGCAAGAATACTGGAGTGGGCTGACAGGTCCTTCTCCAGGAGATCTCCCCGACCCAAGAATCGAACCCACATCTCCTGCATTGGCAGGCGTATTCTTTCCCACAGAGTCACCAGGGGATCCCACATGGACAAATGTCTCCTTGAGCAACAAGATCCAAAGAAACTATAAGGGACTAAAAATATCTGCGTGCACACGCAGTTGGGGGAAATTGTGGACAAGATACAAAAAGACCAAAAACCTCAACTGTCACTTCTGAGGAGCTGGGAGCCAAAGTGGGGTACAGCACATGCCCCCTGCACCTCCAAAGGGGAGGGCAAACCACCTAAGCCAGCCCTGCAGCCTCAGCCTTGGACCCACGCCTACCCTCATCCCATATAAGGAACCAGCTCTTCCCTCTCTCTCTTCTCGGGGAGCAAGCAGGGGAATGTGTTACTTGTTTTCGCTTCCTCCTGCAGCCGTAGGAGGCCCGGCAAGGCCTTGCCTGATTTCCTCCTCTGGCCTCTCATCAATGTCTACTGGTTGGGGAAGACCAAAAACCCTCAGTTCAGTTCAGTCGCTCAGTCGTGTTCAACTCTTTGCGACCCCATGGCCTGCAGCACACCAGGCCTCCCTGTCCATCACCAACTCCCAGAGTTTACCCAAACTCATGTCCATTAAGTCGGTGATGCCATCCAGCCATCTCATCCTCTGTCGTCCCCTTCTCCTCCTGCCTTCAACCTTTCCCAGCATCAGGGTCTTTGCAAATGAGTCAGTTCTTCACATCAGGTGGCCAAAGTATTGGAGCTTCAGCTTCAGCATCAGTCCTTCCAGTGAATATTCAGGACTGATTTCCTTTAGGATGGAATCAAATTCCCACATAGCAAGGTGCTCACACCCCTTTGTCAAAAGTGTCTTAGTGTCTGTTTCTGGATTCTGCTTGATCAAATGAAATTAGTCTTTGCTCTCTTTGGAGGGGTTTGCCCATTGATGTTACAGTGAGCTCACAATAAGAATTTGAGAGGTTTCATTCCACGCCACCCCTCCTCTCCCAGGCTCTGGAAGAGATTAAATAGCATGAGAGTTATCTGGGCCTTTAACTTCAGGTAAAATTTCTTTTTCAAATCATCTGCATCTAGTGTTTCTGTGAATTTTGTTGGACTCTGTGACAATATTCACTGATAGCTTGTTTGCTTAAATTTTCTCTCACTCTTGGCATCACTTTTGTTAATTTCTCCTTTTCTTAAAACCAGATAACCCGGATCGGTAACTGCAAAATCACTTCTGTCAGAGGGTTTCTTTCCTCACCTTGCCTCATTTACAGACAGCTTCCTACAAAAACGGCATGTGTGTGTGAATGTGTGTACACATATGTACATGGGCCTATGAGCATGTACGTTTCAATGAAGAGGCGACACTGGTTGAGGCGACTCTTTATGTACTCTTTATGTACTATTCCTGATGCTATAAAATAAGTTGATGGTTGTGCCCCTTAGCATACACTTTATTTTTGAAAAACTTTGTTCTTCATTGAGAATCTCTGTCCTCTTCCTGCTCAGCCTTCAGGGTCCGTCTCTGTCTCTGTCTCTGTCTGAATGATAAACTAAAGGTTATTCCTGAGAAAAGTGAAGTGAAAATCTCTCAGTCGTGTCCTACTCTTTGTGACCTCATGAACTGTAGCCTGCCAGCCTCCTCTGTCAGTGGAATTCTTCAGACAAGAATACTGGAGTGGGTAGTTGTTCTCTTCTCCAGGGGATCTTCCCAACCTAGGGACTGAACCCAGGTCTCTTGCATTGCAGGCAGATTCTTTACCATCTGAGCCACCAGGGAAGTCCTAGTTTCTTCAAAAATGGAGTGGATACATTTCAGTTTCTCTTTTTGTTGCTTTTGGGTGATGCCTGAGAGGAGAATGAGGTAGAATCTCTTTATTTGGCCATTGTAGAACCAGAGGGCTTCTAGATTTTTTTTTAATATGTCTTCTCTGCTACATTTCCTCATGAGCTCACGGACAATATTTGTCTTGTTCAAGTCTGTATCCTGAACATCTGATTCACAATAGGGGCTGAATAAATATTTGCTGAATGAATGCAAAAATAAGATAATAAATAAAATATAATCTCATATGGAGGAAAAAAGAAAATACAGAATGTGTTGGAAAGGCTGTGTACAAAGAAGTCAATGCTGGTTATCTCCAGATAGAATGGGTTGGGTATCTCTTATCACTTTTGGCTTCGGGCTAGACATAAACATGTTTCTTTTGTGACAAGAGGGGAACACTTTAATAAAATACCACTTTAAGAGCATTTGAACAAGTGCTCATTTTCAAATACAGTGATCACTCACATGGGAGCCCCCAAGATGGTCTAGACTTCAGTGTTCTCTTATTCCTGTGAATAATCTGGATTTTCTGAATCAAGATTTCCAGTTTAGACCCAAAATGTGAAACCCAAGACCATTATCAGGGTTTCCCTGGTGACTCATTGGTAAAGTGTCTTCCTGCAATGCAGGAGCCATGGAAGACATGGACTCAATCCCTGGGTCGGGAAGATTTCCTGGAGGAGGAAATGGCAACCCACTCCAATATTCTTGCCTGGAAACCCCACTGACAGAGGAGCCTGGTGGGCTGCAGTCCACGAGGTTGCAAAGAATCACACACAACTGAGCACACACAGGCACCCCGTGCTCTTAGACTATTATCAGAGGAGGGGCGATCCACTCTCAGGTGCCCCTACATATCATAAACTCTGCATCCATGTTCCAGAGGATGTATCAAATGAATACATCGTCACCTTCAGCTTCCAGTTGGGGGAAAGTGTTTGAGAAGAAGCCACCAAAGCAAATATCCAGTCCCCTAATTGCTTTCCCCTTTTCAGGCTTGATTTGTTGGTTTCAGAGGACTTAGGGAGGAATTTCAGTGTTCTCAGCTTCAACCCTTTGCACAAGCAACTTTTCCAAAACACAGAAGCAAGGGTCTCCTTGGGGAGCCAGCATCCCTTGCTTACTCTTCCTCTCCAGACATTGTGGTCTTCTCTGTTTTCCAACTGCATCAAATTTACTCCCACAACCCCCTCTGTTCCATCCTCTGCTTAAAATGCTGGGCTGTTTTTTTTTTTTCCCTGGATCCTTTTTTCATTAGGTCTTGGCTCAAGTGACAGAGAGAGAGACAGAGAAAGCAAGCAACTCAGAGAAAAACTGGAGAAGGGAGAGAAGACACAAGCTGCAAAGAGCTGAGAGGTTGGGAGCTAGAAGAAAGAAAATCTAGGAAAAACAAGGCTTATTGACTAGTTGACAAAACAGACTAAAAAATCAATAATGTTTTCTCTGACACTTTAGATAACTTCCCAATGATGCTGGGCAAGAGAGGGGTTCCCGTGGCTGACAGCTTCTCTCTAGAACAAGTTGAGTTTTCTTATTTCTACATCTCCCCAGGTGGGAAGCAGAGGAGGCTGTCACCTTCCAAAGGGATGAAAGTGAGTCTTCTTCACCATGAAGGGGACTTTGGAGCTGGGAACAGGGGGTGGCAGAGATGGGGGATTTTTTTGTTTTGTTTTGTTTTTTATTGGTACCTAGGGGCTCTGTCAGTGACTGATCCTGCCTTCCTGGTGACAGGAAACTGATAATACAATATTACCTTTGAAGATCAGTGCCAAAACTAGCTCCAAAGAGAAAGAATTAACTTTCTTCGAGCCATCTCTCTAACTTTAGCACAGTACAGATAACTTTTGGAGAGGAAAAGTCATGCAAATCTTCAGGGTTGACCTATTGGAATTACGTGGCAGTCCTCAGTAGTCCATATATGTGGGTAACAGATATACACACACACATATGTCCCCGTCCTCTTGGACTTCCCTCCCACCCCACTCCCCCTAGGTCATCACGGAGCACGCAGCTGAGCTCCTTCTGCTAAAATAGCAGCTTCCCACTAGCCATCTACTTCACACAAGACAGTGCATACGCGTCAGCAACACTCTCAGTTCATCCCGCTCTACCCACCTCTCAGCCCCTGTGTCCACACATCTGTTCTCTCTGTCTGCATCTCTAGTCCTGCCCTGGAACGAGGCTCATCTGCACCACTCTGCCAGATTCCACATATACGCATCCATTTGAGAGAGAATTTACTCATCCCATTTCACAGATGAAGAAATGAAGCCTCAGAGAATGGAAACATTCAGCCCCGTGCAACGAAGCTGAAGAGGGATCAGGTTGGGATGCCAAATACACCTTCTCTCCAGACTCAGGGCTTCGCTGGTGACTCAGCAGTACAGAGTCTGCCTGCCAATGCAAGAGACGCAGGTTCGATCCCTGGGTTGAGAAGATCCCCTGGAGAAGGAAATGGCAACCCATGGGAAATCCCATGGACAGAGGAACCTGGTGGGCTACAGTCCATGGGGTCACAAAGAGTTGGACACGACTGAGCGACTAAACAACCAGACTCAGAGCAGGGTTCTTTTCACCCCATCCCTCAGGCTCTCAAGCTGCCTGTGGACGTTTCTAGAGGACTTGGTGTTAGTTTAACCTGATTTTAATTTTAGACCAACATAGGGAGGACAAGGAACAGCTTCATAGGAATCACATCCCAGCCAACCGAATGGTTCAGAACACTTGTGCTTTGGTATATGATTTCAAAAAGCAGTATGAGAGCCATGGAATTTGGTGAAGGAAAGAGGAGCTGCAAACTGTATAGGTGTTGACTGTTATGTGGGTGAAGCCAAGATAGAAATGAACAACGAAAATCTATCCCGAGGAAACATTTGTGGATGGACATAGAGATTTAGCTACAGAAGAGAAGGAAATAACCAAATGATTAAAAAAACAGGGATTTATTTTTTTTTTTAAATCACTATGTGTCTATTTGATGGAACACAATACACTGACTTTTGGGTTCTTTCCATTCAGTTGTGATCTATAGAACATAAAATAGCCTGCATATGGGATAATTATTTTGTTTTTACTGCACTGAGGGGTTATTTGGGATAAAGACCCTGATGCTGGGAAGGATTGAGGGCAAGAGGAAAAGGGGGCAACAGCGGATGAGATGGTTGGATGGCATCATAGACTCAATGGACATGAGTTTGAGCAAACTCTGAGAGATAGTGAAGGACAGGGAAGCCTGGCATGTTGCAATTCATGGGGTCACAAAGACTCAGACACGATTTAGTGACTAAACAGATCCTCACGCACAAAACAAACCCATTCTCTATTCCAACCTCCAGCCTAGATAAAAACCTGGTTTGAATCAGCAAAACCATGGAACTGAACAGAAGGAAGTGAACAACAAGTTGACTTAGTCAAGTGATGGAGTCAAAAGTTCCCTGTAGCAAGGAATTCATAAGACACATGAACAACTTTTATCTACCGGTCAATACGCCTGAAAATACTGCCAAGCTGGACTTCCCTGGGCACTCAGTGGATAGGAATCCGCCTGCCAGTGCAGGGGACACTGGTTCAGTCCTTGTTCCGGGAAGACTCCACAGGCCGTGGAGCAACTAAGCCCATGTGCCACAATCCCTGGGCCCACGTGCTGCAACTTCTGAAGTCTGCTCACCCAGAGCCTCTGCTCTGCAACAAGAGGAGCCACTGCAATGAGCAGCCTGCAGAGCAACAGAGGGCAGCCCCTGCCTGCCCCAGGGAGAGAAAGGCTGAGTGCAGCAAGAAAGACCCAGTGCAGCCAAAAGTAAATAGACAAATGTTAAATACTGCCAAGGCTTGCTTACTCAGATGTCATGGAAATGCTAATCTTTTTTTTTTTTAATTTTTTCCACTTTTTAAAAAAAATTATTTAATGGAAGGATAATTACTTATATAGAATTTTGTTGTTTTCTGTCAAACCTCAACATGAATCAGCCATAGGTACACATATATCCCCTCCCTTTTGAACCTCCCTCCCACCTCCCTCCCCATCCCACCCCGCTAGGTTGATACAGAGGCCCTGTTTGAGTTTCCTTTGCCATATAGCAAACTCCTGTTGGCTATTTATTTTACATATGGTGATGTAAGTTTCCACATTACTCTTTCCATACATCTCACCCTCTCCTCCCCTTTCCCCATGTCTATAAGTCTTTTCTCTATGTCTGCTTCTCCACTGCTGCCCTGTAAATAAATTCTTCAGTGCCATTTTTCTAGATTATAGGCAAATAATAAGAATCTAAGTGGTGGAGGAAAGAAGTCTTTGTGAAATCAAAAGGATGGTCCAGACGATACTGATTAACTCCCATCAACATCCCAGACAGTTTTCATAATTGAGGTGGGGGCCACCCTCCAAAAATGGGTGAACCATGGGAATCATGTCTCCTTATATTTCACTTGTGTGGTCTGTTCCAAAACTTGACCAATAGAATGAGGAAGAAGTGATGCAGGGTCAATAATAAGAAGCCTTATGGCTCCCACCTGGGTCTTTCAAGATGTGTGCTATTGGGCTAGTCTTTCTGAGAACCCAGCTGTGAGAAGCTCAAGCCACAAGGAGAAGTCATATGTCCACACTCCCTTCCACAGCCCCAGTTCGGCATCAGCTGACAGCCTTGGGTTCATCAATCATCAGCCTTGGGATGAACTAGTCTGGACACTGAGCCCAAAGTTGGGCCTTCAGGTGACTCCTGTCCCAACTGCTATCTGATTAGAACGGCAGGAGACAACCACAGGTAAAAACCATCAAGCCCCATCCACCTACAGAACCGCAAGACACATTTATCAACTGTTTCAAACCACGCATTTGGAATAGTTTCTTGTGCATTAATAGATACCTGAAACATGTGGGTAAAAGGTTTTCAGTTTTACAATATCACTTAGGGGGACTCATGACAGGTAAGATCTGGCAGCAGAAGGAATGGAAAGTTAAGTTTGAGGAAAGCAACAGAAACATTAAAATCAAAAGAAGACATCAAAACACAGTAATTGGAGACCATTTAGCAAGCAGAGCCTGGGGGAGCACACCATCCACCCAAAACCAGACCCCTCACAACAACCATTACTAACTCATATCACTGGAAACTGATGAATTCACAAAAACTTGGAGTTAGGAAGAAAGACAACCTTCTTGTCAACATATCTGAGAAGTCCCCAAAGTGGACAAGAGTTTTTTTTAAAGGTTTCAATGGCCAAAGATTAAATAGTCCAGGAATTTAAGGAGGTATTTGTGCTCAGTTGTGTTCTACTCTTTGAGGCCCCATGGACCGTAGCCGGCCGGGCTCCTCTGTCCATGGGATTCTCCAGGCAAGAATACTGGAGTGGGTTGCCATTTCCTTCTCTAGAGGATCTTCCTGACTCAGGGACTGAACCTGGGTTTTCTGCATTGGCAGGTGGGTTCTTTACCGCTAGCACCACCTGAGAAGCCCAAGGAGGTAAGCTTTGGTTTTCTGCAAATTTATTAATGAGGACCACTTAATTTCCCTCCAGCAACCTCAAATATGCAACATATTCTTGCCTCATATCTCTTTCTAACACTTGGACTTCCACAGTGGTTCTTAGAGCCATGGAAACACATGTATTGATTCATTGACTCATTCAACAAGGATGCATTCATATTGGTTTAACCACTCATCCTTATCCAGGCATTATTCATAGAAAAATGAATGAGATATGGTACATGCACCTTTTCATTCACTGTTATTTAGTCGCTCAGCCGTGTCCGACTCTGCACCCCCATGGACTGTAGCCCACCAGGTTCCTCTGTCTATGGGATTTCTCAGGCAAGAATATTGGAGTGGGTTGCCATTCCCTTCTCCAGTGGATCTTCCCAACCCAGGAATTGAACTTGCATTTCATGCAGGCGGATTCTTTACCACTGAGCCACCACAGGTCAGGGGCTAAAATGTTTTCATCCACTGAGGGAACTATAAAAAAGAGGCCAGAGTTAACCCCTACTGAGTACCAGCACCTGTGCCAGGGAGGGCGCTAGTTGTTTCCTCCATGTTCATTATTATTTTTAAATCCCCCCAGAAACTCTGTTACCAAAAGGAGGTATGCATGTGTGTAGCGGGGCAGGGAGGTCTGGGTGCTCGCAGCTCAATAGTCAATAAACAGGCCAGGGTGGTGGAAAGGAAAGTTTGCTTTATTTCATTGCCAGCAACTGAAGGAGGGAGGGTGGCAGATATCTGTCTAAAAGCAGGGGGTGAGAGCATTTATAGGCTTGGGTGGGGGGTGGCGGCTACATGCAGAAACAGCACAGTTATCTCTCAGTCATCTTCAATTGGTCATGAGTGGCCTAACCAGCATCATCTTGGTTGTTTTCGATACAGTTAATCTTCAGTTCCAGGCTTCCCTGGTAACTCTGCTGGTAAAGAATCTGCTTTCAAGGAGGGAGACCTGGGTTTGGTCCCTGGGTCGGGAAGATCCCCTGGAGGAGGGCATGGCAGCCCACTCCAGTATTCTTGCCTGGAGAATCCCCATGAACAGAGGAGCTTGGCGGGCTACAGTCCATGGGGTCACAAAGAATCGGACACGACTGAGCGACTAAGCACCGCACACTCTTTAGTTGCGGGATACACTTTTTCCCATTTCTTTGCAGTCAATTCTCAGAATTATGGCAGCTCAAGTCCTGGGTACAGTCTAGCCATCGTGTAGTTAACTTCTCCATCAAGTCTTTTAGTATCAATGAGACAATTCACAGGTTGTGGCTCAGAATATTATCTATAGCCCTTGAAAAAGAACTAAAGGTCCTGAACTGGGCTTAATGACTACATTGTTATTATTTAGTCTCCGTTGACTGTTTTCCTTTGTTTCAGCATTTCTCACTTCTCTGATTAAACCTATTCTTTGACTGAAGTTTTCCAGAGGCAAAAGGCAGGCAAAAGACATGGTGGGGAGGGCAAGGATCATAGAGTCCTGCTCCATCTCATGTCCAACGAATCTGATTTGTCCCATTTTCAGATGAAATGACAGAGCCTCACAGTGACTGTACAGTCTTCATGAGGACTTAATAAGTGACAGGCTCTCAGCTTTTATCAACAGCAACTCTCCAACTTCCGTAAACTTTCTACTAACCTTATGAAGAACAGCAAAGTAGAAAGCCACCATCGACTTATTTTACTTATTTTGACCATTTTAAAGGCCCTCACAATAATTTGAGGTCACAGCAGCATCAGAAAAATTCCTTCCCATCATCTTTCCTACTACAACCAAGCCAGCTCCTTGCTTCTCTCCCCTGCCGTTATTTAATTTGATGACTCCTGAGGTTTCCCCAGAGTGTTTGTCATTTTAACAACAGCCATTTTTCTTTGACTCAGGGGAAAAAAAATATTAAATTAGCACTTGCATTTGTGCCTGTTTCTTAAAGTGCTCCCAAATAAGTTGATTCCCAATGAACTTAAGATTTTAATTCATTTTACCCCATTGCCGGTGCAGAAGGAGTCACGATTTTAAATGCGTGATGACATATGGTCGTTCATTATTTATACATTCTGTAGCAGACTATAAATTTTACTTTGGACATATATCGCAGCACTGAAACCATTCTGGTTGCAAACACATAAATCACGGGTACAGTTATTAGTCTAAATGTAACACCGCTCGGGTTCTAGATCAAAACCTTTAAAATCCACTGTAATTGATGTCTGCTGCATAACTTATGTCTGATTGCATTAAAGGTTCTCATTATTATTTATATATTTGGGAGCGTGAGACTGTGCTCCTCCATCCAGAGTAAATTATCTCGAGGTGTAGGATGTAGGGGGTTGAAGTGTTAGGGGTCAGAGAGAGGCTCTTTGCGTCAGAAGTGGGAAAAAGAACAGGTATTGAATTTCACAGTGTGAGTGTGCTCAGTCCTGTCCAACTCTTTGTGATCCCAGGGGCTGTAGCCGGCCAGGCTCCTCTTTCTGTGGGGTTTCCCAGGCAAGAATACTAGAGTGGGGTGCCATTTCCTCCTCCAGGGTATCTTCCCAACCCAGGGATCAAACCCGCGTCTCCTGCATTGGCAGGCGAATTCTTTAGCCACCAGCAAAGCCCAGAGAGATCTAAGTAATTCATGCAATGACGTCATTAATTTAGCTCCCAAATGCTTTGTCCCCTGTACCAACTGACATTCACTTGAGACAAATAAAACAGTGGCAGAATGTGTCAGCTACATTATAAATTAGCAGGAGGGTCACCAAATGGGTTGCCACTGGACCAAGCCTTTCAAAGACCAGAAGCACTTGGATTGATCCATACATCACGGCACTGAGAGAGCTCGAAGAAATGGGGACCGAGGTTGGACGACACTTCACAGGCTCATTAGAGAACTTCAAGTTGATGAGTGGGTCTCTGGGAAAGCTTGGCTACAGAAATGCTGGCAGGGTGACCCAGGGGGCCAGGCCATGTCAAGACGGCACAGACGATGAAGAGTGAAGGTAGCTTGCCACAGAGGAGGGCATGCACTCCACAGGGAGACAGGACGCCAGGAAAGAAGAGAGTGAGCAGGCGTGGGGGCAGGAACAGGAGTTTCCCAACCACGTGGAGCAGGAGCCCCGTCCCTGTGATGTCCCTAGAAGCCACGTGTCCCCAAGAGTCTCACCTGCTTCCTCTGTAACAAGGAGCTAACGATGACCACCTGCAAGCCTTTGTGACACAATTTTCCTCTGAATGAATGGGCTTTAATTTTTTAGAGCAGTTTTAGGTTTACAGAAAGTAAGAGCAGAAACTACAGCATTTCCATCTGTTCTTCTCCCTCCCTGGACAGTTTCCTCTATAATTCTCATTTTGCTTTAGTGTATCCATGTTAGGATCGATGAGTCACTACCAAGATATGAGTATTAACTGAAGTTCATGGTTTACATTAGGGCTTCCCTGGTGGTTCAGTGGTAAAGAATCTGCCTGCCAATGCAGGAGACCCGGGTTTGATTCTTGGGTGGGAGAGATCCACTGGAGGAGGAAATGGCAACCCACTTCAGTATTCTTGCCTGGGAAGTCCCACGAACAGAGGACTTGGCGGGCTACAGTTCCACAAGGTCGAAAAGAGTCTGACACGACTGAGCGACTAACACTTTCACTTTCACACATGAAGTGTCCGTCGGGGTATTCTGGAAATGGCTGACTGTATTTACATGTGAATTTCAACAGTCACACATTTAAAAGGCAGATTTCAGATTGATAACCTGAAAAGTGATGATGAGAAGTAACTACATATGTTATAAGGTCTCTGACTATGTTGTTCCCAGGTAAGAGCAACTGAAAGGAATGGTGAATCTGGCCAATCCTGCAGCTTTGGCTACGAGAGAGGTTGTGGTGGGGTCTGCTTTCCCCCCAAGGCCCTCCTTGAAGGCTTCCACGGGGCAAAATCAGAAAGCTCAACTGCATTTTGTGCAAACCTCTGTCCTGGGGCTGATCAGTCTGGAGCAGGAATGGAGAAAGAGTCTCCATTGCCCAGAACTGAGTTCCCCACCCTCTTGCCTCTGCCAACTCCTGGCCCAGCTGCTGGGGCTCATATGCTTTATCCTTTATGCCCCTTCAAGGGGTATGGGGACCCAGGAGACACTGCTGGGATGTGAGGGGTCACGGGTCAGCGGACTTGGTCATGTGCTCACAGTGATGTGTGTGGCAGACACCTGTGCCCCGTCCTATCCCTTGGCCTGTCCGAGTATCGAGCATGTCCACCATGATGGAAAGTGGCCTGCACACCACCAGCACCCCTCCCCAGGTCTCTGACTGTGCCTCAGAGTTTACTTCAAAGACACATGTGCTGTTAGAGCCCTCAGTCTGGGTAGCCTGGAATCATGAGGAATAATGTGCCTGGATGAACCAGTAACCAGTAAGCAGTGGGCACTGCTGGCTTATGTCTCAGCCTGTTGTCTTTAGAAGAGAAAATTCTGGACTTCTGTAGTGGTCCAGGGGTTAAGAATCTGCCTGCCAACGCAGGGCACACAGGTTCGATCCCTGGTCTGGGAAGGTCCCACTTGCTGGGGGGCAACTAAGTCCCTGCTCTGTAATTATGGAGCCCAGGGTCTGCAGCAGGAGAGGCCACGGCACCGCCGCTGGAGCGTAGTCCCTGCTCGCCGCAACTAGAGAAAACCCACTCAAAGCAACAGAGACCCAGCGCAGCCAAAAATATATTTTTTTTAAAAAAAGAGATAATTTCCGCTTCCCACAGTGGTATCTGTTGTTGTTCAGTCGCTCAGTCGTGTCCAACTCTTTGCAACCCAGGGACCGCAGCACGCCAGGTTTCCCTGTCCTTCACTATCTCCAGGAGTTTGCTCAAACTCATGTCCATTGAGTCGATGATGTCATGCAACCATCTCGTTCTCTGTCTAAAGGGGAACAAAATATGCCATCCCCAAATATGCCACTGTGGCACGCTGATTATCTTGAATTAAAGTTACTTGAGAAACAGCTAGTGTGCAAGAAGGCACCCTGTCCCTCTTTTCCCCAAAGAGAGCAGGAACTAAACCTTCCATGGAAAAGATTCCCTGCCTGGACTGGGAGGCAGAGAGACAAACTTAACCACCAGAGAGAGGAAATTCAAGGCAAACCTTGTGTAGGTTTGTTTAAGCAAAGCTTGTGTAGGTGAGCAAAATTTGCCATTCCCGTTGTGTCTCTTCAGCATGTGGATTATCTTTCTTGAGTTGAAAACAATCAAGACTCAGGAAGCACCTCTGACCTTCCCATAACTGCCGAAAAGAATACAGGCAGAGGACCTGTTCCTGGAAGGGAGCACAGTGGAAGATCACCGTGTGAACTAGGTGTGCAGACGGGAGAAAGTTAGACTGCTTGTTAAAATTCCTCTCTATGTTCCACCATCTCTGCATGGCTTAGTAAATATTTGCTCACCAAATATTTGTTTTTCCATCTCTGTGTCAATTGCTTTGCTCCTCTTTGAAGTCCCAAACCACCTCCCACTCCTCACCAACATCCTCTTTTGATACTAGCTGAATATGGTATTTAAGGTGAGACTTCCCACCATTTTGATGAATTACTCCATTTTCCTGGGTCTCTCCTAGGTATGCAGGTTATTAAACTTTTGTTTGATTTTCTCCTGTTAATCTGTCTCATGTCAATTTAATTTCTTAGACCAGCTAGAAGAACCTAGGAGGGTAGAGGAAAATTTCTTCCTCCTAGACACTTGTTACTTCCTAACTAATAAACTACCCCAAGCCCAGATTTCTTTGTCTTGTCAATTCTTCACAAATTCTTTCCTTGTCTAAAAGGTATAAAAGCTGCCTGCTTTGATCACTTCTTTGAGCCTCATTATATTTGGAACTCCCGTACGTTTGAAATTAAATTTGCTTTTTGCCTATTAATCTGTCTTACATCAATGATTAAACTAGCAGAAGAGTCTAGAAGGGAAGAAAGAAAATGTTTTCCTCCCCTATACAGCCACATGGAAGGAAAAAGCATCCTTTTCCTCTTTTCCTTCTGTCATGTCTCAATCTCTTTTTCCTTCTTCATCCCTGCTTTAAGGAATCAATTCTACAAAAACTACCTATTCCCAGTCTTGCCTCAGACTCTGCCTTATGAACACTCCAGCCAAGCCAGCAGGGAAGCAATCAAACAGATGGTGGAAGGTAACATCATGTAAAGCTGAAAATTTCATTCAGCTAATGAATAAAAATGCAATTTACAGTGACAATTACAACAAGAGCTAACAACACTATGTTGTTTACTGAATGCTAGATGCTATGCATGGATTATGCCATTTAATCCTCAACAACCATATGAGGTCAGAATTATAACCACGTTATGGAGGAGCCAGTGGAGGTTCAGAGATGTCAGGTGACTTGCCTGACTTCAAACACCTAATTAATAGAGCGGTCAGGAGACAAGCTAAAGCAATCTAAATCACAGCTTACCTCTTAACCTTAGTTCTCCACTTCCTGACTCGGCATGGGGTTACAGTTGTGTGTATGTTTAATAGAAGTAGAAATAGTGACAGATTTTCTTTTCTTGGGCTCTAAAATCACTGTGGATGGTGACTGCAGCCATGAAATTAGAAGACAATTGCCTCTTGGCAGGAAAGCTATGACAAACCAAGAAAGCATATTAAAAAGCAAAGACATCACTTTGTTAACAAAGGTCTGTCTAGTCAAAACTATGGTTTTTCCTCGTAGTCATGTATGGATGTGACAGTTGGACCATAGACAAGGCTGAGTACCGAAGAATTGATGCCTTTAAATTGTGATACTGGAAAAGACTCGAGAGTCCTTTGGACTGGACAGAGATCAAGGCAGTCAATTCCAAAGGCTGTATATTCACTGGAAGGACTGATGCTGAAGCTGAAACTCCAATACTTTGGTCACCTGATGCAAAGAGCCAACTTACTGCAAAAGCCCCTGATGCTGGGAAAGACTGAAGGCAGGAGAAGGGGCGACAGAGGATGAGATGGTTGGATGGTATCACTGACTCGATGGACATGAATCTGAGCAAACTCCGAAAGATAGTGGAGGACAGGGAAGCCTGGCATGCTACAGTCCATGGGGTCCCAAACAGTTGGACAAGACCTAGAGACTGAATAGCAACAATATATTTAATATACAAGTTCTGAAGGGCACATTTTTTATAAAGGTAAAAATCATGACTCATACAAATGTAAAACAAATATCTACTATGGATCTTATATTTATCATATCCACTAAAGTGAAAGTGAAAGTCACTCAGCCATGTTCAATTCTTTGCGACCCCGTGGACTATACAGTCTATGGAATTCTCTAGGCCAGAATACTGGAGTGGGTAGCCTTTCTCTCCTCCAGGGGAATCTTCCCAACCCAGGGATAGAACCCAGGTCTCCCACGTTGCAGGTGGATACATTACCAGCTGAGCCACAAGAAGCCCAAGAGGGAACAAATAACATATTACAACTAGTTTGAAGGAGAACTCAAAATACTATAATTTCATAGGCAATCATGAATGTTGTAATGAATTTACAAATAGACTCAAACATGGGAAACAAAACTGGCCAATACTCATAAGGCAAAAATCGACTGCATTCTACCCAGTACAATTTATTTGCTTTTCTACAGTTAAGAACTATTTGCATGAGTATCAGTTTTCTACAACTTAAACAGAATTGTAAAAGAGATCAAAGACCAGAAACCAGACTAACTCATGAGAAGACACTGCATACAATACCCAGTAATCTTTCTCCATATCTTCATAAAATATATGGGTTGATGAGTCCAGCACTTTTACAATAACAATAGAGCAGAACAGGGATCAGCAAAAATTTTTCCTTGAAGATCAGATAGTAAATATTTTGGCTTCCCTGCTGGCTCTGTGGTAAAGAACCTGCCTGCCAATGCAGGAGATACAGGTTCGATCCTTGGACTGGGAAGAACCCCTGAAGAAGGAAATGACAGCCCACTCCAGTGCTCTTGCCTGGGAAATCCCATGGATAGAAGAGCCTGGTGGGCTATGGTCCATGGGGTGGCAAAGAGTTGGACACAGCTGAGTGACTAAACAACAATAACAGGTGTATTGTCATACTCACTGTTGCATTTCCCTGACGATGTATGATGTCAAGCATCTTTTCATATCTTATTTGTCATCTGTATATCTTCCTTTTTTAATTAGTTTTTTTTTGGAGTAAAGTTGATGCGCATCTTCTTTGATAAGGTGTCTGTTAAAGTCCTTAGTCCATTTTTAAATTGAGATACTATTGACTTTGAAGAGGTCTTTATATATCTCAGATACAATGATTATTTATCAAGTGCTTATTATGTTCTAGTGGATGGGGCTGGACAGTGAACAAATTAACCTTTTACCCCAGAATCTCTGCCCTTGAATAGTTGACATTCTAGTGGGAGAGAGAGTCAGATAAATAAGTAAAATATGAAAGTGAAAGTGTTAGTCACTCAGTCATGTCTGACTCTTTGCGACCCCATGGACCATAGCCCACCAGGCTCCTCTGTCCATGGAGATTCTCCAGGCAAGAATACTGGAGTGAGTAACCATGCCCTCCTCCGGGGGATCTAAAGTTTAACATGTATTTATAAGCCCCTGTGTGAAGAGCTCTCTCCCTCTACATCTTTAATGCACGCCAAGATGAGATTTCTTAATTTTGTTCCCCAGAGCACCCAGAACAGTGATTGGTGTGCATCAAATTTGAAGTCTATTTTGGCTGGATTGAAATGAATCCTCATCAATTTCATCTTCCTACTCCCTCCTCCACATACTGCTCAGATTGAGGGGAAAAAAAATTCTGAAACCGAAATACCACACTAGCCATCACCATTTGGGCTGCAAGTTCTGCCAGCAGAGACTCGACCAATCTGATCCTAATTTACCTGTTTGAATCACAGGGGTCTTAGATTTGCAACATGCAAGTGAATTCAGCTGCCCTCTCCCCGATGCTCAGCGTTCAAATACACCCAGGGCCAGAGGGTGAAAGGAAAGTGCAAAGCCTTCGTTTCCAGATGTTCTTTATTCCTTTAAACCCTGTTAATCTCTCTGCAAACTCTGAGGGTACAAGCCAGAGCTCTTTAAGACTCCCTGTCACGGAGCTGAACATTCATTACCAAACAGCATAAGGGAGGTACTTGTGGCTTTTGGAGGCAAAAGGAAAATGTATACACGTGGAGGCAGGGCTGGAGTGAGTTCTCTTTGCCTTCCCAAGAACATCCATAAAACTGTATTTGCTCCTGGGTTTCCAACCATAATACACGCTTGAATTTTCTCCCTAAGTGTCCCAGACAGAGTATGAATCAATTGCTATCTTGTGTGTGCCCTCATTTATGCTCCATGGGTCTAATTCTGCTTCTGTTTATAATCTGAGGTGCTCTGCCTTTTGGACAGTGTTAAACTCCATAGACTTCTGCCTCCTTTCCTGATGAAGCAGTATTTATTTACTGGGGTTATCATGGGAAACTATATACTCCTGGAGTTTAAAAAAAAAAAAAAAAAACATTTTGCGAAAACAATATTTAATTGAGGAGGGAAAAAAGGCTAGTGCTATTCTCCAAGGTAAGCTCCTTTGTAAAAATACAGCGTCTTATATAATTGGGAGCATAGCAATCCCTTCTTTATCTCTGAAGCCTGCCTAGCAAGGGTGATTTTCGTATTGAGAAAGCGAGGATTTCCTTTTAAAAATTGCCTTGAAGAGTGAGCTTTCTGAAAATCATTCACCCACCAAGGAATGCAAGCGTGCATTCATCTTTAGCTGTAGAATTAGCGTTTCAGAAAGCCCGCTTAGTAAGAAAGAAAGGGTATGGGGAGACAGAGAGAAACAAGAAGGGGAAGGAAGAGGAGAAGAAAATGAAAGAACAGAAAGAAATGCAGACGGGAGAGAGGAGAAGGAACACAGTGAAGAAACGGGTGTCCTTCCTCCCATAAAGATCGCTTCCCCTACAAAAATAACCGGGGCCATGCGTGTGTGCTAAGTTGATTCAGTCGTGTCCTACTCTTTGTGACCCCACGGACTGCAGCCCGCCAGGCTCCTCTGTCCACCAGATTCTCCAGGCAAGAATATTGGAGTGGGTGGCAACCCACCCCTGAAGATCCTCCAGGGGATTTTCCCAACCCAGGGATCGAGCCTGTGTCTCTTATGTGTCCTGCATTGACAGGTGGGTTCTTTACCATTAGCACCACCTGGGAAGCCCTCCAGATTCCATATATATGCATTAATATACCATATTTGTTTTCCTCTTTTAATTTTTTATGTAGCATGATTAAGTAACCACATCTAAAGTTAAGAATACTAAGGTAACTTGAATAAAACATCAAGTGCTGTGCAGTTTTCAACCTATTTAATTGCCATCATGTTCTTTTCAGGCGGGTGGAGGTTCATGTTGTCACCTCCCAGACAGGGCAGGGCACTCAGAGAAGTTAAATGTCTTGCCTGAGGTCAAATAGCTGATAAGTGGCAGACTTTGAGTGTAAACTCCCTTATCTCTGGCCCCAAAGCTCACTCCAGTTCAGTCAAGGTGAACATTTATCCTTAGGGAAATTTATTTTAAATACGTGGGCAACTGCTCTCAGAATTGTTCACACCACCAAGAACCAACAACCCCAAGTCCAATTTAGAAAATGTATAAGACTTCAATTCCATCAGCATAATACCCACTGTGGTGGTATTTGGAAATGGGGCCAATCTCAATGCTAGGTTTTTAAGTTTAGATGAGATGATGAGAGTAATGCTCTCAGGATGGGGTTTGAGAGTCCCTTGGACTGTAAGGAGATCACACCAGTCCATCCTAAAGGAAATCAACCCTGAATATTCATTGGAAAGACTGATGCTGAAGCTGAAGCTCCAATACTTTGGCCACCTGATGCGAAGAGCCGACTCACTGAAAAAGACCCTGATGCTGGGAAAGACTGAGGGTAGGAGGAGAAGAGGGTGACAGAGGATGAGATGGTTGGATGGCATCACCAACTCAACAGACATGAACTTGGATAAACTCCGGGAAATGGTGAAGGGCAGGGGAACCAATCATGCTGCAGTGCCTAGGGTCACAACGAGCTGGACATGACTGAGCAACTGAACAACAGAAGACGAAGAGAAATAGGATCACGTTGTGTCCATCACGGGATGACACATGAGAAAGTGGCTGTCTGAAAGCTAGAAAGCGAGCCCTCCCCAGAGCCTGACCATACTGGCACCCTGATTTCAAGACTTCCCAGCCTCCAGTATTCTGAGAAAGAAAGTTCTGTTGTTTAAGCCACCCAGTTCATGATATGGGCTTCCCAGGTGGTGCAGGGGTAAATAAAGAGACCCCCTGCCAATGCAGGAAACACAAGAGACTCAGGTTAGGTCCCTGGGCCAGGAAGATCCCCTGGAGTAGGAAATGGCAACCCACTCCAGTATTCTTGCTTGGGAAATCCCATAGAGAGAGGAGCCTGGAAGCTTACCATCCATGGGACTGCAAAGAGTCGGATGTGACTAAGTGGCTGAGCATGAGTGAATGTGTCCACGATAGCTTTTTATAGCAGGGTGAACTGATCAGGACAGATATTAAGTTTAAGAGGTTCCTGATTTCAAAAAAACATATTCACCTTCAAATAAAAGGGCACCGTATTTATCCATTCATTCAACATATATTAACTGGGCCTGTCCTATTTGAATGGCCCTGTTCTAGGTACAGGGTTTGAATAAGTGAACAAAATACTCCTGGAGATTTCAGTTAGGGTTAGGGAACCAAAACAGAAACTGATAGAACACGCATGTCAAAAAATTGATTCTGATGTTGGTCAGTCTGAAGGGAACAGCAGGGCAGGTTAATGTGATGGGCAGTGTGGACACCTTTGGATTTAGTGACTAGGGAAAGCCTCTCTGGGAGAGAGACTTCTGAGCCAGAACTGGAAGGATGAGCAGGAATCATTTATACAAGACCCAAAAGGAGGGCACTGCAGAAAGAGCTGTAGGGAAAATGCTCTGAGGGTGAAGGATTGTGTTGAACAAACAAACAAGGCTATCGTGGCTTGGGAAAGTGAAAGTTGCTCAGTCGTGTCGAACTCTTTGCAACCCCATGGACCATACAGTCCCTGGAATTCTCCAGGCCAGAACACTGGAGAGGGTAGCCTTTCCCTTCTCCAGGGGATCTTCCCAACCCAGGGATCGAACCCAGGTCTCCCACATTGCAGCGGGATTCTTTACTAGCTGAGTCACCAGGAAAGCCCAAGAATACTAAAGTGGGTAGCCTATCCCTTCTCCAGGGGATCTTCCTGACCGAGGAATCGAACCAGGGTCTCCTGCACTGCAGGCAGACCCAGCTGAGCTACCAGGGAAGCCCTGGGCGAGTGGACAAAGAGAAAAAAGGGTTAGAAGACGGAGAAGATGAGGCTGGGGGCGGGTGTGGACTGGAGCTTATTCAGAGCTGTGTCTGTCTAGGGGTAAAACAGGAATCTTATTCAATTACCCAGACAAAGGCTCATGGAAACTGAGATGATGGCTGCATGATTGATGTAAGAGGAGAGGATCACACGTGGGGCTTCCCTGGTGGTCCAGTGGTTAAGAAACTGCCTGGCAATGCAGGGCATGCCGGTTTGATCCCTGGTCTGAAAAGATCTCACATGCCTCGGGGCAACTAAGCCCGTGCTCCACAACAAGAGAAGCCACTGCAGTGAGAAACCCGAGCCCAGCAACTAGAGAAAGGCCACACACTGCAATGAAGACCAGAGTAACCAAAAAAAAAATCACATATGACCTGAAGGCAGGGAAACCAGTTCTCTCTCCCCTTCATGCGATTTTAGAGAAAACTGTTCTCCCTCTCAGGTTCTCGGGTTCACATTTGCCAAGACAGACAGCTGGACACAGTCGTGAGGGGCATTTCATATTGACAGGTCACACCTGTTTCCTGCAGACAATGAGGCCAACAGGTACTTTGCTTTAACGTAAGTTCCAGGCGCCTAAGCGCTGATGTATTTACCCAAGTTTGGAACCAGCATAGCTTTAACACATCTGCTACAGAGCAGAAGACTTTGGACCAGCCATGAAACACAAGAAAAGAGTGCTGAAGCTGAAACCCATCACTCTAGCCTTGGTGTCACACGCATTTACAGCACACGCGCCATAGAGCAAGGTAAGACAGTGTCTATGCAACCTAGCAACTGGCTGCTTTCTTTTTTTTCTTCCTTTTTTTAAAGATTTTTTTTTTTTCTTGATGTGGACCGTTTTCAAAGCCTTTATTGAATTTGTTAAAAGATGGCTTCTGTTGTTTATTTATTTATTTATTTTTGACCTCAAGGCATGTAGGATCCTAGCTCCCCGAGCAGGGATCAAACCTGCATCCCCTGCACCAGAAGGTGAAATCTTAACCACTGGACCACCAGTGAAGTCCCAGCCTGCTGCTTTCAAGGGAATATTCCACCTGTCCCTCTGACAACCTTCCTGAGAGGACAAAGAAAGTCAGCACCGCTGGATCCATCCTTCTCATGGGGGCACGGCTGAGGCAAGCATTTCCTCCAGACCCCTTCATAAGCCAACCCTCAGACTCATCAGACGTTGATGTCACTGGGGTTGGAAGGAAAAGGAAAGGGGCCATTCCTCTTTGGAGCCCTGGTCGCTGCAGTCAAACAGCCTATTGACCATGTTCTCTCTTCTTGTCCAGCAGATCAACTAGGGCTGGAAAGAGGACAGCCTGGCAGCTCCTGGTGCTCATTGTTTCTGTAGGCAGATTTGAAACCCAAGTACCACCAGGCTCTTCTCACTGCCACTCACGATAGCCATTTCCAGGAGCCCTGTGGGCAGGCCAGAATCTCTTCTCAGCAGCATCCTTTAAGGTGAAGCTTAGAAATCGAAGAAAACATAGGTCCCGGGAATATGTGAGGATCTAATCTCCTCTGAGAAAGTGGTGACAAGAGGCAGTAGAAAGAGACGCAAAGTAACAGGCTGTCCTCGTGGCCTTGACTGTACACCAAATAGTTCCGTGACTCCACGCTTCACCTCCCAGAGCCCCACGTCCTTATCTCCAGAATGCTTCTACTATTCCTCATTCTTTTCAGCCTTGGGAATGTTTCAAGGGTCAGAAGAGAGAACGAATATGGAAATATTTTCTAAGGAGTGCAGTACTCGGTGGGGGATGAATTGAGAGAGCAACACTGAACTATATACATTATCATATGCAAAACAGATAGCTAATGGCAGGTTGTTGTGTAACTCGGGGAGCTCAACCTGGTGCTCCATGACAACCTAGCGGGGTGGGATGGGAGTGGAGGGGGGTGTTCCCAGAGGGAGGGGACATATGTATACAGAGAGCTGATTCCCTTCCTTGTATAGCGGAACTAACACAACATTGTAAAGCTCACTAATAAAAAAAAAGAAACTGCTCTCATCTCTTTTCTCATCCTCCTGCCCCGAACATGAAATACCACAGGGAAAACATGGCAGATATCTAAGAATAAGGTGATGGAGTTGTGTGTTTGCTTCATCATCTCATAGCTCGATTGGCTGCTTCATGTGACGACCACTGAAGAATTGAAATGGTAGCCCCACACTGAATCAGAATCTCTGGGAGAAGGGCTTGGGAACCTGCATTTTCACAAGCATCTGGGGGATTCTCATGTGTATGCATACCTTAGGAGCACTGCCCTACATTTTCCCCCTTCTCCCCACACAGCGCTTCTCATTGGAGGATGGAAGGTGAGGGGAACTGAAACAGGCTTGAATGGTTTCCCTTTGTCTCAAGTTTTAATTCCCCAGTGGAAAGACCCATCCATTCAGTAGACCCCATTCATCATTTTTGGGCTGAGTTTTCAAAGCTGACCATATCATAGGCTGCTTGGTTTATAGTCTTGCCTATTTCAGGGCATGTGTGCTAAGTTGCTTCAGTTGTGTCCGACTCTATGTAACGCTAGGGACTGTAGTTTGCCTGACTCCTCTGTCCATGGGACTCTCCAGGCAAGAATACTGGAGCGGGTTGCCTTACCCTCCTCCAGGGGATCTTCCCGACCCAGGGATCGAGCCCATGTCTCTTATGTCTCCTGCATTGGCAGGTGGATTCTTCACCACTAACACCACCTGGGAAGCCTATATTTAAGGGCATTAGATGTCAAATCCATTTTGCTACACTGGTAAGAGTCACATAGCACTTGCATTAGGACCAATACAGTATGTGTCAATTTTCTTAAATCAATGTTTATAGATGGAAATGGCCCAGAATGGAACTGAGGTTACAGTCTTGCTGTGTATGGCCCCATTCGATAACTACTGGCCCCATGTGTACCTGAAATACAGTCAGATTAAATTAAGATCTACTGGGAGGGTACAATGCAGACCGGAATTCTCACAACACAAGAAAAAAGGGTAAAATGTATCATGATCATATTTATACTGAAATGATAATATTTTGGATAGGTTGGGTTAAACAAAACATATTATTACAAATTAATTTTACCTGTTTCTTCTTTTTCAATGTGGCTACTAGGGAATTAAAAATTACACATATTTCACATTGTATTTCTATTGGAGGGCACTGAACTTGCCTCTCCCGTAGTTGGAGATTATGTTAAACCTCAGTGCTAAGTGATCTAAATAGGATTTAAGTTTATATATTCTGTACGATCTCAGTTTTTCTTTCACACATGCATGCAAGCATACACACACTGTATTCAAAATCAGTATCTTCTGAGTTCTTTAAATCTTCCATTTAACCAGTACCACATTTTGATGTCAATGACGTCCACACACCAATCAAGGACATCTTAGATATATGCCTCAGGGAGATGACATATGACTAGCATAACACTTGATGCTTGTGGATTACAGAACAGAGCACTCTTTCTGAAATTGTTCAGAGAACACTCTGAACCCAAGTGTCAACAGTGATCAACTCTGGATGGTGAGATATTTGCTTTTAACAACAACAACAACAAAAAAATCAGTCCTTTTTATTCAAACTTTGTGCCCCCAAACTGGGTGTAATACGACAGCTTTCTTATACTCAAAAGAGGATACAGAAGGTCAGAGAAACTGGGATGCTTACATAAACTGAATTCCCTAGCCCAGCTCAAGTCAGAATGAGATGCTTAGTTTTAAGTAAATAAGAGAGTTGAAACAGTAGCTGTACTATTGCCCTGAGCCCCAGGCATTTGTGAGACTCAGAATATTCCTTCCTTCTATGCCCCCTAGTCGTGCTTGTTTTCCTTTGAAGAATAATTAAGATTTAATGGCATATTTTCACAGTTTTTTGTCTGCCTGCTTTCTGACTGCCTACTGTGCAGAATGCTTGCGTTTGATCCCGGTCATTACAAGAACTGTACAGTAATTGCCTATCTGGTGACTGACTAATGGAGGTCCCCAGAGAGCGGAGATGCTGCTCTTTTGAAGTTCATCTTGTTTACTGTTGGCCCTTCTGGTTTAATCTATATCATCAGAGAGCCTTGCTCAATTATTGGCAGCCCAATCTCTTCTCATTGGGATACGGACACTGGGTAAACAAGTTTCTGCTTCTTTTCCTTTCCTTTCATTCTATTCTCTTTTTTCCTTTTATTTTTTGTTTCTCCTTTGCTTACCCAGATGGGCCCACATAGATCAAGCATGAGATGACAGGACCGGGGATCAGTAGGCCTCTGAAGAAGTCCCCAAAAGCTACAGGTTGGAGAGCAACTAACCAGATGGAATGCTTCTGCTCTTCATTTAAACCCGGGTTGACTTCTATTCATCTTCTAGGACCCAGATCATGGAGCAACTTCTCCACAAAAACTTCTCAAAACACAGCTCCATCTGGCTTCTGTCTGTCTCCTCTGACTGCCATCATAACACAGGTCACAATTAACTTTGATTATGTGTGTAACTTTTGTCACTCTGGATATGGGAGACACACACAGCCAAATGTTATATCTCTTCCCCTTGATACCTAGCTCGGAATACCCCTCATTCCACCTTAGATGGTTAAAATGTGTTTTCAGAATAAAGGGACATTCTTCGATTTTATTAAAATTGCTGTTTTGCCTAAGGCAGGGAAAATTCAACACTTGATACCAAAGTTTTACTCCCTTCCTAAGTCAGAAAATATGGAATTAGAGAAAAATTCTAAAAGAGGAATTTTCTGATCAGAAGAGTAGGGGACCCTGTTGCTGACTGACCCAGGCAAAGGTCATGAGCTAGGTGACAATGTAATCTCTAGCCAGGATGCCCGGGAGGGTTTTCAGCACCACAGATGTGGACAGCAACTCCAGTTGCAACAACAGCCCTTTTAAAAATGGATTTAGGCAGATACAGTGAGAGAGTCTGGGCTTCCCTGGTGGCTTAGTTGGTAAAGAATCTGCCTGCAAGTCAGGAAACGTGGGTTCAATTCCTGGGTCAGGAAGATCCCCTGGAGAAGGGAATGGCAACCCCTCTAGTATTCTTGCTGGGAGAATCTTATACAGAGGACCCTGGCCAGCTACAGTCCATGGGGTTGAAAAGAGTTGGACACAACTGAGTGACTTACTAATACACACATACACACACAGAGTGAGGGTCTCTCCTGGGATTAATGTCTGAGCATTAGAAGAGGAAGTTTTGCTTCCCATTCAGAGCTCTAAAGTAATCTTAGAGATACAAAGTCAAAGATAAAGATTGAAAAGAGGTAAAGAAAGAGATTTTTATTGATGAGGTTTGAGCTCTGGGTTCAGATATATAAGAATCTAACTTTTTAAAAATAAGAATCTAACTTTAACTTTAGAGTTAATCATTATATGAGAAAAAATATTCTTCAACTAATTTGATTTCATTGTTTCTAAATTAATCTTAATGCACAGATTTACACAAAACCTGACTAGATCTGCAGTCCCAACACAGACATGTTTTATATTTTTAGACAACTTGGGATTGGAAAATTTGCACCACTAACAAATTTGAAGTTCAACTGAAATTAATTATCTCAGTAATATTTTGGTTCCATAAGTACCATGAAACGGTTTTCCTGAGTCAGGCAGTGTGGTAAACACTATTTCCTTATTAGTTTTGCTTAATCTTCACAACTATGTCACAAGACACAGCTACTTATTAGTTTTATTCTTCACAGGCATCCTGGCTAGAGATCTCTATGTCATCACCTAGCTCATGACCTTTGCCTATGTTAATCAGCAACAGAGTCCCCTACTCTTCTGATCAGAAAATTCTTCTTTTAGAATTTATATATATATAAAGAGAGAGATCAGGATTAAAATTAGTAACATAAATAACCTATAATGGAAAAGATTGAAGACAGGAGGAGAAGAGGATGACAGAGGATAAGATTGTTGGATGGCATCACCGATTCAATGGACATGAATTTGAGCAAGCTCTGGAAGTTGGTGATGGACAGGGAAGCCTGGCGCGCTGCAGTCCATGGGGTTGAAAAGAGTGGGACATGACTGAGTGACCTGACTGACTGATAATGGAAAAAAAATCTGGAAAAAAAAAATATGTGTGTGTGAATAACTTTGCTGTATATTTAAAACTAACATATTATAAATCAACTTCAATTAAAAAAAAATAGTAATTTGCAATTTTTTAGTCATTGTGAACCACCAGGGAAGCTCCTCAAAATAGTAAAATAGATGTCAATTTTGAGGCTGAACATCAAATTTAGGTCTTCCTATCTCTAAAACTCTCCAAGATTATGAGATATTAAGAAGAATAATAACATTGCATGTTAAGAATTTTTTAGGTAACATGGTTAAGTAACCACATCTAAAGTAAAGAATACTAAGATAACCTACTTACATAAAACATCACGTCTTGTGCAGTTTTCAACCTATTTAATTGCCATCATATTCCTTTCAGGGGGGTGGAGGTTCATGTTGCCACCTCCCAGACAGGGCAGGACACTCAGAGAAGTTAAATGTCTTACCTGAGGTCAAATAGCTGATAAGTGGCAGAGTTTTGAGCATGAACCCACTTATCTCTGCCCCAAAGCTCACTCCAGTTCAGTCAAGGTGAACATTTATCCTTAGGAAAACTTATTTTAAATACTTGGACAACTGCTCTTAGAAATGTTCATCCCACCAAGAACCAAGGGCCCCAAGTCCAATTTAGAAACCTTATTAGTCTAATAAGACTTCAGTTCCATCAGCATAATTGGCAGCCACCTCAATTGCAAGCAGTCTAATTACTTTATACTGGATTCCTCATTACTGGGTTGTGAGGGCAGGCAGAAAGTGAGGGGAGAAGAGAGGCATGTCTGGGGAGCGCTGGTGGAGCCTAAGACCGTCCTGTGAGTCTAAGAGCAGCTGCCCAAGGTCACTGGGGTGTCGGAAATCTAGAAGAGCAGACTACTGTACTGCAGCCACCTAAAGTTCTGTTGGTGCAGAGGTGACAGCTAAGAGAAGTTAATGTCCAATTTGTATTACAGGCATTAAAAGATTTTTTTAAAGAACCTCCACAGGGAGGTGGGAGGGGAGATCGGGATGGGGAATACGTGTAACTCTATGGCTCATTCATATCAATGTATGACAAAACCCACTGAAATGTTGTGAAGTGATTAGCCTCCAAATAATAAAAAAAAAATTTTTTTTTAATAAATAAATAAAGAACCTGCACAGCAAGGAAAACCTCAGAATTTGGTTGAACTGCTAATACTTAAATTACTTCATTTCTTCTTAAGACCACATTTCACTGGATGAGTGTGGATCTTAGCTGTTCTTTCGGACTAAGAAACAACAACAATGGACAAACACACAACTGACACTATCTATATTTTTTAAACGGAATCTCACTTTTCTTCACCTCTAAAATCTCTTCTATGCTTTCTCTTCTACCTTCAAAACTTACACAACATTTGAAATAATGTCCTTAGGATACATTTCCAGAAATAGGAATGGTAATCCACAGGTTATATACATTTTGAAGTCTTGAGCATTTTACTAGAGCTGGTACAGGGCTATTATTTTTTATATTTGTGCCATTAAAAGATAGTTTTCAGCAATGCTACATGGTGGCAGGTGCCAAGCAACACCTTGGGAGATCATCAAAGCAAATGTTCTTCTCTAGTGAGCCATATGACATGGGATTAACTATATTTTCAAAAGTTTCCAAAGTGGATTTCTCGATACTTTCTCTGAGTCACATTTTAATCCCCCAGCTTTACTGATGGGTAATATTGTAAATATTTAAAGTATACAACGTACTGTTTTGATATATGTATCCTTTGAGATGATTACCACAATCAAGTAAATTAACATATCCATCACCTCTTACAGTTATCTTTTTTTTTTCTTTTAGTGGGAGAGCATTTAAGATATATTCTCTTAAAGTTATGCAAATATCAAAGTTTTTTGACACATATTGCTAAATTGTCAACTGCATGCCAATCTTCAACCCTCTGAACCTCCTCTTACTTGTTTTATTTATTCATTGTCATTAGTTGGATAGGAAATTCAGTCCCTGGTTGGGAAGATCCCCTGGGGAAGGAAATGGCAAGGAAATGGCACGTCAGTATTCCTGCCTGGGAAATTCCATGGACAGAGGAGCCTGGTGGGGTACAGTCCATGGGGTTGCAAAAGAATCAGACATGACTTAGTGACTAAACAACAACAACTGAATCTCTACTTATAGCAAGTTTCTATAACATAAGGCAGTATGTGTTTTTATATAATAATATCTGAGAGTACTAGGGAAGGTCAGACAAACAAGATTTTCACATATTAAAGCAGACTTTCTTAAAGAGGTAACATCTTAGCAGATGGGTTCCAATTCGCTCATCGCTCTCCATGTTCCATGGAACTTTGGAGATTCAAATTGTAGTCTCAAGTCCACAGCTTAAGTCAATCAGAAGCTTGCTTCCCCAGGAGGATATTTCAAACAGAGTCCTGACTCTAAAAAGATTAAAAAAAATCAGAAAACAATTCCAATGCCTTTGACTACTCCACAGTAAGCCAATCAGCCCGAAGTTCAATACCTTTGCCTGTGAGCCTTGACCACAACATCCTGGTCCCATTTTATAAACCATTTCGTGCTCTAAAAATATTTAAATACATAGGAAATGTCATCACTGCACAAAAAGAAAACGATGTTCCATGTTCAGTTCTTAAATCATGTCTGCCTCTTTGCAACCCCATGGACTACAGCACACCAGGCTTCCCTGTCCTATACTATCTCCTGAAGCTTGCTCAAACTCATGTCCATTGAACAGTGATGCCAACCAACCATCTCATCCTCTGTCACCCTCTTCTCCTCATCCCCTTAATCTTTCCCAGCATCAGGGTCTTTTCCAATGAGTCAGTTCTTTGCATCAGGTGGCCAAAGTATTAGAGCTCCAGCTTCAGCATCAGTCCTTTCAGTGAATATTCAGGGTTGATTTCCCTTAGGATTGACTGGCTTGATCTCCTTGCTGTCCAAGGGACTTTCAAGAGACCAGATCAGCAGTAAAGTCACTTAGTTGGGTGCACACATCCAAGAGGGCTATTGTGGTCCTGCCATCTCTAAGCCAAGCTTCTAAAGAAATTTCCTCTAAAAGCATGATTATAAGTTCAACCCAACTTTACCAACACTGGCACCTCTGGGACTGTAACAAAGCCAAGTTATTCCACTTCATTTCAACCTACAACTTGTTATATCAACCAGTCGGTAGGTATAATTGCTCCAGGCCAGCCATTTTCAAGGAAATCAATATCAGCCAATGGATTAATCTCTCAATTTGTCTTATTTCATTCTTAGAAAAAAAAAAAGGAGAAGAAAAATCTACTAATTTTAGGGTAACCACTAGCTCCAGAATACCCACAGTACATTAGACGCATTTCTTTGAACTTTCCTTCCTGTTGCCATTTGCTGGTGACCCTCTACCCATCTCAGTGATATATATTTTACCACTGTCCAATAGTTCCTATTTCACATGTGACCCAGAATTAACAAGTGAAAGTTTGACATTATTGGAGAGATTTGTTCTTCAAGTCAAGAATGCTGAATTCTACTCACAGACCTGACACTGGCAACTTTGGTAAGCTGTATACCTTCTCTGCAATGATTTCTTCTTGTTTAAAGTAAGGATGTAATGAGAGGTTCAGATACACTGCTAGGTATACGATAACTAATGAGAGCATACTGTATAGCACGCGGGAAAAGAAAGGTACAATCTGTTCACAGGACATATGTTCGTGTGAAAGTCACTCAGTTGTGTCCGACTCTTTGTGACCCCATGGACTATACAGACCATGGAATTCTCCAAACTAGAATAGTAGAGTGGGTAGCCTTTCCCTTCTCCAGGGGATCTTCCCAACCCAGGATTGAACCCAGGTCTCCCACTTTGCAGACAGGCCACAAGGACATACATTAAGTTAACCCTAAAATGCATTCCAATAAACATTATGTGTAGGCAAATATTGTTTGACTCCACTTACATGAGGTACTTGGAATAGTCAAATTCATATAGTCAGAAAGTGCATTGTTAAATATCAGGGGCTAGGGAAGGGGAGAGGGGGAGTGGGGAGTTATTGTTTAATGTGGACAGAGTTTCAGTTTAGGAAGGTGAAAAATTCAGGAGACGAATGGCGGTGAGAGTTACACAGCAAGGTGAATGTACTCAGTCCACTGAACTGTGGAGTTAAATATGGTTAAAATAGTACATTTTATATTATGTGACTTGTGTTGTTTTTCAGTCACTAAGGCATGCCTGACTCTTTTGCGACCCCATGGACTGTAGCCTGCCAGGCTCCTCTGTCCATGGGATTTTCCAGGCAAGAGTACTGGAGTGGGTTTCCATGCCCTCCTCTAAGGGATCTTTCCAATGCAGGGATCGAGCCTGCATCTCCTTCATTGCTCCTGAATTGGCAGGCGATTCTTTACCACTGAGCCACCAGAGAAGCTTTGATGTGATTTTTGCCACCAAAAAAAAAAAAAAAAGTTAAAGAAAGAAGGAAAAAAGGAAATTAATTTATTTCTATCTCTTGGAGAAACAGCACAGAGGTTGGTAAGTTAAGACTAGAACAGCAGTTGCATTGTTTCAGATATCCAGGCTCTTCCTGCCTTATTCATCTACCATCCTTGGCATATAGAGCTCATGGTGGCAGAGAGCTTGCTCAGCTCTGGCCTTCTCAAGCATGTCCCAGTCAACAAGAAGGAGGGAAGAAAAAAAGAAAAGAAGGAGGAAAGGCAGAGAAATGACATACCCCATTCCTTTAAGGAAGCATTCCAGAAGACCCCCAGGACTCTTTAACCCTCAGCTAGAATTTAGTCCCAGGCCACATCTGACAGCAATGGAAATTGGAGAAGGTAAACTTCTGAATCATTGAGATCAATGTGGACTATTTTATTATTTTCATTTCAGGAAAATCTACAAGAGGGAGTTACGACAGCTCCTCAAGTCTGTTTCTGAGTGTGTTTTTTGAACAAGACTCACAGAGTTCTCAAGAAGACTCCCACTCATCAGAGCTTTCAGTTTTTCTCAATTCTATCCCTCTCCCAACTCTCTACATAATCACCCACATCCTACGGGTAGGCACCAGGGTGAAGACATCAAGAGACAGAGGAAGTGCTTCCTTTTCCTGTAACGACTCCTACTTTATTTTTTTGGGGGGGGGGAAAAAGCTTCTGTGATAAAAAGACCAACTTTTTGTCCATAACAAGTCTAAGAAATACAGGATTTCATGGCCACCTGAGAGTGTAATCTACAAGGTCCAATGCACTGCCCATAGGGCACAGAGCTCGTGTATCAACCAAGAAGAAAAGGGAAACCGTCTCAAGACACAGTGACAGAAACGCCACCTGGAGAAGAGATTGAAAAGACAACAACCAGCCTGACCCATCTCTCAGGGGACTCCTACTGTGCCCCTGATTTCGTTTGAAATTGCCCTAGTAGGCTTCACTGCGCTGCACAGATGAGAAAGGAGAGTCAAAGAAGTTAAGTGGCTTTGTTAAAAAGGAAACCCTCTCAGGAGCAGAGGTCGTGGTAGCTCTCTGTGAAGTCCGACCCTGTCGTTCTTATCTGGCATTGTAACCCCAGCACCGATCCGAGTGACCAGTGCATGGGATCAATAAGAATCGTTTGACTGAAGGCACAAGTGAAGGGATCACTCCAAATCCCATGTCCTGTCCCCAAACGGGCCTCCCACTAAGATTAGAGTTTGGGCTCCCCCTGCTAGCAATACTTGGCACCTCAGAAGGTGATAAAACCTACAATGGAGCAGATCCCCACCGAGCTGCAGAATTGGAAACCACATCTTATTGCTGCATAATGGCCCTGGTTCTATTTCCCACATCACAGAGAATGCAGCCTAAAAGAGATTGAGTTATTCCACACAGACTTCAGAGGAGGAAGGGGGGAAAAAATGTTGTTTTGATTCACTGCTTCTTTTTTTTTTTTTTTTTTGGCTTTTCGAACACAATAATGCACATTTTCATCAGCTAAATGATAGTGCTTACAGTATTTAATATCTGAATTCAATTATGTTTTTGAAGGCTTATTACCATAGTAAAAGGAAAGTATTTCAGAAAATTTCCAAAGGCATCAGTGTACAATTGTTGGGGGGAGAAAGGATACACTGTTAAGGAAACTGTGTATCCAGATGCAAGAGAGACATTGGGAGCGACACAGAGAAACACACACATAGACATGCAGAAGACAGAGACACAGGAGTAAAGATAAACACACACATGAGTAAGAAGAATAAAGAGATAAAGAACCTCCAATGTGACCTTCCAACACTCTTGATGGGTAACACTGTTTCCCTCATCTCTCCTTAAAAAGCATCTCCGCCCACCCATTCACCATGCCTCCGATGAAGTAATTTGTCAAAGAGCAAGTCTGGGGAGGGGGCTTCCCTGGGGGTGCCGTGGGTAAGAATCCACTTGTCAATGCAGGGGACTCGGGTTCTATCCCTGGTCTAGGAAGAGTCAGCCAGCTGCAGAGCAACGAAGCCTGTGAGCCAAACACTGAGTCCATACGCCAGAGCCCATGCTCCACAACTGGAGAGGAGCCCCCACTTGCTGCGACTAGAGAAAGCCCGACCAACCAAAGCACAGCCAAACAATTAATTTTTTTAAAATAAAGGCTCTCTTGAAGGACTCTATAAAAAAAAGAAGAAGAAGAAGCCAAAGTGACCATTTTACTCATCTGCCTAACACCATGCTATATGTATTCCACTGCCCATGAGATAAAAGTCTAAGTCCTCTGAACTGCTTCATACTGGTCAAATCTGGGACAATTTGAGCATTAAGATATATAATGATAACAACAGCTGATGACTCGTAAAATAAAAACCTGCAAGTCCATAATGACATCTATGAATTCATTAGGAAACGAAATGGGGATGCTGTTTATTTGAAACTGACAATAAATACTGAAAGAATAACAGACTTAGAAAATCACCAGTGGATGCTGAACTCAGTGGATGAAAGATTGATGGAGAACAAGATATTTACATTGTCTCAAGGAATTTCTCTACCAACTGCTTATTAATTGCAATGAGAAAAATAAGAAAAACTTGAAAACACAAGGGAAAAAAGAAGATACAGCACTGCTCCATCACCGAGTAGTGACTTTTTTAAAGATTATTTTTAAGTGGATCATTTTTTTTAAGTCTTTATTGAATTTGTTACAATATGGTTAATGTTTTATGGGGTTTGGGGGGTTTTGTTTTTTGTTCTGTTCTGTTTTGCTGAGAGCCATATACTAGCTTTCTGACCAGGGATCAACCCACACCCTCTGCATTAGAAGGTGAAGCCTTAACCACTGGACTGCCAAGGAAGTCCCTATTAGTGAGTATTATTAACATGTTTTCTTTGATATTTCTGGTGAGAGAGAATGAGAGGAAGAAGCAGGAGGAAGATGAGAGAAAGGAGGAGGGTGGACCCAGTCGTCATGCTGTATGAATTATGTCATGTTGCATCCTTCTTTGTTGATTATATAATTATACAATATTCATAGGCCACCCCACCAATAGGTTGCATTGGGTCAAAAATATTATCTTTTCATCTGTGTTTAAATGTTGCTGAAATAACCTCCCTATAGTGTTTTCCTCTCTGCACGTCACACAAACCACGGTCTGTTCATTACAAACCAAGAGGGAGCTGTGCATCTTGGACACCTTAGCCTCAGCACAGCCCAGGATCAGCAGAATTTAACAGGCCACATCAATCGTTTAATAGTAACAGACAGAGGCCAATTTTTCTCAAGAAGTGAGCTAGCGCCCAATGATTAAGAAATCTGGGGGCTCAAGGCTCCTTTCCATCTTCCTTTGGCCCTGTGGATTTGGCCCATTATTCAAAGTCTCCATCTCTTTACTTTACCATGTTTAAAGTGGAAAGGAGAGATCCAGTGTTATGCTCACATTTACTCTTGCAATCTTCTGACCAAACAACATTGATTGAGCACCTTTCCTAGCCCAGACACCCCGTTCTTGGGCAGAGCTACTGAGCAGAATAAAGCATCTTTCGATTAGCTGTTCTCAGCCCATTGGGAAATAAAAGAGTTAACCACAAATTATGGTATAAAGCAGTGAGTTTCATAGAAAGGTAATGTTCCTCACGGTAGAGGAGTTGAGAGGAGAACTCTATGATAATCACACAATATTACATCCTGTCTAAAGAACAGTGGTGAAGAATCAACGGAGGAATCCCAGAGGTGCAGAGAGTGGGACCAGGGCTCTAGTCTGGTGATGGCGAACGGCTGCACAGGATCTCCTCGTCTGTGGCCTTTGCAGACATTACTAATCAATCCTGGTTTCCCTTTGAACTCAGATTGCAAAATCCTCCTTAAAAGAGTGCCTCAAAATCCTGGGGCATGGGGGTACAGAATGCTTTAGAGGCAGTCCAATCTGGGTTAAAACTCAGCCTCTGCAACTATGGGATGCATAACCGTGGGCAAGCCAATCCACCTCTCTTTTCTAACCAAATCCCTCCCTGATAGAGTCACATGATAAATAAAATTAAGGCAGGGAAAATTCTCCCTCAGACTACTGGTGGGAATGCAAAATGATGTGACCACTTTGGAAGATAGGCAATTTCTTTAATAGCTAAACCTAAGTTTATCATCTGTCCTAGCAATTCTACTGCTAAGTATGTACCCAGGAGAAATGAGAACATATATCCATATGAAAATTCACATGTGACTATTCCTAGCAGCATGATTCATAATAGCCAGAATTGGTCCATTAACTTATGGCTTGATAAAGACAATGTAGTCTACCTATAAAATGGACTATTATTCAAAAATAGAAAAAGGGACAAAGCAAAGACACAACACAACATAGATAAAACTCAAAATCACCATGTTCACTAAAAAAAAACCAGATCCAAAGCACTATATACTGTATGATCTCATCTATATATTAACACAAGGTAAGAAAAGGCAACTTACAGGCAGAAAATTGGTTCCTGGTTGCCTGGGACTGGGGTGGGAACAATGATTAACTGAGAAAGAGCTTCAGGCAGTATTTTAGGGTGATGGAAATGTTGTAAAATTGTAACATGGAAGCAACCTAAATGTCCATCGACAGAGGAAGGAAGAAGACGTGGTATACATACATGACGGAATATTACTCAGCCATAAAAAATGAAGTAATGTGATTTGCAACAACATGGATGAAGCTAGAAATCATTATACTAAGTAAAGTAAGTCAGACAGAGAAAGACAAATATTATATGATATCAATTATACATAGAATCTAAAAATTTGATACAAATGAACTTATTTACAAAACAGAAATAGATTTACCAACTTGGAAAACGAACTTAGGGTTACCAAAGGGGAAAGCAGGGGGTGAGACAGACACATCTTACTATATATAAATATATAAACAACAAAGACCTACTGTATAGCACTATATTTAATATCATATAATAACAGTGGAAAAGAATCTGAAAAATTATATCTATCTATATACATCTATATATATATATAACTGAATCACTTTGCTATACATCTGAAATATTGTAAATCATCTATACTTCGATTAAAAATGTGCTGTGGTAATGGCTTAACAGTTCTGTAAATTCATTAAAAAAAATCACTGGACACTTAAAACAAGTAAAGAGTAAATTTTTAATTAGATAAGTAATACCTCAATGCAGCTGTTAAAAAAGACATGTTAAGTTTTTTGCATGGAACTTGGGACTGCAGGACATATACCAAACTGTTATTCCAACTCCTTTCTTTCCAAAATTCTTCTCTTTCACCCAAGAAGAATAGTTACTTTCACAGAGCTCTGTAGTCATTGTTTCTTGGCAATGAAAACCATCTTGCCTCATGGCACTGCTTGCTTAAATTATATAGTTTAACTTCTAGTATATATATTTTGAAAAGTAAAGTGAAAGTGTTAGTCTCTTAGTCTTGTCTGACTCTTTGCAACTCCATGGACCGTAGCCCACCAGGCTCCTCCGTCCATGGGATTTCCCAGGCAAGAGTACTGGAGTGGGTTGCCATTCCCTTCTCCAGGGGATCTCCCTGACTCAGGGATCAAACCTGGGTCTCCTGCATTGCAGACGTACTGTTTATCATCTGCGCTACCAAGGAACACCACAAAAGAACATTAACGTCCTCAAGTATACAGATAATCTCTTATTTGTTTTCATGTTCTCCTCATTGGCAGCTGGCTTTCATTTTGGTTCCTGACACAAAATTCAAATTCCAGTATTTATTAGGGGATTAAAAAAAAGGAAGGATTTCTTTCCAACTGTGAATTTCTGGAAAAGGAAGTAATAACAAGAGTGGCTACTTTCAAGGGTGAACACATTTTAGAAAATAGAGCGGCATAAAAGCCAGATCAATTTAGAGACGCTGATTCAGGCTCAGCGTAGCTAATTAATTTACACAGCCATGATCACTGCAGACACATCTAAATTTTAGATTATTTTTATCTTGGCAAAGAAGCTCTTACTCAGGCCAGCCTCTTGTTGCTAAGCACCCAACAAAATAGACATTAAAGGAATTGGAGGGAAAAAAAATAAAACTACCAAACCTTTTTAATGACAAATTGATGTCTTTTAAAACAATCCAAATAGTACCAGTTTCTGTGAGAACAACACTTAAGTCAATTTTAATTAATTGATGTGTTAAGATCAGCCAGTGCATTCACTGTCTTTCATCTAAACAGGAGAAAGAGGTTGGAATGGCTTTATAGAGCCTCACAAGAAAAGGCTGCTTTGAGTTCACAAAGTGCCGCTCAAACTTTAACGCTAGTTTAAGCAGACGCTCACATTAACGCTTCAGGACTTGTGTTCTGCAATGAGTGGAAGTTAGTGTAACTTAGGCGACTGCTATTCGCCTTTCAGCATCCTCTTCCCCTTATTCTGGTGATGGGACCTCAATTTATTTTAGAAACATCCTGTTCTTTGTTGCAAGAAAGTAATGATCATCTAGATACCTTTTGCTTACATTTATGATTAATATTTTAACACTGCCATACTATCTTTCGACCACTCTCACTTCCTCAATGCATATGTGTGTGCATGGATGCACACATATATACATGCATGCATGTATGTGTCTATATACACATATATACATTGTTTTCCTGCATCATTTGAGAGCAAATCATAGCTGCTGTGGCCCTTTAGGAACAATTTTCAGCCTGTATCGTCTAAGAAGGAAGACTCTCTGCTGTGGAACAGTAATGGTGATGGTGGTGGTGCTGATTTAGTTGATAAGTCATTTCCGACTCTGGTGACCCCATGGACTGTAGCCCACCAGCCTCCTCTGTCCATGTGATTTCCCAGGCAAGAATAGTGGAGTGGGTTGTCATTTCCTTCTTCAGGGGCTCTTCCTGACCGAGGGATCAAACCCAGGTCTCCTGCATTGCAGGTAGATTCTTTACCGATTGAGCCACCAGGGAAACAGTAATAGAATTATGAAATTTGAGGACTCTAGGTGTTGAAACAATATCATTATCTCAGTCCATAGTTAAATTTAGAAAATTTTCCTAATAATGTACCTTACAGCATTTTTCAAGCAAGGTACAAGCCATGATCACACATTCCATTTAGCTTTTAGTCTGTTAGTAACAGACTTCTAACAAAGTAATCAGAAAAAGGTAAACATAATGTTTCTCTACTGCAGGAGGATCTAGAAATACAAGTCATGGAGGTAATACTGATTTATTAGCCAGGAGAGGCTAGTCATCATGGGAGGAGCTAACTTTTCCTCTGAGAGTTTTATTGGGTTCATTCACTGAATGAACAGCCAGAGTGAGATTCTGTTTTCTTGACCCAAGCAGGATTTGACTTAGTAACTTTAACTCCATAGCATCCTATGTCAGCAAGACAGCCTTCTAGTAAGAGGCAAAGAAGACTCCTGCAAAACCAAGGCCACTTTAGAAAAATTGCAAAACATGGCAAAGTTGACTTTTATTTTCTCTGGCTTCCCGTTTCTAGGCCTTTTCTATTTCCTGTGATATATGCTCAAACCACATAATCCTTTCTCTCTGCTGTTAAAAGGTACATGTAGCATAATTTGGAAAGATACTTGCACACTTATGTTCAGAGCAGCATTGTTCACAATACCCAAGATATGAAAGTAACCTAAACATCCACTGACAGAAGAATGGATGAAGAAGATGTGGTACATACATTCAATGGAATATTACTCAGCCATAAAAAATGATAAAATAACGCCATTTGCAGCAACATGGAACGACTTAGAGATTATCACATTAAGTAAATCAGAGAAAAACAAATACCATATCACTTAAAGGTGCTTCATTCAGGGACTTATCCTCCTAGAAGGATCTGCAAGATGGACACCTGGGAAGCAGAATCATCCTTAAAGGAATTTTAAACCAATCTCTACCCTAGAGTCTCAGCAGGAAGGCCATCCCAGTGCCTTTCAAAGCAGTCTGCCAATGGCTTCTGCTCTCTCTACAAATATTCTGCAGTCATTAATTGTGACCTTCTGGTAGATAACGATGGTCTATCACATGCCTTTTCTCTCCAACAGTAGTTTCCTCTCCTGCCTTCCTACCATTTACGAGTCAGAGTCTGGATAGTCACATGAATATAAATAAATAAACAACAAAAAAGTGAAGGACAAACAAACAGATTCAGCATATGTTACAGCTCTGATGACGCCTATTTGCCTGCCCGTTTTGGTCCACTCTGAACAATGACTCTCAGGTCCTCAGTCCTCAAAAACATATAGTGAGGCTTCTGAGGGCTAGAGCCAATCTCACCAAAAAAGGTCTTCTGCAATTCAAGCACTTTGACCTAGGAGACTGCCCTGATACTTCTGCTCAGAGTCTAATCACTTTTGCATTAGTCACAATTATCATAAGCCTTCACAACTGGTTTTATACTGGGAAGCAGATGAATAGCCATACATTGGGAGAAGAAAAAGAGTTCAGTGGTATTTGATGAGAAATGAAGGGAAATCAGATCTCAGCTTTAAGGGATTGAGGAGAGCAACATCTTAAAAACTACATGAAACGCAGACACCACAGATCAAAAAGCTAAGAGCGTGGGTGGGGGGCATTTAGTGCAAAGACAAGTCTGCTTCTCCAACTGAATCAAGCCCAGAGCCTCTGTGTTAACCACACTTCCACAAAGAGTGTGCAAGATATTTCTTCTCAAGGAGATGGCGAAGGACGGGAGCCTGGTGTACTGCAGTCCACGGGGTGGCAAAAATTGGACATGACTTAGCAACTGAACATTTCAGATAAGTCATATTGTGTTGGGTGAACTCTGCTTAAGGAACCAGAGGGTAACATAAAACGCTTATTTTAGATGTTTCTGTAAAAAAAAAAAAAAACTAAACTAAAACCAAACAACTTGGGTGTTTAAGGGGGCATGTGGTTCCCCAATTTCCCAAACAAGCCAAACTAGTTGAAAAGTCAACATTTTGGGACTTCCCTGGTGGTCCAGTGGTTAAGATTCCGCTTTCCATGCAGGGGATGTGAGTTCACCCCCTGGTCAAGGAACTAAGATTCCGCATGCCTCGGGGCAACGAAGACCACGTGTCACAACTACTGAGCCCTCATGCCACAACCAGAGAAGCCCATACATGGCAACGAAGATCCTGAATGCCACAATTAAGACCCAACGCAGCCAAATAAATAAATATTAAAAATAAATATTTTAAGAAGTCAGTGCCTTAGCCAAGCACACTCTGCATCTGGATCATTCAACCTTTTCTTGTTGAACAATTATACAGCTATCCATTTCTTGTTGAACAATTATGCAGCTATCCATGGTACACGATGAAGCTAAAATGCTGCTACCTCTGTGAGTTACAGCCTGTGATCATCTTCTCTGTCCTAATCACAGCTCAGGGAATCATTCTGAACTCAATGAACTCACAGCAACTTCTGCATTCTTTGATTACAAAATAATGATGACAATGACAATATAATTGACAATAAATAATAATGGCTGGTATTTTATTAAAACTCTTTTAGACTTTGTAAAGAACTTTATATAGAATGTCCCAACCACATGGGAATCCATCACTCTTTTATCATAACTAGACTCATTTCACTGGTGTCTACTTTGGGCTCAGAGAAGTTATTTAAGTTTCCCGAGGTCACGCAGATGCCAGCATCTCCTATAAACTCCAAGGCTACAGCCTTAGTCATCCTCACTGGTTCCCCCCCCACCCACCTCATTATCCAGATCCATGCTGCCAAAAATGGTAGCCACTGGTCATATATGTCTCATTAGATTTAACAGATAATTAAATAAAAATGAAACATTCAGGTCATCAATTACACAAGACCTGTGTCAAGACCTCCAGAGCTATAGAGGACAATGCAGATACGAAACACTACCATCATCAGAGAAAGTCCTGTTCAGCACACCACCCCAGAATGTGAGCCTCCAAGAGCAAGAACCTGGTTTTGATATTATATTTTCTTTAATATTATCCTCTGAAGCTCACTGAAGCTATGTTTGGAGAACCAGGCCCTTGCTACATTGACGAGATTTTCTTACACTTCATCTGTGATGTAAATGATGTTTCTTTTGAGCAGAAGAGCAACACTGCCTTCGATCTGTCACTCCCCATCATTGCCAGCACATAGACGGCTCTTCTTAACCTTGCTTCCAAAGCTAGGGAGAGCATTCAGGAACTGAATCCTCTGAACTGAACCAGAGGACATCCTCAGTCACACCATGGATGCCCCGAGCGAAGAGCTACCCACACAGATGCCCTTGACCATTTTATGCGCTTGGTTCTGAATTCCAACGGGAAATTGCCAAAACTCACAATCTGCTTTGTTTCTTTGCTGTTTGGATTCTGAATGGGATCTTTTCTTCGGTAAACATTCCCTCCATACAGTTGCCGTCTTTGGTAAACATTCCATCCATCCCAGGAGTTAAGGCTGCAGTTCCATCCTCTATCCCCTCTAACACTCATGGGCAAAATTTCCAAAGAGCATCATCACTTATTAACAACAACGGGGCTTGGCATTTTACTTACAAGTGGAATCTTTAAGTTAGTCAGCTCTAGATCTGAATCCTGATTTAACTGGCCTTGTAAATCTATAGCCATGTACTTCTCTGAGCATCTAGTTTTTAATTTTTTACTTATTTATTTGGCCGTGTCGGGTCTTGGCTGTGACGTGTGGTCTTAGTTGCCCCATGGCATGTGGGCATCCCCTGTCTTGTAAGGTGGATTCTTAAGCCCCGGACCACCAGGGAAGTCCCTGAAACTCTATTTTTATCTTCCCTGTAAAATGGGAAGAATTATGTTACTTAAAGAACCACAGTGAGCCAAAAACAAGAAAATGCTTATCAATTGCTCACCACCCAGTGTATGATAACAGAAAGCGCTTCATTTAACTTTTAATCACTTTGATCCTTCTACATTTTTACTTTGCTCTGGGCAATGTTTTGGAGACTTTATAGGGAGATCTATCCTTTTTAATCTTTCCAAAGTCCTGATGAAGTAGATATTAGTCCTTCGGCTTTTCCGATGAGGAAGAGGTTCAGAGCCATTCGGAGAAGTGCATCCCAGGTAGATCTGATGAACTGTGGAACCAAAGATCACTCCGCATCACCACGGTTCTAATTTATAGGAAGAGCGCAAAGGAAACACCACGTAAAGAACAGACTTTTGGACTCAATGGGAGAGGGAGAGGGTGGGGTGATTTGAGAGAACAGCATTGAAACATACACATTGCCACATGTAAAACAGATAACCAATGGAGTTTGATGTACGACGCAGGACACCCAAAGGGGCTCTGTGACAGCCTGGAGGGAGTTTCAGTCTGGAGGGGACACGTGTATGCCTTCGGCCAGTTCATGTTGATGTATGGCAAAACCATCACAATACTGTAAAGTGATTCTCCTCCAATTAAAATAAATAAATAAATTTTTAAAAAAGAAAAAAAGAACAACTCGAAACTCAGACCAGTCAGTGTGGCCCCGGGCGTCTGCAGAGAGCAGCTCGGCTTTGTAGAGAAAACGCCAGGCTCTCCGGCGCTTCTGTGATGCACAGCCTTCTAACACACTGTAGAGTCCGCCAGGGAGTGTTAAACGGCAGGTCTTCCTGAAACAGGCTGAAAACCATTAGCCAAAAAGAGCATTCCATTCTCTGCTACCGGAGACATTTAGATGAACACTTTGGAAAGAAAGCAAGCGGCAAGCCGGCACATATGGGGGAGGGGGGGGGCGGGGGAGGGCAGGGAGGGCATTCTCTCCTGGCAACACAGAACAGGTGAAAACAAAACAACAATAAAAATCATAGTCATCTCTCACTTAGACTCTTTATGTGAGTGGTACCCAAATAGCACTGAAACAACATGATATTTTCTACCAGATAAAGGTTTTCCCTCCCAGGACACCAGAATTCATGATTCTGGCCATGCTCAGAATCACCCATTGTCTAAAATCGCACGTTACAAGAAAACACGCTGCAAGCTCCCACGCTTCGTGCACCCTTCACTGTATCTTTGCTTTCAGAAATTCACACTGGGTTTGGCCTCAAGAAATTCATGTTGCTTTGTACGTCATTTAGAAATTTCAGTCGACTCTGCAGGTTAAAAAAAAAAAAATACAAAATTTTCTGGGGAGAAAAAAAAAACCCAACTGCAACCGAACAGCTTGCGGAAGATAAAATTCTCTGCACATATTTAAATACATATTGAAATTAAATCTATCTATGGATGTGTGTGTGTATACACATACATACACACACACCATCTTTTACCTGAAAGCGTGCTGGTTCATTTCCATAAAAGACAAATTCGAGGTAGATGTTGATGAAGGCAGTTGCACATTTTATTACTAATCAGTGACACCAGGGGCCTTATTACAAAATATTTCTAAACAGACGAAATTCTGTAATGGGACCCCCAGGGGCCAGGCCCACAAAGTGTGAACTGCGCTCCACATCGGCCCGGCCACGTGTCTCCACGGTAACTAACTAAGGCAGCTTATGTGAGCCATTCAGAATTGCTGCCGTGCAGAAACCCTAAAGCCTGCCGACTTTATTTTTAGTCCAAGCGGTTAGATTTCACATTTCATCAGCGTTTAGCTCGCTTCTGTTTCCTAACAAACCCCACACACACAGGCACACGCCACCAGATGTCCATAGTTTATCATGCAAATATCACATAGAAGCGATAATCATTATTAACGAATATAATCATCCAAAGTGGGGAGGGATATCGTTCACTGCCAGTTTGTGCTCAGTCCCTTATGCCCCAGAGTCTAAAGGGAAAAGAAGAGGAAGAAAAAGAATAAACTGTCAGCCATCAAATGCCTGCTTTAACAAAGAACAGGGCTCACGTCCTGCCAGGGGGACTGGTCTGCAATTTCTTTCTGTTTTGACAACCTTTTTATTTCCCCCCCAAGAGCAGAATCTACAAAGTCCAGAGTTGCCAGGATGGATCACTGATTATTCTTGGTCCACATGCTTGTGAAGATGTCCCCAGTTCATCTTCAAGAGGCGATACCAGCAAGTCTTTGGGTTGTAAGCTGTAAAGTAGGAGAGAAATCCAGCAACCGTCTTCTTGATTCCTCCCTCACTTTGCTCTTCTCTGTCTCAGCAGTTGCTCCTTTGCAGTCTGGCCACCTCTTGCCCTTTGGTTTTTCTGCAGCAGAGGCCTTGAACCTCTGCAGCCTGTGGGGCACAGCAGGCTCACAAACAAGTTTGGCTCATCCTAGGTCATATTTAAAAAATAAAATAAGAGGACTTAGCTGTCAACTTTGAAAAATCAGGAGGTTGCACATAAAAATCCCGACTGTCAGGGACATTTCTGGTGATCCAGAGCTTGAGATTCGGCTCTCCCACTCCAAGGGGCACTGATTCGAGCCCTGGTTGGGGAACTAAAATCCCACAGGCCACGAGGTACAATCAGAAAGTAAAAAAGTAAATAAATGATAATTTTTTAAAAATCCAGATTGTCAGTTTCTTAATAAAAGAGAATGAAAGAAAAGGCTAGCTGCAAGAGTGGGCCCGAGTCTCTGTCCCTTGCAGTGGGCTGAGCAGAAGAGGATCCGTCTTCTCTGGGTGAGACAAATGTGTTGCCTGTTGTAGGGATCGATTCTTCTCTTCAAATGCTTCTCCAGGTTCAAATCACAGGTTTACATGTTTGGATCCTTTTCGACACCTGTGATTTTCGCCTCTACCCTACCCTGGAGCAAAGAGATAGCTTCATTGTCCCTTCTCCAGGTGCTGACTTAGGGGAATCTTTGTAGTTTAGTTGCTAAATTGTGTCCAACTCTGCAACCCAATGAACTGCAGCACGCCAGGCCCCGCTGTCCATCACCAACTCCCAGAGTTTGCACAAACTCACGTCCACTGAGTCAGTGATGTCATCCAACTATCTCATCCTGTCACCCTCTTCTCCTTCTGCCTTCAATCTTTCCCAGCATCAGGGTCTTTTGTTAATGAGTCAGCTCTTCGTACCTGGTGGCCAAAGTATTGCAGCTTCAGCTTCAACATCAGTCCTTCCAAAGAATATTCAGGGTTGATTTCCTTTAGGATTGATTGGTTTGATTTCCTTTCTGTCTAAGGGACTCTCAAGAGTCTTCTTCAGTACTGCAATTTGAAAGCATCAATTTATCGGTGCTCAACCTAATATCTTAGGAGGGTCTTAGGGGGCATTCTCCCTAAGTTTTTCTCCTTCCCTCCTCCCTCCCTTCCTTCCTTTCATCCTTCCTCTTTCCTTCCTCCCATAATCCCTAAAGACTTTCCATGCACCTAGCATGTTTCCAATCATTGTGAACAACTTAGAAAAAGGTGATATGCCTCAGTCATCTCAAGTATGTAGCAAGTTTCATTGTATGATCATATTTCCCCATCAATGAATAGGAATATGAAATTTGCCTCTTATTTCCAATGCTGTAGTATCCTTGTCTATACAATGACTTTCAAAGTAGCAAGGGTCAGGTTGGATAATAAACGCCAATGATTTATTTCAGAGCTTGGCAAATAACCATGAACTGTTTTAGCAGGAAAGTGATCAGGCATAGAAGTTAAGAGGATAGGCCATTGACCCAGGCAGAGCTGGGTCTCAAGTCTGACTCCTCTCACTTCCTCCTTGTAACTTTAGCAACAAAGTCTCTCTGAGACTCAATCTTCTCATCCACGAAGTGGTTTAATACAAGCTAACTTCCTAGGATCACAGTGAAGATTAACAAGAATGCCTAAAAAACATGGAGCCCAGTAGCATACAGTAAGAAAATGAATGGCACTTTTAAAGACATTTTCTCAGCATCAGGAACTGAAACTGTTCCTCCAAATTCAGAACATGCTGTACCAATTACTGACATTGAATAACAATATATCCCCCAAAACACAGTGACTCAAAAATGACAAACGATCATCTCTCACGTTTTCTGTGAGTTAGGATTTTGAGAGTGGCTTAGGTGGGTGGTTCTCACTTAGGGATTCTTTTGAGTTTTCAAAGTGCCAGTCATCTGGCTGGGACTGGAGAAATCACATTTAAGATGGCATCTTCATATGGCTGGAGGGTGGCTTCACCCAGAACCAAGGACCCAGGAAACAAAGGAGAAGGCACGATGCCTTTTATGACTTAGCCTTAGAAGGTACACACCCCTACCTACCTAACGTTTCATTGGTCACACAAACCGGACCTGATCCAATGTGGGAGGAGCTTATACAAGGGCGTAAACAACAGGAAAGTTCATTGTGATTATCTCATAAGCTAGGCATTCATGCTGTGATCTTCTCACTCACAGACATTAGCAGTCCAATAATATCAAAGATGATGTACTAGAGATCTGATTATTTTATGATTGACCGAGACTGGAAGAAATAGACATATATACTTGAAACCTTAGGAAAAAGTTATAGAGGTCAATTATTTCTAGAGACTTGTATTGAATTTTAAAGGGGGGAATAAACAATCTACACTTGTAATTAGTGTCTATGGGAAAGGAAAACACTCAAGATTTTCTACTCTTGGGGGCACTGGAGAAAGGAGCAGAATAAAGAGTTAAGATCACATCCTGGGAAACACTGGCATGCAGAAATGGGGGTTGTGCTAATTCAATTCACTTTTTCTAACTCTAGCCAAGATTTGGGCCTGAGGAAACATGAAGAGGTTGAATCTATAGGATGGAAGCCTCCTTGATTTTTTATTTTTGGCCATACATGCAGGATATTAGTTCCCCAACCAGGGATCAAGAACCTGTGATCCCTGAAGTGGACGCTCAGAGTCATAACCTCTGAACCACTAGGAAAGTCCCTTAGTAGCTTTGAGGGGAAACCTTTTTAGGTAAATAGAAACCATCACTCCCTTCCAAAATTCTGCCTTCATGCATTGGTGGTATAGGGCTGAGCATAGCTGCTTTCCAAAATTCTTCCTGCAATGTGTCCACTTTTTGGTCTGAAATAGTAGATCAAGGAAACCTTGGAGACATCCCCAAAGTTGCTTTCAATTCTTGAAACCACATCTTTCAGTTTTATTTCATCAACAAGTCATTCTCTACCCCTTGGCCACAAATTCAGGATACAATTGGCCCTTCTTATAGAAAATATTGATATTAAAACTTCCATGATGAAAATGTAATTTCCTCAATGTAAATCAACATACAGTACACTGGCCACCTGACTCAGAGACCCGACTCATTGGAAAAGTCCCTGGTGATGGGAAAGATTGAGGGCAGGAGGAGAAGGAGGCGAAAGAGAGTGAGATGGTTGGATGGCATCACCGACTCAATGGATGTGAGTTTGAGCAAACTCCAGGGGATAGTAAGGGACAGGGAAGCCTGGCATGCTGCAGTCCGTGGGGTCACAAAGAGTCCGACCCGACTTAGCAACTAAACCATAACAACATAGAATGTCACCCCCCAAATGGGCTGTTAGTGACATGGAATAGCAGGGGCAAAACGCAGGGACGCTGGAACAGACTTGTTTTAAATCCAAGCTCTACTACTTCACAGCTGTGTGAGACAGATAACTTAGCACCCCATCATTCAGTTTCCTCATCTATAAAATGGGACTCTTAATGGTACCACATCATATGAGAGTCGTTAAGATTAAGTGGGTTTATTTCCACAAAGAACCACAAAGTGATCAGAGGAGACTCAATACATGTTACACAGGCTTTATTACTTCTGAAATAAGTAAAAATTCACTCGGGAAATGAGATAAGATGGTAGGCAAGAAAACAGCATGCTGATGGAGCCAAGAGAGAAAGATTTTATTTTATTTTATTTTTTCTGAGTTGAAGGAAGAACAGAAAGATCTAGCATGCACTTCCGTCTTAAACCAAGCTGGCATCTCTTGTTTTTATCTTTCATGTCTGGAGTCAGGAGTCTCCGAAGACAATTGAGAAGAGATTGTGTTTGACTGATCAATCAAAAGCAGCCCCCTCGCTTGTCTTCTGAGACTCTGAATTAAAACCTCCAGGCGGAATGCGGTGGAGGACGGGCCGGAGAGAGGGCGGGCAGCTCCTCAGCACTGAGTGGGCTTTGATGGCACTGAAGCAACCAAGATAAAAGAGCTCCTCCCAGCAGAGCGGAAATTAAAATGGGAAGCATTTCATTAGGACCCGTCCCAGGAAAGGAGCCCTGGGCGGGGAAGGGAAAGCAGAGAGGATTCAGAATGCCACCAGCCGGTCCTGCCAGCAGGGCAGAAGGGGACAGGTTCCCTGCAAGAACACCTGTCTCATCCTTATGCTGCTGCGGTTACCATGACTGTAGACACCATGAGGCCCCTTTGCTGGAGCAACCACAGGAAGCCAGCAGCTCGCAGAATTAGGCCTTTTAGGGCACATGGCAATCTGAGCCCCACCTACCTGTGTTTTTTTGTTTTTTTTTTTTTTTCCTTTAAGTCTCTTTGTGCCTCTGTGTCTATTTGTCCCTGTTGGGCTTTCCTGGTGGCTCAGATGGTAAAGAGTCTGCCCGCAGTGCAGGAGACCTGGGTTCGATCCCTGGGTTGGGAAGATCCCCCAGAGAAAGAAACAGCAAACCACACCAATATTCTTGCCTGGGAAATCCCATGGACGGAGGAACCTGGCAGGCTACAGTCCATGGGTCGAGAAGAGTCGGACACAACTGAACACATCACAGCCTGCAGCAAGCCCGAAGTCTGTATGTGCTCCTACCAGTCCAGGCAGTCAACATCAGACAGACCTCAGTTTCCTCAGCCTCTAGAAATGTGACTTCTTCTGCCTGAACTGCCTTTCCTCTGTCTCTGCCTGTCGGGATCCTATGCATCCTTCAACACCCAACTCAAATATTACTTCTTCTCATAGGCCTTAGAGCTTCTATCTCTGATCTGTCTAGAGTTACCCTCTCCATGGACTTGAATTTTAGAACTTCAGTGCACCTAGTCATTTATGCATAAGTCAGAGTTGCACTAACCTCCCACCACAGTTTATTAGGTAGGAGTAGGAGAATGTAATTTATCTTATTTCTCATATCAGATTGAATCAGAGAATGTTGGAGCTGAACATGACCTAAGGCTTCCTTTAGCTCAGAGATGGCAAATTTACAGTGCATGAATACTGCTTCTTTCATCTGAGCTCATGGCAGACACCATGAATCATTCAGAGCATCCTTTACTTCTTTAGAAGCTGGCATCAGCACCCTTATGAACACAGTGTTTCAGGCAGTCACAATCAACATATATGATTTGATGTGCCAGCTCTGAACAAATCTAGTACCCTGCATTATATATGATGGAACCAAAATCCAGGTGAAAAATTAAGTGCTCTATGTCCAAGATCCAGGCTTCCATCTTTAAATTCCCCAGCTTGTCCCACTGTGGGTATACCATGCTGTTTCCCCAAACAGTGCTTTAGTCAGAACAGAACATATTATGGGTGTGGGTGTAAAATTAAATTCCAAATTAAAAATAGAAAAGTTGTGAGAAAACAATGTTTTCAAAGATTGGCTTTAGTTAATTGCATGGAATATTAATACATGCAATGAAAGGACCAGATTCTTTCATCTAATTGGTCTCTTTAAGACTTTTCGTAGGCTTTAAATATTCTAATAGGCATTGTGACTTTTCAGGAGAAATTACAATAGTTAGAATTTCTCAAATGCTTTAGCTCATGGAGCTATTTGGGCTAGGATCAGGTCAAAGATGGAGAAGGAAATGGCAATCCACTCCAGTGTTCTTGTCTGGGAAATCCCATGGAAGAGGAGCATGGTGGGCTGTAGTCCACAGGGTCGCAGAGAGTCAGATACCACTGAGCGACTGAGAACGCATGCAGGCAGGTCACAGAAATATTATGAGACAAAGCCTGCTTTGAGAAATGCTGATGAAAAGGAAAGAGTGTAGGTTTCCAACTGTCTTTGATTTCCACCCCAGCACTTTAGCTTGTGAGCTGTGTGTGTGCACATTCTAGTAAATACCTTGAGGTCTGCCTCATCCATAAAACAGGTGTAATAACCACCTCACAGGTGTAATGAACTAACATACTCCAAGTGACTGACGATGGTGGGTACTTAATAAATATTAATTCCACTGCCTAAATCCCAATGCACGGGCTTGAGAATGATTTTCTCAACTACAGTGCAAGACTCTTCAATTAAAATTATGTTTTGCCACTGTTTAATTGCTACATAAACATGTGGGCTCTTGTGTCTTATTTATTCAGCATTTATTCAAAATGAACTTTGTGTGTGTGTCAAAGACGATACAATGAGTTCATAAAAACATTCGCTTTTCCTTCTGAGAAAGCAGGAGAGTTATTCTCCAGTGTCCCTTTGAAGCTGGTTATGCCCCTAGTACTGAGTTCTGGCCATCAGAATTAACGTGGAAAGGACTTGGAGCTCTTCTGAGTCTCCAACCTAGAAGATCTGTGTAGTCAGTCATCCATTCTCTACAAGATGGAAAAAGCTTGGAAGCCTGCATCCTCTGGGTACCACTTGGAGGAATATTTCTCAGAAGGGCTGACAACTACAAACATGAGCTTTAGATCTTGGGTAAATGGGCAAAATAACAAAAGCAAACATGTATAACTGCTCAGACTCTGAGACTGTAGGGTTTAGTGTTATCTCAACACAGTTACTTAACTTTGGCACTATTGCAATTTTGGGCTGGATAATCACTTGCTGGGGGAGGGAGGTGGGAGATTGTCCCGCACATCAAAGGCTGCTGAGCTGTACTCACCAGATGCCCACAGCAAAGCCCCCAGTTGTGGCGAGCACAGCTGTCCCCAAACACTGCTCAAGGTTCCCTGAGGAGCTCATTTGCTCACCTTGAAGACATGCGACTTAGCCTGACCCAGTGAGCACACTACGCACTGACAATCTTAATGGCTTGCAAGCTTGTTGAAACACGGTACATATAGATTACAGATATCATATATTAAGGCATTGTACTGCATGTTAGAAAAATGGTACCGATGAACCTATCTGCAAAACAGAAATAGAGACACAGGTATAGAGAATGCATGTATGGACACCAAGGGCGGAAAGAGGAGATGAAATTGGAGATTTTGGTAAAGAATCTGCCTGCAGTGTAGGAGACTCTGGTTTGATTCCTGGGTTGGGAAGATCCCCTGGAGAAGGGAATGGCTACCCAATCCAGTATTCTGACCTGGAGAAGTCCATGGACAGAGGAGCCTGGCAGGCTCGTCAGTCCATGGGGTCACAAAGAGTTGGACATAACTGAGTGACTTTCACCTTCATATACACTACAATATATAAAAATAGATAAGTAATGGGGAAAAAAACAGCTGTAGATGTAACTGCTTGAGCATCTCTCTAGATTCCAACTCTTCCTGAGCCATATAGCCTTCAGGATGAAACATCCATAGAAAGAAGGAAAATGCGTCCAGTCAACCTAAATCATTGTGACTTGATTTGCAAGGAAACTTATCTCCTGCCACACCTGGAACCTCATCTGTCTACAACAGGCCAAGTCGCCAACTGCAGTACTGTCTGAGAGGTGGCAGGGGTTGACGGATGGGGTGGGGGTAGAGTTCAAAGACCAGATTGTTCATTTCTGACACTCAGTAAGTTAACTGTTATTCCAGGAAGAGACCAGCAGACACAGTCCACAAACCCAAAGGTTGGCTCCAGAAGCAAATCATCTTGAAAGCATTTGTAAAATAAATTCAAGCTGGTTTCTTCCTTGCAGGCTGTCTCAGAACCTTGAATAGGGTCATATGCTTGTGAATCCCAGAGAGAAGAGATAGAGTTTCCCAAGAGGTGCTAGTGGTAAAGAACCTGTCTGCCAAAGCAGGAGCCATAAGAGACACAGGTTCAATCCCTGGGTGGGGAAGATCCCCTGGAGGAGGGCATGGCAACCCACTCCAGCATTCTTGCCTGGAGAAAGCCATGGACAGAGGAGCCTGGTGGGCTACATTTCGGGGGGCTACAAACAATCGGACATGACTGAAGCAACTTAGCACACACGCTAAAGATGCTTCCCCAGTTTATTTGATCCTGAAACAGGAAGATGTTGTAACAGGGAGTAAGTGGATGCGAAAAGAGCATTTGTTGAGAACACAGGCTTTTGACGAGAAACAGACCCTGGTTGATCCTGACTCAGGCTCTCTGAACCTCAGTTCCTCATCTATAAAATGGAGATAACAATGTCTCCTTCGAGGAGTGGAAATAATGCACAGAAACCAGTTAGCACGGTTATTGACACCGGAAGGGTGAGATAAATGTGAGCTTTCATCATTATCAATGCCATTGCGGCATGGATTCTCGTACGGAAAGAGTTTTCTTATCTAATTTGCCTAGTAATCAATCAAAAATCCAAGGGGACTGTTGAGTAAAATGTTAAATAAATCCAGAGGAATCACGATGAAACATTCATAATATATGCTCTGCACTAAAATATCTTTACAACTCTCCAAGGGATTCGTCTTTTTAATGCAGTATGTGAGGCAGTGCTGGGGACGGGGGTGGGGGACGCTATTGATTAGAAGGCCCTTTGGCGGTGACTTTTAAATCTGGGCCTTCTGTGCCACTGATCATATTAGAGCTCTTTGCAGCTGAGTTTGGGGGGAAGGGAGTTGTGACTGAGCCCCAGGGAACACTCCCAGGCTGCTGCCTTTTGCTGTCGTGCTATGACCCTCGAAGTAGTAAGAGCTTCCTGCATATACAAGGTTTAAATCCCATAAAGCTGAAGAGCTGAAAGTGTAAGAGGCCACTCTCCCCAAAGATGCTACACATCCCAAATCCATTTATTGTTGTTTTGTCACTAACTTGTGTCCGACTCTCTGTGACCCCATGAACTGCAGCATACCAGGTTCCTCTTCCTTCACTGACTCCTGGAGTTTACTCAAACTCATATCTATTGAGTTGGTGATGCCATCCAACCATCTCATCCTCTGTCACCCTCTTCTCCTTTTGCCTTCAACCTTTCCCAGCATCAGGGTCTTTTCTAATAAGTCAGCTCTTCGTATCTGGTGGCCAAAGTATTGTAGCTTCAGCTTCAGCATCAGTCCTTCCGATGAATATTCAAGGTTGATTTCCTTGAATATTGGACTGGTTTGACCTCCTTGCAGTCCCAGGGACTCTCAAGAGTCTTCTCCAGCACCACAGCTTGAAAGCCTCAATTCTCCAGTACTCAGCCTTCTTTATGGTCCAACTCGCACATCCATACATAACTGTTGGAAAAACCATAGCTTGGAATATACAAAACAAGATGTCTCTGCCTTGACAAACGGAAATTCATCCCAATGTATCCTGAGTCTGTTCTGTGCATCCATATAATTTAACTCCAATACAACATGTGCCCATTGATACCTCCTGTATCAGATGCTGGTGGAAAAGAACAATCGCCATGACCACCTCTTCAAACGTTTGTTATGGTTCTATTTCTGGTGCCTATGTAGCGAATGCTCATTGTGTACTAGGTGGTAAGAAATTCAGCCTCTTTTTGTTGCAAAAAACAGAAACTCAGCTCCAGCTTATCTAAGCAAGAAGGGAAGTATATTAGGAACTTTAAAACTTGAGTCTGCTTCAGGTACAGCTGGATCCAGAGCCTAAAATGCTGATATCAAGATTATGTTTCACTCTCTTCTTCTCTTTACTGCTCTTTCCTCTTTATCTCTTTTTCCTCAGATTGATCCCTCCTTCTAGTGACAAGATGAATGCCAGCAGCTCCAAGCTAATATTTATAGCTCGCAGAAACCATCATGGAATGGCTCAGACAGTAAAGAATCTGCCTGCAATGCAGGAGACTCAAGTTTGATCCCTGGGTTGGGAAGATCCCCTGGAGAAGGGAATGGCTACCCACTCTAGTATTCTTGCCTGGAGAATTCCATGGACAGAGGAGGAGCCTGGCAGGCTACAGTCCATGGGGTTGCAGAGAGCTGGATGTGACTTTTAGTGACTAACACTTTTCACTTTCATCCTCTTGGCTTTAGCAAATGTCCACATATTGATTCTGATTAGATAGACTTCAGTTATGAGACTGCTCCTAAACCCATCACTTGCGGTCCATGATACAGAAAATGCTGACTAATAGGCTTGGGTCAATTTCCTAATCTTAAATTCAAGAGGTTGAAGCATCCCACTGAAACTACACACATTAAAGTGATTTCTTTAAGGGAGGAAAAAACTGCATGATATAACAAAAAACAAAGGAGAAATCGATGCTGAGCTGGTTAAAGAGACAGCAAGAGGGAGAGTTTTTGCAAAGTTCACCTATACGAGATTTTAATACTGGAAGCCTGGCCTGCATATTGTATACAAGAAGACTGAAGGACCAAACAGTTAAAATCCACCTGCTACCATGTGACTGGCTGGAAACCCAGGAAGTCAGCCTCCAAATGCACTCTTAAACACACAAGCTTTCCACAAAGATGGCCTAGGTACCATTTTTCTTGTGCATTTTCTGAAAGGTCAGAGATGGGGTGGTCTGGAGGGGAACAGGGGAGAAATTCCTGGAAATGTAGTTCCTTCTATGTCTTTTGAACCTCAGATCTGAATCCAACAAGGTATGTCTTGTTGTGTCATGACCTCTGAATCAACCTCCCTTATCATCCTTGGATCTCGGTATTTTCTATGAAAGTGTAAGGGCTGATACAACAGTAATAGTTCTTAGTTGAAACACCAGAAATGGGTCATCTCACTTAAGCACAAAAGGGATTTATTGAAATATTATTTAAGTTGTTCATGGATTCACCAGAAAAGATGGAGAACTAGGCTTGAAAGAGATCCAGGAAGAGGGGAAGTTGGGCAACTTGTGTTCCAGCCAAAATCATGCTCAGAACTAGTTTGGTGACATCACTGACATTGAATTCTAACCTGCTCCACTCATCCTGGACACTGCTGGGTCTCCTGGCAAAGGCCCCCCCAGCTTGTTATAATTTCAGAGCTGGGTACTGCTGGTTCCAAGGATGGTAAGTGCTGGACCTGTGAGTTGGGGTGGTCACTCTCCCAATATCTTGTTTCATAGACTCTCTATTCCCTGTTCAGGAGAACATACATGTGATTGGCTCAGTCTACATCTCCCATGGGTGGTTCTCAACAGGGGTAACTTTGCCTGCAGGAGACACCTGGCAATGTCTGGGGACAGTTTGGGATGTCACAACCAGGGCGATGGGTTCTACTGAACCCATCTACTGGCTCCCAGTCATAGGAGCCAGAGATGCTTCTAAACATTCTACACTACACAGGACAGTATGCACTCTGGTCAAAAATGTCAACCATTCAGACATTGAGAAATTCTCTCCTACCTGAAGAGAAGGTTGGAAAAATGGAGTCTGTTGTAATTTCTATATCCTATCAAAAGAGGTAAGCTCTGCTTCCCTCCAAAACTTGTAAGATGGAAAATTCCTTATAGAAAGGAAGGAAGTGATGATGCTAAAAATAAGTCTCATTATAGATAGATATCTCAGGACTTCCCTGGTGGTCCAGTGGTTAAAAATCTGCCTTGCAATGCAAGGGACTCTGGGTCCACCCCCGGTCAGGGAACTAAGATCCCACATGCCATGCAGCAACTAAGCCCGTCTGCCACAACTACTGAGCCTGCACACCACAACTAAAGAATCTGTGCATCACAACAAAAAATCCCTCATTGATGCAACAAAGAGTTCACGTGCAGCAACTAAGACCCAATGCAGCAAATAAATAAGTAGGTCACTCAGTTTTGTCCGACTCTTTGCAACCCCATGGTCTATACAGTCCATGGACTTCTCCAGGCCAGAATACTGGAGTGGGTAGCCTTTTCCTTCTCCATAGGATCTTCCCAACCCATGAATTGAACTGGGGTCTCCTGCACTGCAGGTAGATTCTTTACCAACTGAGCTATCAGGAAAGCCAAATAAATAGATAGACACCGCAAAGCTATTGTTGGTGGTCTCTTAGAATCCTCCTTATATATGTCTGATATCAACATCTCAGCCTTTCTCCAAATTCTTCACCATGTACATCTGTCTTCATATCTAGTAGTTTGGTTGCTTGATTCTTCTAGGTACTTTAGTTTGATCATGCCAGCTCTATCTTTCTGCTTCTCAACCAAATTGTTACAGCTCTTGAAATCCTACCCTTGGAACATCTTCCAAGAAGAGCCAAGTTCCAATATCGCTTTATCTTCCTTCATGGCTCCCTCAACAAGGCTGCCAGTTCCACAAGGAGAAAAGACAATCATGTAACACCACACCAAGATGCCTGATACATTGTTTCCAGTTCTCAAAGTGCCTGTGCTGATGCTGAAGAAGGAATTCATAAGACCTGGACTCCATCTCAGGCCTGTCCGTGCTGATCGTGCGCGGCCACCTCTCCAGTGGACTCTGAACTCTGTGCTTAGTGCCTATGGGAATCACAATGGAAAGATAGGACCCGCTCTGAGCAGGGGAATCTTGAAGATCACATCCAGGTTACTCATTGCCTAAGAGGAAATATACCGTAATCACCCCTGTCTCCGGATAGGTGATAAATTTTTTCCCGTATCTATCAGGATGTAATCACAGGCTTATCGATTATTAACTGGTTGGAACGTGACCATAGGCTTACTGATTATTAACTGTTTGGAATGTAACTGCGGGCTCATTGATTATTGACTGTTTGAATACATAACACGTGAATGATGATTATTGTAGTCGTATTTACCCTTCCTTTGTTTATGTAAGTCTCAAGGGAATTGGGGTGGTGGGTTTGGACACGTACACATGGGGTATAAAAGATTTTCGCAAATGCTGGTCAGGGTCCTTGGCTAAGAGTAGACTCTGCCTTGGGCCCGCCGGTGTAATAAACTGCACTCCACTATTTGCATTGTCCTGAGTGAGTTTGTTTCCCGGAAAGCGTGGCTATAACAATGCCAACAAAGACATCCTTATTCAGAGACAAACAGCCATGTGTGTGTGCAAGTCTCAAGAGGTTGTACAGTTTGTTTGTTGTTTTTTTTTTTAATATTTTAATATTTATTTTGTTACACCTATCTCAAAATCTCAAGTTAAATGGTTTTAACTGGGATCTTGATGACCCCAGGTGAAAGGAAGGACTTCAGCCACTCTCTTCTTGGCCCTCGGGAGTGCCATGGAGAAGGCAATGGCCAGTTAGGCAAAAGAGTGCAGCTGGGAGCATCAGGGAGGGATTGTAATTCCAACTGGAATGAGTGACTTCACGCCACTAGGCCCCTAAGAATGGGTTCCAGGAAGAGGCTATAAAGTCAGAGAGGAATTGGGAGAAAAATTAAAACCATCCCATGCCTGCCTCTCCACCTGCAAGAGAATATACAGCTCAGGCAACCCGCACCACAAAAATCATCCTTAGATGAAATTACAGTTCAGACAGCAAGGAAACCCAACAAATGAAGCAGTTTTTCAGCCCAGCAAGCCTCTTTGTGTCATTTCAAAATTGCAGCTGACACTTTAATATTTAAACAGAGCAGAAGAGATATGGATTATTTATTTTCTTTTACTTTAATTTTACTTCTGTACCAGTTCCCAACTTTTTTTTTTTAACTTTAAAACAACAAAGCCCTACATTTTAACAGCAGTTTCTGCTCGATTCATCAGGTTATGAATGTTAACCTGACATTTATAATCCACCAAAGCCTTTTTCAATGCCTTTGTCCCATTATCTGCTTCTATATTGCTATGAAATTACACTGAAAATATTTTTTGCTCTGGGCAAAACTAGTCATATAGAATTTGACTATGATCTATATATTTATGGAGGAAAATTAATCTTCAATGCTTCAAACTTTTTATGCCTCATAATTTTATCAAAAATGTCCAAATGCATCATAATGGAGCTGCCAAAGACATGAAAAATGTCCCACTTTCTTCTCAAGCTTTGGGAAAAAAAAAACATGCTTTCAGGATGCCTTTTGAAGGCATTGTCTGGTTATACTGTTTTATGGGCAATGCAACAACTGTAGCAGAAGCCAGTGAAAATCTAACAATATAGGAGAAACTATGTAATAGCCCGTTTTAGATCAGTCATGGATCGCCCAACAGAACTGTTCTATTGGTCGAAGCAATTGTAAAACACCACTTATCCAGTCAAAGAAATGTTTTAAATCCACATTAACGTGAAATAAACTACAGATGTGTGAACAGTTGCAAGTGACAGAAACCCAACTCAAGCAAAATGAAAGAAAAAAGGCACTGAAGGACTCAAATAACAAGTCTTGGGTGTTACTAGCTTTGGAACAAAGGCCCAGAGAATGCAATCAGGCATACATTTCTCGTCATTTTTCCAAGTGTGTCCACCCATGTGGCGGACATGATACACACTGGTACACCCATGTATTAGAGCCCACCCATCACAATAAAGGGCTTCCCAGGCGATGTAGTGGTAAAGAACCCGCTTGCCAAGGCAGGAGGTGCAGGTTCGACCACTAGGTTGGAAAGATCCCCCCCACCAAGAAGGAAATAGCAGCCCACTCCAGTATGCTGGCATGGCAAATCTCATGGACAGAGAAGCCAAGCGGGCCACAGTCCACAGGGTTGCAAAGAGTTGGACACGACTGAGTCCATCACAAGAAGAGTGATTTCCTTCTTAGCTTTGGTAGAGAAGTCCATGAGAAGACTCTGATTGGCTCAACTCACATGTCCATCTCGGAATTAATGACTGTGGCCAATAAGGGGAGCCCTCTGATCTGGGTTACACCTCCTGTGGTAGGTGGGAGGGCAAGGCCAATCCTATGGGATGAATCTCCATCAGGAAGAACCACTGTTCCAGCAGAAAGAAAAGGTGCTCTGGGCAGGTGCTTATAGAGATGACCACCCCCACTGGTGCTGGATTTGGGAAGTGGTATTTCCATGTGTAAATTACTAAGCTATTCCATTCTGGTTTCCACTGAAAATCCTAGAAACCATGTGTCTTGCATGGATTTTACAGGGATCTGACTAAAGATTTCTGTTTATACCCATAGCGAAACTCTAGTTTTTACTCTTCTACATTAGACAATGGTGGTTGAAGTTCTCCATTGATCTATTCAAACTACCCTTTTTCTATCTTCTTCTGGACTCTGCTCCCTTCACCTCTGGTTGTCTTCAACTCTTCTTTCTGAATGGTTTTTTAAAACAAACTAAAGTTGTCTTTGAGCTAGAAAGGTGTCACCCACTGCAACATTTTAGCTCCCACTTCCTACAGATCAACAGGATTTGGGCTCACTGTCTTCTTATTTCATTTGTTGTGAACAGAAACTTGGATCTGGCTCTGTGATTACCCTTTGGTGTTTATGCATTTATGGACTCATTCATCCATTTAGCAAATATTTAGTGAGCTCCTGTGATGTCCTGGGTACCATGCTGGGGGTCAAGGATAAAACCAGGTTCAGTTCTATCCTCCTAGCACTGAGAATCTTGAAGAGAAGATAGATTGTTCCAATAGATAACTGGATAACTGTGATGTATGCTCATGCATGTACTGTGGGAGGTGGTGGTGATGGTGATGATGGTGGTGGCGGTAATAGAACGGACATACTGTACTATCAAAGAAGCCTATTTGTAGTCAGAGAAGTCAAAAGGATTCTTTCCCAAAGAATCAATATTTGTCCTGTGGTCTGAAGGATTAAGTAAAGAACATGGTGGGGGGGGGGGGGGGCGGGGAGGAATAAAGGGACGAACAGACCATGAAGGCTGCCAAGAAGTCTTTCTCTGAATCTCATTTTCCTAGTCCCAATCTGGACAAGTGAGTTTTGGTCAATAATTCCAAATTCTCATCCACAATGTAAAACATTCACTGAAAAATTTCAACCCATGAAAAGCCCAAATGTGTATGAGTTGAAAAATTCTGTATGTCAACATTTCATAGGTATTTTACATCAATCTTTTTAAAAGAAAAATATATTATAGAGCACTATAAGTAGTAGCCATAGATTTGTGCTTCTGTGTTCAGTTGCCATGTCATGGCGAACTCATGGACTATAGCCCGCCAGGCTCCTCTGTCCATGGAATTTTCTGGGCAAGAATACTGGCATGGGCTACCATTTCCTACTCCAGGGGATATTCTCTATCCACAAATCGAACCTGTGTCTCCCTGTATCTCCTACGTTGGCAGGCAGATTCTTTACCACTGAGGTACCTGGGAAGTCTATATATTTAGTGGCCATTGATTGAGAAAATGCATAAAGATGAAAACACTACTATAAGCTTGATGTTTTACATGACTTTGCTTTACATTCTTCATAAGAGTATTATACAGATTTGAAAATTAGCTAGATATATATGCAGATATTAGCCACTTTCTCTACAGCAAGTGGATGGCGGGTTCACCTAAGGACTGAAGAACTTACTGGGACAAATTCATGTAGCTCACGCCCACCCCCGGCAGCCTGTGGCTCACAGGCTGTGAGCAAGGGGAGACATCTGTTACTTGTTTGTGCTGCTCCTCATCTGTTCATTTTGTGAACTGCTCCCCACCCGCTGTGATTCCGAGGTATCTATCCATCAAGATCCCCTCTCCCAGCCTCTCAGGTGTGGATTGGACAATTTCTCTGGGGAAGTGACATGGGAAATGGACAGAGTACAGAGATGCCCTCTTAGATTTCCCCAGCTTCTCTCAGAAGCCAGGGGTCATCCTCCCATTGTATAGAGGAGAGATTCTTCTCAGAGTAAAGCTGGGAGACATAGAAAGAACCCATGGCTTCAGGCGAGATAGAGGTCATTTAGCCTCTGGACTTCCTGTGTATGAGCTAATCATTTCGTCTTCCTTCTCCCAACATCTCAAATCAGTGTGAGCTGGTTTTCTATGACTGGCTGCTGGGAATAAGCTTGATTAGGACTACCACTTCCACTAGTCCAAGCCTTTGCAGGTTTGAGCCTATAGTCAGAGAGTCCTTTAGGACACAGGAGCTCACTGTGACATGGAAAGTCAGTTATTACACAGAGGGTCAATTATTACACAGAAATCATTACTACAGTGAGAGTCAGCTTTTACATGGAGTCCACGCTGGCACAAAGAGATCGTTATTACATAAAGAGACCACTGAGTCATTTATTACAGGGGGCGTTTATTACACAGAGTCGTTTGTTAAGCAGGGAATCTATTATTACACAACAGCCCACTCTTATACTGAAAATTATTACATAGATTCCATCAGGACATAGAGAGATAAATACACAGTCATAATACATTGGAGAACCCTGTTTGTTTAACCACCATGTCCTATGTCTGGATTCCAGTCATTTCTGAGAGGCAAACCCTCTCTCTCTCTAAGAAAGATTCCACAGTGCCTACAGAGGAGTGAAGTGTCCAGGCACAAATCATGGGGATTGTTTCAAAGAAGGGAAATATACGCCAACAGGGCTAGTGATCTATAATGCATGGGGGAGAAACAGGAAACAGAACTGCCTATAGACCTGTGTCCAACACCATCATTTGTTAGCTATTTCACCTTGACCATTGGCTTAATGTCTCTGTACCTTGGTTTCTTTCTCCATAAAACAAAGTTCTTAATGGTTCCTACCTCACATACCACATCTCCGGCTTCTCCAGTGGTCAACTGTATTTTTCTTGTTGTTGGAAATATAGACTATATTCACTTCCTAGGGCTACTGTAACAAATAACCCAAACTTGGTAGCTTAAACAATAGAAGTTTTTACTCTCTTGAAGGTGTGGAGGCCAGAAGCTGGGAATCAAGGTATCACAGGGCTGGTTTCTTTTGGATATCCTAGGCAGAACATGCTCCATCCCCTTCTCTTCACTCCTATTGGCCACTGGGCATCCTTGTTGATCCTTAACCTGTAGACCCATGATTCCAGTCTCTGTTCTGTCTTCCTATCACCTTCTCTGCATCTCTGTATTAAATTTGTGTTCTCCTGATCAATGTTTCCATGGAATCTACGAGTATAACCACTAGTCTATACTCTATATCTCAAATCTTTCTCTTACAAGGATACCTGCCAAGATGTAGGGCCCAAATTTCAAAATCCATAACTTAATAACATCTGCAAAGACTCTTTCTCCAAACAGGGTCGGGTCAAATTCAAAAGTTCTGAGGAATAGGATATCAGTGAGAGTGTGTGTATATGTGTGTGTATACACACATATACACACACACACACATATATATATTAGTATCCTTATTCCACCCACTACATGGATGGTCATCTTCAATTGCAAAAATTAGTAAAGCACTTTTATAAACAGAAATATATATACGTGTGAGATATATATATCTTGCTCACACCTCTCATGTAACTACTTCTTATTTCAAAAAGCCCTAAAGGATCCATGTTTCTGCTTGTGGCAGGATATGTAAATTTATGGCAATTATTACCTTGATGAAAAGAGTACATGATAAGTCTTAATACAATTGCAAGCTCTGAAACCAAGGACTAATTTTAAGCAGTAAATGACATTAACCTGTGTTCCCAGGAGTACATTAGGATTTTCAAAATACAGCACTTTCTCCTCGCGCTGCCTGCATACAAATGGGACTCAATTTATTGCAAATGGTATTCCTGAGCCCAGTGCCAGTGACATAATTAAGAAATGTATTCAGCCTATTACTAATTTAACAGTGTTCGGGGTTCTTATCAAAAAGCCGTGCGTCTCCCCACAGTGTCGCCATCAAATTTATGCATTGTAAATACAAATATATTTTATTCATAGTGGATTCTTGCAACTTCAATTATGCAATAAGTATTTATTTGGAATTCATTCTTTTCCCCCATTTGATAGCCATCATTAATTCATGTGAAACTGATTAAGCCTCTTGTAAAGCTCCAGCAAACACCTTAGAAGACAAACTCAATTTGTAAGGATGTAGTTGTTGTCATGATTCTTTCAAATCAAGAAAAAAATAGCGGCTGGACCAAATAACTTCAGGGCTGGCTGGTGCTTAGCAAAACAGTGGAGTAGGATAAGTTGGATTTTGTGGCACCAATTTTATTGTTGATGGGGGCATCCTTCTCACCTCCCACAGCATCCAGCTCCTAATACTGGTGCCCAAGAGGCCTTTCTAACATCTCCCCGGTGTGTTCTTTATCCAGTCTCCCTCGGTTCCTTAGATGGAAACACCATAGATTCAAGTGTTGCAGGAAGGGGGACCTCTTTCAGGGCCTTTGTGGGCTCTTGTTTAACACTGGGAAGTGAACTGTCCGAGGAGACATGCATGAGCTGACAAAGCAAGAGACACTGGGAAAGGGTGCTCAGGCGGAGAGCATTAGGGTAAGGGAACCCAGAATTGCTCTGCCAGATAGCTCAAAGTCTTGGGTTCTATGGTGATGGGGTGAGTTTCCAGATTTCTGGGGCCAATCATTTGGACTCAGGGTCCTTCCTGGTGGTGCAGGCATTGCCCAGCCAAGATGGATGCCAGCGAGAAGGATTCTGGGAGGTGGAAGGACACGTGGCATCGCCTTTCGATGTTTCCTGAACTCTTCCGGTTGGTGGTGGCTTGTTAGTTCCTTTCTAGGACCTCTGCCCATAAAATAACTCATTAAAATAGTTACTATGGTGCATGGACAAGGTGGGTGGTTTCAGAGTGCTTCCCCTAACACACGTTCATGCCTTCCCCTTGCTTTCAGCAAAAATTTTCTTGGAAGAGGGGAGAATGTCTCCCAGAAGAAAGATGGCAACCACCGCTACTTTGGAGTAAAAATGGAAGAAATTAAGGGAGGGATGCTATTTCAAATGGGTCCATCTGGCAGCTCTGAGAAGATGACCCTGGGATAGAGAAGTAAATGAAATGCAGGAATCAACAGATGCCTGGAGGAAGGGCAAGCTTGGTAAAGTTGTCTGCCCAGGAAAGCACCTAAAACCAGGTGCCAGGATAATAATGGTCAGGAAACTGTGACAAGATGCTAATTAAATGCCCATGGGGGTTCATTGAAAATAGGTTTAAAAGCCTGTGCTGGTCACAGAGAAAAGCCAGATTCCTTCTCTCTTTAATGATGCTACCATTTTCTGAAATGAGGCCTCTTAGGCAGAGCCTGGAGTGAACGCATTTCAAAGGAGACGGTTTGACACATCATCAAAGCAAGTGGTTGGAACCCTCAACCCAGGGAAGGGAGGTGACAGACAGACAGCCCCTAGGTTCCAGGCCCCCATCTCTCCAACCCCCTGGCCCCATCCCATTTGAAGACGGCACACTGGCAGACTCTCTTATCACGAAGCACAGACAATGACAACTGCCAAATCTTCCAGCTTCTCTGAACGATTGTCCAAAGCCCACTCTCTCCCAGGACCACAAATCTCCTTCTGGGAGAAATGATCTTGAGCAGCTTTCATGACAAGCTGACTTGCTGAGAATCCCTCTCTCCTCCTCCGCACACCTAGTTGTTGACTCAAATGTCACTTCCATGGGGGATTATGTCCTGATCAAATAGACAATATCATGTCTCCCTGTCATAGACTCTTGGGGCTTCTTAAGAGCCTCCCAGTGCCTAGTTTTATGAGACCATGTGGTTAATGTCTATTCAAGCTGTAACCTCCAGGAAACTCAGGTTGTATTGCTAAAAGGTAAAGGTTTAAAAAGGATAAAATTGTGAGTCTCTTACAAATGAACACATCTCAAAAATTTTTACTTAACTCTTTCATTTATAAAGGAACAAGGAAGATGTTAATACTCAGAGGAGGATCTAAAGGGCAGAGAAATATACAGGCATCAGAAATGTTGGGGGGGAAAATGCACAAACAGTGGCAAAACTAGCAACACTGGTCAATATCCACAGGGCAAGAATCAATTGCATTCCCTGGGACACAATTTGCATTTCTATGAACAAGAGTCATTTGCATTGCTATCAGCTTTCTACAATTTACAGAGCTGTAAAATAGCTCAAAGACAGGGAAAGAGTGAGATAGTGCAGAGAAGAAGGCCAGATAGGACCCCACAGTCATCTTTCTGGCGCTTGTCAAAGTGTTTCACAGGTTTTCTCAATTTTGCTCATCTTGTTTGCTTTCCACTGCTTTGCCAAGTGCTCACAACACAGCAGATCCTTGGTGAATATTTATTAAATGAAAGGCAGTGTTGTGAAACAGGAGGGAAAAGGGCAGGGCACAATCTTTAAAAAAAAAAAAAAAATGACATAACCTAAGACAGGACATAAACTGATTGAAACCAAATAGGTCCAAGATGGCAAATGAGTTGACTTCCACTAGACCCTAAGCCTCGGTATACGCCATTGTTACATATCAGTAAGTTAAATAATAGACCTACAGGTGCCATGACAGCTAAAATCAACCATAAAGGTCAAAAAGTGGGCTGTGGCTCCAATCCTGGAAATCCTCCCCCCTCCCCTCAAAAAGCTAGAGTCCTCCTCCCACTTATTAGCCTATGAAATTACCCAATCCTATAAAAACTGACAACCGCCTACCCTGGTGCCACTCTTGCCTTCTGAGATGGCCCACACTCTTGTCTGCAGAGTGTTTCTCTAAATAAATCCTCTTCTTACCTACCACTTTATCTCTCACTGGATTCTTTCTGCAATAAGACATCAAGAACCTGATCTTCACTAAGTCCTGAGACCACGTGTGATCTCAGTTAAAAAATGCATGAGTTCAGACCCATGGGTTCAGGTTCCAATTAGGTTACACAGTTCCATATGTATTTATTGAATAGGAAATATATTTTGCATTCAGTGGGGGTGGTTCTCAATCTGAACCTATGTATGTTTCCTCAGAAAGCATGTCTGTTCCTGTCTTATGGACAGGCGAAGAGGTTCCACCAGGATCTTGGGAGAAAATATGGTAAATAACACACTTGACTCAGTAGTAAATTCTCATTGCTCAGAGGAGACAGTGTGCCCACCATACATGCACCTGTTTTAATATATGGATGCCTTAAAAGAGGTTCGATGCTCCAGGCACAATTAAGAAAACAGTTTTCTAAGGAGATCGCGAATGCAAAAAGGTTTTGGAAATGGTAAAATGTTAAAGTACTGGAGGACGAGATAATAAAGCATTCATCCCAAATTTGTGTCACATGGATTTAGACGTAGGAAGATATTGACTCAGTCAATAAAAAAATTTTGTACCCCCCACTTTCAGTTTAGCACATAATTTAGGAAACAAAACCTTGCCCCCCTTTTCATCCCTTTGATCACATCAATAAACACTTACCAGTTCCTAAATCTCATCTCTAGCTTCAAAGTACCTCACTCACACTGGTTCTAAGACCCTGGAAGGAAGCTTTGCAATGTATTTATTTGATTATACTTTTTTTCCCCCTAAAATATCAAAGGCTAACTATTCTACCTGGTATTGGTTAAGATTACTGATTACATTTTATCAATACCTCCATCACAGTTCCCCTCATGTTGGGTGACATTCCAAAGGCACAGACATTCAGAGGGAGGGATCCATCAAAGAGAACTTGACTTGGGGATGCATTTAATTGGGATGTTGTTTTCAGTCATTGCCATAGAGAATTAAATTACTGCTATATCCCAGTATAGGAATGGCTTCAAGGAATATGGATATACTCATCCCATTGTGTACAGTCACTAGGAGTCATGATATAAAAATTCTAGGAAGAAGTTATATCATGATTGATATACCTGAGTTGTATAGCCCCCAGATCTGGAAATACATAAATAAGGAGAGAAAAACATGATTTGAGGTATAAGGAGGTAGATGCTAGTCTGCAGGAAATTCTTGCAGTCATTAGATGTGTAAAATTCTTATGTCACTGATTTGGTTTTCATTGATATATTTGGTTCTCAATGATATTGACTCAAAACGGAATTGACTATCAACAATGAAAGTGAAAGTGAAGGTCTCTCAGTCATGTCCAACTCTTTGTGACCCCATAAGGGATCTTCCCAACCCACGGATCAAACCCAGGTCTCCTGCATTGTGGGTGGATTCTTTACCAGCTGAGCCACCAGTGAAGTCCAACTACCAGAAGGGATATACTCAAAAAAGATACAGCTTATACAATTTTAAATGCTGCATACTTTTTCCAATTTAAAATTTTTAAAATAAGAAATATTTTACGTAGATGTTATCAAAATTCATGTGGTTTTAGGGCATAAACCTATAAAACAGTGAGGATGTGGTCACATGTTTTATCAAGTACGGTCATCAATAATAGTAGAAAAACATCTCAAATCAACAAAACAATTATCTTTCTTTTCTATGAAAAATATCCCCAAATCATCATCCTAAGAAAAAGCAATCAAAGAATATGCAGCTAAAAGGTGCAAGAAAAAAGTATCCTGTAGGTGTGTCAGAAAGCTAATAAAGAGAAAACAGTTCATCATTTCTCTGGATTTTGTGATGCTTTGTGCTTTTTCTTGGCTTGTAAGAATCTGTAATTTGCTGTGATTTATGTTCTCATTCTAAATAAAAACATATTTCACAACATATTTTTTGCTCATGATTTTTTTTTTTTTTCCTTAAAGAGGGCCTTGGATTTAAGCATAACTGTCAGGCCCTATACAGCTTGGACCTAGACGTGCTCTTGGTATGGGAGAGTGGGGGTCATTCCTTGGCCCACTCCATCCTTATCCTCACCCATCACTGATTCCCTCACTCCAAGAGTGGGAGATAGAGTGGAAGTCAGAAACATCATATTATGGAACTTCCCTGGTGGTCCAGTGGTTAAGACTCCATGATTCCATTGCAGGGAATGCAGGTTCAATTCCTAGGCAGGGAACTAAGATCCCACATGCTTCGTGGCATGGCCAAAATTTTTCTTTTTAATTAAGATTTTAAAAATTAATACTAATTACAAAAAAGAAACATCCTAGTATACAACACTTGATAATTCTAAAACCTTTTAAAAAATAGTATTTGCACAGTTGCCACAGTGTAAATATGTCAAAATGGCAACATCAAAATATCAAATTTCATTCAAAACAGACCCATGACCCACTCCATCTGATTCCAAAGCTCTACTAACACAAGCTTCCCTTTCCATCAACATGGGACAGCCTGTGTGTCATGGAGGAAATTCCCAAATAATTTAGATTTGTTAGGTATAAGGGGGCTTCCCAGGTGGTGCTAGTAGTAAAGAGCATGCCTGCCAATGCAGGAGAGGTAAGAGATGCAGGTTTGATCCTTGGGTTAGGAAGATCCCCTGGAGGAGAAAATGGCAACCCACTCCAGTATTCTTGCCTGGAGAACCAATGGACAGAGGAGTCTGGAAGGCTTCAGTCCACAGGGTCGCAGAGTTGGATATGACTGAAGTGACATAGCATGCATGCACATAGGCATATCTGCCCCAAAATACCCACATCCAGATCCCCAGAACTTGAGGATACATCACCTTCCATGACAAACGGCGAGTAGAGTTTCAGATAGAATTGAGGTTGCCAACCACCTGACCTTGTTGAGATGGGGCAATTATACTGGATGGTCCAGGTGGGCTCAGTATAATCACAGGAATCCTTCTGCATGAAGGGGAAAGAAGTGAGTCAAAGAAAGAGGTATGACCACAGAAGCAGGGTCAGAAAGATGCTGTTACTGACTCCGAAAATGAAGGAGCTACAAGCCCAGGAATTCAAGTGGCCTTGAGAAGCAGGAAAAGCCAAGGAAATGGATTCTCCCCAAGAACTTACAGAAAGGAATGTGGCCCTGCCAAACCCTGAATTTCAGTCCAGGAAGACAGGTGTCAGATTTCTAACCTACAGAAGTGTAAGATATTCAATTTATACTGTTTTAGGCCACTAAGTTTTTAGTAATTTGTTACAGCAGCCATAAGAAATTAATACACTAAACATTTGAGTAATGGAGACTATGAGATATGGGTCAGATACATTAAGATTTTTTGGTTATAAGTGATAGAAAACACATTGCTGGTGTTTAGTCACCCAGTCACGTCCAGCTTTCTTTTGCAACCCCATGGACTGTAGCCCATCAGGCTCCTCTGTTCATGGGATTTCCCAGGCAAGAACATTGGAATAGGTTGCCATTTCCTCCAGGGGATCTTCTCAAACCAGAGATCAAACCCATGTCTCCTGTGTCTCCTGCATTGGCAGGCAGATTCTTTACCACTGAGCCACTTGGGAAGCCCCAGAAAATCCATTAGAAGAAGATCAAGCCAGTCAATCATAAAGGTTATAAACCCTGAATGTTCACTGGAAGGACTGATGCTAAAGCTGAAGCTCCAATACTTTGGCCACCTGATGTGAAGAGCCAACTCACTGGAAAAGACCCTGATGTTGGGAAAGATTGAGGGCAGAAGGAGAAGAGGACGACAGAGGATGAGATGGTTGGACAGCATCACTGACTCAATGGACATGAGTTTGAGCAAACTTCAGGAGATGGTGAAAGACAGGGAAGCCTGGCGTGGGTTCCCAAAAAGTCAGACATGATTTAGTGACTGAACAACAACAACCAATAACAAGAGGAATGTATTGGTAGGCATAATAAAAAGAAATCCAATTCCACACCATGAATGAACCAGTAAGTGGAGCCAAAAGGGCTGGAAGGACCCCATTGGCTTGGCCAAAGTCACATGCTGTGATGCACCCCACAACTTTCCAAACGGGGGCTAAGTCAGCATCACATGGGTCCCCAGATGGAAACCAGGTGTCTTTGGACAGGAAGGAGGAATAGGCAATTCTGAGGAGACTGCCACTAACACAGTGTATCTTTTCATTTCTTTTACGCAGTCTGTAAAGACAGGCATTAAATCTGACCAGTGCAGACACATGAAAACAAGGCAAGAAAAAAAAAAAAATTGTTGACACTGGAACACCCATCTTCTGGGTGACTGATCGACTGTTTTCTTAATTATTTGCTCTTACTTTCATTCCAGTTGAAACAGTCAGATATTCTGCCTGAGAAGTTGATTGATAAACCTTCAAAAGCTGGTTGTCTTTAAAGGATTCATCTGAGTCCTTTTCAGTGTTCTTTTGTTTGTTTCTGTAGCTTAAAGGGCGCCAAGTCAGAGTTCCTTTAGGTTGATTCTCACCACTAAACGTTTAGTCGCTATTGTTTCATTGCAATCTTTTTATAAGAAATGGGCGATTTCCCCCCCATGATGCCAGGAGCCCTGGGCTGTGCTTGTTTATCTCTCCTTTGTGTACTGGAACCTGTCCTTGAGATTCCACTGCCAATGTAAAGGATTAAGGGGCTAAGTGAGTCTGACTAGAGTAGGAATCTTTCAAATATGCTTCTCTCGCCCAGCTCTTTTGCAGGCAATTTTTATTTAACACACACACACATAAGGCCGTTGTTACAGCCTGGTAACCAAACAATTACATTTCCCAAGATCCACTCAATTTCTTTTTATGCCATCTTGGAAAAATAGAAAAATATACAGGTGTAACAAATGTAATTATCTAAATATACATATTTCCATTCGTTAGTAATCTGCTCTTCTCCTTTGATCAAAAGTCCCCCAAAGGAAGAGCTAGCCATCCGTTCTGCCACAAAAACAATGCATCCTCAGCAGCAATGGAACAGAATCTGCTCAATTGCCTGGAAACCATTTCTGTCAGAAGTGTTTTAGTTCCGACCCAGGTGACAGTCAGAACCACTTCTTACTCGGGAAGGACTCTACTGCAGGGAGAGCTTCTATACTTAAAGCTTGGACATCTGGGGGTTTCTGGAGTGCAAGCAAAAATGGACCCGTCTCTAACGGCAGCCCACTGGCCCTCCGGACCGCTCCCCACAAAGGACTCGGGAATCAAAGGCCCTAACAAACAATCACTAAAGCCACTAACGCCAAGTCAATGTCTTGGTCCATCAAACAAAATGGTAAAAATGACGATGACAATGATGCTCCTAGGACTTTCAGTCACGGTGCACTTTGCCCATGCGTGCACGCTCATTCAGTCATGTCTGACTTGCAACCCCATGGACTGTAGCCTGCCAGGCTCCTCTGTCCATGGGATTCTCCAGGCAAGAATCCTGCAGAGGGTTGCCATGCCTTCCTCCAGGGGGTCTTCGTGACCTGCATCTCCTGTGGCTCCTGCACTGGCAGGCAGATCTTTTACCGCTGAGTCAGCTGGGAAGCCCTGTGCTTTGCACGTTAGCTCACTAAATCTCCAAATGGCCAGGAAGCAAATATCAACATCACGCCTGCTTTACAGCCGAGGAAGCCTAGTTCTAAAGCGCTTCAGAAATGCTCTTGGGTTTCTCAGTCCCAGCACTATTAACATCTTAGGTTGAATTACATTGTAGGAGTATCTCCCTGGACATTGCAGGACTCTGAGAAGCATTGCTGGCCGCTTTCTAGTAGCATCCCCTCCTCCAGTTGTGATGATTAAAAATGTCTCCAGACATAGTCCCCCCAGCTGGGATCTCTATTATGGCATCGATCAATAGTGGGATCTAGATTTGAGCTCACTTACTTAATTGCTCAAAATTAGAGCCTCAATTCTCTATATCACCAGAGTATCAATGACTCATTCTGGATCAATAGCTAAAATACATCTCTCTTCAACCTGCATGCATGCGTGCCTATTCAGTCGCTTAGTCATGTTCAACTCTTTGTGACCTCACAGACTGCAGCCTGCCAGAATCCTCCTCCCCAACCTGGACCCAGTGATTGGATCAAGGAATGGATAAACCAGCTAAGCCAACCAGAAGCTTCCTTTTCCAACCCTTTCTAGAGGCTAGCGTTCTCTCTGAAACCAAAAGCTAAAGGTACTGTAGATGTGACATGGCCAGTGATCATCTCCTTGTTTGTCCAAGAGAGAAGCCAGTCAGAGGCAGAAACAGAGACACAGAAAGCCCTGGGGATACAGTTCAAATCCCCTCATCCCCCATCCCCCATGCCTGAAGAGTCTGATTAGCCCCTGGGAATTCCTTTTTGTGTGAACTAATCATTTTCTCTTTTTAAAGAACTTGGATTGACCTGAGTTTCTGCCATTTGCAATTGCAAGAGTAATACATTGGCCCATAGAAGGAACAGATCTTGGGACTTAATAGATGTATTTTCCCTTTGTGTGTGCAAAGTCACTTCAGTCATGTCTGACTCTTTGGGACCCCATCGACTGTAGCCCACCAGGCTCCTCTGTCCATGGGATTCTCCAGACAGGAATACTGGAATGGGTTGCCATGTCCTCCTCCAGGGAATCTTTCCGACCCAGGGACTGAACCACCGCCCCTGTGTTTCCTTCACTGACAGGAGGATTCTTTACCACTGAACCACTGGGGAAGCCCCCTCTTCAACCTGCTGTCCAGTAAAAGTACCGCTTCCGCTCTTTCCATAGAGCCACCTTCACCAGATTTTTTTCCCCATTCCTTCACCCTCATTTGGCTCAGATGGTGAAGCATCTGCCTGCAAAGCTGGAGACCTGTGTTCGATCCCTGGGTTGGAGATTCCAACCATCATAAGAATGGTGGAGATCCCCTGGAGGAAGAAATGGCAACCCACTCTAGTATTCCTGCCTGAAACATCCCATGGACAGAGGAGCCTGGTGGGCTACAGTCCATGGGATCCCAAAGAGTCAGATAAGACTGAAGCAACTTTGTACACACAAAGGGAAAATACATCTATCAAGTCCCAAGATCTGTTCCTTCTATGGGCCAGTGTATTACTCTTGCAATTGCAAATGGCAGAAACTCAGGTCAATCCAAGTTCTTTAAAAAGAGAAAATGATTAGTTCACACAAAAAGGAATTCCCAGGGGCTAATCAGACACTTCAAGCATGGGGGTGGGGGATGAGGGGATTTGAACTGTATCCCCAGGGCTTTCTGTGTCTCTGTTTTTGCCTCTGACTGGCTTCTCTCTTGGACAAACAAGGAGATGGTCACTGGCAATGTCACATCTATAGTATCTTTAGCTTTTGGTTTCAGAGAGAATTCTAGCCTCTAGAAAGAGCTAAAAGGGAAGCTTCTGGTTGGCTTAGCTGGTTCATCCCTTCTCTGACCCAATCACTGGGAGTATTCTTCCATCCTTCCAGATGGGGGAAATATTCTCACTGACCAGTCGGCGCTGTGTATCAAGACTGTGGGTTGAGATTTAAATCTCTATTAGGCTCACATGGAATGTGGAAATGACAGGTCCCCATAGGAAAAAAAAAATGATGCTGTTATGAGAGGAAGAAGAAAGGGGTGCCAGATAGTCGAAAGGAAGATGTGTTCATCTCGGTTACTAGTTTTTATTCCTTAAGTATCCTGGACTGTGTATATCTTTCCAAAAGATTATTCTGTAAGAGATCAATCAGTACACTTACAAGAAGGTTGATGTGTAAGTTTTGTCTTAACATTTGCTTTTTCATTTCTATTGCTTTCAAAGCCTATCTGTGTTCAACTTGACTCTTTCCATGACTCTAACCAGAAGGTAATTAATTCTAGGAAGAGACAATTCCCAGATTCATTCTTTCTCTCCATCTCCCTTTCAGAAAGAAGGAGCTAATGGCATTCCCATTTGACACAGAACCTTCCAATAAGTTGCCACACTTGTTCATTCTTATGATGGTGCCCTAATTAATTTCTGTCAAATTTCATATCTTGTATCCATGTATTTGCTTTGTCTAGACTTGTGCTATTCAAGATGGTAGCCACTAACCACTTCTGAGTATTTAAGCCTAAATTTAAATTGAGCAAATTTAAGCACAATAAGACACTCAGTTCCTCTGTTGTCCTAGACACATTTCAAGCACTTTATAACTATCTGTGCCTCAGTTCAGTTCAGTTGCTCAGCTGTGTCTGACTCTTTGCGACCCTGTGGACTGCAGCACACCAGGTTTCCCTGTCCATCACCAACTCCCGGAGCTTGTGCAAACTCATGTCCATCCAGTTGATGATGCCATCCAACCATCTCATTCTCTCTTGTCTCCTTCTCCTCCTGCCTTCAATCTTTCCCAGCATCAGGGTCTTTTCCAATGAGTCAGTTCTTTGCATTAGGTGGCCAGAGTATTGGGGTTTGTATCTGTGCCTTGTGGATGCCATATCAGATAACATAGTTTAGAAGTTTTACATCATCACAGTAAATTCTATTGGACCAAGCTGGTATAAACTACAAAAGGTTTCTATATTAGAGATAAAATTGCATTTTGTTACATGTATATTCTATGCATATGGCCCTTTGATAGAAAGTAGAAACTTAATTGGGCTTCCCAGTTGGTGCTAGTGGTAAAGAAACTGCATGCCAATTCAGGAGACCTCAGAGATGCAGGTTCAATCCCTGGGTCAGGAAGATCCCCTGGAGGAGGGCATGGCAACCCACTCCAGTATTCTTGCCTAGAGAATCCCATATTCAAAAGAGCCTGGTGGGCTACAGTCCATAGGGTCGCCAAGAGTGGGACACGACTGAAGTGATTTAGCAGCAGCAGCAGAAATGTAATTGACTTTAAACTTACAAGGAATGATACGTGTAGAATGCTGATTACACGCTACACATCATGGACCATTTAAAACGGCCACTGACTCGCGCTGTTGTCGAGCAGAAACTAACGCAAAATGGTAAAGCAAGTATCCTCCAGTTAACAACAACAACAACGAATAAAACGGGACTGACTACCACTGTGATCAAACACTACACTGCAATTTTTCAAAACTGTGTAATTCCCTTCCCAACAAGCTAAGCTTTCTTTTTATTCCTTTGTTTCATTCAGACTAAGCCACAAGCTTTCTTAGGCTTCACCTCCATCACTCTCCCCCATTTAGCCTTACAGTTTGGCCATACTGGACTTATCCCAACTCCCCAAACAGGCTAAAATCTATCATGAGTCCAAGTCTTTGCTTATGCCATTCGTGGTGCCTGGAAAAGTTTTCTACCCTGCTTCTCATTGGTTTGTAACTATTTCTCTACACTCCCCACTGGATATTAGGTATTTGCTCCAATACTCCTTTATATACCTGCATGAAGGAGTTAATTACACATTATTCTGCAATTAGCACGTTGTACGTGATCCTACTTGATCACATTCTCTTGAGGGCCGGAGCCCTGTGTGTGTTACTCCTCCTAATTCAGCCTGTAGAATTCTGTTTGTTCCATACCTGGCTTTCAATATCTATTTTTACAAACTGAAGTACATTAGAATACCATTTAAGGCTCTCCAAATTCTGACCCCAATGAAATCTTCACCCATCCCTGATAGCTGTGACCTATAGACACTACAACCCTGCCACCCAGACCATTTAAATAGACAACCATTGTTCATTTTGTTCCTTGTTCTCTGCACATGCCATATTAACCCCTGTCCTCAATATTTTTGCATATGTTGTTCACTGTTGCGTGCATGCTCAGTCATGTCAGACTCTTACTGGACTGCAGCCCACCAGGCTACCCTGTCCATGGAATTTTCCAGGCAAGAATACTGGAGTGGTTTGCCATTTCCTTCTCCAAGGGGTCTTCCCAACCCAGGGGTCGAACCCGGGTCTCCTGAGTCTCCTGCGACATCAGTGCATTCTTTACCACTGCACCACCTGGGGATGCGTTGGTGGTGTAAGACCCCTTTTTTTTGGCCCTCTCAACATTCTTCCTTCACTGCCAAGCTCAAATAGCTTCTCTGGAAAGCAACCCAAAGCCTACTCATCCAGAACATGTTTTTCTCTGCTCCGTTCTCTTATAATATTCTGTTTTTGAATACCTCTTTTAAACGACTCATCACCACCTGATTTTTATTACCTCTAATTGTGTCCAAGTCTCTCTTCCTCACTCACTTGCGACCCTTTCAAGGACACAGACTCTGTCTTATTCATCTTTCTTTTCCTTTTGCACTTAGCATGGGGAGTTGCCTGCAACTGACACTAGAAAGTGTTTGTGGAATGGCATTGCAACGCAAAGAAGTGTCTTTCAAAGACGTAAAAGAGAAAGAACAGTGACAGCTTAACTGAAGAGTGCACAATGGACCGAAAAGCCACGAGCTTTGATCAAAATGTGGCCCCAGGAACTCTCCAGCCGCTCACACCCGATTTCCTGGCATCTTTGGGAGCAATGGCTTCTCGGAGAGAAACAGCGTGATCAGGGCTCAGGGAGAGGAAAGAAAAACAGCAGTTAAGCAAAGGCGGTGGTCACCCGTGCTGGAGAGTGTTAACACATTGCACAGTTCACTACCCGGAACACAGCAGAGGGAGGCTGCAAACCTTGGCAGAGCCGTGTCCTTCGCTTTACACATATTTTGAGTTTTGACACCTGGAAGCAGCCTGTCATGCTGTCTTTTTGTAGAAGACTGATGTGGAATAACATTTAACACGTTTGGAAGAGGTTAAAAATAACTATCTAATCTCAAGCTTCAAGGGAAATATGAAAGTGTTTAGAATAACAGAATTTTCCTTCTAGAAGGCATCACAGAAATCATCGTTTTCAGGGATAGCAAATAAAAGAGATGTGCTACTAACCTTCCTCTCCCAAGGTTATAGCAAATCATTTCAACTCTGTTGCCTAAGTATTTCTCGGAGAGTGAGGATATCTCAGAATCCTCAACACAGTGTTAACAGCATGATCGTTGACCAGTGAGATGACATTATTTTCCACCCTTAATCTAGTCCAACTGCCTCCCTAGTGAGATGAAAGTACAGCCCAGAGAGGGGAGGGAAATTCTCCCTGATGACTCAGTGACCCGTGCAAACTTAGACCTACGTCCTGGTTTAGTTAACTTTCTATACACCACGCCGCCCACTTATTTATTCCTTTCTTGATCATGGCTCCTACAATGATATACGCATTCCAAACAAATCACTTCGTGGTACCTCATCTAACATCAAGCCCAGCAAGAAATCTCAAGGTATGTATCTTCCCTCAAGTTGAGAAAACAGCATCTCTCTCACAGACACCACAAACCGTTTTGTGACCACCCCATGTTGCTGTTGCTCAGTCGCTAAGTCATGTCTGACTCTTTGCGACCCCATGGACTGTAGCCCTCCAGGCTCCTCTGTCCATGGGATTCTCCAGGCAAGAATATTGGAGCGGGTGGCCATTTCCTTCTCCAGGGGATCTTCCCAAACCAGGGATTGGACCTGTGTCTCCTGCATCTCCTGCACTGGCAAGCAGATTCTTTACCACTTAGTCACCAGAGAACTCCACATGACTTCATCCTCAGTCAAATCTTCATCCTCAATTAAATCAGTCTTTTTCTTGGCTATCAGCCTGCTTCTCAACCTCTGATATGGCGGTGGAATAGGGCACTCCCTGGCAGGTATCTGATCAGAAATGAGCTTTGCTGAATGTCTCCAGGCCTCCGGCTTCCCCTGCCTGCAGCTGGCACCTCAAGGTTGCCCAGATCAAGCCCGGGGCTGCTGGAAAGGGCACAGCCTGAGTTCCAAGCCCTTTAGTGCTTCTTCCTCTTTCCTTTCAGTGCAGCTGTTTGTAGAGCTTCCCAGAGGGAGAACTTGAAAGGGCCTCTTAATAACCTTGTTCAGAGCTCCAGAGGAGAAATTAAATCTTTCTGCAAATTCAGCATGGAGCTGATATTGGCGAGACAAGATCTCAGATGGTCTTTCTGGCACCTGGGCTATTTGGAAATTAACCCTTTGGTTTCTGTGAGTTATGAGACGCATCACTGAGAGAGGGAAAAAGAAGAAGACAGGGAGGCAAGAAAGAAAGAAGAAAGAAGGAAATGATCTTTAAAACATTTTTTTAAATTTTGTATTGGTGTATTTGAGAATCCCTTGGACAGGAAGGAGATTAACCCAGTCAATCATAAAGGACGTCAGTCCTGAATATCCATTGGAAGGACTGTTGCTGAAACTGAAGCTCCAATACTTTGGCCACCTGATGAGAAGAGCTGACTCACTGGAAAAGACCCTGATGCTGGAAAAGATTGAGGGCAAAAAGAGGAGGAGGCAACAGAGGATGAGATGGTTGGATGGCATCACTGACTCAATGGACATGAGTTTGAGCAAACTCAGGGAGAGAGTGAAGGACAGGCATGCTGCAGTCCATAGGGTCGCAAACAGTCAGACACGACTTAGCCACTAAACAACTGAACGAATAGCCAATTTTGGTGGCTCAGTGATAAAAAGAAAACCACCTGCTAGTGCAGAAGACTTGGGTCCAGTCCTTGGGTCGGGAAGATTCCCTTGAGAAGGAAATGGCAATCCATTCCACTATTCCTGCCTGGAGAATCCCATGGACAGAGGAGACTGGTGGACTACAGTTTAGGGGGTCACAAAAGAGTTGGGCATGACTTAGCAACTAAACAATGACCACATTAACAAACAATATTTTGATAGTTTCAGGTGGACATCAAAGGTACTCAGTCATATAGTATACATGTGTCCATTCTCTCTCAAGCTTCCCTCCCATCCAGGCTGCCACAGGTAATGATCTTTTTCAGCCTCTATTCCTCTCTAGAAAGAGTTTCTTGTGGGTACCATTTCCCTCCCCTCACTCCAAGACTTCATGCTTCAAAAGAACATGAGCCTACTTCAATTCCAGGGGTGAACATATGACCTGAGATGAACCAATAAAAATGCTTCATAGTTTCATCAATCTGGCCACAGTAATACTGTCCAACCCAGGCTACTGAGAGGACACTCTGATCCTTTGCTAAAATTGATTGAACTCTTCTTCCTCTCTTCTGAGAATTTTCTATTATCATAGAAATCTGAGAGTTGATGTCATCTGTGTTTTAGCCACTTAGGGAACACCTTCCTGAAAATGAACCATACTCAGAGAAAAGCACAGTCCAGAGAATGACAAATGTTATTTGGTCACTGACGCTGACCACGCCTGAACTTCACCCTTGTTCAATGCAATTACTTGGTGCAATAAATCTGTTTATTTGATTAAGCATGTTAGAGTTGGGTTTCTGTTACTTGTCATTGCAAACACCTGATTAATAAATATGCATATGAAAGACAAGGGTTACGGAGCCAAAAGTAATTGGTTAACCTGGGTGCAACAAAATTAAACACTGGAATGTTTTACTCATGACAATATGATTTCTCAGAAAATTGATTATGCTAATACATTCTGTGATTTTTCTAAGACAGGATACAGACAGAAGCACTGCCTAGAGCTCTGCTGCCATGGTCTCATTTATTTCTTTTTATTTTCTTTTTTTAGCATGTGCCTAGTCACTCAGTCATGTCCAACTCTTTGTGACCCCATGGACTGTAGCCCACCAGGCTCCTCTGTCCATGGGATTCTCCAGGCAAGAATACTGTAGTGGGTTACCATTTCCTACTCCAGAGGATCTTCCCAACCCAGGGATCAAACCCACATCTCTTGTATCTCCTGCATTGGCAGGTGGATTCTTTACCACTAGCGCCACTTGGGAAGACCAGAACACCAAAAATTAGCTAAAGCTTGTATATAGCACAGCCTAGGGCAATTGTTTATGACAATGAAAACACATACACTTTCAGAAAGAAAAACCATTGGTAATGCTAAATTTTATGTCTGAAATATACATATAGTAAAACATATAAATATATATGTTTGTAAATATATGAAATAAATACATGACTCATTTAAACTTTGATGTATCAATCTTAAATGATATTTAGTACATGTGTTTGTTGGGAAGGGAAATCTGGTATTAATTTCAAATCTCTTCTTTTTAACAATTTGCATAACACCCACAGTCTAGAGTGAATGATACTACAAATAACCAAAATTGATTGAGTGAATATTATATAACCAAACACAATGCTCAGCCCTTTAGCAGCACTTATTCATTCATCTCCACAGCAATGCAGTGACTCCATTTTTATCCCATTTTACAGATCAAGAAACTGAGGCTTAGGGAAGTGAAATGACATCCTAGTCATGTGTTCATTGTAAACCTAGGACTCAATCTCAAATTTGTATGATTCCGTTGCTCAAGTTTTTATTCACCACAATGAAAGAATCCTCTTTGATCTAAATCCTTCCTGTGTTCTTAAGAGGACCGCTATATTTCTTATTCATGCTGCTGTGCTTAAGAATGGTATTTTTTTATATAAATGTTCTCGTTATAATGAATAGAAATGTATTAGGTTATGACATGTTTAATTTATGACAGCCTCTCTACTGCTTTTGCATCCCTGAAGAATATTTGCTATTGGGTGGATGATAACCCTGAGAATCTTCCTTGTATTTCCTATTCCCTTTGTCTGCTCACTAATCTGAGTACCCCATTGAGATGGACACAGGAATGTACTTCCCAGATTCTGCTTTATGTCAGGGCTTGCCGCCCAGCTGCTAGAAGTGTGGTCAACAGCCAGGGCCAGCTGTCACATCTTTCAGGGTCTGCCTGTCCCTGTAGTGAAGTCCCACCCTTTCCCAGGGCAGCCTGACCCCAAGTCTAAGTGAGGGAGTTGGTGTTGCTCAGTCACTAAGTCCTGTCTGACTCTCTGTGACCCCATGGACTACAGCACGCCAGGCTCCTCTGTCCTCCACTATCTCCCGGAGTTTGCTCGAATTCATGTCCATTGAGTCATCCAACCATCTCATCCTCTGCTGCCCCCTTCTCTTTTTGCCTTCAGTCTTTCTCAGAATCAGGGTCTTTTCCAATGAGTTGGCTTTTTGCATCACGTGGCCAAAGTGTTGGTGATTCAGCTTCAACATCAGCCCTTCCAATGAACATTCAGGGTTGATTTCCTTTACGATTGACTGGTTGGGTCTCCTTGCTGTCTAAGGGACTCTCAAGAGTCTTCTCCAGCACCACAATTTGAAAAGATCTATTTTCTGGTACTCAGCTTTCTTTATGGTTCAATTCTTGCATCCATACATGATGGTGAGAGGGTGGAGAGGTATCAAGTCCTAACTATTTCAGCTCAACATGGACAGTTCATGGGTAGTGTCCCTTCAGTTTCCCTATCCCTTTGGCCAAGGCTCTTGCCGGGGCCTGCATTCAACATTTCTCTGTGTCCAATTAAGCTCCCTCCTTTCCCTTTCAAAGATACTGACTTCTAATAAACACCGTGCTCCTCAAATTCCACCTCAGTGCCTGCTTCTAGAGAATCCCACCAGCAAGACCCAGGAGCCAGCTTGAAGGCTCTGTGCTCTTACTCAAAATTGTTTGCATCCAGGAAAGGGAAAATTGAGTTCCTAGATCTGTCTGCCTATTAGACAAAAATGCAGAGAGCACGTCTAGTGCACTAGATACTAAGAAAGGCAAATCAGGGGCTTCCCTGGTGGCCCAGTGGTTAAGAATCTGCCTTTCAATGCAGGGGGCATGAGTTTGCTTCCTGACTCGGGATCTACAGAGCTCAGGCACTGCAACCAGAGAAACCTGTGTGCCAGGAAGGAGATCCAGCACAGCCAAAAAAAAAAAAAAAAAAGAAAAGAAAGGCAAATTATTTGATTAATTGAGCACTGACTATGGACCAGATGTTGTGCCGTGGAATGGAAATACCTTGGGCCCTTCATCCCCTGCAAGGATCATCGGCAGGGGTGTGTGTGTGTGTGTGTGTGTGTGTGTACGTGCGCATGCTCAGTTGTGTCCAACTCTTTGCAATCCCGTGGGCTGTAACCCACCAGGCTGCCATGTCTATGGAATTCTCTAGGCAAAAATACTGGAGTGGATTGCCATTTCCTTCTCCAGCAGATCTTCCCAATCCAGGGATCCAACCTGTGTCTCCTGTGTCTGCTGCATTTGGCAGGCAGATTCTTTACCACTAGTGAAGCAGGCTCCATGAGCGTGCAGTCTTTGGCTCTGTTACCAGCGGAGTAAGAACAGACTAAGCATTCAATCTCCATTCTCTCCAACTGCAGCATGCCTGGGACTCTGGTCAGATAGATACACATTTATCACCTTCTGAGAGGCTTATGTTCCATCTACAGCTCTCCATGGAGCATCTGACTTACACATGTGCTAGATAGATTCCTTAGAAATAAAACGAAACCAAATTCAGGGCTCTTCATTCAGAATCAGTCTGTATCATCCTCCATCTGAGGGGGTCTGTTCCTGCAAAACTGTATGGTCCTGACTCAGGCAAACACTTCAGGACCTTGAGGGGGTGTCTTCAGTTTCTGAGTTTGGGGGTCCCTGCAGTAGGATCCAGGGAAGAGCAACTCATCTCTTTAGACTTTGTTGCTCAGGGGACACCCCAACTGCCTTTCTCACTCCAGGTTGCCTTCTGTAATCCAGGAGAAAGTGTAATTCCACTCTGTCCTCTATGAACACATGAAAATGTTGTCAGATTAACAGGAACTCAGACTATATTAATAAAAACTATATCAATAAATAAAAATGATGATTCCTAGAAAGCGTGGTTTTTTAAATGAGTTTTTTAAAATGGGCTTCAATAGCAATAAGAAATAAAATAATAAAAGCAGTAATGACAATGGTCGTAACACATAGGACTTTCCTTGAACACTTGCTCCAAGCCAGGTGCTGAGCTGAACACTGAACACAACTTATCTCATTGAGTCTTCACAAAGACCCTTAAAGATGGATGTTGTTAACTCTGTATTTTGCAGAAGAAAGAGAAAAGATCTTGAGTTGTGCATCCAATATGGCAGCCGCTCGTCACACATGGTGACTTAATGTGAACTTAAATTCATCAAAACTGAATAAAACTGACAATTCAGTTCTTCATACTTGCTGCCTATATTTCAAATGCTCAAAAGCTAAAGGGGGGTGGTGGTTACAGACTGCACGGGACAGAACGTGGCCATGTCCACTGTCATAGGAAGTCCCATCAGACAGCACTGCTCTAATCACGCATCTGTCTTTAACAGATGAGATGGGCGGAGATTGGAAACCATGGCTGCCCTTGACATTCACATGGTTAGAGGTTAAGCAGTAGATACTGATGGCAATCAGAGTGTCAGAGTGGATGTTGCAATATATTTGAATACACTCCACCCAAGTAAAACCCTAGACAGAGTGAGAGAAGCAATGAAACTCTCCTCTGAGGAATTCCATCTCAACAGTAGCCAAGTTTTGTCCCAGGATACACAAACAAATACCATCTGACATAGTGTTCCAAGCTGAGTACTCCAAGAAATGTGATACTTGAGAAAAATTTGATGAAGAACAAACTTTTTTTTTTTTTTTTTTTAATATTTGAAGACCTATCGATTGTCATACTGAGTGAAGTAAGCAAAGGCAAGGAGAAATATTGTACGGTGATGCTTATACATGGAAATTCAAAAGAAATTATATAAATGAACTTGCAAAACAGAAAGAGACTCATAGACTTAGAGAACAAACTTATGGTTGCTGAAGGGAAAGGCTAGTTAGGGAGTTTGGGGTGGACGTGTACACACTGCTGGGTTTAAAACGGATCACCAATAAGGACCTGCTGGATAGCACAGGGAACTCTGCTCAAAGTTATGTGGCAGCCTGGATGGGAGGGGACTTTAGAGGTGAATGGATACATGCATATGTATGGCTGAGGCCCTTTGCTATTCACTCGAAACTATTATAACATTTTTAATCAGCTATACCCCAATACAAACTAAAAAATTTTTTTTAAAAAGACAAGGTGTAGTGGCAGGTGTGTGTGTGTGTGTGTGTGTGTGTGTGTGTGTGTGTGTGTGTGTGTAAGAGGATGGAGAAAGAGATGGGGCAAAGGGAAGGAGGGAGAATGAGACTCTTAAATTTCACTTGGAGTTATTCATATATTGAAGCTGTTTTTTTAACTTTTTATCTTATACTGAAATATAGTTGGTTAACAGTATGTCAGTTTCAGGTGTATAGCAAAGGGATTCAGTTATACATATACATGTGTCTATTCCTTTTCAAATTCTTTTCCCAATTAGGTTGTTACAGAAGTTTGAGCAGAGTTCCCTGTGCTACACAGTAGGTTTTAAGGCAATTGAGAAGGATGAAAAGACTACATTCAGAATCAAAAGACTTGCATGTGGATGGGGGGATATGTTAATACATAAAGTAAATCTTACAGAGATGAACAAAGAAGTGAATCTTTTTCTAGGACTTGTCAGTCTGCCCTGTGATGTGATTTCTGTTTTCTATCTTAAAGATTCTCTGTTCCTTCCCAAGCTTTCTCTTTGAGCCATTTCTCATTCTCTTGAAAATGGTGTTCAATGAGACGTGCCATGGGACACACTTTCCTTTTTCTTTCTTTTCCACTTTCCTTCCCTCTTGCCTCCTGGCTGCCTTTCTTTCTCACGTGTTCAGGATGCAAACAAACATCCTGCACCCAGAAAGATGATTTCATTCACTCTCCGAGGATTTAGTGACTGTCTATGGTGTGTCAGACCCTAGAGAAATGGGGAGTGGGGAGGACTCGGACATGGAGAGTCTCATCAGAAGAGATGAGCCTTCTGACATCAAGGGACATGGAGGTAAGGCTGGGGGTGGGAATAAGAAGAAGGCTGGAGGATAACGTGAGGGATGCACCTTCGTGGAAAAAGCACGAGGGTGCGGGATATTACACAGCCATAAAAAAAAATGAAATAGTGACATTTGCAGAGACGTGGGTAGACCTAGACTGTTAAATAGTCAGAAAGAGAAAAACATAGGTGTATTTATATGTGGGATCTAGAAAAATGGTAGAGATGAACTTATTTGAGAAGTAGAAATAGAGACACAGATGCAGAGAACAAAGTATGACTAACAAGTGGTGGGGGGGGGGGATTGGGAGACTGGGATTGACCTATACACAGTACTCTGTATAAAACTTGCCTGGTGGCTCAGCTGGTAAACAATCTGCTTGCAGCGAAGGAGACCCTGGATCAATCCCTGGGTCGTGAAGATCCGCTGGAGAAGGGATAGGCTACCCACCCCAGTATTCCTGGATTTCCCTGGTGGCTCAGCTGGTAAAGAATCTGCCTGCAGTGCAGGAGACCTGGGTTCAGTCCTGGGTTTGGAAGATCCCCTGGAGAAGGGAAAGGCTACCCACTCCAGTATTCTAGCCTGGAGAATTCCATGGATTGTACAGTCCATGGTGTTGCAAAGTGTCAGACACGACTGAGCAACTCTGACTTTCATGTTTCACATATAAAATAGATAACTGATGAGAACCTACTGTATAGCACAGGTATTCTACTCTGGGCTCTGTGGTGATCTAAATGAGAAGGGAATCTAAAAATGAGTGGATACATGCACACATATGACTGAGCCACTTTGCTGTGGGAAGAAACCAACATGACATTGTAAATCAACTATACTCCAACCTTTTTTTTTTTTTTTTAGAAATGGGGAATATGCAGTTCTCTCTCAGTGGAGTGGGCAGAAACAAAGATGGCTCCAAAGAAGACATGCCAGAGCTGAGCTTCTCCATATCAGTCAAGGATTCCCAGCACGATGTAGGGAAGGATGGAATTTCAATTATACATCAGGCTTCTGCATAATTCCTTTAGTTAAAGAACTCTCAGCCCACTTCCCACAAAACATATCATCATCCCAAGCTTCCAGTGGAGTTAATAGCACTGGTTCAGCTCCATCTATAATTTTCTCTCTGGCAACCCTTGACTGGAAGGTGATCATGAGGGGGTTAATGTACAAAAATAAGCCGGCAAATGCTAAACTCCAAGAAGTCAGAGGATGGAGGGAGAGGATCCACAAAATCTAATTTAAATGTAAAAAGATGTTTGGGAAATGCAAAATAAATCTTGCTCCACAGTGATTACCAGATGAAACATCTTTGTGAGTGGATGGTGAACCAGCCTGTATTTCATGCTCGCAGACAATGTTCTGTCTTTGCATTACCTGAAGGGCCTGAGTGTTACACTGATGAATGTTTTGTAGGCTCAAGTGATCATTTATCACCACCACAGCAGATGCCATTTTCTGAAACGTCATCACAAGGCACTTCCTGAAAAGCGATTTCTGCCTGGAGGTGTCCCCATCGTCATCATTTGGATGACTGGTGGGGACCACCTGACTTCTTGCTGCCTGATGGTTATGTGGCTAGATGTGGTTCTCACTGCTTTCCCTCTTTGTTTTGGATGAATTAGCATCATTGGTTTTCTGTCTCCTTCCTCCTTTCTTAAAATCCTCCTCCTCACCCCAGGTGGGAATGGGGCTCATGAGCTATCATCATGATCTATATCCCAGGAGAGTTTAATGCCTTGGAAATTCTGGCTTCTCTGGAAAGCTCCTTTTAGAAGAACAAGTGTAAGGTGCAATCCCACTCCTAGGCATGTATCTGGATAAAAACATGATTGAAAAAGATACATGCACCCCGCTGTTCACTGCAGCACTGTTTCCAACAGGCAAGATTCAGAAGCAATTTAAATGTCCAAAGACAGAGAAATGGATAAAGAAGATGTGGTACATATATACAATGGAATATTACTCAGTCATAAAAAAGATTGAAATGATGTCATTTGCAGCAACATGGATGAATGCAGAGATTGTCATGCTGAGTGAAGTAAGTCAGACAGAGATGGAGAAATATTGTATGACATCCTTTTTATGTGGAATCTAAAAGGAAATGATGCAAATGAACTTATAATACAGAAAGCAACTCACAGACTTAGAGAATGAACTTATGGTTGCCAGGGGGAAGGGATAGTTAGGGAGTTTGGGATCAATATCTACACACGATGGTATTTATAGTGGATAACCAACAAGGACTGCAGTATAGCACGTGGAACTCTGCTCAACATTATGTGGCAGTCTGGATGGGATGGAAGGGAAGTTTGGAGGAGAATGGATACATGTATATGTATGGCTGAGTCCCTTTGCTGTCCACCTGAAACTATCAGAACTTTGTTACTGGGCTAAACTCCAATACAAAACAAAAAGTTTAAAAAGAAGAAGAACAGGTATACGGGGAGAGCAGTGAGTGAGGACGGCACTTTGTTCTGGTGCAGGCAGAGGGGAGATGGAAAAGGAAGATGGAAAGAAGTTGGAAGAAGAGGGGCCTTGTGGGCATCTACGTGGAGCTCAGTGCTGCCTGGGAGGTAGAATCAGAGAGAGAGAGAGAGATATTTATGTCATCCCCAGGGACCACCATGCCAGAGATGGTTGATTCACTTCTACTTATCCAATCATTACGAAGTTTCAGTAATATGGGCAAAATTATTAGTCTCTTTAGGTAGAAAGACCAGTATCTTTAGGTAGATCAGGAAATCCACTTGCCCAAGTTCACAGAGTTAAATAAAGTAGTGAGGCCAAGATTCAAAGTCAAGTCTGCATGACTCTAGCTTCCTTGCTCTTTCATTATGCTGTGGCTGTTTCATTTCCCTTCTCAGATCCCAACCCCTCAGATGAATACTCAGGGAGAAGAGATCATATGATTTTCCCAATTCCAACATGCTAAAATACAGATAAGCCTCATCTACTGGTTGACCAGACCCCAGAAGGGCCAGTCTGTCCCTTTCCTGTAGCTTCTCCCAGCCTGCTTTTCAATGCTAGATTCATCTCTTCTGCAGTTGATATTTCTGCTGAGCCAAATGTTTTATGTTTTTCTTCAACACATTTTTATAGTAAACTCAGGCGGAGATTGCTATCAAAGGGCATGTATGAGTGAGCTCTATCAAGAAATGAGCAATTATAGTGCAGAATTAACTGAATAACTACCATATGGAAAGTGGATATGAGTTTGAGCAAACTCCAGGAGATAGTGAATGATGGGAAGCCTGGTGTGCTACAGTTCATGGGTTGCAAAGAGTCAAAACTGAACAACAACCACAATACTGAACAACAATAATACTCAAAGTGACTGAACAAAAACAATACTGAATGTAGTCCAATCTGTACCATTGACCATCTTTAGCTCTAACTGAAAATCTTAGTTAGCTATCAGGTTAGAATTGTAGTTTTTTAAGGGATAAATCCAAAAGATTCTGATATTTTAAAAAATTATATTAATAAGTATATATACATGCACACACATACATATGCACATATATGAATGTATATGTATGTATTTATGATATACACATACATATATGTATGTATATTTGCTTACTTGTGTTCACATCAAAAACATATCTGCATATAAACTTCTTCCACTAAATAAGGGAATTAGGAAGAATATATAAAAGTAGACTTAGGGTATTTTTGACAAGAATGTCAAAACTACTTATTAAGGAAAGAAAAGTCTCTTTAACGAATGTTTCTGGGACAATTGGATTACCCACATGTAGGAGAATGAAGCTGAACCCCTAACTCACACCATATAAAAATTAATCCAAAATGGATCAAAGATCTAAATGTAAGAGTTAAAACAAAACCCTTTCCTTTAAAGAAGCAAAGGCATTTATCTTCATGATAAAAAGATAAATAAATTGGACTTCATCAAAATTAAACATTTTGTGCATCAAAAGCTGCTACTAAGAAAGTTAAATGTCACAAAATAGGAGAAAGTGTTTTCAAATCATTTATCTGACAAGGGTCTAGTATTGAAAAAACATAAAGAACTCTTAAAACTCAACCCCCAAAATTAAATAATCTTAATCAGCAAAAAACTTGAATAGATATGTCTCAAAAGAAGGTATGTTAATGATTAGAAAGCACATGTGAAGATGCTCAACATCACCAGTCAATAAGGGAATGCAAATTAAGATCACAATGTGATACTACTTCATACCCACTAAGATGACTATCATTGCAAGACACAATTACAGGTGCTGACAAGGACGTGGAGACATTGGAACCCTCCTTCACTCCTGGTGGGAATGTAAAATAGGAAAGCAGCTATGGAAATCAGTTTTGAAGTTTCTCAAAAATTTCAACATAAGGTTACTGACTGACCCATCAATTCCACTCCTATGGATATACCCTGGAGAACTGAAAACAATGTTCTCATAAAAAATCGCACACATATGTTTATAGCAGCATAATTCATAATAGCCAAAATGTATTAACAGAAAAAATCCCAAAGTCCATCAACTGCTAAATGCATAAGCAGAATGTTTAGGAAGGAAATGGATGACAAGAAGGAAAAGGTAGACTGGAGTATGTGATTTCTAAGTTCCTTTTTTATACCTAAGACCACAGGCTCTGAAGTCTGAAAGACCCATGTGAAGATTTACTAACTAGCTGTGTGTCATCGACCAAGTTACTCAAACCTCTGAGCCTCAGTTTCCCTCCCCTTGTGGATAATTCTATTAACCTGATAGCATCATTATGGGGATTAAGTGGATCTGCAGTGGAACTTCATCTGGTCAAACTCTTTCCCAGCGATGAGACCTCACTGATCCCATGGGCCCCAAGCTACCATCATCAATTAATGCAGACATGCTCAAAAAGGTATCCCCTGAGAAGTAAATAACCAACAAGACAGTGAGCCCCTTTCCACTTCTTTCTGCAGGATCAGTGTCCTTCTGCCTGTTCAACTATATCCTCTGTGGATAGTTCACAGACGGACAGCAAGGCGCCTTTCTGGTCAACTGACTCTGATGTGTCTGGTGCTACTCACAGTAATTCCCCCCATGTAGTGTCATTTCCTTAAACATCTTCCCATAGTTCCTTTTTTTCTTTTTTAAGTAGGAAAGAAAAATACTGTCAGTAATCAGGTTTTCTCAAATCTGCCACTTTATGAGCTTGATTGACTACAACACTTGAAAATTACGTTAAGAGGCTTCGATCAAAGTGAGTCCAACTGAGTTGGATCTAATTCTATGTAACTTCTAGGCCACCATCACTAAATGCAGAGTCGTCTTGTGGCAGCCTACCCGGAGAAAAGTTATAGCCATTCCCATCCTAATGAGAAGTTGAGTGTTGAAGGGGCTTAATCTCAGAGGCTATAGATGTTTTTGATTTATTAAATAAGACATCAGTAAAAAGAAACAGCCAAAGGAAGCCTACTCTTGTTAAACGTAAAATCACATTAAAAGCAGAAAGCAAATTCATGATCTAAGGAGAAGAGAGTTGGACCAAACAGTTATGAAGATAAAAGAATAAGGTACAAAATATAACTGGATGGTGGAAGGAGGCTCTGGTCAAAGTGTTCCATACACCAAAATGGTTACGGTTAATATCAAAGAAGAAAGGAAGAGAGCAAATACTCCTTTGAATATATATATGCGTGCATGCTAAGTCGCTTCAGTTGTGTCCAACGTGTTGCGACCCTATGTACTGTAGCCCACGAGGCCCCTCTGTCCCTGGGATTCTCCAGGCAAGAACACTGGAGTGGGTTGCCATTTCCTCCTCCAGGGGATCTTCCTGACCCAGGGATCAAACCCACGTCCCTTGTGTCTCCTACATTGGCAGGCAGGTTCTTTACCATTAGTGTCACCTGGGAAGCCTATATATATATATATACATATATATATACACACACACACACACACACACACACACACACACACACACACACATATATATATATATAATTAAAATGCAGCTGCAATTTCTTTCACATATTATATTAAGAACATGTTAAAACATAAGAAAACACCGAAAGACCAGCACAGGGCATGCATATACCATTCCAAGACCACAATTGTTAAGATTTGGTCCAATTTGCTGTGTGTGTATCTTTCTCCACATCCATTTCTGCATATGTGTTTTTTGCTGACCCAGTTGAAAATAAGTTGCAGACATCATGACACTTCATTTCTAAACTCTCCAGCATACATCTAAAAATCAGGACATTCTCCTACATAACTTAAATAGGCTTTTAAAGTCATGGTCCATAAATCTCTCAGATCATAAAACTAAAGGAAAAATATTCATTTCGCTGTCTCTGAATTGTCTTTGGTCTAGAATGACTTTGGGCAAAATACATTTAGACTTTGGCTTTGTAATCTCACTGGGTCTATTCAGAGTGTGTGATTTATTTATAGACGGGACAGAATGACAAGTCTGAGTGGCCCCCTCCCTGAAGGGACAGGAAATAAGGTCACCCTGTGGGGTTTAAAATATGGCATCAATACATGAAAAATTTGAGTGTGGAGTATAATATCAGTCTAATGAAACAGAATGATGGGGAGGCCTGCAAGGCTGGGCTTGAAGAGACTCGTGAAGGTAAAGTGCAAGCTCTTGCAAAGGGGTTGGTGATGGTTACAGAAGGTGGTGGAGTGGTTAAGAATCCTCCTGCCAATGCAGGGGACACAGGTTTGATCACCAGTCTTGGAAGATTCCACTTGCCCTTGGGGCAGCTAAGCTGAGTGATACAACTACTGAGTTTGCATGCCTAGAGCCTGTGCTCTGCAACAAGAGAAACCACAGAAATGAGAAGCCTTTGCACTACAATTAGAGGGTAGCCCCTGCTTGCCACAACTCGAGAAAGCCTGCATGTAGCAATGAAGACCCAGAGCAACCAAAAATAACTGAGTTAAATTAAAAAAAAAAAAAAGGTTACAGACTCAAGGATTAGTGTCCAGACAGGCCCTGTGCCAAGGAGATGGAATGCTAGCAAGTCAACCTAAGGAATTGGATATCTGAGTTCATTTAAACTGAATGTGCAAATTGATGTATCTGGAGATCACAGATAGGTGACATGAAGCAATTTAATACCAATTCCTGTATTAAAACAAAACCAAAATATCCCCCTTGAAATCAGAAACTCATGCTTCCCAAGCAACCTTTGGAAAAAAATTAGTGTATCCTATAACTTTCTTAGTCAAGCCAAGATAATCATCCCAAGGACTCGGCAGTTCCAGTCCTCATATTTAATTCATAAATTGATCTCCGATGTTATCATGCACTCATTGATTCATTCAGAGAGTTCTCTAGGCCACTACTATGTGTGTGCTCTTTTGATGAATCATCATCACCAACACCTTCCTAACTGATCTATAAAATGAATATTTTCCAATATTCAGCATTATTAGAAGGGATTCACACAGAATTACCTCATTTAATCACCCCTTCTCCCAAAACAGTCTAACACAAGGAGGTTGTCAGTAGTTTAAAAATCTGGAAGTCGAGATGCAGAGAGTTAGAATCAGGATCTGAATTCAGTCTGAATCTAGACTGCCAGGTCTCACCATGAATCAGATGAAACCTGCCTAAAATGTGTGCGCATGTTCAGTTGTGTCTGACTCTTCAATGTCCCATGGACCATAGCCCGTCAGGCTCCTCTGTCCATGGTATTTCTCAGGCAAGAATACTGGAGTGGGTTGCCATTTCCTTCTCCAGGGGATCTTCTTGACCCAGGGATCGAACTCTCATCTCTCACATCTCTTACATTGGCAGGTGGATTCTTTACCATCTTCACCACCTGGGAAGCCTAGAATACTAACAATAAAGAATTTCTAAACTTCGGAGATGAAAACTCCATCTCTGAACAGCAGTTAGAGACAATTTCATGAAAGCAAATTCCAGAACCAGAGAGCTGGTCAGTCATCTTCCCCTGTAAATACCTCCCCTTTGGTGTTAAGTCATCATAACTTTATCTAATATTCTAAAGTAAAATAAACTTTATTGGATTTAAATGATACACAATTGTGAATAGAGTCTGGTCCAACCTGTCTTATTCACTATTTTAATAACAAAATAATATACTTGAGGGTCATTCAAAAAGTATAGGTGGGGAGAGGGAAGGGTGATCTCTTTAACCAGACTGATAGAGTAATTATAAAAGAACCATACATATTCAGTAAAGTAACCTTGAAAGACCCCCCTGCTGGGGAATACTATGCCAACTGCTCATAGATTCACCATATATATTTAAAATAAAATTGCATCATTGCATTTTTTAACATAAGATTTTTATTTAGATTTAGTTTTATAGGCTTCTCATGTGGTACTAGCAGCAAAGAATCTGCCTGTCATTATAGGAGATGTAAGAGAATTGGATTCAATCCCTGGGTCAGGCAGATCCCCTGGAAAAGGAAATGGCAACTCACTTCAGTATCCTTGCCTGGGAAAGTCCATGGACAGAGGAGCCTAGAAGGCTATAGTCCATGGGTCGCTGGAAAGACGACCCCTTTGCAAAGAGCTGGAAATGATGGAGCACACACATTCACAGGCCGATCATCCCTTAGTTAGACTGAACTTTTATTTGTTTTCTACTGTAGCATAAAAAATAACTATAAATTTTGCAGCTCAAAACAACTCTCATTAGTCATCTTCAGAAGGTCAAAACTCCAAGCACTACTCCGGGTTTCCCAAAGCTAGAACCAAGGTATCCTCCTGGGATGCAATTTTATCTGAGCATCGGGCTCTGCTCCCAAATTCATGGACTGCTGAATAATTCAGTTCCTTACGGCTGTAGGACTGTGGCCCTCAGCGCTTGCAGGCTACCCCTCTGCATAGGCTACTCCTCTCACAATAGGGCTGTTTTTTTTTAAGCTTCCTTGAGAACCTCAGAGGGAGTATCTCTGAGGATACATTTTATTCAAATGACTCAACTAGTTAGACCAGGCTCACCCAGTATCATCTCTGCAATTTCCCCCAAATCAATGGATTAGTAACCTAGTTATGGAATTGATATTTTATTATAGTCACAGATATCACCCACACTGAAGATGAAAGGATTGTACAAGGCAGTGGAACATTGCAGGTTGGAATTTGGAAAGGGGGATCCTCTTGGAATTCTGTTCACTACAATTTAATATGACTTGTGCCTGCTTCTCTCTGTTCCTTCCACCTGGTGCTGTTCCAGCTGAAACCCCTATCACCTCACACTCACATTACCGAAGAAAGTGTTTCTTAACAGGTGTCCCAAGACATTTCTTTACAGTTTCTGTAGTGTGTTTATTGACCCACACTTTACCTTCTTAACATCAGCTCAGATTGTGCACTTAATTCAAGGTACAGCTGATGTCCAAGGCAAAGGGTTTGCCAGAATCAATTCAAACAATATTTAAGTCATGGCCAGGTTACCTGCCTGCATGAATTGTCAAATACATTGGATGCTGCAAACAACCCCGCAACAGAATCACATTTTAAGTGATAGAAAAAAGACCCAAACTCCTGAGCTGTTCTGAAAATCTGGCTTCATTAGCAGGTTCTCAGGGCATCCAGAGAGCGAGTTGCGAGATGCATTCCCTCCAGGAATGTGAAGGCCGAGGACTCCCAGAGGCAGCTTAACTTCCCCAATCTACTTCAAAAATTTGATTTATTCAGTTGCAAATTATACACGTTAAATGAGCAAAACCATTAACCGAGGAGGACTTGCTGGGCCAAATAGCTGAGCATTTAATGGTTCACCATGGCATTACCATTGTTACAGTTTATTCAGGCAATTGGGAGAATATCAGCGGAATGAGGAATCAGATAATTTATGTACATGTTTTAGAAATTACTGCGTGCCTGGGTAGAAAGTCAAGTCCCCTTCTCATGTAATAAAATCTGACACAGAGACACTAGAATGAAGTTTGTCTGCATTAGACACGGAGGACTTCTGCTCGTGACCCTGCATGCAGAACTTTCCTCTCTCCCTTTCCTGAGTCAGTGCTTTGGAGAATTAAAATATTCTGGGTCCCGGCCTACTGTGTTTTTTCCCCCCTCTGATCTATTTGCAATCAGATTGAGAAAGGCAGAGAGTCATTATTAGGAATTAGAAGAACCATTTTCCAAGTTGCTGCTTAACTTTTGCAATTTAAAACAGAAGTAAGGTAACTCCTAAATTGCTTCATCTCCTGATATCTCCTAATGAAGCTTCCAGCATCAATTTCACCTTGGACTGATTTTCCCCTGAATTGTAAAATCCAGTGACAGAAGACAAGTGATTCTGATGTTGTTGTTCAGTCGCTCAGTCGTGTCTGCCTCTTTGTGAGCCCATGGACTGCAGCAGGCCAAACTTTCCTGTCCTTCATCATCTCCCAGAGTTTGCTCAGAGTCACGTCAATTGAGTTGGTGATGCTATCTAACCATCTCATCCTCTGGCATTCCCTTCTCTTCCTGCACTCAATCTTTCCCAGCACAGAATCAGGGTCTTTTCCTATGAGCCAGCTGTTCGCATCAGGTGGCCAAAGTATTGGAGCTTCAGCTTCAGCATCAGTCCATCCAATGAATATTCTAGGTTGATTTCCTTAGGGATTGACTGGTGTGATCTCCTTGCAGCCCAAGGGACTCTCAAGAGTCTTCTCTAACACCACAATTCAAATGCCAAATAAATAAGTAAATAAATATTTTTAAAAGAATGAGTCTCTCTAGATATAGGCTAATTATACATAGAATAAAAACCAAGATCCTACCGCAGAGCACAGAGAACTATATTCAGTACTGTATGACAAACCATGAGAGAATCAATCCATCAATTTTTTGGTGCTCAGCCATGTGTTTCTTTGTTTGCTGTTGTTATTTAGTCACTAGGTCATATCCAATCCTTTTGTGACCCCAAGGACTGTAGCCCACCAGGTTCCTCCATCCGTGGGATTCCCTAGGCAAGACTACTGGAGTGGGTTGCCATTTCCTTCTCCAGGGGATCTTTCTGACCCAGGGATTGAACCTGCCTCTCCTGCATTGGCAGATGGATTCTTTACCGCTGAACTACCAGGGAAACCCAGTCATATGCTTTGCTGTTATTGTTCAGTTGCTAAGTTGTGTCTGACTCTTTGCACATCCTTCACTATCTCCCTGAGTTTGCTCAGACTCATGCCCATTAAACCAGTGATGCCATCCAACCGTCTCATCCTCTGACATCCCCTTCTCCTCCTGCCCTCAATCTTTCCCAGCATCAGGGTCTTTTCTAAGGAGTTGGCTCATTGCATCAGGTGGCCAAAGTATTGGAGTTTCAGCTTCAGCATCAGTCCTTCCAATGAACATTCAGGGTTGCTTTTCTTTAGGATTGACTAGTTAGATCTCCTTACAGTCCAAGGGACTCTCAAGAATCTTCTCCAGCACCACAATTTGAATACATCAAATTTTTTTTTGGCGCTCAGCCTTGTGTGTGTTTGTTGTTGTTGTTGTTTAGTCATTAAAGTCATGTCCGAACCTCTTGTGACCCCATGGACTGTAGCCCTCCAGGTTCCTCTCTCCAAGGGGTTCTCCAGGCAAGAATACTAGAGTGGGTTGCCACTTCCTTCTCCAGGTGATCTTCCCGAACCAGGAATTGAACCTGGGTTTCCTGCATTGGCCAGTGGACTCATTACCACTGAACCAGTAGGGAAGCCCAGTCATGTGTTTGGGGTAGTTTAAAAGATAAATAAAAGGGGAGGGAATGAAACAGTCCCCACACACCAAAACTGAGAGTCATTTAGAAACACCTAACTTTGTGAGTCGTCCTAGGAGTGCAAACACTCTCTAGGTGGAAGAACTTTTCACGAAACATTTGCTTGATCATAACAGGGGATATATAACAGAAGATGCCACATGCAGAGTCATAGCACTGGATCCCAGGGTCCCCAAGAAGCTGTCTTTGGCCCGGCAGGGTCAGATGTTAGCATGGAGCGGGTAAATGGTATTACCACTTCCCAGATGTCAATGCTACATTTTCAGTTGGAGAATTCCACCCTGAGAAAACAGCCCTTGGGATTCAGAGTAAGCAAGAAATGAGGTTACAGAATTCCAAGATCCCCCAACAAGAAGGCAGCCTCACAGAATAAGGAAAACCAGGATTTTGACACATCTACAAATACAGAAAATTTTCTCTTTGGTGTGGACTGTGGTTTGAACAGATGCTGGAAAGATTAAAAAAATAATAAACAGCCTGCTACAAAGAGATACATTCTCTCATCTTTTTTAGTTTTTAAATTAAAGCATGGTTGATTTACAATATTGTGTTAATTTCTGCTGTACAGTCAAGGGATTCAGTTATATATACAATTTTTAAAATATTCTTTTCTACTAAGGCTTATCACAGAAGGCTGAATATAGTTCTCTGTGCTATACAGTAGGACTTTGTTGCTTATCTATTCTATATACAATTAGCCTACATCTGGAGAGACGCATTCTCTTTTAAAGTATTTATTTACTTGTTTGGTTGCATCAGGTCTTAGTGCAGCACACGGAATCTTTCATTGCAGAGCACGGACTCTCTAATTGTGATGCTGAGGTTCAGTAGTTGTGGCACAAGGGCTTAGTTACTCCGTGGCATGTGGGATCTTAGTTCCCCAACCAGGGATCGAACTCATGTCCCCTGCATTGCAAGGCAGATATCAAACTACTGGACCACAAGGGAAATCCCAAGAGACTCATTCTTTACAGCTGAGCTCAACTGTCTGCTCCTTTGTGAAGACTCACCCTGTCTCCACATAACAATGACTTTTAATTTTGTGCCACCGCTGAAGGAGCCAGTAAAGTCACCAGCTCTATCTTGTGAAACAAAACATTCCATCCCAGTTATTAGTGTACATGTCTTTTGGTTCCAGAGAGCAGGATGTGTCCAATTGTTTACCTACAATCTGATTCACTGACTCTCCTAGTTCTTCACGAATGTGAATGCCCAGGTGATTGCTAAATCAAATGATGTGTGTGTGGGTTAGTTGCTCAGTCATGTCTGACTTTTTGCAACCCACGGACTGTAGCCCGCCAGGCTCCTCTGTCTCTGGGATTCTCCAGGCAAGAACACTGGGGTGTGTTGCCATTCCCTTTTCCAGAGTGTCTTCCTGACCCAGGGATTGAATCCTGGTCTCCTGCATTTCAGGCAGATTCTTTATCATTTGAGCTACAGGGAATCAAATGATATGACTATTTAAAATTATGTGTGTATGTGCTCCATCACTTCAACTGTGTCTGATGCTGTGTGACCCCATGGACTGTAGCCCACCAGGCTCCTCTCTCCATGGATTTCCCAGGCAAGAATACTGCAGTGGGTTGCCATTTCCTCCTCCAGGGGATCTTCCTGACCCAGGGATTGAACCCACATCTCTTGCACGAGCAGGCATATTCTTCACCACTGAGCCACCATTTACCATAAAATTCACCCATTCTAAGTGAACAGCTTGATGAGTTTTAGTAAATGTACATATTAATAGTTGTGTCACCATCAACAAAGTTCACTGCTAGAAGATTTCCATCAACCAAAAAAGTTCCCTCCTGTCCACCTGTAGTCAACCCCTGAACCTGCTCCCAGCCCCAGGCAACCACTGATCTGTTGTCTGTCTTTAGACTTTTATCTTTTCTAGAAATTTCTACTTTTTTTCCTTTCTCTCAACCTCTGGTCCATTCATATGAAACACCTATGTATGTATGTGTGTTAGTCACTCAGTTCTGTTTGACTGTTGGAGATCCCATAGTCTGTCCATGAAGATTCTCAAGGCAAGAAGAATACTGGCATAGGCTGCCATTCCCTTCTCCAGGGAATCTTCTTGACCCAGGGAGTGAACTGGGGTCTCCTGCATTGAAGTCAGATTCTTTACCGTCTGAGCCACCAGGGAAGCCCCACGAAACATCTAACTTGTATGTTAAACAAGCGAATTTCCAGATTCCACCAGAGGCTTATTCAACATGCAATAAGTTAGACCTGCAAATCTCCACAATTAACCAGCAACACAGGGGGCTTCCTGATATGGTAAAAATGGGAGAAGCCTCATCTGTAAATTCTAGGGTTGCTCCTGGCAGAACTGAGTAAGATCCTGACTAACAAAGCCACACAACTGAACGGAGAGACGGAAGGGGAGATTCATTTTCCCTGGAGGGCTTATCTCGGTGATGACTGGCATCATTGCTCTTCTGGGACTGGTCCCTCTGAGGAGGCAGCCTGGCAGCCCCTTCCTCAGGAGGCGCCCCCCCTGGACCCTGAGGACAGACCTTCCTCGGCTCTCATTAATTCTTTGTCCCGGGAGAAAAAACAACCATGCCACACAAAAGGCTCGTCTCTCCTCGAGCCATCCCCAGAGACCAGAGCCTCAAGTCAGAGCTGTTCCTGCAGGATTTGCAAACCATCTTCTCAGATCAGTGTAGCCTGCTAAGGATGCAGCAAGTCTTCACTGAATAAAGTGACAGTTTCAAACTCCAAGGGAGAATACACACAGGAGGAACTGAGGCTGAAGCTCCAACATGTTAGCCACCTGATGTGAAGAGCTGACTCCTTGGAAAAGACCCTGATGCTGGGAAAGATCGAAGGCAAAAGGAGAAGGGGGCAACAGAGGATGAGATGGTTGGATGGCATCATCGAGTCAATGGACATGAGCTTGAGCAAAATCTGGGAAATGGTGAAGGACAGGGAAGCCTGGCGTGCTGCAGTCCATGGGGTCACAAAGAGTCAGACATGACTCAGTGACTAAACAACAGCAACAAAGATAGAGCCGGGGGCCAATGCTTGGTGTCAGGGAGGCCTCTGTGACCAGGCTCCAATCAGGACTGGGACCTCCTGAGGACCTGGAGATTTCGCCAGCCACCAGGCCCCTGCTCTGCTGGACGGGCACAGGGCTTAAGTCAAGTTTCATCTGGAAAGTGGAGGTCTTAGTCATTCAGTAGCGGTCTCACTCTTTGCAACCCCCTGGACTACAGTCTGCCAGGCTCCTCTATCCACGGAATAACAAATATCTGCAGCGTTCAGTAGCGGTCCCACTCTTTGCAACCCCCTGGACTACAGTCTGCCAGGCTCCTCTGTCCACGAAATAACAAATATCTGCAGGGGCTAGAAGGGGAAGGGGAAGAGAGGGCTCTGGGCACCTGCAAGAGCAAGTGTGGTCTAGAAGAGACAGTTGCTACCCTTTCATTGTCAACTGTCCCTGTGAAGGCTGCAGTTCCAATGTTACTAGAGCTTCTGCTTACTTAAGACTCACTGCAACCCAGATTTGCATGTGTATATTTTATAACTGACAATTCAACTTTTCATTTATCTTTTAAAGCAAACTTTGAACTTATTTCTTAAAGGTAATGCCTTTGTTGTTTTTTTTATTTTGGCCATGCTACCTGGCATGTGGGATCTTGGTTCCCCAACCAAGGATCGAACCCAAACCCCCTGTATTGGAAGCATGGAGTCTTAACCACTGGAAGTCTGACAATTCAATTTTTTAAAAGTACAGGGCAGGCTTGCCTGGGGATCCAGTGATTGAGGGTCTGTCCTACAGTGCAGGGGACACCTGTTCAAGCCAAGGTCCGGGAGGATCTCACATGCCGCTAAGCAATTAAGCCTGTCTGCCACAACTACTAAGCCAGTGCTCTAGAACCTGTGGGCCAAAACTACTGAGCCCATGTACTACAACTACTGAAGCCTGCAGGCCTAGAGCCTGTGCTCTGAAACAAGAGAAGCCACTGCAATGAGAAGCCTATGCACCGCAACTAGAGAGTAGCTCCCACTTGCCACGAGTAGAGAAAGCCCATCAGCAGCAAAGACTCACCACAGCCAAAATATGAAGTAAATAAGAAAATTTGGGGGAAAAAAAGGTACAGAGCATACAAAATATCTGTGGGCTGTACCTAGCACTTGGGCCATTTAGCATATGGCATATGAACTGGGTGGTCTTCTTGGCTGTTTTCATAAGTTATGACCAACCTAGACAGCATATTAAAAAGCAGAGACATTACTTTGGCAACAAAGTTCTGTCTAGTCAAGGCTAAAGTTTTTCCAGTGGTCATGTATGGATGTGAGAGTTGGACTATAAAGAAAGCTGAGCACCGAAGAATTGATGCTTTTGAACTGTGGTGTTGGAGAAGACTCTTGAGAGTCCCTTGGACTGCAAGGAGATCCAACCAGTCCATCCTAAAGGAGATCAGTCCTGGGTGTTCATTGGAAGGACTGATGTTGAAGCTGAAATTCCAATGCTTTGGCCACCTGACACAAAGAGCTGACTCATTTGAAAAGACCCTGATGCTGAGAAAGATTGAGGGCAGGAGGAGAAGGGGATGACAGAGGATGAGGTGGTTGGATGGCATCACCGACTCAATGGACATGAGTTTGGGTGGACTCCGGGAGTTGGTAATGGACAGAGAAGCCTGGGGTGCGGCAGTCCATGGGGTTGCAAAGAGTTGGACACAACTGAGTGACTGAACTGAACTGATAATGTATACAATGCTAGAAAATGTGTCTGAATGTAAGGGCACAGGAGATGGTTCTTTAATGGCCTGCACTTGAGGCCCATCTCTGCCATTACTATTTACATTGACCAATCACAAACTCTTTACATATGTCAATACCCTCATCTCAAAGGCAGGAAAGGAATATCTACTCCTCACTGTTTCTTGTGAACATTAAGCGGAGGATTCACTTTCAAGTATCCAAGTGAGGTAAAACCACAACTTGCTGCTATAAAATCTGAAAGTGGTTGCCTTAACTAGAAATCTTGATGTAGACAACCTCTTACCCCCACCAAGACCTTCTAGAAACTGTCCAGTATGCGTGAGCACCTACATGCCTGCTAGGTCACTTCAGTCATGTCCAACCCTTTGTGATCTGATGGACCATAGCCCACCAGGCTCCTCTGTAGATGGGATTCTCTAGGGAAGAATACTGGAGGTTGCCATTCCCTCTTCCAGGGGATCTTCCCAACCCAGGGATTGAACCCACATCTCTTATGTCCCCTGAATTGGCAGGCAGGTTCTTTACCACTGAGCCACCAAGGAAACCATAGATTTATTCAAATGAGGGGGAAAAGAAAAAAAAAATTCCAAAGTAAGTGGAGGAGGAGAGGAATAAGAGAATGCTTAAATAAATAAATGGGGAAAAAAGCTCAACCTGGAAAGATACCTAATACAACAGAATAAAAGAGAATTTACAGAAATGTTCAAGCACTAGATCCACTTCACTAGAACACATTTTTTTAAAATTACTAATAATTCAAAGCCAAGAAGAAATGACAAAAATACAAATGAGAGATATTACATGAAAGGAAAAAATGAGGAATAGTAAAACTGAAATAATAAATCCTGAAAGATAATATCTATTAGCTCTGATCTAAGAAAAGGCTTAGTATAAACTGGGTGGATGCAGATAAAAATTCCAAAAGATTCAAGCATTCAGAGAGAAGATATTAGTGGGAGACCAAAAAAAGGAGAGAGAGAGATTTAAGATAGAATGATATTCCTGCTATGAAAAAAAATCTCAAATGGAACAGAAAAAAATTAAATTTTCAAAGAAAAAAATAAAAATTTCAAAGATATAGCACAAGAAAAAATTTATGAAATGGTAAAGTAAAGTTGTGCTCTGCTAAGCCACTTCAGTCATGTCTGACTTTTTGTGACCCTATGGACTATAGCCTACCAGGCCCCTCTGTCAATCGGATTTTCCAGGCAAGAACACTGGAGTGGGCTGCCATGCCCTCCTCCAGAAATCTTACCGATCAAGGGATCAAACCTGCATCTCTTATGTCTCCTGCATTGGCAGGCAAGTTCTTTACTACTAGCACCACCTGGGAAGCACAAAATAAAGCTGCGGCTACTGCTGCTGCTAAGTCACTTCAGTCGGGTCCGACTCTGTGCGACCCCATAGATGGCAGCCCACCAGGCTCCGCCGTCCCTGGGATTCTCCAGGCAAGAACACTGGAGTGGGTTGCCATTTCCTTCTCCAATGCATCAAAGTAAAAAGGGAAAATGAGGTTGCTCAGCCGTGTCCAACTGCTAGCGACCCCATGGACTACAGCCTACCAGGCTCCTCTGCCCATGGGATTTTCCAGGGAGTGGGTTGCCATTACCTTCTCCGCCAAATAAAGCTAAGCTCATACAATTCAGGGAAAGAACATTTTAGAAGAAAATGTGATACCAAATGACCTACATGAAGTATGTTATGTTTACATGATTGAATATTAAATATTTTTTAAAGCAATTTTTCTCCAAGTCCTTAAGGAGTCAAAGAAAATCATCTATAAAGTGTGAAATTCTGGCTGGTCTCAACTTTCTCTCAAATCAAATTCAATGCTAGAAGAAAACAGAGTAATACATATACAAATGTGATTCAAGAATAATCGCAGCCAAGAGTTAGTTTGTTTTAAAGGTAACTCTCAGTAAGTATTCAATAAAAATAAAAACTTAGGGAAGAGAGCTCTTTAAAGATAATTAGCCCTCACTAGCTATGGCTTTCCCAGTAGTCATGTACAGTTGTGAGAGCTGGACCATAAAGGAGGCTGAGCACCAGAGTATTGATGTTTTGAACTGTGGTGCTGGAGAAGACTCTTGAGAGTCCCTTGGACTGCAAGGAGACCAAACCAGTCAATCCTAAAGAAAACCGACCCTGAATATTCACTGGAAGGACTGATGTTGAAACTGAAGCTCCAATACATTGGCCACCTGATGCGATGAGCTGACTCACTGGAAAAGACCCTGATGCTGGGAAATATTGAAGGCAGGAGGAGAAGGGGGTGACAGAGGATGGGATGGGTTGATGGCATCACTGACTCAGTGGACATTCGTTTGAGCAAACTCTGGGAGAGAGTGAAGGACAGGGAAGCCTGGCATGTTTCTATGCATGGAGTTGCAAAGCGTCGGACACAAATTAGTGACTGAAAACAATGCCATGGTGGATCGGTGTCCCCTAGAAACAAAGGCAGAATATCAGGCCCCACCACAAACCTACTGAGGCATGATCTTCATTTTTAACAAGCTCCCCAGATGGTTCACTTGTGCATCAGTGTTTGACAGCAGTTGTGAGAGGAGTTAAAACACAGAAGCTGGGAATGAAAACTTGTGGTCAAACGACTATGAACGCTGTCTCTCAATACAGTCCTAACCATTGGCAATTAGGAAAAATCGTGGTTACAGGAAAGAATGTAACTGTCATTATCCTTGGCGAAGTCAAAATTAATAATACTAGAACTAAAAAATTTAGAAATGGTGGAGAAGTGAGGTTGGGAGAAATTTGTGTTAAGAGCCTCCTCTTCATAGCAGAGAACCAAATGATATCATCTAAAAAGCAAGTTTAAAACATGGTAATGACTCCAATGTTTTAATGTTTTTGTAACATTTTTTTCTTTACATTAGAGGAGGCTTTTAGGAAATTATGTCTCCTGCAATGAAAAGACATTTATTTGAATCTCACCTCTATCATTAAATTCACATGAGTGTATTTTTCCCTTTTTAACTCCAAGTTTTCATAGAATCACTATGAAATGTGATTCTTTGAATAAAAAAAATAGGATGTTAGATTAATGTGTTTCATTCTTCCTAAATCTATGTTAAATGAACAAAATAATATTGAGTATGATATCTACCTAATATCAACGACGGTTCTTGAGGATAATAATATATGGGTGATTTGCAAATGTCTTCTGTCCATTTCACTGTTTTTAAAATGAGTATGGGGAATTCATGTAACTATATGACTGATTCACATCAATGTATGACAAAACCCACTGAAAAATAAAAAAAAAGAAAAAGAAAAAAAAAATAAGAAGTAATACAGAAAGATCCCATGTAAAAAAAAAAAATGAGTATGCATTTATTTTATAGAAACAATAAAGCTAAAAGTAATCTTGAGAGCACACATCCTGTTTCTACCACAGTAAGTTGCATCCTTGGTTCAAAGTTCTCTTCTCAGAGGTTTCCAGACAATCACACTTAGCCCGTTCTACCTGTATCCAGCCTCTTGAAACTTCATTAACCAACACCACTGAACAGACAGGAAGCTGACAGGCATTCATTAGCCAACTACATCTCTTGTGTTTAATATACAAGGTGGCACAATTGCTCAATACATATTTGTGAAATGAATGAATGCATCCTATTTGCTCCACAAAGTCTTCCTGACAAACCAGGTCTCCTTTCAAACATTAGACCCTGGTCAAGTTGGCTGCCTTGAATTTTAAGTAACAAAAGGACTGAAAAATCTGGTGACCTTTTCTCACCAAGAATCAGGAGGTGGCTAATTAAGACTAATCCACACCATCAAGGTGCTCAGTTGTTGTAAATCTGATCCTCAAGTTTGTATGAACATGACTTTTTCATGTTTGAATGTGGCTTAATTAAGCAAAATGTCTTCTGTGAGGATTCAAATCCCCATGTAGATTAAACGAGTCTATTTAGGATCCACTAAGACTTTGAAAGTTTTTCTCGCACTGTAGCAGTATTCCCCCATACCTCGGGGGAATAAGAGAAAAGTTCAGAAAAAGAGAGAGAAACAGAGAATCACTATATACGAGAGCTGAGCCAGGCCATCAGCAACATCTCTCATTTTACCCATGATATCAACTCACTGTCAAAGAAAAATAGGCCATGCAGAAGACGTTTCCTCTTTCTTTCCTGTTTGGAAGGAGATGCCACAACCGTGTCTTAGTGTCATGGAGGAAGATGAGTCAGGACTGCAGAACTGCCCAGTCTAAGCTCCAGCTTTGCTGACAATGTCACATGTCATCACGGGCAAGTCCACTTTTCTCTTTGGTTCATCACTTTCCAAGCCTTTGAAAGTTACAGGATCACGTTAAAATTATAACACACCAAATTAATAAATAAATTCTAAGACAAAAAAAGAAAGGAAAATTAAAGGATTATGTTAAGTAGGTATTCATCAAACTTTATTATTCAAGACTTGGAACACTGGCTTCCCAGATAGTGCTAGTGGTAAAGAACCCACTTGTCAATGAAGGAGACGTAAGAGACGCAGGTTTGATCCCTGAGTCAGGAAGATCCCCCGGAGGAGGGCATGGCCACCTGTTCCAGTATTCTTGCCTGGAAAGCCCCACAGACAGAGGAGTCTGGCAGGCTACGGTCCTCAGGGTTGCAAAGAGTCAGACACGACTGAAGCGACCTAGCACACACAGCACAACACTTATAGATTTAACAACAACAACAACATAATTAATTTTACTGGAAATGAAACACATAAATCAAAGGAAGGCTGAGGTGTTCAGGTTGATCCAGGGCAGGAACTCTGATCCCTGATCACTTGGCGCTGCCGTTTCAACCAACATCCCTCACAGTGTTGATGTTAAGAATGACTCGTAGAAAAATCATTTTTCTAAAGTATCTAATTATTCACAGACCTATAAAACAAACCTACAGTTACCAAAGGGGAAAGGGGTGGGGTAGGGATAAGTTAGGAGTTTTGAATCAGCAGATGCACATTACTCCATGTAAAATAGATAAACAAGGAGAGCCTACTGTATAGCACAGGGAACTATACTCAATATCTGACAATAATGTATCGTATGCATTTTTTATGTATTTTATGTATCATATATATTCAGTTCCTGGGTCAGGAAGATCCCGTGGAGAAGGAAATGGCAACCCACTCCAGGATTCTTGCCTGGAGAATCCCATGAACAGAGGAGCTTGGAGGGCTAAGTCAACGGGGTCACAAAGAATCAGACTTGACTTAGGGAGAATCACTTTCCTGTTACACTTGAAACTAATACAACATTGTAAATCAACTATATTTCAATAAAAAAGAATAAATTACTTAGTCATTATAACAAAAGTAACAAGAGCCACAGAGCCATGATTGAAACATGCTATTTCTATTTGAAAGAATAAGTCACAGGCTTTTTTTTTTTTTTTTTTTTTTTGAGAATAAGTCACAGACTCTTGATCTGCCACAAGTTTGTGATAAGGTAGGGAAGACCCTTCACTGACAAAATGATTTTCTAGCAACTCTGGGGGGAGTGAAACCTGGTCCAGTAAAACTGGTCAGTGTTGACCTGGGAAATGATAGTCAGAGAAGAGTAATGCACCCAGGTGTGACATGATGGAAGAAAGCTGAGATGTAACAACAGAGTCAGAGATGATGAGGTTATAACAAGAAGTATAACACAGAGCCTTAGACCAAGGATTCTGGAGTGGACAAGACAGTTCTATCTGAAGGGTCCTGGGAAATCTTGCTTAACCCTTCTATTCCTAATTTAATAGACCTCTAATAATTAGGACCCTTCAGGGGTCCCTTTCTTATTAGTTCCCCAAAGTAAGCGCTCTTATTTATTTTGTATCATGTATCTTTTGACACAGGAAATTATAAAACCAACTGAACTTTTTAGAAGGTTCTTATAGTACTTCTTTTTTTTAAAATATTCATTTTTATTTATTTTCTGCTGTGCTGGGTCCTCATTACTGTGCATGGGCTTTTCTCTAGTTGTGGCACGCAGGGGCTCCTTCTCCAGATGCCCCACTTCTCATTGCAGTGGCCGCTCTCATCTGGGAGCCCCAGCTCTAGGGTACACAGGCGTCAGTTTTTGCAGCACGTGGGTTCCGTACTTGCAGCATCCAGGCTCTAAAGCACAGGCTCAGTAGTCGTGGCACATGGACTTAATCGCTCTGTGGCATGTGGGATCCTCTTGGACCAGGGATCCAACCCGTATCTCCTGCATTGGTAGGCAGATTCTCTACCACTGAGCCACCAGGGAAGCCTCTTTTAGTAGAAGTTCTTGTTTTAAAATTTCTGACCTCTTTTGAGTCGGCAAAGGGAAAAATATAGTAAAGAACATGAAAAAAAATTTTTGTTTTGGTCACACTGCACAGCATGTGGGATCTTACTTCCCCAACCAGGGACCAAACCCATGCCCCCTGCAGTGGAAGCGCAGAGTCTTAACCACTGGACCACCAGGGAAGTCCACAGAACATGGAGTTTTTTTGTATGATTATACTTTTCTATTTTCTAAGATTGAAGGTACAAGAAGGGAGTGACGGAGGGCGAGATGGTTAAATAGTATCACCAACTCAATGGACATGAGTTTGAGCAAACTCTAGGAGACGGTGAAGGACAGGGAAGCCTGGCGTGCTGCAGTTCATGGGGTCACAGAGAGTCGGACATAACAATTGAACAACAACAATTTACTAAAAGTAGATCATGAAATGTTGAGGCAGTTGTTTGAGTCTTGGACCAGTCCCCTACCAGTCATGTGACCTTGGATAAATCAAACCACCAATCTAAAATACCTTGCTGCTGAAAATACGGCTATCTTTCATTAAGAAAAAAATAAATACTAGTTTCAATGGTACATGGAATGGTGGAAGAAGTAACTATAGGACACACAAATAACTCAAATTTGGCAAACATTGGCTTTGTGGCTTTGGGTGAGAAAACCTAGGTTTGACTATTAACCATGTAAGATGGGTGAGGGGGGGCTTACCTCAGAGCTCAGTTGGTAAAGAATCCACCTGCAATACAGGAGACCCCAGTTCGATTCCTGGGTCAGGAAGATCATGTAAGTTAGTTCTGGGACCTCAAGCAATTCCTGTTTACCCCTCCCCGACTCCTCTTCTTTAGATGATGGGTGAATAATAAAATCTACCTGGCTTCAGGGTGATAATAACATGCGTTAATGTACTGGCAGACAACATAGTGATAACGATATTCTGTAAATGAGAGCAATGCTGCGTTTTTGTTTACTGGATTAATACCTATATTCTCTCTCTTGACTTTAAGTATTTTGGGAGCATGGCTATTGCTTGTTTGTTTCTTCCTTAAAATAACTGTAATAGGAAGTACCTAATGAAAAATAGCAGGGGAAAGGTGGTAAGAGTAACAAATTTCATTTTCTTGGGCTCCAAAATCACTGTGGATGGTGAATGCAGCCATGAAATTTAAAGATGTTTGCTCCTGGAATAAAATCTTCGACAAACATAGACAGCATATTAAAAAGCAGAGACATTACTTTGTCGACATAGGTCTGTATAGTCAAAGCTATCGGTTTTCCAGTAGTCGTGTATGGATGTGAGAGTTGGACCATAAAGAAGGCTGAGCATCAAAAAACTGATGCATTCGTTCGTCCGACTGAGTTTTGTGTGGGTCTGTATATTCTTTCCCGCTGGTCAGGTACTCCTGTCCGCTCTTAGCTGGTGTTGTGCATGCACTTCCGTGTCTGACGGTGCATTCCTGATGTATCCATGGAGAGAGATATACTCCATGTCCACCTACTCCTCCACCATCTTGTTCTCTCAAAAAAATTGATGCATTTGAACTGTGGTGTTGGAGAAGACTCTAGAGAGTCCCTTGGACTGCAAGGAGATCAAGGCAGCCAATCCTAAAGGTTATCAACTCTGAATATTCATTGGAAGGACTGATGCTGAAGCTCCAAAACTTTGGTCACCTGATGTGAAGAACTGACTCATTGGAAAAGACCCTGATGCTGGGAAATATTGAGGGCTGGAGAAGGGGGCAACAGAGGATGCAATGGTTAGATAGCATCACTGACTCAATGGACGTGAATTTGAGCAAACTCTGGGAGATAGTAGAGGACAGAGGAGCCTGGCATGCTGTAGTCCATGGGGTGACAAAGAGTCGGACACACGAGACTGAAGACCTATTTGTCAAATTATTTCATTAATTCAAAGAATATGCAAGTCCACCCTAGCACTCACCAGGAACAAATTCTCCTACTATGCAGCTGTTATTATTTTTCCCTAACGGTTGTGTGATGCCACTGCTACACTCTCAAGGAAAAGTCAACAGAGAGCTATTTTCAAGTCTTGAGTTACACTTGCGGGGGATGGATTGTGACAAAGCATCGTCGCTGGTAACTACAGATGGTGCCTCTTTCGCCATAAAGGTGTCTCATCTGTTTTTCTTCCCACTTCTTAGGCTGTTTGCCACAATTAAGTACAGCAGCACAAAGTCCCACAGGCTGCTTTATGTTGTGTTTAAAAAGTTAATTAAATTGCCAAGTTGTTAAGTTGTTAAATTTAAAGTTTAAAAAAAAATCTATTAGCAAGTTTCCTCCTGATTAAAGTCGTGAGACCCATGTGTTTGATTTTCAACTTGGTCCTCTCCTGCCATAAACATTAAAAATAAAACAATCGCATTTTATGACCAAGCCCTCTACGAGGCCTTTTGTGTGATGCGTGAGGAGGGGAAAAAGGCAGTTAAATGACAATTCATCTACACACAAAACTTCCAAAGAACATGCGTCTCTTGGCAGGGTGGAATGAGGGAGGGAAAGAGGGAGATAAAACTGAACATCTGTCCAGAGTTACTGGATGCAGTTTTCTAATTTATAACCTGATTTTGTGAGATAATAGGAAGCAAATGCCCTGTCTCTTCTTAGGATGCTAGACTATGTTGATAGGACTTTGGAATGGACAGGCAGCATCAGCCAGTGGATTTCAGAAGCCAGACAGGACCACTCTAATTCCTGGCCCTACCTACATGTTACTAGACTACCCTGGATTTCCACTTTCCCACTGGCTCAAAGAAGATATGATAATATATGTTTCACAGGATTGTGGAGAATCAGTGAAGAAATGGCAAGGCTTGGGAAGATCCCCTGGAGAGGGTATGGCAACCTGCTCCAGTATTCTTGCCTGGAGAATTCCACGGACAGAGGAGCCTGGCAAGATGCAGTCCACAGGGATGCAAAGAGTCAGACACAACTGAGTAACTAATACATACACACACACACACACACACGTGTGCAACCTATGGTACTGATGAACCTATTTGCAGAGCTGCAGTGGAGACACAGACATAGAGAACAAAATTTTGGACACAGTGTGGGAAGGGGAGGGTGGGATGAATTCTGAGAGTGGCATGGAAACATATACACTACCATATGTAAAATAGCCAATGGAAATTTGCTATATGACACAGGGAGCTCAACTCAGGGCTCTGTGACAACCTAGAGGGGTGGATGGGGTGGGAGGTGGGAGGGAGGGGACATATGTGTACCTATGGTTGGCTCATGTTGATGTATGGCAGAAACCAACACAATATTGTAAAGCTATTATCCTCCAATTAAAAATAAATAAATTTAAAAAAAGAAGTATACACAGAAGAAAAAACAACAACAAAGAAACAAACAGCTCTACCAAAACAAATTACCCAGTATAGAATTTCACTGGGACCAAAGTTCAAATGTCAACTCAACCAACAGGGTGAATTTGAATGAGTTACTCAGCTTCTCTGACACAGGTATCAGGCTGATGAAGTGGGTTTGATGACACTATGCAAGACAGAGGGTTACCATGATGACTAAATGAAATAAAACACTACTTGAGAGAAAGTAGATTGCTTAATAAATGATTGCTATTATTATCAGTAAGTCACATGGAAAATGTATTCCAGTCTACATTTGTCTATCTATCATCTATCTATCCTATCTATCTTCAGATATAGTATTATTTCTTAGAACATCATGCAAGACAAACATGTATGTGTGTGTGCATGCACATGTACACCCTCAGTCGTGTCTGACTCTTTTGTGACCCCATGGACTGTAACCCACCAGACTCCTCTGTTTTTGGGATCTCCCAGACAAGAATACTGGAGTGGGTTGCCATTTACTTCTCCAGGAGATCTTCCCAACCCAGGGATTAAACCCACATCTCCTGCATTGGCAAGTGAGTTCTTTATCACTGAACCATTCAGGAAGCCCACACACATATATAAAACATAGGTAGATAATAGATAGATAGATAGATAGATAGATAGATAGATAGATATAGGTATCTGTAAGAGCTAATTTAGACTTCCCAGGTGGTGCTTGTGTTAAAGAACCTGTCTGCCAATTCAAGAGATGAATGAGACTTGGGTTTGATCCCTGGGTTGGGAAGATCCCCTGGAGGAGGCCATGGCAACCCACTCCACTATTCTTGCCTGGAGAATCCCATGGACAGAGGAACCTGGTGGACTATAGTCCATGGAGTTGCAAAGAGTCAGACACAAATGAAATGACTAAGAATGACGCAAGAATTTAAAGGGAGAATATGAGGATAAATTTGAATCATAAGAGATGCTTCAGTGCAGCCAGTGCTATAATAATAGAATCCACAAGTTGGAAGAGGTCTTAGAAATCATCCATTCTACCCTAACTGCTGAATGAATCTTCCCTGCCATCCACTGACAGGTTGTCATTGGAAATGTGATGTGGAACTCTACCTTCTGACAGCCTGTCCTAGGGCTGGACAGCTCTGATTTTTGGCAATCTTGTTCTTCTATTGATCTGAAGTCTGTCTCCCTTCCATATCGGGGTTACATGGAAGACATCTGCTCAGTCTTCTACATAATAGCTCTTGAAAGACTTGAAGGCAACAGTCATGAATCCTAAGGCGTCTCTTCTCTCAGATAAAAAGCCTCCATCTTTAGCAAACATGCACTCAAGATTCACTTCAAATGCCACTATCTCTTGAAAGCATCCCTTGTTCTGAGAAGAGCCAAATGTGCACCCTTTTCAAAGCCCCCATGCTCTCTTGAGCCAGCCCTCCACTGACTCTTTTATCCCAAAGTACTGTCATTACAGGTTTATATTCATTTTCCTCTGAAACTAAACAGTTATCTGGAGGGCTCATGGCTGATTCATCTCTGTATTCTGGTGGTACACAATTACACCTGAAAAACAAGATGGACGATGCAACTAGAGATGATCAGACTAAGTGAAGTAAGTCAGAAAGAGAAAGATAAGTACTATACGACATCACTTAAGTGTGAAATCCAAAATACAACGAGTAAACCTATCCACGAAACAGAATCATGGACATGGAGAACAGAAGGGAAGGCAGGTGAGAAAGGGGTGGATGGTGAATTTGGGGTGAGTAGATGCCAACTATGACATATTGACATACAGAATGGATAAACAACAAGATCCCACTTGATGGCTCAGTGGATAAAGAATCTGCCTGCAGCGCAGGAGGCTCAAGTGACGCAGGTTTGACCCCTGGGTCACGAAGATCCCCTGGAGAAGGAAATGGCAACCCACTCCAGTGTTCTTGCCTGGAAAACCCCATGAACAGAGGAGTCTGGTGGGTTACAGTTCAAAGGGTTGCAAAGAGTTGGACATGACTGAGCAACTCAGCACACTGCATAGCATAAGGCACTATATGCAATATCCTGAGATGGACTGTGACGGAGGAGAAAATAAAAAAGAATGCATTTGTGTATATGACTGAGTCACTTTATAGCAGAAATTAACAGAACATTGTAAATCAGTTACACTTCAATAAAAACAACATGGACATCCCCCCAAAAATTAAAAATAAAACTGCCATATGACCCACTTTTAAGTAAAAACCTACAAGAATTGAAAGCAGGGTCTCAAAGATGCATTTGTTCACCCAATTTCATAGCAGCATATAAACACAGTAAGAAACCAACCTTTAGTCCCCCAGCCCATGGACGGATAAACAAAATGTAGTGTATACACATAAGTAAATATTATTCAACCTTAAAATAGAAGGAAATTCCCAATACCTTTAGACCATGAAATTTTTTTGTTTTATGTCCCTGGATATGTTCCAGTGTCTCCTCGTTTACAGACTACGGGAACTTGACTAGAATTTGTATCCTGCTGTTGGGTGAAAATTGTATAAGCCTTAATTATGTTGAATTGGTTCATAGTGCTTTTCAGGTCTACTATATGCTTCTACTTTTTTGTCTATTCATTTTTGAAAGTTTGGTATTGAAACTCCAAGTAAAAATGTAGTTTTTCTACTTAAAAAATAATTGCAATATTTAGTGGAACTATATGTAACTTTGTTCTGTATTTCCCAAGTTTCCTGTAAATGTGTTATCACAATTCCATAGTTTAAAAAGTAAAAAGAAAGAAGGAAAAAAGGGAAGGAAATCCTGTGCCATGCTGCAGCATGGATAAATCCTGGTGACATTATGTTAAGGGAAATAAACAAGTCACAAAAAGACAAATATTGCATGATTCCACTTCTGCCCCACTAGAGGAGGCAAATTCATAGAGACAGAATGGAGAATGGAAGTTACCAAGGGCTTGGAGGAGTGGGAAATGGAGACTTCATACTTAATGGGTGTAGAGTTTTGGTTTTGTAAGATGAGAAAAATTCCAGTGACAGATAGTGGTGATAGCTGTACAAAAATACAAATATACTTACACCACTCAACAGCCCATTTAAAAAATGGGTGATAAATTTTATTTTATGTACATTTTATCACAATGAAAAAATTCTAAACAAAATAAAATAATTCCTGCTGAATGGGTAAATGAATGAATATATTTTAACTAAGAGAAGTAATACCCCATAATCTTACAGATACTTTGGCTGAGAGGCAGAAGATAATCTGATGAGGGCAAAACTGGTTCTGTTACTCCTTAAATCACATTGTTCAGACAGTTGCTTCCTCTGCAACCACCTAATGCCTGCTTTAATAAGAATAGAGGTGCCTTAAGCTCATCCAAGAGGTCAGTATCAGCCTGGCTTTTTTTGTTCACGTTCTTTTGAAAGCCAAGTGATACAGATCAGTTCGAGAATACTGCAGGTTTGGAGAGAAATGCAGCCAACTTTACCAATGGGGTGAAGAGCACTTCCTGTTGGACACACTTTCCAAGGGAACAGTCAGCCCCATCTGTATATTCTTTTACAAAGAATAATTTTCATCAAATGGTCTAGGTTTCAACCCCAACTGCTGAAAAGTCAATATGACATTTTCCTCTGTACCTTTTTTGTTCTTACATCAAGGTCTGAGGACATAATTTGTTAATGACAACACACAAACAATTTATCCCAAGTGACCTGAATTAAGGTAACGAAGCATCAAGGCCTCCAAATCCTTTACACGCTATCTTCCCCCGATATCCTCTCATCAAATCTGTAGGGGTTTTGCCTATGCTAATTCCCCAGGGAGAAAAATTTTCCTCCCAAGGCCTTGTTCCATGAAAACTGCCTTCCAGTCTCCATTTCACAAAACCCTGGAATGCGACACTATCCCAAATGCCACCAAGCTTCGCTGAGTCAACAGGAGGTAACATCGCCCTGCAATGCAAGACTGGAGGGGAAAGGCCCCCCGGCCATCACAGGTGGGTGTCCCTGACCCTGCTTTGCTGGGGAATCTCACACGAGGGAAGTGTTCACTCTTCGTTTGTATGAACAGTCAACTGTGGCATCATGGATGCTGTTAAGTGGATTTCATTATGGAAATGATGCGAAAGAGGGCCACGGGCTCCAAAATCCATTAAACTGTTTTCTATTGCTTTACATATTCTTCTATGATAAAAATAGCCTGATATTTGAATTTAAGAAGCCTCTGCCTAAAGGGTAACAGATGGATATTAAGAAGATTATAATAAAGAGGGGGATTATCAAAAGAGAAAATGGGGGCTGGGGGAAGGATCGTCCTTACACTGAAGGCAAATCAGTTTTGGGGAGTGACGGATTTTCCAGAATGTGACACTTTTCTCGTTGGCAGGAAAACTTCTCAGCACCTTGGTCACACTGAAGGGATTTGCAGCCACGGGTTGTTGGGTTTTATTTCACAGCCGCTTTTCTCTGACTGCCTGGGGGGTATGTTTGTCACTTCCAGAAAATGCAATTCGTGTTCCAAGATCCACTCACCGTAGCTCTGGACACAACAAACCCTCTCCTTTCTCCCTGTGTCTGTTTTCCTCCTATGCCCCGTCCCCAGAGAAAACAAGGGGACCACCCCCACGTGTTACACGCCTGCGGTACACGTGCATTTTGGTCAACCTCAAAACTCTAAACTTTGGGCAACAACCTTGATTCAAAATACTGCAATCAACTCTTGCCTTTCTCGCCTTCTCTGTTGTTACTGTTGAGTCGCTAAGCCAGGTCTGACTCCTTGCCACCCTAAGGACTGCAGTATGCCAGGCTCCCCAGTCCTTCATTATTTGCTCAGATTTGTATCCATTGAGTCGGTGATGCTATCTAACCATCTCATCCTCTGCCATCCCCTTCTTTGGCTTTTGTCCTTCCCCAGCATAAGGGTCTTTTCCAACGAGTTGGCTCTTCATAATATGTGGCCAAAATACTGGAGCGTCAGCTTCGGCATCATCTATCCTTCTTATTACTTTGGAATTGCTGCTCAGAAACTCTATCCTCCAAGCTCTTCTTTACTAAACAGCCATGTTGAAATCTATATTTTATACATCATATGAAGTACCCATAGATAAACCTAGACAGCATATTAAAAAGCAGAAACATCACTTTGCCAACAAGGGTTCACATAGTCAAAGCTATGGTTTTTCTAGTGAGAGTTAGACCATTGGACCATCAGCCTGAAGAATTGATGCTTTCAAACTGTGGTGCTGGAGAAGACTCTTGAGAGTCTCTTGGACAGCAAGGAGATCAAACCAGTCAATCAGAAAGGAAATCAACCCTGAATATTCACTGGAATGACTGATGTTGAAGCTGGAGCTCCAATACTTTGGCTACCTAATAGGAAGAGCAGACTCATTGGAAAAGACCCTGATGCTGGGAAAGACTGAAGGCTGGAGGAGAAGAGGGTGACAGAGGAGGAGATAGTTGGATGGCATCACCGACTCAATCGAGATGAGTTTGAGAAAACTCCAGAAGATGGAGTTTGCCTGGTGGGCTCAGTTCCTTGGGTCACGAAGAGTTGGGGATGACTGAAGCAACTTAGCACATATGCATGCAAAGTGCTTCCTCAATCAACTTCTTTAAACAAGTTTTCCTCTGCCCTTGAACTAGAATTATATTTTGGCTAGATTGTAAACTATTTTAATCATTGTCCTTTTTTGTCTTGTTTGGAGTGTTTTTTTCCATCAGAAATGTGAAAATATTATTTTTGTCTTTAAGATGTGGATATTTCACTATTATTGACGAGAAGTCTATAAATCTGGGTATCCTATCTGAGATGATGTGAGTCCTTTTGCTCTGACAATTCATGGTTTTCTTTGGTTCCCTTTGCTTTCTTCTTGTATTTATGATTTGTTTCTCCTTGGTCTGAGGTGTTTTTTCTTTTTTTTAAATTCTTTAATCCAAATGTTAGCACATTAAGACTTTTAAATCTGTCTCCAAGTCTCTTAATTTTTAAATTTAAATTTAAAGCCAGCTAGCCAAGTAAGTGCAGCTGTTATGAGTGTAAAGTTAAGATCAAGAAACAGAATATACCCAATACCCAAAAGCAAGCTTCATTCTCCCTGTCACTAACTCCCATTCTTTTTCCCACCACCAGTACGATGGCCAATATTTTGATTTCTAATGGGATAAGTTAGTTTTGTCTATGTTTGTGTTTTACATAAATAAAAAGAATGGGTGTCCTATTTTATGTCGGCTTCTTCCATTCACATTATTTATACAGTTGCTGATCACTTTTTCTCATCGTTGTTTATTATTCCATTGCATGAATATGCTATAATTTATTTACTCACCCACTGTTGATAAGCATGTGGATAATTTCTCATTTTATCTTAGAATTCTGAAGACTGTTTCATTTTCTTCTGGTCTGCATTGAGGTGGATTACACATTTAGTTTCTCCATATAGTACTACTTGGACATATCTCCCTTTTCTTTGTAGGGATTTAACATTTTTCTCTGAATATCTGCTATTTTGATTTTTCACTATAGTGTCTCAGTATGTATTTACCTGCATTGATCCTATTCACTCAGACACTTTTATCAATAACCATGGATGTTATTGACATCATCTGCTCTTCCTTACAGGTAATCACGCTTCATAATTACCTCATTTACTTCTCACAGCATTCCTGCAAGGAAGGGATCGTTGTACACAATTTACAGGTGAGCAGACCCTAGCTCAAAATACAAAACACCTCTGCCCCAATTTGGAAAGAATCCCAATTCCAATAACTGCCATATCCTAATCATGATTTAATGCATTCTAGAGATAATACATTCTTATGGGCTACCTGCTTCTATATGTGAATATGGCATTCTGATTGTGTAGTGTACCATAAAGATCAGTAAAAAGCTAAACATGCAACACCAATACAAGCAAAAAATATAAATAAAACCAAGAGCTTCCTAACAAAATATTTTAAGGAAATATTAGACTAAACAAAGTTTACTTATTTTGTTTTAACTACATGACTTAAAGCCTTTAATATGTTTCTGAGCTCTAAATGCCCCCAAGGGAAAAATGTGAGGAATAAACAGCATTCAGCATTTCCTAAATATAGAACCCTTTTTAAGATTACGACCAGTTTATTTTTACCCAACATTTTATCATGAAAATTTGCAAAAAAATGGAAAAGTTGAAACAATTGTATAGTGAATACCCATGTGCTCATCTCTCAGCTTCTACAGTGAAGACTTTGATGTATTTATTTTATTATTTATCCATCCATCTACTTATCCATCCATTTGTCCCTTAATCCACTCATTTATCTACCTATCTGTCTATCTATTGATCCAACCATCCATCCATCCATCTATCCATTCATTCATCTATCCATCTATTTATTCTTTTATCCATTCATCAACCCATCTTATATTTGGAGGAATTTCAAAGTAAATTGCAGCGCATCAGTACTCGACAAATACTTCAGTGTGCATATTATTAACTAGCCTTCAACATATTTTATGACTATTTGTTACTGTAGTAGAAGTTAGATAAGGCAAAAGAAGACATTTCAAGACTTGTTAAATTTAGAATTTAAATTAAAAATTTTAACATGAATTTTTAAAGAATTTTGACAAATGCAATGATCTGTATGACCCAAGTTCATTACCCCAGAAAGTTTCCGGATTCCCCTTTCCAGTAATCCCTACTCCCACCCACTCAAACAGAGGAAACGATTTTTCTGGTGTTTTCCCACTACCGTCCCAGCAACAGTCACTATTTGCTTATTTGCTCACCACACATCAGTTTTGCTGTTGGAAAACAAATCTGCAGTTTCTCCCATTCTGTTGTTTTGAGATTCATCTATGTCATTACATGCACCTATAGTTAGCATAGAAGCTTTTTTCTTTTTTTCTGTAGCATCTTGCTGAAGGAATACGGTACGAAAAACACTTTAGGGGATACTGGGCTACACAATTTGTGGAAGAGCAGAGAATGGATCTGAACTGAACTGAACTCAGAGAACTGATCTGATAAGAATATGTGGTCTTCTCTACAGTACAAACAAACAATAAGGCATTCTTAAGTTCAGATTTTTAAAAATATATCTTGCCTCTATTAAAATGTCGAAGATATACAATGTTTGATAACTGGGCTAGGCATGAAAAAGATGTCTATGTTTTTAACTTATGACCTTGATTTAGTTTTAAGGCAATCACTTTAATAATCTTTCTATAACAACTCCAAATTAATGAGTGTAACTTCTCTTAACATAACACCCAAAAGCTTGCCTTCATCTGAAGGTTGTATAAAAATATAACTAAACAAAGCAAGACAAAATACTCTACAAATGTAAGTACTCTAAATCTTGTCACTATCATTCATGACAATGATTTAAATACTACTTTTCCCTCCTTTTGGACTCCTAGGAATTTAAAGTTGCAAGAAAATGTAAAGATTCAAGCTCCTCTTCATCAATCACTTCCATTTCTGCGTGAAGAGTGAAGATATTACAGGAAAACAATGACTAACCAGCAGATAGAGGCAAATATGGGATAAAAATCCCGTTCACTCCAAATGTCATCTTGTTTTACATCCCTGCTGGTCAGTTGTATCTTTCTTGAATGAAAGTTAGATTGAAACTGGTTTTGAAAATTCCCCTTAAACATAACTTGGGTTTTTAATCCAAGAGACCTGGAAAAAAACTTTCATCTGTATCTGGGACTTCCCAGGTGGCTCAGTGGTAAAGAATCCACCTGCCAAGCAGGAGATGGGATTCAATCCCTGGGTTGGGATGATTCCCTGGAGGAGAAAATGGCAACCCACACCAGTATTCTTACCTGGGAAATCCCACAGAGAAGCCTGGCGGGCTACAGTCTATGGGGTCCCAAAAGAGCTGGATATGTTTTACCAGGTAACCAAAAACAACAACAAATTCGGGTAAACAGCCATTCCAATTTGCCTAGGACTGTCTTAATTTCATCACTAAAATGCTATCTATCCTAGGAAATACTTCAGACCTAGAAAATTGTACATCTGGTCATCCCAAATCTTCTCAGGAGTGGGAGCTTCATAAAAGAATCCCTATATTTACATTTCAAGCACTCTTGAAAGTTGGGCCTTTGCAAGGGACCATCAGAAAACTTGTTAAACCTGTTTCCTACTTTTCTACTGGAAGCAGGGTTCACATAAGGAAGCCTACCTACTAAAACTAAAGTTACCACTGGATCCACCAATCCAACTCCTGGGCATATATTTGGAGAAAACCATCATTCTAAAGGATGCATGCACTCCAGTGTTCATTGCAGCACCCCAAAGTTCACTGTAGCCAGGACATGGAAGCAACCTAAAAGTTCATCAATGAAGGAATAAAGCAGATGTAGAACAAATATACAATGGAATACTAGCCACAAAAATGAACAAAAGAATGCAGTCTGCAGCAACATGGAGAGACCTAGAGGTTGTCATACTGAGTGAATAAGTCAGACACAAATAGACAAACATCATATGGCATCACTTGTATGTGGAATCCAAAGAAATGGTGCAAATGAACCTATTTACAACACAAAAGCTGAGTCACAGATGTAGAAAACAGACTTGTGGCTACCAGAGAGGACAGTGTAGGGAAGGATAAATTGGGAGATTGGGATTGGTGTATACACACTACTATTGATAGACTATATAACTAATAAGACCCTACTGAATAGCACAGAGAACTTTATTCAATACTCTGTAATGACTTACAAGGGAATAAAATCTAAACAAGAATGGATATATGTGTCTGTATAACTGACTGACTTTGCTGTAAGCAGAAACTAACACAACATATTCTCCAATGAAAAACTAATTAAAAAAAAAAAAGTCTCCCTGTATCACTTGACAATTAAATTGCCCTTATTGGGGAGGGCGTGGATTTGACGCAATGATTATAAGTGAAACATTTAGAGTAAAAGCCCTGGATTTAATACTCAGATCTCCTCCCTGCGAGTTACGTGACCTTGAGCAAGTCACTTTACCCCTTACAGCTTCAAATGTCTTACCTTATAAATGGTGGCGAATAACTACCTATCTTGCAAGTTATTGTGTGGATAAAATGAGATCACACGTGTCAAGGGCTTGGCAGGGTGCCTGGCGGGTGGCTAGTGCCCTGTAAGAAGTAATTCCTTTTATGATTTAATATGCAAGCCCTACAAGAAAGCTTAAACACCAAGCTGGGAACAGCTTCCACAGGGACTTTATCCATGAACCTGCCTGTGGTTTGATGCACTCAGAAGGTTCACTTCCATTGAATGAAAAGCAGAAGAAACAGCTGAACAGCAGGCATTCACCTCAGCTCTAAGGGTTAAACAAAGAGGCAACTGCTTTTACATCGGAATGTTTTTGTCACCCTCTTTTAATGTGAAACCTTTTCATCTGCGCTAAAGCTTCAGAAGTCAGATTCACCGAACTCACTTTGAGACTTTTGCTAGCGATGGGACTTTAATTACCTTTCAGACACAGGGATGGCTCTTGTCTTGAAAAACAGAAAGAAAGAACTCTTTTTTTCCCCCTCCTCTTCGCTCATTCTTTTTTTTTTTTTTTTCAGATTGAAATCTTTTGTTCCTGGCACTTTCCATATGCCACACTTTAATATTTAATCAGCCCCCACCTCATCAGAAGACTGCTGGCCTCATTAGATAATTAATGGTTGCTGGCACTGCATTTGCTCCAGTTAATACATCTGCAGCCAGCAATTAGCGCCTGAGTTTATTAGTTGCACTGGCTTCATTGACTGGGGAAGCAATTCGCCTTTGATTGAAGCCGCTGGGATGGGCATATGTGGACAGCTTGCCCCCTGTTCCTTGGCATTCTTTTGTTTACAATTTTTTTTTTTTTTGGCTACCGTTTTGCAACACAGCGCATCCTGGCCCTGCCACCAACAGTTGGTAGGGAAGATTTCCCTTTTATAATTTAGAAGATAATTGGGTAATTCTGTGCAGGAGAGAGGCGGCTGCAGGGTGGGGCAAAAGCTGGGAGGGAAATGGCTAAGTAATTTGTTCTTTTGGAAATGTCTATTTTTTTTAAAAGGCGTAGAGTCAAGGCTGAGGAATTCAGGGGGAATCCAGGCTGAGAGATGCAATCCTATAGGATGGGCTGCTGCCTGGAGTTAATATGTTGCTTCTTAGAGCCCAGGAGGTACAGAGATGGGTCTTCTGCCATCTTTCATCCCTAAACTTGACTTCCTTGCTTTGGCCCAGTTCCTGCCTCCATTTTTGTTACTAAGTGAAATCGCGTCATTTTCATGTACTTTTCCTACATGCTTCCCTGATGACTCTGATCACAGCCAGTTTCTTCCTGGTGATTAAAATCTTGGCCTCTCACCAGGATTATCCCCTTGTCAAATCCCGCTTTCATTCCCATTGCTAGATACTCGGGGAGATGATCATTAAGAACACAATCATGATGTGAAATATGAAGGAAATGAGGGTGACAGTGTCTAGGTATATCAGAGAAAAGAAGGAAACAAAGAAAATATAGCTCAACCAATTGGGGGAGAAGGGAAGGAAAAAGCAGAAAAGACCAGAAGCAATAAGAGTTTCCAATTTTTGTCTGTCTTTTAGGCCCAAATTCCTAACTCAAGACCCACCTTAAATACATATGCCATAAATGGAAGGAAGTGACGATGATGATGGTAATACTGATGAAGATAACAAATCTTTACTGAGCATTTTTCAAGTATCAGGCATCCTGCTAAAAAGTGTTTTGTCACATAATACTAAGGTATCTCTATAATCTTTCTTCCCATTTTAAGGATGAGAAAAAGGACCTCCACTGATTTTCAACGTTTTCCCCAGATTACACAATTTGTAGCGTCTGAGCTGCCATTCAATGAGCCTCTAGCCTGCATCAGTCAATTCACATGCATTAATTTATTTCACATAAACATTGAAAAGTTCAGCGGTTATTTACCTAGGATCATGCAACAAGTACAGAGGCTGTTTAATTCCCAAGCCTCTTTCCACTACTATAAAGACTAATACCATCTAGGGTCCCAGTTAACATTCAAGTTGAAGGAACAGTCTAGAAGGATTCCAGCCTACTCAAGACTATGTGCTAAATTTTGGATTGCCCTATCATGATATTCAGGGATTCCCAGGTAACTTAGTGGTAAAGAATTCACCTGCCAATGCAGGAGATATGGGTTCTATCCCTGGGTTGGGAAGATCCCCCAAGAGGAGGAAATGGCAACCCCCTCCAGTATTCTTGCCTGGGAAATCCCGTGGACAGAGGAGCCTGGTGGGCTATAGTCCACGGGGTCACCAAGAGTTGGATACAAATGAGCAGCAGAAGAACAGTGACACTTCAGTCTTTTGGATGATATCAAGGTCAAACACGCCTCTTCAGGTCTAAATTGTAAGACTGATATATTGATTCACCTTTTAATTGTGGGTTTTTTTTTTCAGGGTCAGTTCAGTTTTCAACCTCAGGTAGAATGCTGTATCAGATAAACTACATCCCTAGTAAAAATGCACAAGGTAGACACCTGCCCATATGGTGAAGTACTTCTCAAAAGGCTCACACAAATAACATGGAGAGAATGCTACTGAGCAGATCTTGATTAAGAACAATAAGGGAAGCCTGGGATTCTAAATTTCTAACAAGATCCTGGGTTGTATCAGCGCTGGCAAAGCAGTGGTTCTCAAACCAAGAAGCACCGTAGAGTCACCTGGAGTGCTTGAATTTCTCAACACCAATTTCTAGGCACCACTCCATCAATAAAACTAGTATCTCTGGGGAGGGGGCTGGTGCTTAGGATTCCGTATTGTTTAAAAGCATCCCAAGTGTTTCTAATACACACTCAGAACCACTGGCTTAAAAACAAACATCTTAGTGGGACAAATCAGCTGAGTGTTGCATGATCCACACAAACCGAGAGCAGAGGGACTCAGATAGAAGACATTCCCTGTGACAAGACAAGAATGAAGACCTTCCTGGATGGTACACCATCTGATTCTCCGACGGCTCCTCAGTGACTTACCCAACACTGTTGGAGGAAAGCATGATTTACCATCTCAGGTCCATCTCAAGTTTTCAGGGCGAAATGGAAAAGCTGGTAAAGGTCCAAGGCCTGAGTGTCCTCATATATAAAACGGAGCAAATGCGTTACTTGCTGAAGAAACAGGTCATCAACAGGAGGAGATTGCTGGCTGGCCCACGGAGTGGACCCAGGCAATCAGCAATCGCAGGGTTGTCATCCTTTCCTCTGTCCTAGGAGGATACTTCCTGTCCACTGTTCCTGCAGCAGGAGCGGCTCCAAGGATGTAGCCTTGAGAAAGCGAGGTGTTCAGATCACCTGGACTGGATATGAGCCTAAACCAAGTGCCGGGGTCCGTATAAACCAAGATTCCAGCGGGCAGGTGCCGAGATCTCTCTGTCTTACGGCCTCTCAAGACCAGCCTCATAATCCAGTTGCTTCACTTATTAACACCGCCACCTGCCCATCCGGAGGGGTTTACCTCGCTCTGGGGTCTCTCCTTGGGCTCTGTGCTCCGGCGGTTTGCAAAGCAAAGTGTGGCAAGCCATCCTGGAGACCGAAGTAATGGCTCTTGGGAAAGAGGCGTTGGCAGAAGGGGAATCCCGGGCTGGCCATCGACCCCTATGTGGGGAGGGGGGTCCTGAATGTCAGATGCGTGCAGACCGCAGCTGGCGCACAGGACGCCCCCAACAGGCTGGCTGGTCCGATGTGCGAGCTTGCAGAGCAGCTCAGAGGGCGCTGCAGGCGGAGAAGCATGTCACGGAAGCACCGCCGGCTGACTTCCTCTTGGGGCGGGACCGCTGGCCACTGATGCCCAATTGATGGCGGAAGTTCAAATTAGAAAGTGGGAAGAACTGGGGTCAGAGGAAGACTGCAGAGTCCCCTGTTCTGTTCACCCCGGGGCCGGCAGACAATCTGGAGGAACTGGATGGTCAACTGGAGACCTCGGAGAGCCCTTTTGCAAAGCGAGGAGGGCAGGAGTTGCCCAAGATTAGAGTCCAAGAGCTGGTGAGGAAGCCTGATTAAGATGCTAAGGGGTGGGATCCCTAGGAAAGTGATGAGGAGGTCTTGGAGAGGATGAGACCTCCGTCTGACCCCTCGAGCTGAACCGCGGCAGGCCCCAGGCAATTTGAAGCTCCTCTGTCCTTGAAACGTACATTCTGCCCACTGTTTTCATATTGGAAGCTTTGCCCTGATGTATCTTTGAGAGAGTGAAGTGGTGAGCCTGTCTGGACAGGGTATCTGTTAAAACTAAGATTCTGGCAGACAGATGCCTAAATCTATTCATCTTACAGCTGCCCAAGACAAATTTGTAGGTAAGTTCTTTTTTTTTTTTTTTTTTTTTTTAATGAGTAAAAGATGCTAAGACTTTTAAAAAAGAGGAAGAGATAAGCTTTGTAAATTCCCTTGTTTATTAAACCTGCCACCTACGAGTCTGGAGTGGCTGCCTCTTTCTTGAATCTCATCTCGTCCCCCATGTACGGGGTCAGTTTGCAAGCCAACACCTGCCTGAGGGTGAAGGAAAGTGACCCATATGTGGGTTCTCTGGGAAGCCTATATGAGCTGCAGCAAAGCAGGGCACAGTTGTTAATAACCCTGTACCCCCCGCAGCAGTGCAGGCTTTTCCAAGCTGGAGAAGACTCCAGGGCAATTACTTTAATTATAATTCAGTTCTAAATACCTGTAAGTATGCAGTTTTGCTGAAAGCAAAAACTGTGTTCATCAGATTTTTTTTTTTTAAGTATCATAAATTGGGTGTTTTTTGTGTTTTTTTGGCTACACTGGGTCTTCCACGGGCTTCCCAGGTGGCTCAGTGGTAAAGAATCCTCCGGCTAAGACAGGAGAGGAAGAGACATAGGTTCAATCCCTGGGTTGGGAAGATCCCCTGGAATAGGAAATGGCAACCCACTCCGGTATTATTGCCTGGAAAATTCCATGGACAGAGGAGCCTGGCGGGTGACAGTTCATGGGGTTGCGAAGAGTCGGACACGATGAAGCACACCATCCCTGTGGGCTTAGTTGCCCCATGGCATATGGGAACTTCCCAGATCAGGCATCAAACCTGGGTCTTCCACACTGGCAGGCTGATTCTTTACCACTGGACTACCAGGGAAGTCCTCATCATATTTTTGCTTTTCCTACACATTGGGAGAATAAAAAGAGACCTAAGAATGTAGTGTTTATCATGTTGTGCCATGTGCTATTGGTAAATAGGATGATTTTGGATGGCCCATGGAAGCACTTAAAAACATACCAATGTAAATACACATGAGAAAAATAGTGGATTTTTGGCGATGATACAAAATTATGCTTTTGAATGCATTTATTAAAATGAAAAGAGTTATACAGCCTTAAGATCTTGTTACACATTCTTTGTACTATAACAAGTAATAAGTGCAAGTGAAGTGATACATTGATGAGGAAGGAATGTGATCAACTGTTTGAACTTGGAAGAACCTCTTTCTGATCCCTCTTCACAGATGGATCCAACCACTCCCACTCTTCTCCGCCTTACTTGCCCGATGTTGATGACAAATGCCCATGTTGTCTTTATCAGTTTTATCCTTAAAATTAGCAAGTTAAAGTTCAGGAATTTCCCTGAAGGAAATAACTATGCAAGTTTGCACATCCAAGCACAAAAATGAACATCACCATTGTTCTTACAGGACCTTTTATTAGCTTGGGGCAGGAGCAAATATGTTATTAGATTGACTCATGTGAAACTTTCACATTAGTGGGTCAAAAATAGGTGAATATTAGCAATCAGATATCTGACAATAATGAAGCGTATTTGGGCATATTCTGTGTAATAATACATTCCTCAGTCATCTGCAATAAAGCTGTGGAATACTACTTAATGACAGAGATGTTGTCAAAATATTGACTGTGTGAACAAAACAAACGAAATAGGTTGACACAGTTATAAATAGTGTTATTTGTTTAGACTATATTTATGCATAGAAAAAAATAGCACATGGCATAGTTTAAATCAAAGTCTTACAAAAATATAAGTCTTACAAATTCTCTGTTTCTCATTTTCATCGTCTGTGATTGCTTCTAGTTTATTTAGTTAAGATTTTTAAAATTTCATTTTAAATGTGTGACAGGTCATCACAACTAATTCTTAGTTCTCTCTCTCATTTCTGGGTATGAAGTGATACATTGTTCTATTGCTTGCTTTCACTCTGTGAAGTTTATTATTCATGTTTCTTTTGTTAAATAGCCTCATAGTACTTCTCAACACCTAACTCCAGGCAGTCATTTGAATCCATCGACATTGTCATGCAAGCCGATGTTAATTTTCCTTCCCTGGTCTGGAAACCCCGACAGTGAGAGGTTTTCCCTTCATCCACAGCCTCACTTCTGCACAAATAGTTCTGTGTCTTTCTCACTGCCTCATTCTCTCCTCTGAACCTCACTCAGACTTGTACCACTGATCACTGAATTTCTCTATCTCAGCCACTCCTGGTAATTCAGGGTCACTAGTGTAATCACCAGTTCCCAGTTGTTGGAAATTTTCTGGATTTAAAATGAAAAGTCCCATGTCCTAGGAAATCCCTCAGTCCTAGGAAAATCTGGAGGATTGGTTGATCTAGCCCTGATGTGAGTTAGGAGGGATCACTGTGAACAAGACCGTGTGTGACATACCAAAGCTACTTGTTAATAAGAATGTCAGATAACTGAGCCAAGGCCAAGAGGGATGTCTTCAGCTTCAGGTCGTAGAAGAGCTTTAAGAAAATTGGGAGACTTTAAGTAGCGTCACAGGGCTTCTAAGAGTCCAGCTATAAGAGATCTATGACAAGGCAGGCTCTGATATCTGCCAAAGCATCTCCTGATTTAACTGGAGGAGCTTGACACATCTAACTTGGTGCAGACAATTCTACCCTGAGTGGCTCAGGGCTTCCCTCAGTGGCTCAATGGCTCCAATGGTAAACAGTCTACCTGCAGTGTGAGAGACCCGAGTTTGACCCCTGGGTCCTGCTGGAGAAGTAATGGCTACCCACTCCAGTATTCTTGCCTGGAGAATTCCATGGACAACGGAGCCTGGTGGGCTACAGTCCAAGGGGTCACAAAGAGTAGGACACAGCTGAGCAACTAACACTTTGGTTCACTTTCTGGCCAGTTTCCTTGACACGTTCTAGGAAGTCAGCTGCAGATGGTCTAGGCTTGAGAATGTGATGGGAAGTTGAACTCCTAGCCTCTGGAATGGATCCTCTTAGCTCTCAATCTTTGCAGGTTGATTTCAGCTCTCAGCCAATATCAAGCCACTGGTTCCTTCCGTGAATTCAGGGCACCATGTTTTCCACAGCCCTAAAAGTGAAAGAAAATTAGTCGCTCAGTCATGTCCAACTCTGCAACCCCTAGAATTGTAGCCCACCAGGCTCCTCTGTCCATGGGATTCTCCAGGCAAGAAGACTGGAGTGGGCTGTCATTCCCTTCTCCAGGGGATCTTCCCAACCCAGGGATTGAACCCAGGTCTCCTGCATCTCAGGCAGATTCTTTACCATCTGAACCACCAGGGAAGCCCTAAATAGGAACCAAAGTGAGTGATGATCATGATCTAAGTTAATGATGCTTCCCTCATATTCCAAATGCAAAAAGTGAAAACTCTCTAATTTCTTCTTCTGAGAGGCCATTAATAGAAATCTTTAAAAAGACAGTTTCCTAGCACTGGAAATATTAAGCTGTTATTATGGCAAATGAGCTTATTTTTACTTTCAAATGAAAATATAAATAAGTAATAAGTAAATATCAGCAATTTTGGTTCCATAATGAATAAGGACAGAATTGGGAGCTGAAAGAGTGTGTGCCCATTAAAGAGAGTGGGAAATTAACATTTGTTGACATTCTCCTGCTTTTAGTTTTAATGTAAACTAGAGGCAATTAAGTTATGTTCAACATTTTTCCCTTGTAAATATTTTCCGTTTCTCTATATAGTAACCAAGATGTCTTACAACAGGGCCATATTAACAAGCCCCAAACTAGAGGGGCAGTCTTACCTGTCATCTGCCAATGTAAAAATAGAAAGCCCAAGTCCTTGAATAATTCAGTGTTTCTCATCTATTTCTTATCCACTTCATGACTGTGCCATTCACCATTCAGGATGCCAACTGTTTTTCTGTTTTCTGGTGGGTTTTTTTCCTTCCCCACATTCACAATCTCTAGGTAAATCTATAAATCCCCACTCAGAAGAACATGAATTATCTGATGCTTGAATGAAATGAAGACAAAAACAAGCTTGAATATTTAAACTTACAGCAAGTATCTTCCATGATAGATCCTTTCAGACTCCCACTCATTTTTTTCTTTGATATCTACTACTGCTATAAAGTCCCAGTTTATCATATAACATTACAATTTATGGTATAACCAGCTTGTGTACTGACTATAAACCCTTCATCAATGCCACAGTAAAGGGTTTATAGTCCATAAATAGAGGAGCAAGCCTATCTCGCTTGCTTGTTTTGCCCGCAACACAGCCCTTCAGACATGTCAGCCTGGTTATTTGTTTTACATGCTGGATGAGTTACGGGAAAATAAGTGGATACATTGTTTTGTCTCTCCAACATTCAGAGACAATTCAGGATCATGGGGGATGAACAATGGGATGTTGGTAGAAAGATGTAAGAGAGTAAGCCTGTCCTTATCATTAATCTGTAGGTGAGCATTTTTTTTAAATTTTTATTTCAGAGTATAGTTGGTTAGCAACGTCATGTTAGTTACAGGTGTACGGTGATGTGACCCACTTATACATATACATGTATCTATTCTTCAATTTCTTTTCTCATTTAGGTCTTTTTAGAGTGTTGAGCAGAGCTCCCTGTACTATATAGTAGGTCCTTGAGTGTGTGCATGCTAAGTTGCTTCACTAGTGTCTGACTCTTCATAACCCCATGGACTGTAGCCTGCCAGGTTCCTCTGTCCATAGGATTCTCCAGGCAAGAATACTGGAGTGGGCTGCCATACCCTCCTCCAGGGGATCCTCCTAATTCAGGGACTGAACCTGTGTCCCCTGCAACTCCTGCATTGCAGGTAGATTCTTTTCCACTGAGTCACCGGGGAAGCCACTACAGTAGGTTGGTTATCTATTTTAAATATAGCAGTGTGTGCATGGAAATTTCTTTTTAATCTCAACATTCAAATAATTAGGAATTAGGAATTCCAGTCTTTGGAAACCAACCAACCATATAATTTCACATGCATGCATGCTAAGTCACTTCAGTGGTGTCTGACTTTTTTCGACCCTATGGATTGTAGCCTGCCAGGCTTCTCTGTTCATGGGATTCTCCAGGCAAGTATACTGGATGGGTTGCATGTCTTCCTCCAGGGGATCTTCCTGACCCAGGGATCAAACCCACGTCTGTTAAGTCTCCTGCATTGGTAGGTGGGTTCTTTACCACAAGTGCTACCTGGAAAGTCCATATGATGTCACATCTTAAATTAACAGAAACGTATAATCTGATTGTATATCCTGTTGTCTACCTGTTTCTTAGATTCTTTGCTCTGTATCAACACACTTTTTGGAGAGAGGGTTGAATTTTAGTATATGTAAGAACTGGGTTCAAATGCTAGTCCCAGTCCTGAATAATTGTGGTCTTGAGCAAGCCAAAATAAAGTGGAGATGATGATAATGCCAGTGTAATTTTAATGTCCTCAGTCCTCATTATTCTGCAAGTATTCATACTGATGATGTGGTGATGGTAACAGTTGTGATGACTGTGATGAAGATAATAAGGATGACGGTGATGGTGCTGGTGATGCTGCTCCTGGTGATGACTGATGGTGATGATGCTGATGGTAATGACTGGTGGTGATGCTGCTGCTGGTGATGCTGCTGGTGATGACTGATGGTGCTGATGCTCATGATGCTGATGGTGATGACTGATGGTGATAATGCTGCTGACGATGCTGATGGTGATGCTGCTGATGCTGATGGTGATGATGGTGATGATACTGATGGTGACGATACTGATGGTGCTGATACTCGTGATGCTGATAGTGATGCTGATGGTGATGACTGATGGTGATGATGCTGATGGTGATGACTGATGGTGATGCTGATAGTGATGCTAATAGTGAGGACTGATGGTGATGACTGATGGTGATGCTCATAGTGATGCTAATGGTGATGACTGATGGTGATGCTCATAGTGATACTGATGATGATGACTGATGGTGATGCTGATAGTGATGCTGATGGTGATGACTGATGGTGATGCTCATAGTGATGCTGATGGTGATGCTGATGGTGATGACTGATGGTGATGCTGATAGTGATGCTGATGGTGATGCTGCTGCTGACGATGCTGATGGTGATGACTGATGGTGATGCTCATAGTGATGCTGATGGTGATGCTGATGGTGATGACTGATGGTGATGCTCATAGTGATGCTGATGGTGATGACTGATGGTGATGCTGCTGCTGACAATGCTGATGGTGATGCTGCTGATGGAGATGATGCTGATGCTGATGGTGATGATGGTGATGATACTGATGGTGCTGATACTCGTGATGCTAATGGTGATGACTGATGGTGATGATGCTGATGGTGCTGATGCTCATGGTGCTGATGCTCATGATGCTGATGGTGATGACTGATGGTGATGACTGATGGTGATGCTGATGGTGAAGATGGTAACATCACTGAGGTCATGATGATGATGGGGATTATAATGCTGATAATGGATGATTATTTGGTTTCTTTATGGCCAGGTACAGTTATAAATGCATTGTGCATGTTATCTCACTTAATCACAACCACCTCATTTTACATGTGAGAATAATGAGACTTATTTATGGTGGTTAACTAGCTTGCTCATCATCATATAATTTGAGCATTAAGGTAGGTTTTGAACCTAGCACTCTGATTCCGTATCCCTCAGTCTTAATCACACCATCGTATCACCTTCCTTTAATGGTGGTTCAAATTAATGGTAATGATTCTTGTTCTGTTTACTCTTCCATGATCCACATAATGAAACTGTCAATCTCTCCGAAATCTTTTTTTCTCTCTCTTTTTTTTTTTTTTTAATTGAAGTGACTCAGGTGGTAAGGAATTTGCCTGCAATACAGGAGACCCAGGCTCAGTCACTGGGTTGGAAAGATCTCCTAGAGAAGGAAATGGCAGCCCACTCCAGTATTCTTGCCTGGAAAATTCCATGGACAGAAGAGTCTGGCAAGCTACAGTCCACGGGGTCGCACAGAGTCAGACACGACTGAAGCAATTTAGCATGCATGTGCCCTTCAAGGTAATTCTATTTTTCTCTGTTTTGGTCACAAGGAAGAGGGGGCTTCAGTCCATGGGGTCCCAAAGAGTCACACATGGCTGAGCAACTACCACTTTCACTTTCATAGTTGATTTACAATGTATTCATTTTAGGTGTACAGCAAAATGATTCAGTTACATATATATATAAGAAGTCATGATGGGAGCCCCAGTCTATTTCCCTGAGTCACACAGAAAATTCCCATTGGCTATCCTGTTTTCCATATAGTAAAAGATGTTTCCATGTTACTCTCTCCATACCACCCACCCTCTCCATTTGACATGGTCTCCTAGACCCCAGACCAATTCTGCTTCTGGGTCCCAATCTCCAGTTCCTGTGGCAGCAGTTTCACACTGGAACCCTTCTCTCCCTGGGCCATAGACACATCCATGGCAACCTCAAGGCCGAGGCCAGCTTTCCATCACGCCCCAAGTTCTCTGTCTTCGCAGTGGGGAGCAGCAAGGGCAGAGACTGGAGATGCCCAATTCCATCTCCGGCAAGAATTTACAGTGGTGGGGGGTGGGGAGATTTTAGTAATATTCCAGAAGTAACTGGAAGTAGAGGGGGAAAAAACCCTTCTGGTAAATGGAAAGACCCAGCAGAAAGTGTCCTGCCTGCATAGGATGTCAGAGGAGAAAGGTCCCCACCTTAATTAGGGGTACATTTGAATATCTTCATTCTGAACAGACACAAAGAGGCTCAGGTGAACCCAGAGGGATTTGCAGCCAAAAGCTGGCTAATCTCCAGTTAAACAGGCCCATTATCTCTCACTCCCCGGGAGAAAGTCAGGCAGAACTGATTTGATTAACAGTAGATTAACCTCTCTAACACAGCCATCCTGGGTTTTACACCTGTCACTTTAGTATGACAATTTATATTTATTCAAAAAGCCGTGAGACAGTAAATTAAACATTGCCCTAATTAGAAAAGTGTCATATGTTACAGCGGGGAAGCCACCTGATCTAATTTTCCAACAGGCCTTGTGCAAAGAATGTGTTGGTGTGGCCTGAGCAGAAGCCCTACAAACACCAACACTCTGGGGAGGAGAAAATTCTGGACTGCTGATGCTATATCTTAGCTTCTGAGAGGAGAGATGCAGAATTCAATCCTAAGAGCTTCGCTTATGGTTCTCCAAGCTGCCTGGCAATGCATCCTATGCTGGCACTCAGCTGGGAACCAGAGTGGGACCTCTGCCCATAGTGACTTCAGAAACCAGGAGGAGAGATGGCCTGGAACTCAGGCAATCTCAATTTACGTTTGGGTTAAGAGTTAAATACGTGATGCTGTGAAGGCTCAGAGAAACCCACCTGGTTGATGCAGTCTTGGTGGAAAGGGGACCAGCAGATTATCTTGGAAAGGAATGACATCTAAATGGTATTTGAAGATTATGGAGCAGTTTTCCAGGCTTTAAGGAGTGAGAAGGAAATAGGATTTGCAAACTCTTGATAGTGAAGCAATATTATGTTTATCAAATTATATTATATTCATTATAATATTTTATATATTATATTCAGGGATCCTTTGGTTAGTAGTAATAAGTAGCAAAATATGCATAGGGAAATATGAGTGTTCAAAGAGGTAAGAGACAGGTCATGAAAAGCTGTGATGCAACCTTAAAAAAATAAAAAGGACACAAAAAAATTGAGTTGCAACCTACATCTGGCAAAGCATATACATTTAACCATATAGCTCGAAGAGTTTGGACAGATGGGTACTTGGATGTGTTCATGGAAATAACACTCTGATCAATACATGAAAACGTTTCAGTTCTTGATTCTAGCCTCATCCCCTTCAACATCTCCCTAAGGTTACTATGTTCTCTATCACTGAATATTCTGTTTACCTGTCTTTGAATTTCATATACCTGGGATCATTTGACATATACATTTTAGATCAACTTCTTTTATTCAATATTCTTTCAGTGCGTGCGTGCTCAGTCATTCAGTTGTGTCTGACTCTTTGTGACACCTCAGACTGCAACCCTCTTTGTCCGTGGAGTTTTCCAGGCAAGAATATTGGAGTGGGTTGCCGTTTCCTACTTAATGATGTCTTATTATTGTGTGTGTGTGTTTATTTATTTGGTTGTGCCAGGCCTTAGTTGCAGCACACGGGATCTTTGATCTTCGTTGTGGCATGCAGGATCTTTAGTTGTGGCATTTGAACTTGGAGTTGCTACTTGTGGGATCTAACTCCCTGACCAGGGATCGAACCCAGGCCTCTATATTGAGAATGCAGAGTCTTAGCTGCTGGACCACCACAGAGTCCCTCTTATTGTGTTTAGTTATATCCTTATTGTTGTGTATCAGCCATGTTTTGAATGTATCACAATACCTGGACCCCTTTCTACTGAGGATGAACATTACAGTTATTAATAGTCTCATATGTTATAAATAATGCTGTGATAAACATTCTTGCACATAGTGTCTTTTGGAGGACACTAGTGTTCATTTCTGTTGGATGTTTACCCAGGAGTGAAGTTGTTGTGTTGTGGTGTGGACTAAGGCTACTATGAACCATCATATGCATTATCCCATTCACTCAACATTTCTAGGATACCTGCCATGTGCTGGGGGGTACAGCAGCCAACAGCAAAGCACCCTACCCTCTTGACACTTGCTTTTGGGTATAACCTCAATGGACTATGTGCATGTGTGTGTGTTAGTAGCTCAGTCATGTCTGACTCTTTGCGATCCCATGGACTATAGCCCACCAGGCTCCTCTGTCAATGGAATTCTCCAGGCAAGAATACTGGAGTGGGTTGCCATTTCATACTCCAGAAAATCTTTCCAACTCAGGGATTGAACCTGGGTCTCCTGCATTGCAGGCAGATTCTTTACTGTTGAGCCAACAAGGGAGGCACCAATGGACTCCATAAGCCCCAAATCATGACTGAAATAACCCTGCCATCACAGTGCCTCCAAGAGTGGAGAATGATGCTGGAGAGACTGATGTTTACCCTATCAGTCTGCCTGAACTCTTTTTTACGGAAAGCTGAGATGTGGAAAACTAGTTATCTTTGACTCAGCAACAGCAGAGAAGGATTTTAGGGGGGAAAAATCCTATGGAAATACATTGCCTACCACACTGCCTCTGGGTATGATGTGTGATGACCTTGTTTAGACTCCAGGGAGAGTGTGACATACACAGTCCGTGATGGGAGGTACCCAGAGTGATTGGGATGTGACTCTGAATGAGACGTAAGTCCTGGAAACTGGAAGGGAAACCAGAGCATGCAGCAAGGTGTGAGTAAGCCACCTGGTCTTCCCATGATGGTCATGCCCTCAACTTGGGTGCAACAGCTTCTTGTAGCTTTTAGACTTGTTTCCAAGCTGAAATCCTCTTGAGGAGGCAGGATGCTGGACCAAGCTTGGTCCCTCTTCCCTGAGAAAGAAGCTGACTTATCCACTTTACCTTGGTCCTCAGCTACATTTTCTTATATGTTACATGCATGCTTGCTCAGTCATGTCTGACTCTTTGCAACCCCTTGAACTGTAGCGCACCAGTCTCCTCTGTCTATGGAATTCTCCAGGCAAGAATACTGGAGTGGATAGCCATTCGCTGCTCCAGGGCATCTTCCTGACTCAGGAATCGAACTCCAACTCTTTTGTCTCCTGTATTGGCAGGCGGACTCTTTACCTCTGTGCCCGCTGGGAAGCCCCCATGTTTTCCTATGAGCACCCACAACAAAACCAAAACAAAGAGCTTTGAACTCTTTGACCAGATTTTGAAGGCTATTTCTAGAACTAGGAACTTATCAAAGGACAAAGAAACAAAGAAGGAATAATACTCTTCCCCTTTTAAATGGGAAAACAAACAAAACAGTTGATTTTGCATGATAAAGCAAGCAAGAACTTCCAAGTAGAGTGGTGGTGGAGGGGGGGGGGGCAGCATTCACATAAATACCAGGAATTAAGAGAAATGTCTGTTTAGTATCTCAGGAAAAGTCTGAGTTATCATCACCAGCCTGAACCTCTATCCATCAGAAAAATGAGGACTAAATAAAATGTGTCCTCTGAAAAGACCAGTGATGCATTGTGAGACTCCAAAACTTTTTACTCTTTCAATCCAATATTCTGCTTTTAGGATATACAAACATATAGGATATTCACTCTAGTATAATTTATGATAGAAATAAATCACTGGGTAAGCATGTATTCAAAATAGGTGAATGGTTAAATTATCATATCTTCATATGATAGACTATCACAGACTGTGAAAATTATTTTATGAAAAATTGCTTAGTACATGCAGATGATATAAATTTAATTGATGAAAAGGCAATATGCATACCTTTACATATTCAGCATGGTAAATCAATTTCATCCTTCATCTCATCACCAATTGGTTGCTAACACAATTGCTTGGAACTCTGCATTGGAAAAGATTCTGCGGTCCTTTGGGCACCCAGCAGTAATGATTAGCAAGGACTGTGTGAGCAGAAGAAAGGAGGGCATCTCACCTGTGCCAGCAATTTGCCATGCCAGGTTTATTCAGAATAATTTAAACTATGACACATGCAATACGTTTTCACACATGAGTATGTTCGTGCAGATGAGAGGGGAGAAAACTGAGCCAAAAAGAAGTAAACTCTGTTGATCAGCAGAAAACCATGACTTTGTTTACTTATGTGATAAGATGTGTAAGGATTTCTGAAGCTTCCATCTTACTGATTCTTTGGATTAAGTGAAACTGTTAGTTGCTCAGTCATGTCCAACTCTTTGCGACCCCATTGACAGTAACCCACCAGGCTCTTCTGTCCATAGGATGCTCCTGGCAAGCATATTGGAGTGGGTAGCCTTTCCTTTCTCCAGGGGATCTTCCTGACCCAGGGATCGAATGCAGGTCTCCTGCACTGTGAGTAGATTCTTTACCATCTGAGCCACCAAGGAAGCCCTGGATTAAGTAAAGTCACATGGAATTACAAATAGTTTTCATGCTTGTGAGACCATTCAAAGTCACGCAAAATGAATTTGTGGAGGTGGAGATATGGGGACCCTTATATGTTGTTGGTGCGGATGTAAAGCGATATACAGCTCCTTTACAAAATGGTTTGGCCATTTCAGAAAAAGTTCACCATAAATTTATCAGGTGACTCAGCAGCTTCATGCCTAGAGAAATGAAAGCATGTAACTGGCACACAAACGTTCTTTAGGAGCATAATGTATGATAACCCCAAGTTGGAAACAGCTGGAAAGAAAATGGAGATTAATTATAAAAGAGAATGAAGGATCTTATCAGATGATGAAAATACTCTGGAACCGGGTTATTGTGATGGTCACACAACTCAATAAATTTACTAAAATGCACTGTTCAGTTCAGTCACTCAGTCATGTCCAACTCTTTACGACCCATGAACCGGAGCACGCCAGGCCTCCCTGTCCACCAACTCCCAGAGTCTACCCAAACTCACGTCCATCGAATCGGTGATGCCATCCAACCATCTCATCCTCTGTCATCCCCTTCTCCTGCCCTCAATATTTCCCATCATTAGGGTCTTTTCTTATGAGTCAGTTCTTTGCATCAGGTGGCCAAGGTATTGGAGTTTCAGCTTCAGCATCACTCCTTCCAATGAACACTTAGGACTGATCTCCTTTAGAATGGACTGGCTGGATCTCCTTGCAGCCCAAGGGACTCTCAAGAGTCTTCTCCAACACCACAGTTCAAAAGCATCAATTCTTCCCTGCTCATCTTTCTCTATAGTCCAACTCTCACATTCATACAACTGGAGAAACCATAGCCTTGACGAGATGGACCTTTGTTGGCAAAGTAATGTCTCTGCTTTTTAATATGCTGTCTAGGTTGATCATAACTTTCCTTGCAAGGAGTAAGCATCTTTTAATTTCATGGCTGCAGTCATCATCTGCAGTGATTTTGGAGCCCCAAAAAATAAAGTCTGCCACTGTTTCCACTGTTTCCCCATCTATTTGCCGTGAAGTGATGGGACAGGATGCCATGATCTTAGTTTTCTGAATGTTGAGCTTTAAGCCAACTTTTTCACTCTCTTCTTTCACTTTCATCAAGAGGCTCTTTAGTTCTTCTTCACTTTCTGCCATTAGGGTGGTGCTATCTGCATATCTGAGGATACTGATATTTCTCCTAGCAATCTTGATTCCAGCTTGTGCTTCATCCAGTCCAGTGTTTCTCATGATGAACTCTGCATATAAGTTAAATAAGCAGAGTGACAGTATATAGCCTTGATATACTCCTTCCCGATTTGGAACCAGTCTGTTGTTCCATGTCCAATTCTAACTGTTGCTTCCTGACCTACATACAGATTTCTCAAGAGGCAGGTCAGATGGTCTGGTATTCCCATCCCTTTCAGAATTTTCCACAGTTTATTGTGCTCTACACAGTCAAAGGCTTTGGCATAGTCAATAAAGCAGAAATAGATGTTTTCTCTGGAATTCTCTTGAACTATATTAATTTTGTTTACTTATTTTTTCTTTTAAAATTATAACTTTATTTAATTTTATTTTTTAGTTGGAGGAAAATTGCTTTACAATGTTGTGTGTGTTTCTGCCATACAACAACACAAATCAGTCATATTTATATATATATATCCCCTCCCTTCTGAGTCTCCCGTGTCCTCACAGAGGACTAAGCTGAGCTTCCTGTGCTATATAGCAGCTCCCCACTAGCCGTTGCACACGTGGCAGTGTGTAGATGCCAATGTTACTTCCTCAGTTCGTCTCACCCTCTCCTTCCCCCACTGTGTCCACACGTTTGTCCTCTACATCTTTTTCTCTATTCATTCCCTACAAATAGCTTCATCAGTACCATTTTTCTAGATTCCTGCTTTTGAACTGTGCTGTTGAAGACTCTTGAGAGTCCCTTGGACTGCAAGGAGATCCAACCAGTCCATCCTAAAGGAAATCAGTCCTGAATATTCATTGGAAGGAATGATGCTGAAGCTGAAACTCCAAAACTTTGGCCACCTGATGAGAAGAACTGACTCATTGGAAAAGACCCTGATGCTGGGAAAGATTGAAGGCGGGAGGACAAGGGGATGACAGAGGATGAGATGGTTGGATGGCATCACTGACTCAATGGACATGAGTTTGAGTAAACTCCAGGAGTCAGTGACAGACAGAGAGGCCTGGCATGCTGCAGTCCATGGGGTCGCAGAGTTGGACATGACTGAGTGACTGAACTGAGCACAATATTTTTTTTTCTCTTTCTGACATACTTCACTCTGTATAACAGCTCTAGGTTCTTCTACCTCACTAAAAACTGACTGGAAGTCATTCTTTTTACGGCTGAGTGATATTCCATTGTGTATGTGTACCAGATCTTCATCCATTCACCAGGTTGATAGACATCTAGGTTGCTTCCGTGTCCTGGCTATTGTAAACAGTGCTTCTGTGAACACTAGGGCACATGTATCTTATAGAATCGTGGTTTTCTCAGGGTGTATGCTCAGTACTGAGATTGCTGGATCATGTGGTAGATGTATTCCTAGTTTGTTAAAGAATCTCCATACTGGCCGTATCAGTTTACATTCCCATGAACAGTGTGAATTATGCAAATTATTTTAAATAGGGGATAGTTTAAATAGGGGATGTATAAGCATGCTGCAGTAATGTTTAGAGAGAGAAAAATGGAAGGAGACAGAGAGTGTGCTAACAATAAGTTGCTATCAATGACCACTTCTTGCTAGCTTGGTGGAATATTATTTTCTTATTCAGGTCTATCTATTTTTTTCCTTGTTTTCATCTGAATATGCCTTTTTATTTAAAACAAACAAACAAACAATCAGGGGAAAAACTACCATCCCCTACACCACCACCCCCAAACCCCTTTCAGAATCCTAATGGTGGCGCTCTCCTACCCTCATCTCCATTCCCACTGGGTGATGCAATTAGACCAGCATGCAAGGGCACCTTTGTGAAGGCACTACACATATCCACGTGGATGCTGAAGGCCCTACTCTTAGCAAACACATTCTTCTCCTCCTCTAATACCTAGATGAAACATTTTCACCTTTGGAATGCTTATTTTCCAGCTTCCAATTTCCCGGGGCCATGGCCTCCAGCGCTTATATGAGGTGTGCCGTCATGCTTCAGGCTGGAGAAAAATCATGCCTTCGCGGTGTAAGGTCAAGACTGTGCACCTGTTTGAATCCTCGAGAGCCCCAAGAGAAATAGCCCTGCCAAGGTTTTCCAGACATCACAGATTTCTTGTGTTAGAATCGCTAGCAGTGTCTGGCACAATATTTTAAAGCTGTTCTGTAGGTGAAGGCCCTTTCTCCGAAGGAGACTATTTTTCTACCTGTGTCAGAAAAATGTCACACAATACACTAAATCCTCACCCTATTACATTACAGAGAGGAGTTACACATCAGTGATATGGGTCAGACACAGCCCACTGTATTGTAGCAAATAACAACAAGTATTAGCACGGAGCTCTTAAACTGGGTGCCAGGGGCTGTGTGAGTTTTTTTTTTTTTTTAACTTTTTATTTTGTGTGGGGGTACAACTGATTAACAATGTTGTCATACTTTCGGGTGAAAAGCAGAGAGACTCGGCCATACATACACATGTATCTGTTCTCCCCGCAAACGTTCCTCCCATCCAGGCTGCCACATTGAGCAGAGTTCCCTGTGCTACACAGTTAGGTCCTTGTTGGTTATCTAATTTAAATATAGCATGTCCATCCCCAATGAAGCATTGTATATATATATCATTTCATTGAACCCTCACTAAAGCTCTGTTAATTATTATCTATAATTTCCTATAGAGGAAATGGGGGGTCAAAGAGAAGAAATGAGGCAGTTAGTGAGGTGCAGAGTCAAGGTTAGGACTCAGTTCTGTCTTATTTTGAATTTGGGACAGACAAGACACAAAGTGACCTGGAGCCAGGGGACCAGAAGGAAAATATTCCCTTGGCCAATAAATTTGCTCAGGTTTTCTATAGCATCTTAGGGAAGCATCCGAATGAACCTTTTGGCCAACCCAATATACGCTACTTAGACATTTGCAACTTGGGGTGGACACATACCGCAGGTACAAGTAGGAGATGTATACAGCTGGCCTCAGTCACAGTAAAGTCCCTCCCAGCAGATTCTAGTGTGGATTGACAATGATGAACAAGCCATTGCAGTCTCCTCCACCCAAGTGATGTTAAAAATCTCCTCTGCAAGGCACATACAACCCTTCTGAAAATATATAGGAGCGACTCCCTAGCTGTCTGAAAAACACTGATTTAACTCATGTTACCTTAAATTGATTCAGGCTCAGTTTGTGTCATCAGGCTGTTTGGAGATGTTTGATAAAAATTCATACCTGTTGTTCAATACCAAGAATTAGTACATTTCCTGCAAATGAATTCATGTCCACTGACATGATTTAATTGCTACCCCAGTGAGATGATTTCCTTGCTGATTAAAGACCATCCTTGGATGAGCTTGCAGACAGTGTGACCAGATGCATGGAGCTTCTCAGAGGAAAGCAGGTCTGAAAAGTGTCCTGTTGAAAGGAGGTTTTGGGACATGAGTGAGAATGAAGGCTCAATTTTGAGTGGTGGATATCCTGAGAGCTCTCCCCCATCCGTCCATATATCCTGGGAAGGGGAGGGGGGCAGGCGCCTGCCCTCTCCCACATTTTTTGTCATCTCTCTACCTCTGCAGGAAGCAGACAAATGGACCGTGGCGGTGTGTTAGACGTTAGGAGGATTTTTCTCTTTGGATTTCTGCTTCTCACTCTTGTGTACCGGAAGGATAAATAATGTCGGAACATAATAAAAATGCTTTCAGTCCCCTGAAGCTAGGAAAGCATTTTAATGTAGTGAGTGATGTTGCAAAACCTTCTTTATCAAGGAACATGAAGGAAAAGCTTTCCAAATACCAGCTGCATACAAACAGGCCTGTTATGTTCAAGACACCTCCCCAGAGATGGTCAGGAAGGAGCTTGCTTAGACAACAGTGCCCTCATCCCATCCTGTAGGTGAGGATTCAGGTTGATGAGGCATCAAGCTTTTCAAGAACTGGCTCTAACCCCCTCTTCAACCTCTTGATGCCGATTTTACCGTCTAAGCAGGCTGATGAAATTTCTGGTCCCCAAAGACGCTCTGCGGCTTCCTGTTGGTGAGCCTTGTGTTCATGGGGTTCTCCCTGCCTCGTGTTCTTTTGTCCTCTTCTGATTTATATTCATGTTTCAAGACCCATTTCCCGTGTCCTCCCCTGAAGAAATTCATTCTGTAAGTCCTCAGCCAGAGAGTGGTGTCCCCTTTATATGCACCCATAATCTCCTTGCATTTTCTTCTGACAAATGCTTTATATCAATATGTCAGTATATCTACAACTGTCTTTGTATCTGAATCTAATCTAAACTTCTCTCCCTCTCCATGAGTGGGGTTTGTGTGTGTGTGTGTGAGAGAGAGAGACTCAGTCACGTCCAACTCTTTGCGACCCCATGGACTGTAGTCTGCTCGGGTTCTCTGTCCATGAAATTCTCCAGACAAGAATACCGGAGTGGGTAGCCATTCCCTTCTCCAGTGGATCCTGGTCCAGGGATCGAACTCAGGTCTCCTGCATTGCAGACAGATTCTTTACCATCTGAACCACCAGGGAAGCCCTTCCTTACGTGGGACAAGGCCAATTCATATATGTAAGAAAAGATGGGATTTTAACCTAAAGTTATACCTTATACTTTCCCAAGAGAAAACTCACTCCAGTCAAGAAAGTTGCAAAAAAAAAAAAAAATTGAAATGGATTGGTAGTAGAATGATGGTTGACAGGCATCAGGGGCTAGAGGAAATGTGGAGGTAATGGTCAAAGGATGCAACCTCTCAGTTATAAGATGAAAATGTTCTGGAAACCTAAGGTACTGCATGGTGCCCATATTTAATAATGATGTATTGGATACTTGAGATTTGATAAGGGAGTAGCTCTCAAGCATTTGCCCTCCCACTCCCCAACAAACACACACAAAACAGTAACTTTGTGGGGTGATGGACAGCTTAGTTAGCTTGATAATTTCACAATGTATACTTACATCATGTCACTATATTGTATACTTTACATAAGTGCAATTTTTATTTGTCAGACATCCCTCAATAAAGCTGGAAAAATTGTGTGAAAATTTTAATTGAAGTTTATTTTAACCCCAATTGCTGAGTTCAGAGGCCTAGGGCAGCAGCATTTCTGAAATCAGGAAGCTATGTTAGAAATCTAGATATCAGATACCTTCGCCTATCCTGATGATAGGAGCAACAGGGCCCGCCAACTCCCCCACTGATATGGGGTCTCATCCTTCTGTCCTTTAAAGTTTAAATAAAATCATATCCAACTCCCCATCCTATATAAGTGAGGGAACTCAGTCTTCAACCTTCTCTATTTCAAGGAACTCAGAGATGGAGTATTATGCTTTTTTTTTCATTTATTTTTATTAGCCGGAGGCTAATTACTTTACAATATTGTAGTGGTTTCTGTCATACATTGACATGAATCAGCCATGGACTTACATGTATTCCCCATCCCGATCCCCCCTCCCACCTCCCTCTCCACCCGATTCCTCTGGGTTCTTCCCAGTGCACCAGGCCCGAGCACTTGTCTCATGCATCCAGCCTGGGCTGGTGATCTGTTTCACCCTAGAAAATATACATGTTTCGATGCTGTTCTCTTGAAACATCCCACCCTCGCCTTCTCCTACAGAGTCCAAAAGTCTATTCTGTACATCTGTGTCTCTTTTTCTGTTTTGCATATAGAGTTATCGTTACCATCTTTCTAAATTCCATATATATGCGTTAGTATACTGTATTGGTCTTTATCTTTCTGGCTTACTTCACTCTGTATAATGGGCTCCAGTTTCATCCATCTCATTAGAACTGATTCAAAGAGTATTATGCTTTTAAAAATTACTCTTGAAAATTTCTCCTCTAAGCCACATGTGCATGCGTCTAAGTGGCTTCAGTCATGCCCGACTCTTTGCGACCCTATAGACTGTAGCCTACCAGGTTCCTCTATCCATAGCATTCTCCAGGCATGAATGCTGGAGTGGGTTGCCATTTCCTCTTCCAGGGGATCTTCCCAACCCAGGGATTTGGAGCTGAGTCTCTTATGTCTCCTGCGTTGGCAGGAGGGTTCTTTACCACTAGTGCCTCTTGGGAAGCCCATCTAATCCACATGTCTCCCACTAAATATGAATTCCTCCCTCTGTAAATTATCCCACCATGGCTGTTTTTAGTGGATGAAATGGTAACATGGGAAGAGAATGGGTTTTGAGGTCAACATATTGACTGCAAGAGAAGGCAATTAGATGAGGTGCAGGTTCGTGAAACTGAGCTAGCAGTCAAGCAACAATGGAAAATGGCGCTAATGATGGTCTAATTGTCCCTCCCCTGTAATGTGGTTACAAAGATTAAATGAATCAATATATGTGAAATGTTTAGAACAGGCTCTGGGCATAGCAGGCACTGAATGCATATTATCTATTGTTGCTATAAGTCAGGGCCAAGGGTGTGTTGGGTGTGGGAGAACTCGAGATGGAAGAACAGTATTAGAAAACAGAAGATAATGGAGTTATATTTACTATTTCAGTGTTTAAAGCTTAGCCTAAAGTGCTATTGATGAAGTGACTCCTGTATAATGAGAATAATAAATACTAAAAAAGATAATGAGCTTAGAACATCCCTGAAAAAAAAAAAAAGCCAATTGTTTATTCAATTATGGTAAATTGCTTATGTAGTTCCCACAGATTGTGAATTAAGTCTCCTTTTTCAAGCAAAACACCACATAGGTATGTGTGCTTGTATTTTTCTTTCAATTGTTGAAGATAATGATAGGGATATAAAACTTCTTGAATTAAAACTGTATTTCTGGACTAAGTGAAGAATACTTATGCAAAGTCCTACCTCATGGCTTGAAACACAATAGGAGCTTGATACAGTCAGTCCCCTCCATTCGAACCTTCAAGTTGCAAAGTTTGAAACAAAACGAACCTGTGTTCCATTAGCATCAGGTACATGTGAGATTGCAATTTGTCCTCCATCTCCTGTTGCTGATGACCCTTCAGCTCTACCATCTTCCACCCCCCCCCCCACCTCCTCCAGGCAGTAATTCTTCTTGCCTGTTCAGTCCATGCCAGCCCCTGGATGCCAGTTGTTGGACTGAATTACTGTACTTTCTAAGGTACTATACTGTAAGATTAAAAATGTTTTATTTTTTGTGTTTGCTTTTTGTGGATTATTTTGTCTGAAAAGTATCATAAATCTATCCCAGAATAGTAACATATAGCCTCCCCCCCCCCACCCCCGCCCCTGTGTGTTAGTTGAATACCAAGCTAACTTTGTTGTTACAAACAATTAGAACTTACTTTCTCAGAATGGAACTGGTTCATATGTAGGGGACTTACCATACCTTTTTTTTTTTTTTTTCTTTTCCTGTGTTTCAACAGTGAATCTTCTACACTTTGACTTTCCTTGCAGTGCACCAGCTGATGGTCTTGGGGTAGACAAGATTTCTTAGGATACAAAAAGTATGAAATGAACCAGAAGTGAAAAACAATCTGTGTTTTCTCCAATCCTCCTGGTGACTTCAGTGAACACTCCAATGAAAGCCTGTATTCTGGGAAGGTGATACTGGAAATCATCTATTATGGAGCTGAAGAAGGAATCATCACCGGAAACAACAGAAATAGGAGAGGCTTTTAACATTGGTAAGTTTCATCAGTGACTACTGTCATGCAAGTCCTAAACTGGGTATAACCAGTAAGGGAAAGGAAGGTACCAACCATGAGGTGTTCTGACACAGACATGTTTATGAAGCTAATTCTGTAGTTATTCCAACTTATGAAACCAACACCACTCATTGTAAAAAGAACATAAAAGTATATATTCAAACACATTTCATATTTATTCCTTTATTTTGTAACTTGCCTTTTCATTCTCTTTTGTGTTTAGTCACTCAGTTGTGTCTGACTTTTTGCGACCCCATGGACTGCAGCCCACCAGGTTCCTCTGTCCATGGGATTTTCCAGGCAAAATTACTGGAGAGGGTTGCCATTTCCTCCTCCAGGGGATCTTTCCGACCCAGGGGCCAAACCTGCATCTCTTGTGTCTCCTGCATTGGCAGGCGGGCTCTTTACCACTGAGCCACCACCTGGGCAGCCCTTCATTCATTCTCCTAAGTATTAATTAAAGAGCAGAAGATTTGAATTTTGATAAAGTCCAATTTCTCATTGTTTTTCACTTAAGGTTCAACTTTTGGGTCCTAAGAAATCTTGTCTACCCCAAGACCATAAAAAATAATCCTATTTTCTAGAAAGTTCAAAATGCTAGCTTTTAGCTTCTGATGTATGATCCACTTTTAGTTAATTTCTATACAGTGTGAAATTGGTCTCTTTTCATATAAATATCCAGTTGTTCCAGTAACATTTATTGAAAATATTATCCGTTCTCACACTGAATTACCTCAGCACAATTGTTGAAAATCAGTTGATATGCACTATATTTATGGATGCTCTATTGGGTTTCATTGACCTATATAGTCATCTTCATACCAGTTTCTATTCTATTTTTATTTCTATTCAATTCCTTGATTATTGTAGCTTACTCTGGTCTTCATTTTCTCAATTATTTAGGTTATTCTAGTTTCTTTGAATTTCCACATATATTTTAGAATCAACTTGTCAATTTCTATGAAAAAAAAAAAAAAACCCATGGGAGCTCAATCTATAGATTCAAATCCCTTTAAATTTGTTGAGACTTATTTTGCGATATAACTTCTCTGGGGCAAGTATTGGAAAACCTTAGTTGAACTCAGCTTTATTCCTAAATCATGGTCTTTCTGAGTCTTCATGGAATGCCTCAGATAATCAACAAGGATCCTCCATTTTTTCTGATTAAAACTTGACCATCTCCCAATACTGACTGATCTCTGGTAATTGTTCTGCTTACAATTTCCTTGTTCTTTGAACAATCTTTCATAATGTCCCTATGTTCGTATGTTGCCTCATGCTAAGCAAAGGGATCCTTATGTAGACCTGAGGCATTTGTTTTCAGCACAAATCACTTCTTTTTCCTTTTCTTTTTTTAAGAGGATGAAAAGGTTTTACTGTATACTTCCAGCAATTTAATTTGGGGGAAAAATCAGCTTTAGAATAGACTTCTTCTAATATCAAATATATTTATGTTTTTTAATTTTTATAAATTTGTATTATTTAAGATATACAATATGTTGTTTTGATATACATGTGCATTATAAGATAATTATATTATCATTATTACTAGGGATATATATTTGATCTTTGTCCCTGGCACAGAACTCCAAAAACCCTTGGAATTTCCTCAGTGATAAGAGTTCATGACAAACCCCTTTCAACCACACCTGAGTTTATGTTATTGAAGAGATAGTCAGGGCTTCCCTGGTGGCTCAGCTGGTAAAGAACCCGCCTGGCAATGCAGGAGATGCAGGAGACGTGGTTTTGATCCCTGGGTCAGGAATATCCCCTGGAGAAGGGAATGGCAACCCACTCCAGTATTCTTGCCTGGGAAATCCCATGGACAGAGGCGCCATGGGGTCAAAAAGGGTCAGACAAGACTGAGTGTGTGCATACGAGCACACACACACACACACACACACACCCCTAAGGATGGGGACTGGTTGCCAGGGAAACCAACCATGTGATGAGAGGGTTGGAAGTTTCAGTCCCACTCCCTTGACCTCCAAGGAGGAGGGGACCAGAGGTTGCACTGATCACCAATGGCTGATGACTATTGTATCGATGGGATGAAGTCTTTATAAAAAAGAATCAGGACAGGATTCGGGGAACTGCCAGGTTGGTGAATACGTGGAGATTGGGAGAGAGTGTTAACTTTTCTTTATATCTCACCCTCTGCATCTCTGCCATCTGGCCTTTCCTGAGTTACAACCTTTTGTAATAAACCAGGAATCCAATAAGTAAAATGTTTCTCTGCATGTTGTGAGCTGAGCTAGCAAAGTAACCAAACCTAAGTTGGGGACAGTTGTTGTTGTCAGCCTTAGATAGTATCACCACCACAGTGGACGTGAATTTGAGCAAACTCCGGAAGATAGTGGAAAATAGGGGAGCCTGGTGTGCTGCAGTTCATGGGGTCACAAAGAATCAGACACGACTTCATGACTGAACAACAGCAAGGACAACAAGGAGGAAACAACTGGAATCTCCCATCTGTGGGCCAGAAGCACAAGCGACAGCCTAGGCTTGTGATGAGCCTGGGAGGAGTGCAGTCTTTTAGGACTTTGTCATCCAATGCAATCTCTGGGTTGACAGAGTTGAGTTACATTGTAGGATGTCCAACTGGTGTTGAAGAATTGCTTGCTACTGTGGTGGGGGAAGGCCTTCCCTGATGGTTCAGCGGTAAAGAATCTGCCTGTCAGGGCAGGAACCGCAAGAGATGCAGGTTCGATCCCTGGGTCGGAAAGATCCCCTGGAGGAGGGCATGGCAACCCCCTCCAGCATTCTTGCCTGGAGAATCCCATGGACAGAGGAGCCTGGCGGGCTACAGTCCCTGGGGTCGCAGAGCCTGACACATGCACCATGGTGGGGGGGAAACCCCACACTTTGGGATTGAGTACAGAATCCTTACAAGGACATACCCTCAATATTTCAATTCTGCTTAATCTATAAAAATGAGAGTGAAAATGCCTTAAGGACTTTAGAAGAGGCTGCTCTTAGTTTCTGAGAAAAGCCTAGAAAAAGAGGTGTGGCTTTCCAAACTTCACCCCGCCCTCCTTCCAGCAACAGCCCAGAAGCTGAGGCTCTCTCTCCATCTTTTTTCTTCTGTCTGAGTGGAGTTTTGGCAGAAGTGCCTCCAATTTGTTTGTTTTTTAGATTTGCTGTCTTGCCTGAGTAAGCATTAAACAGAAGGAAACCTCTCTCTCAAGGTGAAAAATTACTTTAAAATTTTCCACTTAGGAAACCGCGTCTTGGCGCCTTCGTTGGAGAGGAACATGAAGGCTGACCTCAGGGGATCTGCAGGAAGCCCAGACAGATACAGGCAGGGGCTGTCTGAAGACAGACCGTCTCTCTCGTGTTTCCACCCGCCTCTCCAACTTACCCTGTTTTTGTCTTTTTTTTTCTTTTCCTTGAAGGTCTAAATGCCTTTGAAAGCCTCTGGATAAACATATATCCACCGCTATACCAATTTGCACGGTTCTTTCCTATTGATTTAGCTTGTAATTTATTTCTTTATTTCTGACACATTTCACTTACATTCCCAGGTAAGGGCGAAGTGCTGAAGCTAGAAAACTGTAATTAAATAATCGGGCGCCTGGCAGGCTAGGAGAGGCTCTGAAGTTGCTCTTTGTGGGTCATCCAAAAGAAGGCAGAGACAGGAGTGGCAAGTGATGGGAAAGCCATGTGCTTGTAGGCATGGGTAGGCTTTATTTTTGTAAATAAGAATCAAAGTGGGTTTTCATGCTGAATTACGGCAGTTCCTTCAAAGTGCCATGAAATGGTATATTATTACCCGTCGCATGCCTGATTCCTCCGCCAGGAGCTGGGGAGGGAAAGGGCCCACTGTGTTACTCACTGCCTGCTCTTTAATGAGATGATGAGATGTGCAAACTACATAGTGTGCAATATTTTTCTTCCCGACTCAATCTATAATAAGTCGATAGCCCGCTGAAACCCAGGGTTTGGTGCATTTTTCCAATTTAGTTGCTGTCGATGACTCTGAAAGTGCTGATCCCATCAAACCGCCCCTCTCCCACACAGATTTCAATAACTTGGGAAAGAGAAATTCCATTAGCCGGCGATGGCGCTTTAAACAAACAGCGTGGTTTCCCTCTTCATCCACTTTACCTCCGATCGGCTTGTCTTCTCATCAGGAATTATAACAGTGTGTGAAGCCACCTTCCCCAGGAATGCTGTGAAAGCGCATTTATTTACTCATGAAACAGTGGGTGGAATAATAGATGACGGTGGCTATTTATGAAGCACACAAGCCATGCTATTAAAAAAAAAAAAAGCAAACACAAAACACGGTAGATGAATGGATTACTTCAGATGCTCCAAGTCAAGGAGGGAGCCAACTTTTCCCATAAAAGGCCAGATAGTAAATATTCCATGTTTTACAGGGCCACAAATATTTTTATTGCATGGTCTTTTTTTTTTTTTTTTTGCTCTTATTGTTGGTGGTTTTGCTCTTTTTACAATCTTTTAAACATGAGGGGAAAAAAATATTATTAAGCTCAAGGGCTTTGAAAAGAGCCCTGCTCCAAATGATGTTTGTTTTGAAGGTGAGTCCCCAAATTAGTTTTCAGGATGGTGTGAAAAGCACTTGAGTGTCATTGAGAAATCTCAGTTTGGGAAGAGTCAGCTCGGAGTTTCCCCTCTGCTGTGACTGCTCCTAGCTGGGTCTTCTTGGACTAGTGCTTGATTTCTCTGAGCCACAATTTTTCTCATCTGAAAAAAGGGAATAATACTTACCTTATAAAGCCAGAGGCCTTCCCAGGTGGTAAATAATCCACCCACCAACTGAGGAGATGCAAGAGACACAGCTCTGACCCCTGGGTTGGGAAGATCCCCTGGAGGAGGGCATGGCAACCCACTCCAGTATTCTTGCCTGGGACATCCCATGGACAGAGGAGCCTGGTGGGCTGCAGTCCATGGGATTGCAAGAGTCGAACATGATTTGAGTGAGTAAGCACAGCGCAGTGTGTATATGTACGTGTACCATATGTATATATGCTTGAATACTTACATGTAAGTATATGAGGCCATTTATTTCCCTCTGGTTATCATTTTAACTTCATCCTTCACCTTCTGATATCCCTTATTTTAATTATAATTCAGTTCTAAATATTTTTAAAACATCCAATATGCTTCTGTGAATCATGCGTTATCTAGAAGCAGTTTTAAAATTTTCTTTATATATTAGACATCTTTGGTAACACTTTTCTAACTTAATTGTATTATAGTCCAAAAAATGTGATCCAAATAATAACAATTATGTGGAACTTGGTGATGCTTGCTTTATTAATCTGCCCATGGATCTCAGCTAGCCTCTGCAGCTGAAGGTGCATGCTATCCTCTGCAGGAGGGCTAACGTGTTTTTCTTCCCATAAAATATCCAGTTTTACCCCATTTGAAGCACAAGTGCATAGTTCTTTTGTCCTAAATGTTTCATGTGCCAGGAAAGAGTACTTACTGTCCAGGTGCTTTATGTATTAATATATCCATTAGATAAAAAACCTGTTAGGAATCTAAGACTCATGACTCTTACTGTCTTAGACCTTCACCTTAGATTAACACAAAGCTGGCTCCTCTGGGGCTCAGTGGTAAAGAAACTGCCTGTCATTGCAGAAGATGCAGGTTTGATCCCTGGGTCAGGAGAACGAAATGGCAACCAACTCCAACATTCTTGCCTGGGAAATCCCAGGGAAAGACAAGCCTGGTGGGCTACAGTCCATGATGTTACAAAGAGTCTGTTACGAAGACTCTGCTGAACCCACACACACAAACACACCCTACCCCCCTTATATTCCTTGTTTTGTATTGATGGTTCATAACAGACTGAAGGGTGAAAAGCAGGTGCTTAACAAGTATTTGCCCTGATCCTTTCTCATGTATTATTTTGATGGATCGATTTCTTTTGGCCTTCTCTATTAGAGGGTGGATGTTTTGAGGTCAGGAGTGTCAGTACCTCTGTGTCGTCATGGATGCAACAGATGCTTAGTCGATGTTGATGAAAATAAAGGAGGGTAACAGAGGCTGTCATTTTTTTTCCTGATAAGAAAAAGAAATTGATTTAGGAAAAAACAGAGAGATTGAAACTTCAGATGACTTTGTAGACATGTTATGTTAGAATGGTCCTAAAATCCCATTTTACTGAATTTCTTTACGTAAAGAAACCAATGAGCCATTCTCGGGTTTGATTTATGTGAGAACCGCCAGGTGGTAAAGGGGTGAGGAGGGGGCTTCTGGGAAGATCCCGTACCCTTTGGCATGCCTCTCAGATCTGCCAGTATCTGCTGGCCTGGCAAAGAAATACTTTAGTCCTCAAAAAAATGGAATAAAGCATTTTACCCCCTGTTGAAACGTAACCATCTTAAGCTAATGATCAATAAATCTGATTAAACAAGATTAGAGGACTTCAAATACTGAAAATCCCATGACTCACGTGGAGCTCTCTCTGTCCATCCAGCTGTTGTCCATCCAGTGAAGGATTCATCCAGCATTAAGCCTCATCCTTTCACAATTCAAGCTATTTTTTTTTTCAACTTTTTATTTTATATTGTAGGATAGCCAGTTAACAATGTTGTGATAGTTTTAGGTGAACAGTGAAGGGACTCAGCCAGGTGTATACATGTATCCATGTTCCCCCAAACCCACCTCTCATCCAGGCTGCCACATAACTGAGCAGAGTTCCCTGCAATGTATAGTAGGTCCTTGTTGGTTACCCACTTTAAATATAGGAATGTGCACATGTTCATCCCAAACTCCCTAACTATCCCTTCCCTTCATCCTTCTGCCCAGCAACCATAAGCACAATTCAGAGTTGTCTTACTGGGAATGATAAAGGGCAGAAGGAAACCCATGTGTTCTGCATGTGTCTGCACCTTAGTGAGATGAAATGATAGAGGATTGGGGGATGAGATCACCCTGAATTTATCATGTTTCTCATTTGAATTTTTAATATTTGTTTCTTTGGCTATGCTGTGTCTTAATTGCAATACTCAGGATCTTTTAGTTATAGTACATGGATCTAGTGCCCAGACCAGGGATCCAACCCAGGTCCCCTGCACTGGGAATGCAGCATCTTAGACACTAGGCCACAGAGGATGTCCCCCTCTTTTGAATTTTTTAAAATAATAATGATAATATATGTATATAACTTTCAATTTAATCTAAATATCTTTATGTGGTAGTTATTGTCATTAGCCCTAGTTGGTAAATGAAAAAATCCAAATCCAGATGTTAAGTGACTTGCCAATGGATATGTTGCTGTTGTTATTCAATCGCTAAGTTGTGTCTGACTCTTTGCAACCCCATGGACCGCAGCACACCAGACTTCTCCGCCCTTCACTTTCTCCCAGAGTTAACTCAGATTCATGTGCATTGAGTTGGTGATGCCATCCAATCATCTCATCCTGTCGCCCCCTTCTCCTTTTGCCCTCAATCTTTCCCAGCATCAGAGTCTTTTTCAGTGAGTAGGCTCTTGGCATCAGATGGCCAAAGTATTGAAGCTTCAGCTTCAGAATCAGTCCTTCCAATGAATATTCAGGGCTGATTTCCTTTAGGATTGACTGGTTTGATCTCCAAGGGACTCTCAAAAGTCTTCTCCAGCACCACAGTTTGAAAGCATAAATTCTTCAGCACTCAGCCTTCTTTACAGTCCAACTCTCACATCCATATATGACTACTGGAAAAACCATAGCTTTGGCTAGATGGGACAATGGATACAATAGCTAACAAGCAGTACTGTTATCCCTACAATTTTAGTCACTCTGATGCAACATTCTGGCTAAGGAAGCATCTCTCAGCTCTTGAGTGAAGGGAAGAGGGGTGTGCTCTTTCCTTGAAAAGAAGGTAAGTTCTGTAGCTGAAGATACTGTTCTAAGTAGCATAGCTAATGTGTTTCTTCTCCCCATGAAATTTTGGGTTTTGCTGCACTTGGAACACAGCACATTTTGTGTCGGACTGAGCTACTTCTCTTCATTTTATTGATTGATTGGGATAGTGTGCTGGGATCTGGGATGTCTCCTCTCTTCTTACAGAACAATGTACCCACGGACTTGTAGACTGGCAGGGCACTTGGGGATCATCAAGCACACAGGTCTTAAGTCGTGGCTGCCCAGTCCCTCATTCATAAATGCAGAGTAAGAGTCAGTCCATTGTTGGAGAACACGCAGATCAATCCAGGTGAAAACCGTGAATCTACTCCACACAAATCCCATTTTAAATATGTGTTCAGTGCAATCCAGAGTGCAAGGAGTTATTTTCTCAAAGTCATCTTGTTTCTGCTGGCTAATACCAGAATCAGGACTGACACTCCTCCAAGTATGAATGTATGCTTCAAGTATACATTCTCAATTCAGCATCCTCTGTCAATGGTGCATCCCAATAAAAACTGAATTTTTAAACTCCTAAAGATAAAAGCACAGTAAAAGTAGTTGCTACTAACTTTGCTCTGGATTTGTCTCTGTGATGTGAAGGTTTGTTTTTCAGTGCTTAGAAGTAGGAGGGGAAAGAAGAAAGTTTGAGGTTTTCCTGAGAGGTTTAAGCCTCTTTGTAAGAGGTTTTCTAAAAGAACCTTGACTATTGGGTGAGAAAAAGGAGTTAGAGAAAGCAAGACTCAAGGTGGAAAAGTAGGCGGCTCAGACCAATCTAAGGCCTGAGATTCTTTTCACACTTTGTTATAAGCTAAGAGGTGGGTAAGTGTGTGTGCGTGCGTGCGTGCGTGTGCACAGGCATATGTGCACACATGTGCCACTGATTAGATAACAACAAAATCACAGAACAAAGCTGTTTGGCCAAGAGAAGCACATTTCTATGTTGACTTTTCAAAGTGCAAAATGAGACATGGAAATGGCATTTAGAACAGAGCCATCTTGGGCTAGACAGAGAACTGTGGAAAGAAGTCAGCACCAACACCCAGCTAAGCATCACCACAGGAGAGAGGATGGATGGGGGCAGCTCACCCCTCTTCTCTCCCCCAGTCCAAGGTGGGAGCGTGTTTACTAAATGACAAGTAATTTGACAACAAGGAAGTTTAGTTGCCAAGACATTTAACGGGTACTGAAATGTCATATTGATTTGAACCTTGCTCTAAATGGCACATTATGTTGTTAGAGGAGAAAATTAAAAATCAAAACATGGGCAAGATATTTAATTAAGAGCAATCGTTTGCATAAAAATGCTGCACCGAGTGGATTGCAGGCCATGGTACCTGTTTCTTCACTAACCCCCTGGAAGCCTGTTGTCGAGCTACAGCCGTGTTCAGTGGAAGCCTCTTGCCTTGTTTAAAGTTACAGGTCTAACTGCTTAAATGTCAGGTGGGGTGGGGGCTTCCAGATACAATTCAAATCCATAAAAGAAGTTACCGGAGGGTCACAGAGCAATGGTTAAAAGGGACTCAGGAGTCAGAGAGAACTGGCTTGATCTCTTAGTCTAAATCTAGTCAAGTTCTTAACCTTCCCTTGGCTGTAAAATAAAACCAATATTAGCTTCCTTTTTAAAAATGTTTTTAAAAATTTTATTAGAGTATAGTTGCTTTACAATGACGTGTTAATTTCTGCTGTTCAGCAAAGTGAATCAATCATATGTGTCCATGTGTCCCCTCTTCCTTGGATTTCCTTCCATTTAGGTCACCACAGAGCTTGAGTAGAGGCTTCTGTGCTTTATAGTAGGTTTTCATTAGGTATCTATTTTATCCATAGTAGTGTATCTACATCAATCCCAATCTCCCAATTCATCCCACCTCCCCCTTTCCACTTTGGTATCCATAAACCTGTTCTCTACATCTGTATCTCTATTTCTGCCTTCCAAATAAGTCCATCTATACTAATTTTCTACTACATTCCTTGAAGAAGCCTCCAATTAAAGTAAATAAATTTTTTAAAATTAAAAAAAATTGCTTGAATGAATGTCATTTTAAACTGTTTTCAATGGTAAACCCAATCACTGGTAACGGTTAGTCCTGTCAATAGTAGTAGCGAAAGTAGCTCAGTCGTGTCCGGCTCTTTGTGACCCCAATGGACTATACAGTCCACAGTATTTTCCAGACCAGAATGCCGGAGTGGGTTGCCTTTCTGTTCTCCAGGGGATCTCCCAACCCAGGGATCCAACCTTGGTCTCCTGCATTGCAGGCGGATTCTTCACCAGCTGAGCCACAAGGGAAGCCCCAGTAGTAGTAATAGTCAAAGCAAACAACATTTAAAAATAGCATTTTCTGTCAAGAGTCTTGTATTGCTTATTTTGTCATCTATTTTGTGATACAACTTAACAGCTATAAACTCATGTATCAAATTCCTTCACCAATGTTGGTCCAATGGTGGATGCTTTGAATCTCTTTGAATCTCTGTCTTGGCCGCTCCTTACCGAGAGTCCTCTGTGTTGAGGAAGAGACTAGCCCATCGTTCTTTTCTTTGGAGTCTAACCTCAGCTGGATACACCAGAGCCTGCCATGTGTGATGTTCTTGGAGGTTATGTTCCGTATCCCTGTTAATAAACACATTTGGGAGATTAAGTAACTGGACCCTTGGAAAAGACTAAGAGAAAGCTTGAAGTTGAGATTGTACCTGATGTAACAAGAAAGACCCTTGAGCGACAAGCTTGGGCTCAGGGCCTCAGTCTTGAGAGCAGGGTCTTTATTTTGACTTCTCCCAGGAAGCGCTCTCTTGCTCTGTGTATTTATACAGCAGATCCATGTGTTTGAGAATAAATATACTAGATGGGAGGCTGAACAGACCTGCGAAATCTCTACATCTCTTCCACTCCTAAAATCCCTTGGTTCCTGACCAGTGAAAAATCCTGGAGAGAAGATCCATGCCATTTGGGAGTGATGTTACAAAAAGATACAATGAACCAGCTCCTCCCCATCATCCGTCCCTTGCTCTGGTTTTCTTATTTTCTATACATTTTCCATAACAGCCTTGGCAATTGACTTTCTTTGGTGGACTCTTTCTAATGAAGAAGGCAGGCCCATAATCTGAGATTAACAGTGATAAGCAAAGCCATGGGGAGACCGGAAGCCCAGTGAAAGAGTTTCACTCACTGGCTACATGAATCACTTTCCCTTCCCACAATCCAGGTTCTTTAAATCTCAGCAAAAGGGCAAATGACTGCATAGACATGCCGGACACGTGGAAGAATCTGGTAAGTTACTTTGTGAATGAAGTGAATTCTGTACAGGGCAGAAAATCGGGGCTGTTTTGGCAATCAGTCTATGGTAGGCACCAGTCTAACTCTGAGTAACTTGAAAGCTGTTGCACACCTTTCCCTCATTTTAGGTTCTACTGCAAATTTGGATTACTGATGACCAACCTGGTCTGCTTATCTGAATCAGAATTCCCCATCTGGTTTAGTTCTAAGTGCTGAGCTAGTGCATACTTGGAGCAAGATAGCAAAGGTTTGCTGCTGTGACTTGCCAGAGGATAGTACTACACCCTAGGAAGGCAGGAGACCGGCTGCACTGGGAGAGAAGAGCTTTAGCAAAAAGCCCCAGTTTCCAGGTAATGAGAGATTCTTGACAAGTAGCTAGAGCCATGCAGCCATAATCGAATCTCAATGAGATAAATTCCACTTTCTGCCCAAGTTTAGCCACTCAGGGAAGAAACAATTACCTTGTGAAAATGCAGCACTCTCCCTATATCATCCGTTCATTAAAATATTCAAATGAAGGTAACAACACTGTTATAAGCTCATTTATAAAGAAAAATAACATTAATGGGTTTAACGCTAATGCATTTACCTTAGAGCACTTCCCAGAGATGGTAAAATGTGAAGTTTATAAAATGTTCAGTGATGTTGAACTTGAATTGCAACCTAATGCTTGAATTGCTACATTTAACATTAAAAGCATGTTATTAATCTTCAATTTCGGGGAGAATAATTTTCACTCACTGTGCAGGAAAAAAAAAAAGCAGTTATGATGGGATTTCATTCAGATCAAATTTGCTTTAATTGCAATTCTATTAAATTAGAAATAGACATTTTATCCTGATATGGTTCTTTGATGTCTTTAGTTTTAATGCTAATAAAAGCATTATCACCACAGGTGTGAGTTGCATTATGTACAATAATTAGGACTTAAATTAAAGATGTGTCAAGCTACCCAAAAGTAATTTGGAAAATGAATGCAAAATAAATAAATCAGGTGAAACTTTGGGGGCAGTTTAGTTCTCTACACTTTTGCCAACATCAGTTTCTCATTATTGTAGTTTTTTAAAAAAGAATAGCAGTAATACCATTAAGAATAGTAACTTCAAGACATGGTTAAACAAAGTACTGTAGCGCAATTGAGTGGAACATTTTGCCAACAAAGAAGGCAGTGTAGAAGAATATTTAATAAAATGATGAAATGCAAACAATGCATAGTAAGTGATGAAAAGCCATGAATTAGTATGTATTGTATACCATGTTTATAAGATATGCATAGAAAAGTCTGGGAGGAAATACAAGCAAATGTTAATTTAGTTATTATTAATTTTTAAGTGGGGGATTACAGGAGATTCTTTTTTAAATGTTTTGATTGGTGTTTTATATATTTTTTTAATAATTAGCAAATATTATTTTGCATGATGGGAGAATCATAAAAGAACAAAATTTATTCAGTGTGATGAGCTTGCCATAATCAAATATTGTGTCGTATTCCTTTGTCAGATCTGAACAAGGAGATGATTTCAGGAAGACAGCACCTGCTAGGGAGATAAATGTGTAAATGAATGAATGAATATATGAATTAATGAGAAGTTGGAATTTATTATGTGACTTATAAGAAGGTAGCCAGAAGTTATGGTTTTGTGTTGTTTTTTTTCCCCTGTGAAGAACTCTTTTCAGAACCTAAATGTCCTCATCGTACTGAAATATATTAAAGGAGGGATGGTCAACATGACCTGATTACCCTCCTCTTCTGGATGAAATCTGGGGACAGAGTCAGAAGTTATGGACCTAGCCTCAGTGCCTCTGTTAAGAGATGGCAGTGCCTTTCTGTTCATACAGAAGTAAATTGACCTAGAACTTCCGTAGAGGTCCTGTGGTTAAGAATCTGCCTGCCAATGCAGGGGACACGGATTCAGTCCCTGCTCCGGGAAGAGCCCACATGCCGTGGAGCGGCTAAGCCTGTGCATCACAGCTCCTGACCTCATGCACCCTAGAGCTCGTGCTCCGCAACAAGAGAAGCCACTCAACGAGAAGCCTGCAGATACAGAAAGCCCACAGGCAGCAACAGAGACCCAGAGCCACCAAAAAGAAAGAAATAGCTTGTAAAGTGAAAACAAAGAAAGAAGATATTAGAGAAGAAGTACATTGACCTAGTTACGGCAATGTAACATTGGACTTCTGGATTTCTTTTTTTGGTAAGCTTTGTTACATATTTTATTACTGTTTGCACCCTCTGTATGTTAGGGAATGGACCATATGCTGTTGGGAAGGCAAAGATAAATGAAGACAAGTTTCCTGCCCTCAGGGTGGCATGGAATAGGGAGAAAAGGGAACAGGCTTTGAAATCCAACATTCCTCCGGTCCACTCCAAGTGCCCCCAGCCACTGGCTGAGTAGCAAGTAGCTTACCATCCCTTGGCTCCCTTATCTTCATCTCTAAAATCAGAAAAATAATAACACTCTGCTGGGTTTTGTAAAAAATTAAGCCAGATACTTAAAAAATCAGCTGGCACATAGTAAGCACTTGTATAAAAGGCAGCCATCCTCATAAAAGATAAAGATACACAATAAAATAAAGCAGAATACAACATAAAGCCCTCCCTGGTGGTCCAGTGGTTAAGAATCCACCTGCTAATGCAAGGGACACAGGTTTGAACCCTGATCTGGGAAGATTCCACATGCCGCAGGGCAGCTAAGCCCGTCAGTTCAGTTCAGTTGCTCAGACTTTGCGACCCCATGCACTGCAGCACACCAGGCTTCCCTGTCCATCACCAACTCCTGGAGCTTGCTCAAACTTACGTCCATCGAGTCGGTGATGCCATCCAACCATCTCATCCTCTGTCATCCCCTCCTCATGCCTTCAATCTTTCCCAGCATCAGGGTCTTTTCCCATGAGTCATTTCTTTGCATCAGCCAAAGTATTGGAGTTTCAGGTTTAGCATTGGTCCTTCCAATGAATATTCAGGACTGATCTCCTTTAGGACTAACTGGTTTGATTTCCTTGCAGTCCAAGGGACTCTCAAGAGTCTTCTCCAACACCACAGTTCAAAAACATCAATTCTTCAGTGCTCAGCTTTCTTTATGGTCCAACTCTCACATCCATACGTGACTACTGCAAAAACCATAGCTTTGTCTAGATGGACCTTTGTCGGTAAAGTAACGACTCTGCTTTTTAATATGCTGTCTAGATTGGTCATAGCTTTTCTTCCAAGAAGCAAGCATCTTTTAATTTCATCACTGCAGTCACCATCTTCAGTGATTTTGGAGCCCCCCAAAATAAAGTTTCTCACTATTTTCATTGTTTTTCCATCTATTTGCCATGAGGTGATGGGACTGGATGCCATAATCTTAGTTTTTTGAAAGTTGAGTTTCAAGTCAGCTTTTTCACTCTCCTCTTTCACCTTCATCAAGAGGCTCTTTAGTTCCTCTTCACTTTCTGCCATAGGGATGGTGTCATCTGCATATCTGAGGTTATTGATATTTCTCCTGGCAATCTTGGTTTCAGCTTGTGCTTCATCCAGCCTGGCATTTCACATGATGTACTCTGCATATAAGTTAAATAAGCAGGGTGACAGTATACAGCCTTGACGTACTCCTTTCCCAATTTGGAACCAGTCTGTTGTCCCATGTCCAGTTCTAACTGTTGCTTCCTGACCTGCGTACAGATTTCTCAGGAGGCTGATAAGGTGGTCTGGTATTCCTATCTCTTGAAGAATTTTCCACAGTTTATTGTGCTCCACATAGTCAAAGGTTTTGGTGTAGTCAACAAAGCAGAGTAGATGTTTTCCTGGAATTCTCTTGCCTTTTCTATGATCCAACAGATTTTGGCAATTTGATCTCTGGTTCCTCTGCCTTTTCTAAATCCAGCTTGAGCATCTGGAAGTTCTCAGTTCACATACTGTTGAAGCCTGGCTTGGAGAATTTTGAGTGGTACTTTGCTATCGTGGGAGATGAATACAACCAAGCCCGTGGGCCATGACTATGGAGCCCGAGCTGCAGGGCCCATGAGCCACAACTACAGAGCCCACGTGCAGCAACACTAAAGCCTGTGTGCCCGAGAGCCTGTGCTCTGCAACGAGAGCCACCACGATGGGAAACCCAGGCACTGCAGCTAGAGAGCAACCGCCACTCGCTGCAACTAGAGAAACCCCATGGGCAGCAATAAAGACCCAGTGCAGCTCCCCACACCCACTAAAATGCAAATTAAGTACATCACCTTGAACTGCATCTGATTAGGTTGTCTTTATCTGACTTTCACATCCAACTTGGTTTTGTCTTCTGAGGACAAAGAGGATCTTTCGTATTTTTAGGAATTTAATTATATCCAGTGTGTGTGCTAAGTCGCTTCAGTCGTCTCCGACTCTTTGTGACCCCAAGGACTGAAGCCCACCAGGCTCCTGTCCATGAGATTCTCCAGGCAAGAATACTGGAATGGATTGCCGTGCCCTCCTTCAAGGGATCTTCCTGACCCAGGGATCGAACCCACGTCTCTAATGTCTCCTGAATTGGCAGGCAGGTTCTTTACCACTCTTGCCGCCTGGGAAGCCAGAGCAGTCACAGTTACTTGCAATGATGTTTGGTTGCTATTGAGACTCACATATTTCTCATTACTGCCCTGCCCCGTACCCCTTCTCCTCCCTGAATCTTCAAGATAAGTCTCTAATGATGGGGAAAGGGGTATTTGTTATCTATTGCTGTTTAACCAATTATTCCAAAACTCAAAGGCTGAAAACAACACACAGCTACTGTCTCACCATTTCTGTGGGTCAGGATTTAGGGTGTAGCTGAGCTGGGCACTTGATTCAGTTTCTGCAAACAGTAAGCAGAAAGCTGGCCAAGGGCTGGTTAGTCTCATCTTAAGGTTTGCCTGGGCTAGCATCTGTCTCCAATGTCACTTACATGCCATGAGTCTTGGGATTCCCATTCTTGTGGCTGGTGTTTGGAGGTCACCTTGATTTCTTGACTCATGGGCACTCCATGAGGCAGCTCACAGGGTAACACTGTATATCAGAGAGTGAGAGAAAGAGAGAGAGACAGACCAAGAGGGGACTCTCTTTGTTAACTATCTTGCAAGTGATATTCCATCACTGTATTCATATTCTGCTCAATAGAAGCCAGTGTTTCAGTCTAGCCCAAACACAGGGGCGGAGGGATGGAGAGAGGGGATTATGCAAGGATGTGAATTCTAGGAGGTGAGTACCGCTGTGGTCATCCTAGAGAACTGCCGTACCCAGGGAGGACTCAGAGAGCCACTCCAGTAATATCTGAGCCTGTGCCTTAAAAGTCTTAGTTTTCATAGCCCAGGAAAGGCTGGGATCTAAAGATCTAGAAGTCTAAATGGTGACTCCCACACTCTTCCCTGTGATTTGGAGTCTGGAGGCCAACATACCCAGATAAACTGAAAAAGAAGATAGAGAAGGAGATGGGTTATCAAGGATGCCCTTGACAAGTCAGCCCACTGGCTGCAAGTTCGAGAAAGTGTGGAAAAGTGTGAAGGGCTGATCTTGGCTCAGTGTTCACAGATCTCCAGAACACACACACACACACACACACACACACACACACACACACACACGCTACATGTCAGTCTCTGATCTATGTGCTTTGCAACAACTATGTGACATCATTGCTCTTACTATTGCCAGAGTCTTAGCCGCTGGGCCACCACGGAAATCCCCCAAAGCTCTTTCTTGATTGCTCTGGTATAAAATTTCCCTAAGGCCCCATAATTCAACTCAGTGTCCACTGAAAGTGCTGGACTCTGATTCATAAAAATTAACTTGGAAGTAAAAAGTGTTAAATAGTGGCTTGGGGCAAAGGCCGAAGAAACAGCTGGGGAGCTGGAGGGGGACACCATCTGTGTCTCCAAGTACCACCACTTCTGCCATCCTTAAATGTTTAAGGAACTCGCCATGGTTCCTTTTCTCACCTTGAAATGCCTCGCATGGCCCCTTGGATAAGGAAAGCTCATTATATGACAGTTCCGTGGTTACGCTTTTTCCACCCACGTTGGCCTGAAGCTTCGGCTGGGCACATCTCAGCAGAGTCCTGATCAGCAAGCCTCAACTTTGGCACCTGACACCTTAGTTCAAATTCTGGAGTTCCTCCCTAGTTTGTGTGACTTGATCTTCCTTCTCAGTTCCTGAGTTTCCCGGGGCTGGAATGGAATGACAGTGTCTTCTTGTGGGATTGTCACAAGGATGCCATCAAACTGTGTGTCAAGTGCCTGGCGTGGAGTCCAGCACTCCAGGTTCTATTCTTATCATCATCTAGGTTTAAAACAACGGACTGTGCTTCTACTTTACTTTCTGAATTACCAGTATGATTTTCTTCCTCAAAAAAATTTATTGAAGTATAGTTAATTTACAATGTTGTGTTAGTTTCAGGTAGACAGCAAAGTGATTCAGTTATACACACACACACACACACACACACACACACATACACATATACATGTATACCCCCTGGAGGAGGGCATGGCAACCCACTCCAGTATTCTTACCTGGAGAACCCCCATGGACAGAGGAGCCTGGCGGGCTACATAATATTCTGTCCTTAGCTGCTCAGTCATGTCTGATTTTTTGTGACCCTATGTACTGTAGTCTGACATGTTCCTCTGTCCATGGGGTTCACTAGGCAAGAATACTGGAGTGGGTTGCCATTTCCTCCTCCAGGGGATCTTCCCAACCCAGGGACCAAACCTGTGTCTCCTGCACCGGGGGCAGATTCTTTCCCGTTTCCATGCTATAGATAGTCTAGGCTGTGTTATCATTTGCTTACTCATTCCTTTATCATCGGGCAAACATGTAGGGTCTTTCTCATCCTCCTGCCCAAAATGTTACAGCTTCATCCTGTCAACATGGATAAGGGCAAAGCGCCTGCCACCATTGTGGGTGCAGTTACAAGCCAGATTCCCAAATCAGCCAATGTAACTATCATGCCTCCTTGAGCAAAGGAATATCACAGTCCCAGAGGCCAGCCTGACGGTTCTTACCCTGGGTTCATTGCCTCTGAATTAGAAGAGGAGAGTTAGAGAGTGCCTGAGTCAAATTAGACTTGACTTGGATTATATTTTCTTCCATAGAAGCAAACCATCTCTATTAGAATGTTCAGTGGCCAGTGTCAGGGGGGAACGGCTGTCGTTTCAAACGATTGCCTGGCTAAAAAAAAATCAGAGGACAGTCATGCCGATCAGCAAAAACTCGCCCCCTTCAGCGGTGTTGCACGCACCGTAACTGCAGTCCTTGATGGCATGGGATTGCAGAGAGAGTGCAAATAAAATGCAGATTTGTTTCCATTTTATTCCATTCCAACAGCCGTTATTCATAACAGCTTAATGTGCAGCTGCTGCATTTCCCAAATGCAATGTGCTGATGGTTTTGCTCGGTTAAAATTGGTTTTATAGGCAAGGGAAATGCCACCAGCTCTGCAAAATTGCTGCTACCCTTTCACTCTCCTGGATTTCACTCTGTCGGATGAGTATTCACCTCCTGGAATAGTTGTTGCCTCCGTAAAGCAAGCATCCAAACTACCAGAGTCAGGATTATGCTGGGAAATTCACACACACAGGAAGAACAGCTTATATAACCCTATAAATTAAATATGAAGCCTCTTTGTGCTTTCAGAAAAAATCAGAGAGAATCAAAGGCTTGTACAAATTCTTCTCACTCTGCTTGGAGACATGGTTGCCCTTGTGAGCTTCTCTATTCTGGGTCCTGATGTGACTCACGTTGCTTCATGATGCTTTGCCAGTTTCTGCATGTGAAGGGTTAATCACAAGCACACATGGCTTTTATTTCTGCCTTGTGGCTCTTTAAGAAAGACCTGTCCAGGGACTTCCCTGGTGGCGCAGTGGTTACGAATCCACCTGTCAATGCAGAGGATACAGGTTTGATCCCTGGTCCGGGAAGATCGCACGTGCTGCAGGGCACCTAAGTCCCCATGCCCAATTACTGAAGCCCGTGTGCCTAGAGCCCTTGTGCTGCAACAGATGAGGCCATCGCAATGAGCAGCCTTCGAACAGCAGCAAAGGGTAGCCCCCACTTGCTGCAACTAGAGAAACCTGGTACGCAGCTACAAAGGCCCAGCACCACCACAAATAAAAGTTAAAACAACAGGAAGACCTGTCCAGCAAAATTTTAAAAACGTGGCAAGTATTGGCAAAAGAATGAGTAAAGAATCTGCCTGCCAATGCAGGAGACGTGGCTTCAGTCTCTGGGTCAAGAAGATCTGCTGGAGAAGGAAATGGCAACCCACTCCACTGTTCTTGCCTGAGAAATCCCATGAACAGAGGAGCCTAGTGGGCCACAGTCTGTAGGGTCACAAAGGGTCGGACACAACTGAGCGAGTGAATGGCAACAGCAGCTCTTTTCAGATCCGTGGCCCCTGTTTACCTTCCGTGGCTTTAGGAGTTTAGTTTTCAGACTCTGGGACGTGCATGTGTATTCCTGACATGGCCTCTACAATTCAGAAACCGCTTCAGAATTCAATACTCTTTTGAACTAAAGTTTCCTGATGAAAGTTCTACACAACATTGTTTGATGAGCACGGAGCATGGCCAAGGACGCCGACCTGGTGACATGACATGCATTTCTTTCACATCCACATTGGGGAACGTCGGTTAGGCTGGAGACAGGCAAAGCTCAGCATCCCTGAAGTTGCCACAAAGCCGGTTTTGCTGAAAGCAGCTCAGACGATCGTGATGGCTTTCCCATCATTCTCTGAGTGAGGCATTAAAGTGAGACATGCATCATCAAGTCATTTTGATTCCTTTTTTGGGAAGCAATGGCATTTAGCGAAATCCAGTAAATTGTCCCTTTCAGCACTAATAACATGTTCTCAGCTTTCCCCACTAGATGCTGTGTAATGGTAATATAATAGGATTGCTATGGCAATTAAGTGATTGCATATTTTTGGGCAATGGAGGGCATCCACCAGGGCACAAACCATTAGTAAAATGGAAATGTTGTCCCCGGATTGGATGGGATCTAGCTCAGGCATTGAGGACACATGCCACCAGCCACTTTATTTTTTCAAGAAATTCAGGGGTGAGATTAGAATATCTTTGGGCTCCACTGTTCACACTGGGATTGTACTGGGGAGGGTCCATGGGACTCTTTACCTAGTAAGTGATGATCAACATCATTAAAGTGTATAACCAACATTTATCTGCACAGATGCTAGCCAAAGTGGATTATGGGATATGTTTTTCTGATGGCTGAAGGGCAGACTGGAGGAGGGCATTTAATATCTTGTATGTGTCAGTGATTTCTTTGTTATCAGAATATTTTATGGTTTCCATACAGGCAAGTTTCCTGGGATTTCCTTGTCCATCTTAATCCCCGTCCCCCAACATTCATACCAACTACCATGTGAGATTAATAAATAAGAAGGCATTATCCTTGTTTCAGGCTTCCCTGGTGGCTCAGCTGGAGAAGAATCCACCTGCAATGCAGGAGACCGTGGTTTGATCCCTGTGTCAGGAAGATCCTTGGAGAAGCAAATGACAACCCAGTCCAGTATTCTTGCCTGGAGAATTCCACGGACAGAGGAGCCTGGCGGGCTACAGTCCATGGGGTCTCAAAGAGTCAGACATGACTGAGCGACTAATGCTTTCATTTCTTTCATCCCCATTTCGCAGATAAGGATGCTGACTTCTGATGATCAGTCCCAGTTCAACTTAAGCGCACAGATCTGTGCACTGCTGAAGTGATGACACTTGGGGATGGAAGATATGGACTATCAGGTCCTCCTCTCCAATCTGAGAACCTGGCATAAGTGAGACCATTTGTTCGTTTGTTATTTTGGTCTTTCAACTGACAGTACAAACATTTATTAAGGCTGGATATTAGTATGTGCATGATCACTGTACATTGTTCTGTGCTCTTTGCTATGTTTGAGAATATTCTATGATGATCAATGACCAAAATCAAATGAATTGGTTGCCTAAAGTGGGGAAAACCACCTCAAAGTATCTGTTGGGATACTGACTTCAGAACACAAATACTATATATCTTGGCATTTAAGAAGTGCGCATTTCTGTGTTCCCATTTTTGTTCTTGTTGCTGGTACTATAATCTTTGGCGTAGTGGCAGTAAGGCAGGGGTCCCAGGGTCTTCCCAGCCTGCCTCTGAAGCTAAATCCAGCCTTAGTGCCCCTGTGCTGAATTAAATTGCAGAGACAGAGTTTTGGTTGAAGTAGAAAAGAATAGCTTCATTGCTTTGCCAGGCAAAGGGTACCACATTGGGCTACTGCCCTCAAAATTGTGTGTCCTGATCTGGAACACTGGACTGGATGAGGAGTGTTACAGTAATGGTTCAGAGAGGACGGCGTGACCTGCTCGTGAACATTCTTCTGATTGGTTGACGGTGACGTCAGTTGGCGTCAGCATCCTCAACCTTGCCGTTCCAACCCCTCTGGGCTCTGCCTGCTGCTGGGCAGCTTACAGTTAACTTCTCCCACCTGGTGGGGTTTCAGTGTTTGCAGAACAGATCTAACCTATTGTCAAGTGTAGCGCTTCAGGGGGAACCAGGACCCTGCCCCAAGGATGTACTACTGTTTCTTGACTGTGCCTCCCTCCTCTCTGCCTCCCCTCCCTTTCCTGATTGCAACTGTTGGAACCTGCCCATTGGAACTCAGGAAAGTCCTAGAGGCTGAATGAAGCCTACTTCCTGTAATGAAGAAATGGGGGACACAGAAAGGCTTTTGTGTCCAGGAGTCCCAAGGGTCCTTCTGGGTCCTGCTGGTTTACTGCTAATGTGTAGAGCCATCAGGGAGGCTTGAGCCTCCTGGGTAGGATCACAGCAGCAAGCTCACAGCTGTAATGCATGCAGGGCATGGAGTGGGGTCTTCACACAAGCCGTGCCTCCTGCACACAGCTCTCTTTCTCCACCATCATAGTCTCCATCATCCCCTCCCCCTCACGCCATACACCAGGCTAATGTAGGTCTCCTTCTACCGCTCTTGGTAAAATAGACTTCTCAATTTTTATTGTGGTAAAACACACATAAAGAACCTCTTGATGAAAGTGACAGAGGACAGTGAAAAACTTGACTTAGAGCTCAACATGCAGAAAACAAAGATCATGGCATCTGGTCCCATCACTTCATGGCAAATAGATGGAGAAACAGTGGAAACAGTGACAGACTTTGTTTTTGGGGGCTCCAAAATCACTGCAGATGGTGATTGCAGCCATGAAATTAAAAGACGCTTACTCCTTGGAAGGAAAGTTATGACCAACCTAGACAGCATATTAAAAAGCAGAGACATTACTTCGCCAGCAAAGGTCCATCTAGTCAAGGCTATGGTTTTTCCAGTGGTCATGTATGGATGTGAGAGTTGGACTGTGAAGAAAGCTGAGTGCTGAAAAATTGATGCTTTTGAACTGTGGTGTTGGAGAAGACTCTTGAGAGTCCCTTGGACTGCAAGGAGAATCAACCAGTCTATCCTAAAGGAGATCAGTCCTGGGTGTTCATTGGAAGGACTGATGTTGAAGCTGAGACTCCAATACTTTGGCCACCTGATGCAAAGAGCTGACTCACTGGAAAAGACCCTGATGCTGGGAGGGATTGGGGGCAGGAGGAGAAGGGGACGATAGAGGATGAGATGGCTGGATGGCATCACCGATTTGATAGACATGAGTTTGAGTGAACTCCGGGAGTTGGTGATGGACAGGGAGGTCTGGTGTGCTGCGATTCATGGGTCACAAAGAGTCAGACATGACTGAGTGACTGAACTGAACTGAACTGAACTGAACCATCCTAAAGAGACCAAGGCAATGGCATTTAGTGCACTTGCAATGCTGTACCACTATCACTACTCCCTAATTCCCAAATGTTTTGATGCCAAAAGGACACCTCATATTCTTTATGCAGTTTCTCCCCACTTCTCCCTCCTCATCCTCTAATAACCACTCACATGAGTTCTCTCTCTAGAAATCTGCCTATTCTACATATCTCCATGTATGTGAAATCATGTAATATAATTTTACGTCTGACTGTTGTCTCTTAGATTACCTATTTATTTATGTTTTATTTATTTATTATGGCTGCATAGCATATGGGATCCTAGTTCCCCAGGGAACCAACCTTTACCCGCTTCATTGGAAGCACAGAGCCTTAACCACTGAACCACCAGGAAAATCGCTGGCTCCTTTCACTTGGAATACAGTGTCCAGGGTTTTCCCGTGTTATAGTAGGGATCCATACTTCATTCCTTTTCCAAGGACACTATCGAGAGAGTAAGAAGACAGTCCCATAGAATTGAAGAAAATATTTGCAAATCACATATCTGATAAGGATCAAGTGTCCAGAATATGGGAAAATCCTTTATGACTCAAGAACAACAAAAACTAACAATCCTATTTGAAAACAAAAACAAAAAAACTTATCATACTTTTAGAATTAAAAATAAATGGATAGATATCTCTTCAGAGAAGACATACCAATCGCCAACAAGCACATCAAAAGATGTACAATATCATGAGTTGTCAGGGAAATGTGAGTCAAGTTGGTTTTTTTTGAGTCAAGTTTTTTTATGATTTTTTTTTTCTATTAATTCCTCACACCTTGTATTTGGGCTTCCCTAGTGGCTCCAATGGTAAAGAATCTGCCTGCAATGCAGGAGACCCAGGTTCAATCCTTCGGTCAGGAAAATCCCCTGGAGAAGGGAAGAGCACCCACTCCAGCATTCTTGCCTGGGAAATCCCATGGACAGAGGAGCATAGTGGGCTACAGGCCATGGGGTCCTAAAGAGTCAGACATGACTTAGTGACTAAACAACCACAACAGATATTTCTGTTTACTGTTGTAATCCTAGCTCAGTGCTTGACACATGGTAAGCCTTCAGTAAATATTTGTCCAGTAAACAAAGGGATAGACAAGGAGAAACAAAGAGGTTTAGGAGATCAAAAAAAGAGAATCCTGTCAACTCTTTCAAATTTGGGGATTACTACCTATAGCTAGTGGATGCCACCTTTTGTGTACAAGGAAACAGCATTTTTTTTCTCTGACCTCCTTGCCTGGATCTCCAGATTATAAGGCTGCAAAGTTTGTTATTTCGTTGCTGTTGGTGAAGGTGTTGAACTACCCTGTGTTTATTGAATACTTCCAGTAAGGCATTGCCCTAGATGCCAAGGATATGACCAGGAATTAATACAGTCATGGCTTAAGCTTTACATAAGCCCTTTCACCCAGATCTCAGTCTCCTAGCTTGATTATGAAGGAACAAGGCTCAGAAAATCCTTTAAAGAAGTGATTCAAGGACACTCAGACCAGAACCAAGAAGCCGTACATGCCATCCATCTTACTTCATTCCTCCACGCTCCTGGATCATTTCTCCATGACCTCTGCATTCCTCGTATCAAACACAGGGCCAGAGGAATGGAAGATGTCGAAAGTTATTTAATAATGAACAGTTGATGGTTATGAAGGAAGGGAAGGTAGAAGGGAAGAAACAAAAAATGATTTAAGTTTGGACCCATATTGTTTTTTTAAGATGAATAGAGTGATACCTATAGCTAATATGTATTGAATCCTTACTGAAATAGGAGGAAAGAGGGCAAGGTACAACCTTTAAAAAAATGACAGCCCCAGGAGACAACATAAACTGTTTAGAACAAAATAGGTCCCAGATGACAGATGAGTCGACTTCCACTAGACCTGAGCCTCGGTATACACTCATTGAAACACGTCATTTCTTAGGCCACCTGATGTGAAGAGCTGACTCATTGGAAAAATCCCTGATGCTGGGGAAGACTGAAGGCAGGAGAAGGGGATGAGATGGTTAGATAGCATCACTGACTCAATGAACATGAATGTGAGCAAACTCCAGGGGATAGTGGAGGCTAGAGGAGCCTGGTGTACTACAGTCCATGGGGTTTGCAGAGAGTTGGACACAAATTAGTGACTGAACTGGAGGAGCAAAGACCAGTGCTTGACATATGCTGAGAGAAGTGAGGAAGGGAGGGAGGAAGGAAGGGAGAGAAACTTTAGTGATCCTTCTTTAGTTGGAGGAACCTGTTGTGGCACAGAGAGGTTGCCTAGCATGCCCAAAGGCACACAGCAGCTGAAGGAGAGTCAAGGTTTAAACTCACGTGTGTTTGACTCTACAGCCTCTGCCTCTTCCTGTGATCTCTCACATCCTTGCTGGTTAGCATGCTTACCTGGATGAAATAATATTTTTACTTCCTGCACTAAATGTAAGCCAACCTCTCCTCTGTCTTCTGCGCTCCTCTAGATATTTCCTTTGTTATATCAACTTGAGCGTTGTTGCCCTTGGCTTTTTCTACAGTGCTTGAAACTTACAGAAGAGAGACATCTCTTGTTCCAACCCACCCCCTATCCCATGTTTTTCCAAAAGCAATCTTTGAGAAAAGGATGGGTATCTTGGGTTCTCAGGCTTTCCGGGTGGCTCGGTGGTAAAGAATCCTCCTGCCAATGCCGGAGACACAAGAGATGGGGGTTCAATCCCTGGGTCGGGAGGACCCCCTGGAGAAGGAAATGGCAACCCACTCCAGTATTCTTGCCTGGAGAATCCCATGGTCAGAGGAGCCTGGAGTGCTGCAGTCCGTGGGGTCGCAAAGCGTTGGACACAACTTACCGACTCAACAGCAATCTCAGGCTCTCACTCTGCACACCACCGCTTTCTGTGTTTGTTTAGCAATAGCACATTCATATTTTTAGGATGAACACCTAAGGAGGAAAGCTAAGGCATTTGAAGAAATTTACCATCTAGACAGTCTGTCTCTCCATTGGATGAGATTTTGCTTTATTCTAGACACCCAAAACACTCAAGTAAGGAAAGCATCCCACCTTTGATCATTTTAAAACACTCACTAAAAAGAAAGAAAAAACTTAATTGAAGAAGAAATGCAAAGCCCTCTTGATCTCTATGAAAACATAGCCAATTATCAAGACAATTTCCAAATAACCCCAAAGCTTGTATAAACGTCTTTCAGCACTGGGAGAGTAAAACTAAATATTTACTACATGCCAAACAAAATTAAGATTTGTCTGGCACCAAAGGAAAAAGGAAAAAAGAGAGAAAGCTCCTTCTGCAGGCTGAAATCTCACCGCTACAAAGAGAAGCAGGGCCTTTTGAAAGGAAAACGTTTTAACCATGTTTACAAGGGTCATTTCCATGTTTTTGAAACCCTGCTATTAAATAATGCATGTTTCTCAAGTGGAAAAATAAAGCAGCTAAGTACAGTCTTCCTGAAGAAAGCCTCGATGCCCAGGTGAAAGGGAAAACTGAACCCACTGGGGAGGTCTGATCGCTTCCTTCCCAAGAGAGGGTGCTGAGGGGCAGAGCAGAGGCATCAGGGTCTTGTACAAGATCTGAAGCTTTAAAGAAAAAAAAAATACACTTTATTTATTTATTTTTGGCCGCGCTCAGTCTTTGTTCCTACGGGAGGGCTTTCATTAGTTGCAGCAAGCAGGGGCTACACTTTAGTCATGGGGTGAGTGCTTCTCATTGTATTGGCTTCTCTTGTTGCAGAGCCCTGGCTCCAGAGTGTGTGGGCTTCAGCAGTTGTGGCACACAGCCTCAGTAGTTGCAGCTCGAAGGCTCTAGAGTGTGGGCATCAGTAGTTGTGGCATACAGGCTTTGTGGCCCCTTGGCATGTGGGATCTTCCCTCATCAGGGATAGAACCTGTGACCACTGTATTGGCAATTGGATTCTTAAACACTGGACCACCAGGGAAATTCCATCTGCAGCTATTTTTTTGCCTCATCAGGTAATTGGGCTGCAGGCAAGTAGGGATAGGCATTGGTGAACAGAGAGAGTGTTGACTGGGGAATCATGCCCTGCTCACTTGTTTTCTTACAGGCACATCCCTTAACTTTAGTTGCCAGGTAAACAGGGAGGATTGCTTAGTTCTGAGAGTCTTTGGGGAAGAGTACATTAAATAGCCTGTGGAAAGCACAGTGCCTTGGGCATAGGATGCACTCCATAAAGATGAACTATTTCATTAGTGGTAGTCATAGCAACCATATAATATTGGCAGAGACAGTTAGTGGTCATCAAGTATCCTAGGTGCTCCTCTGTGTCTCCCAGCATCCTTTGCAGGGAGGTCTGGGCCATGTGACCTGTTCTAGCCAATGGGCTACCAGTAGGGGCAGGGAAGAGTGGGTGTGGGCTTTAAAGCCTTTCCTGGTAGGAGAGCCATGTTGATATGGTATCCATGTTGGTATGGAGCGTCATGAGAAGGTAGACTCTCCATGAGTCTGGTTTCTGAGGGATTCTATAGAGAAAAGTCTCCCCACAGGCCTGTGGGACACAGAACATGAGAGGGAAATAGATCCCTGTTGTTAGGCTACTGGGATTCTGGCTTAGTTGATCACTGCAGCAGTTAGCCAGTGTCTTATTTGATTTATTATTATTATTTCTCTTATCATTTCTTTTTTTTAAGGTTTTCTTAAAGCCTTTATTGAATTTGTTACAACCCTATTTCTATTTTATGTTTTGGTTTTTTGGCCCCGAGGCATGTGGGATCTTAACTCCCTGACTAGCTATCGAACCCTCACCCCTTGCATCGGAAAGTGAAGTCTTCTTAACCACTGGACCACCAGTGAAGTCCCCTCTTCACTTATTTCTTGATCAAAGTAGTTCAAGGGGACCAGAAACCCTCAGGGAGTTATAGGGAGAAAGGCATTCTGAAGTGAGTTTTCATAGAGACACATTTTTATTGACTGATATTTTCTGTCACATGTATATGTATTCTATATATCTTCCTTATTCTATATATCTACATAATATCTATATTATCTGTAGATATCATGTATACTTTTACCCAACTCTGAATTCCTATTGGCTTCTGGATTTGAGGATATGAACAACTTTAAAATTTTTCAGAAATTAGGAAGGAATATATATTATACCCTTACAGTGCTTTCTTCTAACTGCTGTTTTCTTGTATTTCTAAAACACTGTTCTGCCTCCCAAACTCATTGCTCCCATTTCTGTGAAGATAAAATACAGTCTGTTCACCTGATGATCAAGGCTCTCTGAGACCTGGCCCCTTCATTCGCATCCCTTTCTAAACACGCCACTATGATCAGGCCACACTTGACATTCCTCCCCCGTCTCTGCAGGAGTCAGAGACTCTGCGTGTCAGAAGCTTTGCTTTTATCTTTTAAAAACAGTAAAACAAACAAACAAACCCAGAAAACACTAGTAAAAACCTTGTGTCTCTTTTCCTTGAAGGAGGGAACCCAAATGAGGAAACCAATACTTAACTGTTTTTTTTAAAATCACCCCAAAGATTCCATGAACTTTGCCTTTTTTAATAAAGAAAATAAAAAAGGAATCTTTATTGAGATAGGTTTGGGATGCTAAACACTTGATCTATTTAAATCATAAATGTAAATGTTTTGATATAATTATAGAAAATATCAATACCACAATAAATTTTGGAACATTTTCATCACTGCCCCCTTTCTAAAAATACCCATACCTATTAGCAACTCACTCCATTTTTTCTCAACCCTCAGCCTGTACCAACCACTCATCTGCTTTCTGTCTCTAAATTTTCCTATTCTGGATATTTCATATAAATAGAGTTACAGTAAGTGGTCTTTTGTGAATGATTTAGATCATTTAGCCTAATGTTTTCGAGGATCGTCTGTATTGTAACATGCATCAGTACTTCATTCTTGTTTAAAGCCAAATAATATCCCATTGCATAAATATACTACATTTTATTTATCCATTTGTCATTTGATGGGCATATGGGTTTGGTTTGTTTTCCTTTTTTAAACTATCTTGAAAAATATTGATATGTTGGCTTCCCCAGTGGCCCAGAGGGTAAAGAATCTGCTTGCAGTGCAGAAGACACTGGGTTCGATCCCTGAGTTTGAGAAGAATCCTGGAGGAGGGCATGGCCACCCACTCCAACATTCTTGCTTGGAGAATTCCATGGACAGAGGAGCTTGGCAGGCTACAGTCCATGGGATTGCAAAGAGTCACAAATGATTGAGCAACTTCGCAGGCAGGCGGCAGTTTAAAGCACGTGCTCAGGGACTTTCCTGGCAGTCCAACGGTTAAGACTCCATCCTTCCACTGCAGGGGGCAAGGGTTCAATCCCCAGTCTGGGAACTAACATCCTGCATGCCGCAGGATGAGGCAAAAAAAGAGAACATACTTGGAGTCACCCCAGTGGCATGGGAACGGGAGTCTCCTGGTTGTAGAGCGAGGCTGCACCTTGCCATGAGCTCCTACAAGAGCCAGGTGGAAGCTCCAAACACAACTGTCAACGGACTCAGCGTTCCATGTACCTCCCAGAGCTAGGTGAGTGCCGCATCTGTCCCTAAATAGGGCTCATTTGTTAAGTCTGTGAAGGTGACAACAGTTACAGCTAAGAGAATTGTTTATACATATGTTAAAGCACATCAATTATTTTTCAATTTATCAAAAGGATGTGACCAAAATCACAAGTCACTGCTTTGCAGTCGATGATTGGAAGCATAAAATAACAGAAATTAAGCATTTTAAATTGTTTCTTTTTCGATTCTCTGTAGTATCTTTTAGATCATAAAAATATATATATATCTGCTCACTAGAGAATAGGGATGTCAAGAAGAATGAAGGGAATTTGGGAAAACCACAGAATTAAAGCCAAAATATCACCCATAGCCCTACTATCCAGAAACAACCACTGTTCCCATCTCTCCCTATGTGTTTTAAATTCATTGAAAGTGAAACTGGGGCTATTGGATGGGGATTAAAGGTCCCAGTTCTGGAATCAGACAGGCCTGAACTTGATTCACAGCACCATCACCGCCTGCTGACTGTTTGACCTTGGGCCAATTAATTAACCCTCTGAAAATTCAGGGAAGTCTCACCTACCTTCCCGGTTGTGAATTAAATGTTGTGATGCATCGACAGCATGGTACAGAGTGTCTGGCTCGTGGCAAGGATTCGGTCACTGGTGGCAATTATGTTTAACGACAGTGCTCTTCATTTTTATTTCACTGTGACCCCTTCTCCCCCAGATGATTCCATAGTTTTTAAGTACATGACTTTATTTTAGTTGTCTTGTCTCTCTTATTCATATACCATGATTTATTTAGCCAGTTTCCTAATTAGGTCGTGGGTACTTTTGATCTCCAGTAAATTAGATAGTGCTATAATTTTGTCTTATCCTTTTTTCTTCAATTGAAATATAGTTGATTATATGTTGTGTTCATTTCTGCAGTACAGCTACATGACTCAGCTATACATATATATATATATTCTTTTTTTTAATATTCTTTTCTGTCTTACTCTTTTTTTGGCTGTTTAAAGAAATGTATTTATTTTAATTGGAGCAAAATTGCTTTACAGTACTGTGATGGTTTTGGCCATACATCAATATGAATCTTTACTACTATCGAAAATAGTATGGGGATTCCTTAAAAAACTAGAAATAAAACTACGTACTCTTTTGTTTTGTTTTGTTTTGGTTTCAGTTTAACTGCATTGGGTCTTAGTTATGGCCCATGAGATCGTCACTTCTTAGTTATGGCCTGTGAGACCGTCCACTTCATGGACTTCTCTCTATTTGTGGCGAGGGCTCCAATGTGTGCAGGCTCAAGTCCGTGCAACACGTGAACTTAGTTGCCCTGTGGCATGCAGGATCTCAGTTCCCTGAGCAAGAATTGAACCTATGTCCCTTCACTGGGAGGCGGATTCTTAACTGCTGGGCCACTAGGGAAGTCCCTCCATCTTACACTTAAGACAGTTGTCAATGCCAGGGTCCTCTCACTCCCATCAGGGGCCATGTCTGGGATAGCCTCTTGCAGTGTGGTCCATCCTGGAGGGGAAAGACAAGCTTCTTAAGCCCTAGACACAAACCCTCCAGTGAAAATAAAATCAGCCAATTTCCCCCTAAGCAACAGCCTCAGTGTTTGCTCACTTGGCTGTCTTTCGGGAGCATGGGGGTAATTTGTAGCCTGAACAATTGAGACAAACACTTGGCATGAGACGGGGAGACGTAGGATGAGTCTGTAATTGGAATATTTTGTCTCATTTATTCTTGACGATGTGCCATATTCCACTCCATCAGCCAGAGGGGATTGTTCACAGAATGCCTCACACCTGGAATCGGTGCTTCTAGGAACCAGATGTGGGGCGTTGTTAAATGCAGTTTGAAATCTAGGGTGAGCCAGCTTCCTCTAACCACCCTCCTGCCCTTTCACATTCTGCTGTGTTTTCCCTAAGATTTTCTGTCCTTTCTGGGGTTCTAGTTACATTTATCTGGAGTCCAGGGCAGCTGGCCCATTTTTTCCCAAGTCTCCAGATCGTCTACTTGAATGCCCTGCAGGCAGTGATGGGAAGCTGGTGTGCTGGGGAGAGGGCAGGGGAGTCTAGCAGCATCAGAAAGGATGGCACACTTACTTTGGTACCCATGCTGATTCAAGCATCTCTTTCTCGTGTGGCGAGAGCAGGCGCTAATCAGTTGCATGGAGTTCAAGTTCAAATTCAGGAATCTGCTTCTGTTTTTGTTGTTTTACGCAGTGACACGTGTTATGTTTAAGAACCTTTGCTCTCTTGGGTCTCTACAGGTTACAGAAATCTGGAAGGGACTGCACAGGCTGGATTCTTCAGGGAACTTTGTCAAGATGCAATCTGGTAACTTAGATATGGATAGGAACCAACAACTGAGGAGCTTGTAAAACACACAGTCCTATTCCCAGCTCCAAATACATAGACTCAGAATTTTCAGGGGAACGGGCTGGACACCTGCATTTTTCACAAGACTCCCGATGACTCTAATAGGGCCAAATTGGAAAACCTTGATAGGGAGTGATATAGCTCAAGCTTCATGTGCCTCACCCAGGGGACCTTGATTAAATGCACATACTGATCCTACAAGTCGAGGTGGTGGAAAGAGAGGGGCCTGAGACTCCGCTTTTTTCAGATGCTGATGCCACTGACCCGCAGCCTACAGGATACAGAGCAGAGATTAGCTAGCGCCTGCCTGTCTGCTTTTGTACTGCCCATGATTTAAGAATGATTACAAAAATCAAATAAAAGAAGAATAGTATTTCATTATATGGGAACATTTTATGAAATGTAAATGTCAGTGTTCACGAGTGAAGTTTTCTTGGAACAAAGCTGTTACCTGAAACCTGGGTTCACCTCTTGGTGTGTGTCAATAGACACGAACAAGCCAAGATCAAGAGAAGTAAGGATTTATTATTCTTGGCAGCAAGTGAGGAGAACACCGAACTGTTTCCCAAAGCAGTGTCATCTCCCTGAACAGCAAAATTGAGGAAGTTTTAAGCTAAGGGTACATGCCTCTTCCCAGATGGCGCTAGTGGTAAAGAATCTGCTTGCCAATGCAGGAGACCCGGGTTCAATCCGTGGGTTGGGAAGATTTCCTGAAGGAGGGCACAGCAACCCACTCCAGTGTTCTTGCCTGGAGAATCCCATGGATGGAGGAGCCTGGTTGGCTACAGTCCATGGGGTCAGGAAGAGTCAGACATGACTGAAGTGACTTAGTGCACACATGGGCATGTGCGTACATACACACACACATATGCCTATTCAGGAGGGCACTTGGACAGCGTGTGTGTATTCAGGAGGGGATTTGAGCAGAGGAGAATTCAGCATGGAATTGGGGCAAGGTCAACAGTGTCCAAGCTTTAGTTGATTGAAGTCAAGAGGGTCAACACCATCATTGCATCTCCAGTGGGAGGGGGCCTTCAGTTCAGTCAGTACAGTCGTTCAGTTGTGTTTGACTCTGCAACCCCATGGACTGCAGCATGCCAGGCTTCCCTGTCCATCACCAACTCCTGGACACAAACTCATGTCCATATAGTCAGTGATGCCATCCAACCATCTCATCTTCTGTCGTCCCCTTCTCCTCCCACCTTCAGTCTTTCCCAGCATCAGGGTCTTTAGTTGCTGCAGAACTCAAAGATATGTTATTATGTATATTCCTTGAGGAGCCAGGACCCTGCCCTGTTTTTGGACTACTGCTCTCTGGTTTCTGTGGGCTTCTCTGATAGCTCAGTTGGTAAAGAATCCACCGGCAATTGAGGAGACCCTGGTTCAATCCCTGGATCAGGAAGAGCTGCTGGAGAAGGGATAAGCGACCCACTCCAGTATTCTTGGGCTTCCCTTGTGGCTCAGCTGGTAAAGAATCCGCCTGCAATGTGGGAGACCTGGGTTCAATTCCTGGGTTGGGAAGATCCCCTGGAGAAAGGAAAGGCTACCCACTCCAGTATTCTGGCCTGGAGAATTCCATGGACTATACAGTCCATGGGGTCGCAAAGCGTTGGACACGACTGAGTGACTTTCACTTCACTTCACTCTTGTTGTCTGTATCCCCTCCCTTAAGATCATTAAGTATGGAGAACTGTTTGAGGGCAATCATTGTGGCCTGGCTCAGATCACAAACGGACTTTTTAGGCCAAAATGAGTTCTATTATGTCAAGAAAGCTATTCCTGGTTCTCTTTCTCCAAGGACCCTCTACTCTTTCTGTTTACACAGCCACACCCAGTGGGTGTGATTGAGATCATGTGTATGCACTAAGTCGCTTCAGTCGTGTCCAACTCTTTGCCACCCCATGGACTGTAGCCTGACAGCCTCCTCTGTCCATGGTATTCTCCAGGCAAGAATACTGGAGTGGATTGCCCTTTTCTCCTCCAGGGGATCTTTCCAAACCAGAGATCCAACCTGGGTCTCTTATGTCTCCTGCCTTGGCAGGCAGGCTCTTTACCACTAGCACTATCATGACCCCCCCAGACCTAAAATATTTAGTATCTGAGTCTTTACAGAAATATTTGCCAGTCCCTGATCTAGATCCAGAAGCAAAATGCAGGGATGTCCTGTACGGAAATTTCTTACTTAGTGCAGCTGGGATGTGGGCAATAAGAGAAACAGTTCAGGATGTGGCGTTTGAATATCTGTAATGATTCAGAAAATGAACATTACAGTAAAACAAGAGGTGAACTCTGACAATAAAAAAAATGCTCCAAACCTTTATTCTTCCCACTCCTCACCTCCAGACCTCAATTTCTGACTTCAGATGGCATGTATTTGCATAATGGTTTTCTTTGCTTCTTTTTCTTGCCGACTAATTGAATTAGAATGGCTTAAAAAACATACCTTCAGGCTCCAACCCATTTCCAGATGCCTGCCAATAAGGGTATAGGTAAGCCCAAGGGAAGCAATTTTGCTTCTATTTTGCATTCGATTTTGTGGTTCAGATGATAAAGAATCTGCCTGCAGTGCAGGAGTCTCGGGTTTGATCCCTGAGTTGGGAAGATCCCTGGAGAAGGGCATGGCAACCCACTCCAGTGTTCTTGTCTGGAGAATCCCATGGACAGAGGAACCTGGCGGGCTACGGTCCATGGGGTCGCAAAGAGTCGGACACACTGAGCGATTAACACTTTGCTTTTTATCTTTAGTCTGCGGACATTAAAGAAATCAGTGATAGGACGTCAATGGGCCAGTCTTTTCCGGAACTGGAGTAAAAATTAAGCTTAAACCTGCTTTTCCTGGAGAGACTCTTTCCATCTCTCTTCAATCTATAGCTATAGAATCCAGTTAGTCAGGGCCTAGAATGGGTGGAGGAGATTCAGGAAATTTTGAAAACCTGCATGAAGGTATGAAGACTTCTCATTGAGAGGATATAGAGTAGGGTTTTCTGCCTGGGTTCAATTCCTGGGTTGGGAAAATCCCCTGGAGAAGGGAAAGGCTACCCACTCCAGTATTCTGGCCTGGAGAATACCACGGACTGTATGGTCCACGGGGTCACAAAGAGTTGTATATGACTGAGTGCATTTCACTTTCTGTTTCTGCCAGTAGACTGATTCCTTCTTCTTTATGTTGTCCTAGGAACCCAGTACCAGAGTTTGGAGATGCAGTGAAGTTGCAAGCTTTAGTTTTTCCTGAAAACAAAAAGGAAATGAATCTGCCTACAGTACAAGAGACCTGGGTTCAATCCCTGGGTCAGGAAGATTCCCTGGAGAAGGAAATGGCAACCCACTCCAGTATTCTTGCCTGGAACATCCCATGGACAGAGGAGCCTAGTGGACTGCAGTCCATGGGGTTCAAGAGTCAGACACGACTTAGCAACTAAACCACCACCAACAACATGGTCGGTGTTGTTGACCATGCAGTAAATGTGTGAGTGTGTGCTCAGTCATGTCCAACTCTTTGCAACCCTGTGGACTGTAGCCTGCCAGGCTCCTCTGTTCATAGGATTCTCCAGGCAAGAAGACTGGAGTGGGTTGTCATTTCCTCCTCCAGGGGATCTTCCTGACTCAGGAATTGAGCCATGTCTTCTGTGTCTCCTGCATTGCAGGCAGATCCTTTACCCGTGGAGCAGTGAATACAAAGATTAGAATCCCCTTCCAGTTGTAGCTCTTGCCTTCCAGACCATCAAAGCATGCTTGGAAAGTATTTGGGCACTTTAAAATTTATTTGCCTTCCTATAGAACAAGAGTATTCTTACGTGCAAGATCTTTAGTCATTTCTTCAGCACACTGGGTTGTATTTGCTTAACTCTACTCATATTTGATTTCATGCCAGAGTTCAGAACTCTTCAAAGCTGAGGCAGACACTGACCCTGTCTGCATCCTTACCCTAAGCTCTGCTCCTTTCTCCAAGACAGGGATGTCACTCCTTGCTCTTTCCCGTTGCTCCCCTAAAAGACAAAAAACAAAGATGAAAATAATCAGGAAAAAGAAAAATGAGAGGCAAACTCTCCATGAGTTTTTTCCTTTATAATTATGACACTGAGCCTTTTTGTGTTGTCCATTACAAGTTGGCACTTGCCATCTACTTCTACAAGGATTAAATCATGTGCTACTGACTTTCAACATCTCCTAAAAGGAGTTTAGGGTGGAGAGCAGAAATGAGGCGCTCTATGCTCTGGGAAAAACTGGCAGCACAGGTCTTCAGATAGTTAGATATATTCAGGACCTGATTTTATGAGCCCAGTTCTTATGTCTGCTCATACCTAGAAAAGCACTAAAATCCTTCATGGTGATGACTGTTTCTTGGCACTAGTAGAAAGCTTCTGCAAAAAATATTTACTTGATTGCATGCATTCCCCTTTCACCAAAATTAGATATATACTGACCTTCGCCTCTTCCTCTTTGGAGCAGTTTCTCAGAGCTACCTGAGGTGCTGTCTCCTGGGCTATAGTCCTTACTTTGCCCCAAATAAGACTTAACTCACAACCCTCACAGTGTGTATTTTTTTTTTTTAAGTTGACAGTGTCTTGTCTCTGAAGTTGGATGAGATGATCACCAAAGCTTCTTTCCATCTCTTCTCCCAAGGCTCCTCTTACCACCCTTTACTTTGCCAGACTTAAGCCATGTCTGCCACTTCCTGCAAAGAGCTGGCAGCCCGTGTCCCTTGTGTTGTTGAACCCAAGTTCACATGCCTGACACACAGTGAGGTCAAGCAAACCAGAAGGTCAGAGTTTGGAGCAGAAGATGGTATACTACTGGACCAAGCAAGGAGAACATGTGGCTTCTGTTCAAAGGAATCCTCGATGGTTTTCAGGGAAGAGTTTTTAAAGTCAAAATATTGATGTGGATCAGCCATAGAGTTACACGAATTCCCCATCCCGGTCTCCCATCCCACCTCCCTCTCCACCCGATTCCTCTGGATATGAGGGTTGCAGGGTTGTGATTTTTTTCTGATTGGCTGGTGGTGACATCACAGGGCGGTGCTCCAGGACTCTTGCACTTGGCATTACCATCCTCCACCTCATGGGGGACTTGGTTCCTACAGAAGGACTCTAAGATACGTTGTTACATAGATCCCTTGAGGAGGAACTAGGACTCTGCTTTATGGCCACACCATTGTTTATTGAGTGCTTTTCCTTTGTTAATACATTCCCTTACTTCCCAAATCAGTAACTGTTTGTGTCTGCCCCTTAGAACTCAGGGATGGCCTGGGAGCCTGAAAGCTGTTTCCTACAAACAAGAAATAGGGGACACAGAAAGATCTGGTACCCAGGAGGTTCCTGCAGGGGCCTGCTCAGTCGCACTTGCTCAGGCTACATAAGAGGCTCCAGCTAGCTATGAAGAAATACGAGGCAAGAGGCCACTTATCTCAGAACTGAGTCTTACAAAAAAAGGTGACACAGATGGACTCTCTGCATTTCTCGATGTTCCTGACATCACGAACTGCACAGTATTGCTGAAAATCATATTGCCTATCTCCTTCTCTCTCTCTGTCTCTCTCTCACCATCTCAGTCACTCTCTGTTCTAGGAACAAAGAAAACTTTTAAAAGAGAGAGAGAGAAAGATCAAAAAGGTTCTTAATTTTTTACATGTCTATGGATCCCAGAACTCTGATAACACTAAGGTGAGGGGTGGGGGGTGGGGGTGGCTGGAGTAGGAAAGAGTACCTGTGAGCAGCTGACATCGGATAAGATAGTAGCCCTTTTAGGAGGAAAAAAAAAAAGACCTGTCACCTCTAATTACATTTCATGACTCTTGCTGAATGCTACCCCAAAAATGGAATACTTTGATGTGAAGAAATAACAACTTCACCTTTCCCATTTCCACCAATGCAATCACTAGGGAAGGAGGCTGTCAAATTTGAACTTGAATCATTTCATCAGTCCTCTAAGAAATTATGTCAAGACTTACTTGTTCTTTATCTATTAGCTGTGGCTGGGGAGGGGACAATTTACCCCCTCCCCCTTCTTGAGTTCTTTTGGCGGCTCTAATAATTAAGTTGATACAAAACAGATTGATAGGAGAAAAAAATAATTTGTGAGCATGGAGGTCTCCCACAAAGGGGCCCAAAAGAAGGGGTCCAAGTAGGCAGCTTTTGTACTTTTTTAGATGTAGAAACAATAAGTTCGTGAGATGTTGACAAGGTAAAGAAACTTTGGCTTGGGTGTGATACCGTGCAGGACCCTATGGGGCTCCTGAACACAAGAACTTTGTGTCCCCCATTTCTTTGATGACAGGGAACAGCCTTCATTCAGCCTCTATGACTTTACCTGAGTTCCAAAGGGGAAACCCATGCAGGGAAGGGTGACTGCAGCCTTGAAATTAAAAAACGCTTGCTCCTCAGAAGAAAAGCAATGACAAACCTAGACAGTGCATTAAAAAGCAGAGATATTACTTTGCCTCCGAAGGTCCATAGAGTCAAAGCTATGGTTTTTCTAGTAATCATGTACAGATGCGAGAGCTGGACAATAAACAAGACTGAACACCGAAGAATTGATGCCTTTGAATTCTGGTGCTGGAGAAGACTCTTAAGAGTCCCTTGGACTACAAGGAGATCAAACCAGTCAATCCTAAAGGAAATCAACCTTGAATATTCATTGGAAAGACCGATGCTGAAGCTCCAATTCTTTGGCCACCGGATGAGAAGGGCCGACTCATTAGAAAAGACCCTGATGCTGGGAAAGGCTGAAGGCAGGAGGAGAAGGGGATGACAGAGGATGAGATGGTTGGATGGCTTCACTGACTTAATGGACATGAATTTGAGCAAATTCCAGGAGATAAGGAAGGACAGGGAAGCCTGGCATGCTGTGTTCCATAGGGCTGCAAAAAGTCAGACACAACTTAGCCACTGAACCACAGCAACATCATAGTTAATTTACAATGTTGTTTTAATTTCAAGCATGCAACAAAGTAATTCAGTTGTACATAGAAATATATTTTTTCAGGTTCCTTTTTCCATTATAGGTTATTACAAGTTATTGAATATTAGTTCTCTGTTGCTATATAGCATGTTCTTGATGTTTATCTATTTTATATATAGTAGTGTTTGTATGTTAATCCCAAACTCCTAACTTATCGCCCCCACACCCCTAGCTGATTATTTTTAAGGTTCAAAAAACTTAAGAAATAACTTTGTCCTTCCCCTAATTCCCTGAAAGAATGTAGATGGAGGGCCTGTTCCTTGAAGGGAGCATCCCCAGAGATCAGTGTAGTGAAGCAGGTGTGTGGACAGAGAAACCTAGCAAAGTGTATTTGCTAAAATTCCTCTCTGGGTCCCACTGTCTCCACTGGCCCAGCAAATATTTATTTACCAAACAATTGCTCTTCCTACTCCATGTCAATTACCTTTCTCCCCTTTGAAGTCTCAACCACCCCACCCCCCGCCCCCACCACCCCTAGCTTTCTCTTTAGTCTTTTGCTGAAGATGATATTAAAGGTGAGAGTTTCCACCATTTTGGTGAATTATTCAATTTTCCTGGGTCTCTCCCATGTATGACACAGTACATGTGCATGCACGCTCGGTCATGTCTGACTCTTTGCGACCCCGGGGACTGTAGCCCGCCAGGCTCCTCTGTCCATGGGATTCTTCAGACAAGAATATGGAGTGGCTTGCCATGCCCTCCTCCAGGGGATCCTCCTGACCCAGGGATCGAAGCTGCGTCCCTTCTGTCTCCTGCATTGTCAGGCAGGTTCTTTACCACTAGTGCCACCTGGGAAGCCCCCAACCATGTATGCAATGTTATTAAACTCTCCTGTTAAACTCTGTCTTGTATCAATTTAATTGTTTTTTGGGGTTTTTTCTTGGCCTCACCACTCAGCATGTGGGATCTTAGTTCCCTGATCAGGGTTCGGACCCCTACTCCCTGCAGTGGAAATGCTATCTTAACCACTGGACCACCAGGGAAATCCCCTCAATTTAATTCTTAGACCAGCTTGAAGAACCTAAAAGAGTAGAGGCAAACGCTTTCCTCCCTGACACCTGACTATCCAAAGACCACAGATAATGAATGTATACATACCAGACTCCTAATATATATCAGACCTACATGAGGTGTGGGGGATATTATGGAGATATACTGGTGGTCCAAGTAAACACAGTCACTGGATTCCAGGAGCTTTTAAGAAAAATGTAAGCAAACTATCAAACATTTGGTTTATAGATGGCAATAAGTGCCTACAGTTACACATTGGCACTTGCCATGGGCACTTAGGGCTTCTCAGATGGCACCAGTGGTAAAGAATCCGCCAGCCAACGCAGGAGACAGAAGAGATGCAGGTTCAGTCCCTGGGTCAGGAAGATCCCCTGGAGGAGGGCATGGCAACCCACTCCAGTATTCTTACCTGGAGAATCTCATGGATGGAGGGGTCTGGCAGGTTACAGTCCATGGGATTGCAAAGAGTCAGACATGATTGAGCGACTGAGCTCAAGGCTCATGTCTTCTTTGACAAGGATTGAATCATGTGCTGCTATAGCTTCTGACCTTCAACAGCCCCTTGAAAGGTGTTCAAGGAAGAGACCAGGAATGAGGCACTCTGAGATTGGGAAAAACCTAGCAAGACAGGTCTTCAGATAGTTAGATATCCTCAGGAGCTGGTTTTATGAGCCCAGCTCTTGTGTCTGCTCATATCTAGAAAAGCATTAAAATCCTTCATGGTGAAGACTGCATCTTGTGACTAGCAGCAACCTTCACGAGACCGGCAGAAACCTTCTGCAAAAAATATGTGCTTGATTGCATGTATTCCTGCTCCACCAAATTCATATATAAACTGACTTTCCCCATTGCCTGTTTGGAGCAGTTTCTCAGAGCTATCTGAAATGCTGTCTCCTGGGCTATAGTCCTCATTTTGCCCTGAATAAAATGTAACTCAACTGTCATGCTTTTTTTTTTTTTTTTTTTTTTTTTTAAGTCTGCTTGCCATAAGGGGAAATAGCCAGGAAATAAGGTTGGAGGTTCAAGAAACCTTTGTAAGAAAGTGATATTAGTCTTGGCCTCATTCTGTATGAGGGGCTCAGATAGTAAAGAAGAGGCATGCAATGCAGGAAGCCCAGGTTCTATCCCTGGGTTTGGAATATCCCTTGGAGAAGGGAATGGCTACCCACTGTAGTATTCTTGCCTGGAGAACTCCATGGAGAGAGGAGCCTGGCGGGCTACAGTCCATGGGATGGCAAAGAGTTAGATACGACTGAGCAACAAAGGCACACAAGAATTAAAAAGAGAGAGTAGAAAGGGAGCAAGTCACTGGCAAAGGCTTAACAAGGACCATTTTCTAAGTTCAAGTTCAGTTGTGTTTTTTCCACTGTTTTCAACCGACCTTTCTCAGCACTCCTCGGTTAGCTCATTCCTCAGTAAATAACCCCCAAAGGGGCCAGAGCCAATATCATCTCTAAGACTTTGGGTTAGTTTTGTTTTCCACCCTAAAGAGTCTATAAATCAATTTTCCCACAGGTGGTTCCTGAAAATATATGAGTGGGGAAAATCCAAATAAATGCCTTTTGCTTTGTTATTAGAAAAACAGATGAACAGTAGCAACAAAAAAAACCCCAATATGCCTGGAACATGGCTCAAGGAGTCTCTGCTTTCATTTTCTGAGAACCAATCTCCCCATTTCTATTGACCTCCAGACCCCCGAGTGGGTACCCTAGAGCTCTACCCACTCCTGAATTCATACAATTGTTTACACCCAATATCAACAGAACACAGTCACATGCTGGTTACTGTCTACTTTTAAATTTTTTTTAATCTCTATTTTTTATTTTTAAAAATGACTGCCTCAGGCATTAAAAAAAAAGAATGAAATAATGCCATTTGCAGCCACATGGTTGGACCATAGATGATGATATTAAGTGCAGTAAGTCAGACAGAGAAAGACAAATATCATATGGTATCAGTTACATGTGGAATCTAAAAAAATCATACAAATGAACTAATTTATGAAACAGAAATAGACTCACAGACATAGAAAAACAAACTTCTGAGGGAAGTGGGGGGAGGGATAAATTTGTTGAGTCGCTCAGTCATTTCCCACTCTTTGCAGCCCCATGGATTGCAGCATGCCAGGCTTCCCTGCCCATCACCAACTCCCGGAGCTTGCTCACACTCATGTCCATCAAATCATTGATGCCATCCGACCATCTCATTCTCATCCAACCATCTCATTCTCATCCAACCTTCTTCTCCTGCCTTTAGTCTTTCCCAGCATCAGGGTCTTTTCCAAGGAGTCAGCTCTTCACATCAGGTGGCCAAAGTATTTGAGCTTCAACTTAGGATCAGTCCTTCCAATGAATGTTCAGGACTGATCTTCTTTAGGGTGGGCTGGTTGGATCTCCTTGCAGTCCAAGGGACTCTCAAGAGTCTTCTCCAACACCACAGTTCAAAGGCATCAATTCTTTGGCACTCAGTCTTCTTTATGACCCAGGTCTCACATCCATACATGACTACTGGAAACACCAAAGCTTTGACTATGTGGACCTTTATTGGCAAAATAATATCTCTGCTTTTTAATACACTGTCTAGGTTTGTCATAGCTTTTCTTCAAGGAGCAAGTGTCTTTTTTAAATTTCATGGCTGCAGTCACCATCTGCAATGATTTTGGAGCCCAATAAAATAAAGTCTGTCACTGTTTCCATTGTTTCCCTATCTATTTGGCATGAAGTGATGGGACCAGATGCCATGATCTTAGTTTTTTGAATGTTGAGTTTTAAGCCAGCTTTTTCAGTCTCCTGTTTCACCTTCATCAAGAGTCTCTTTAGTTCCTCTTCACTTTCTACCATAAGAGTGGTGTCATCTGTTTATCTGAGCATATTGATATTTCTCCCAGCATTCTTGGTTCCAGCTTGTGAGTCATCCAGCCTGGCATTTCACATAATGTACTCTGCATAAGTTAAATAAGCAGGGTGACAATATACAGCCTTGACATATTCCTTTCTCAATTTGGAACCAGTTCATTGTTCCATATCTGGTTCTAAATGTTGCTTATTGACCTGCACACAGGTTTTGCAAGGGGCAGGTTAGTATTTCCCATCTGGTATTCCTATCTCGTTAAGAATTAGGGATAAGTTAGGAGTTTGGAATGAACAGATGCACACTACTGTATATAAAATAAATAACAAAGACATATTCTAGGACTTCCCTGGTGGCACAGTGGGGGTAAGAACCCATCTGCCAGTGCAGAAGACACGGGTTCTATTCCTGGTCCCAGAAGATTCCACATGCTGCAGAACAACTAAACCTGGGAGTTGTAACTGCTGAGTCTGAGTGCCTGAGAGCCTGTGCTCCACAACAGGAGAACCCACTGCAACGAGAAGCCAGAGCACGACAAGAAAGAGTAGCTCCTGCTCACCACAACTAGAGAAAGCTCTCACAAAGCCACAAGGACCCAGCACAGCTCAAAGAAAAACAAATAGGTAGAAATTTTAAAAAGGCCTACTGTTAAAAAAAAAAAAAAAAAAAAAAGGCCCCCTGTATAGCACAGTGAACTCTATTCAACATCCTGTAGTAACTTTTTTATTTTTATTTTTTATTAGTTGGAGGCCAATTACTTCACAACATTTCAGTGGGTTTTGTCATACATTGACATGAATCAGCCATAGAGTTACACGTATTCCCCATCCCGATCCCCCCTCCCACCTCCCTCTCCACCCGATTCCTCTGGGTCCTCCCAGTGCACCAGGCCCGAGCACTTGTCTCATGCATCCCACCTGGGCTGGTGATCTGTTTCACCATAGATAATATACATGCTGTTCTTTTGAAACATCCCACCCTCACCTTCCCCCACAGAGTCCAAAAATCTGTTCTGTACTTCTGTGTCTCTTTTTCTGTTTTGCATATAGGGTTATCATTACCATCTTTCTAAATTCCATATATATGTGTTAGTATGCTGTAATGATCTTTATCTTTCTGGCTTACTTCACTCTGTAAAATGGGCTCCAGTTTCATCCATCTCATTAGAACTGATTCAAATGAATTCTTTTTAATGGCGGAGTAATATTCCATGGTGTATATGTACCACAGCTTCCTTATCCATTCGTCTGCTGATGGGCATCTAGGTTGCTTCCATGTCCTGGCTATTATAAACAGTGCTGTGATGAACATTGGGGTGCACGTGTCTCTTTCAGATCTGGTTTCCTCAGTGTGTATGCCCAGTAGTGGGATTGCTGGGTCATATGGCAGTTCTATTTCCAGTTTTTTAAGAAATCTCCACACTGTTTTCCATAGTGGCTGTACTAGTTTGCATTCCCACCAACAGTGTAAGAGGGTTCCCTTTTCTCCACACCCTCTCCAGCATTTATTGCTTATAGACTTTTGGATAGCAGCCATCCTGACTGGCGTGTAATGGTACCTCGTTGTGGTTTTGATTTGCATTTCTCTGATAATGAGTGATGTTGAGCATCTTTTCATGTGTTTGTTAACCATCTGTATGTCTTCTTTGGAGAAATGTCTGTTTAGTTCTTTGGCCCATTGATTGGGTCATTTATTTTTCTGGAATTGAGCTTCAGGAGTTGCTTGTATATTTTTGAGATTAATCCTTTGTCTGTTTCTTCATTTGCTATTATTTTCTCCCAATCTGAGGGCTGTCTTTTCACCTTACTTATAGTTTCCTTTGTAGTGCAAAAGCTTTTAAGTTTCATTAGGTCCCATTTGTTTAGTTTTGCTTTTATTTCCAATATTCTGGGAGGCGGGTCATAGAGGATCTTGCTGTGATTTATGTCGGAGAGTGTTTTGCCTATGTTCTAACTTATAATGAAAAAAAAATCTGAAAAAGTATATATATAAAATATAATATATATATGTATAACGGAATCACTTTGCTGTGTACCTAAAATGAACACAACCTTGTAAATCAACTATGCATGCTGTGTGCTAAGTCACTTCAGTCCTATCTCACTCTTTGCAATGCTATGTACTGCAACCTGCCAGACTCTTCTGTCCATAGGATTCTCCAGGCAAGAATACTGGAGAGGGTTGCCATGCCTTCCTCCAGGGGATTCTTCTTCACCCAGGGATCAGACCTGTGTCTCTTAGGTCTCCTGCATTGACAGGCGGGATCTTTACTGCTAAAGCCACCAGCCTTTGGTTTCTCTTGAATCATCCAGCCAGACTTCTGAGCTCCCCTCTGATTGCCGACACTGATTCCCCTCTACCTGCTTTTCGCGTGTTGTTGTAGGTTCTATAATCCTGAGTTTTCTCATCAACTCTGCTGTACTTGAATCCATACAAGTCAATCCATGGGAGCCAGGGCAGGCAACCCCCAAATGTGCCTCAAGGGCATATTGGTTATTTTGAATTACAGTTACTTGAAGAAGAGCTGATGCAGGAATTACACTCTGACCCTCCTTTCTGTCTCCCTGAAAGCAGGTAATAAATCTCTCATGTGAAACGTCCCCTCCCCAAATCTGGAGGGAGAATGACACCCTTATCACCAAAGATATGGAATATGGGGGCAAGAAGCATGTATAAACCGACCTTGTTATTTCTCTCTTTTTTAAAAAAATTATTTATTTATTTTTGGCTGTGCTGGGTCTTCATTGCTGTAGCTTTTCTGTAGCTGCAGTGCACAGGCTTCTTATCGCAGTATCCTCTCTTGTGGAGCACAGGCTCTAGGGTGCTCAGGTTTCCGTAATTGTCTTACATGGTCTTAGGAGTTGTGGCTTCTGGCTTTCTAGAGCACAGGCTCAGTAGTTGTGGTGCATGGGCATAGTTGCCCCGCAGCATGTGGCATCTTCCTGGCTCAGGGATTGAACCCATGTCTCCTGAATTGGCAGGCAGATTCTTTACCGCTGAGCCACCAAGAAGTCCTAGGATTTTTATGTTGTAACATGGGTCAGCACTTTATTCATTTTTATACCCAAATACTCTCCCATTGTCCATATTTATCCCCTTTTGGTTATTCAGTCGTCACTGATGGGCATTCGGACTGTTTCCACCGTTTGGTGATTGTGAACTATGAATGTGCAGCTATGAATGTTCATAGATTTTTGTTTGAATATCTGTTTTCCATTATTTTGGAGTATAAACCTAAGGATGGAACTCCTGGATCATATGGTAATTCTGGGGCTTCCCAGGTGGTATTAATGGTAAAGAACTCGCCTGCTGATATAAGAGATGTGGGTTTGATCCCTGGGTTGGGAAGATCCCCTGGAGGAGGGCATGACAACCCACTCCAATATTCTTCCCTCGAGAATCCTATGGGCAGTGAAGCTTGGTGGGCTACAGTCCATGTGATTACAAAGTCAGACACAACTGAAATGACTTGGCATGCAGGCACGCGTGGGAATTCTGTGTTTCACCTGTTGAGTAATTGCTAAACTGCTTTCCACAGCAGTTGTATCATTCTACATTCCCACTAGCAAGGGTTTCAATTTATCCCCAACCTCATCAGTACTTGTTATTTTCAATTTTTATGTAATTGTTTTGATCCTTAACTTATAGCTATGTTAGTTTTCTAGGGTTGCCATCATGAAGGATCACAAACTTGGTGACTTGTGACTCTGAGCACACCCTTTTTCTCTTACGAACCTACATTTCTCTTTAGGCTAAAGGGGGACCATGGATGGAATCATCCATAAGGTCTTTTTTGAGATTTACAGTCTATGCTTCTAAGACCACAAAGTTGTCCTATCCTTGAAGTGATCAGGGAGACACACATACACACTGCTTCTTGTTTAGTTGCTCAGTCATGTCCAACTCTTTGCAACTCCATGGACTGCACTATGCCAGGCCTCCCTGTCCCTCACTATCTCCCAGAGTATCTGCCACCCTCTGCGTGTGATGAGATAAAATTTTCCATCCAGGGTGCTGGTAGTAATCCCTTTGAGGCAAAGCGATGTGACTTGGGGACACCAGAGCCCTCGGGCCAAGTCACCTCAGGATAAAAGCAACTTCATCCATTTATCCTAGTGTATGAAGAGTTGACTTGTTGGAAAAGACCCTGGTATGGGGAAGGTTGAAGGCAATAGGAGAAGAGGGTAGCAGAGGATGAGATGGTTGGATAGCATCACTGACTCAATGGACATAAATCTGAGCAAAGTCCGGGAGACAGTGAAGGACCAGGGAACTTTGTGTGCTGTGGTCCATGGGGTCACAAAAAATTGGATATGACTGAACAACAGCAACAACATATGTATACACAGATCATTTTTCTCATGTGCCATATGTAAGAAGTCTGGGAAGCCTTTGCTATTAGAAGGCAGTATGATCAATTTGGGGAAACCCAGGAGGCTCAGTGGTAAAGAATTTGCTTGCCAGTGCAAGAGATGCAGGAGTCTCAGATTCGATACCTGGGTCGGGAAGATCCCCTGAAGGAAGTAATGGCAAAGCACTCCAGTATTCTTGCCTGGAGAACCTCATGGACAGAGGAGCCTGGTGGACTGCATTCCATCGGATCGCTAAGAGTCGCCACAACTAAGCATGAGCAGTTCTCTAAGTTTGTGGTAAATAACAATCCTTTGTTGAAAAACAAAATTGTGAAATACAATCCTTCTGGAGTCAAACAATGTCCTAGCTGTACATACTATCTTCCTTCTCTCCTTTAAAAGTGTTGGTTTAAGCCTTTCTCCTTGTTCATGGGTACCTCTGTATCCTTTAGAAGTCTGGTAAGCCAAACTTCCTTTGGAAGCTGTATCAGTAGGGTCTGGCCAGGAGACAGAACTCACACTAGTTCTTTTAACAGGAAAGACTTAATATAAAGAATTATTAACTAGGTATCGAACTAAAAAAGCAAAAAGAACACTGAGATACCGCAGGTGGAACGTAGCTACCACCCCTCGGGCTGGGGGAACAAAGGGAAGAGGTTGGGATTATTAAAATTTAAAGGCTGGGAGGAGGAGTCCTGCCAAGCCCGGACACCCACGGCCGTCTGAGTGTGGTGCTCTGATGGGATGAGGTCTCTGAGCTCAGAGGAGGGGGCGTCACTCTTGTCTGAGGAGGGGATGGGCTGGCCAACTGGCTCACTCTTGTCTCTGCGCGGGTATAATCAGGCTGGTTCTGTGAGTCTTGGAGAATCTGAAAAGTGGAATCAATCGCTGGTCCAGCCAGAGTGCAGGAGCCAGACTGGGAGGATGCTGATAGAAACAGAAAGGAAAGAGAAAATCAGTGGTGACCTAAAAGGCAAGAGCAAGTCCTTTCTCCAGCTTTGCAGGCTCCCCAACGCAGCAACCACTTGGCAGAGCAGAAATGTGGGTTTCCCAGCCTCAGCACCACAGAGTATTAAAAAAAAAAAAAAGTAAGTTTGAAGGGAAGAGGCTGTAACATTAATTGGAGCCAAAGTGTCCTCAGTACCTTTCCCTTGAGGAAATCAGTGAGTATCTCCCCTGCTCCCGCAGCCCCTTGTCTCCTGCTGTTCATTGATAATGTTCTTGGCTCTCTCGTTCCCTTTAGACAATGAGCTACCTTGAGAGCAAGGGTTGCATTTTGCTTGCCTCTGTGTCCTCAAATTTTCCAGCATTCACATCACAATAGATGTTTACCCAGTGTTTGTAGAATGATGCCTGGGTGAATGGATGGACCAAGCTAGCCACGCACCAAGGGAGCCCCAGAGAATGGCCCTTATCAGAGCCTGGAAAGGAACCACTGGGATGAAGCCAAGAGAAAAGATGGCAAGTGAGACCCATGACAGCATCATTTGACATCTTGGAACTGCCCTTGTTTTTCTCAGTTGGGTTTTTGTAAGGAATGGTGTTCTTTCAGCAAGCAATCAGCCATGCAGAGAAGGCAGAGATGCACAACGAAGTCCACTGTGTGTGTAGGGGGAGGTTAGTCAGATACCCTCTAGGTCCAAGGTGCTGAGAAAATGATTAGCAACACTGAAGCTCATTATCAGAACCATAGACAGAGGCACTGGAATGACTGGCAGAAGGGACACCTAGGAGAGTGGAATGCAAAGTTCTTTGTAGCCAGGGTCCTGCTTATTTCTCCAACTCCATTCCTTACCAGTCAAATCTCATCCAGCTCAGTCCATGAGTCATTCCCTGTAGCTTTCCTCTACCCAGCCTCTGCCCACCCAATTAATTCTTAAGCATCCAGTGAAATTCAGTCTAGTTGCCTCTTCCAGTAATTTTGCCTCCCAAGCTGTTCCTCATCTTATACGTCCATGGCTCCCTATTCTTTTCCCCCAAGACAACCAACTGCAGGAATTCACCCAGTTTCTGGAATCTGGTTGCAAAACCTCACACCATTACTACCCATCTGGGCATATTTCCTAAACCTGCCGTAGTTTCCTTATTTGTAAAAGAGCTCTCATGGTGCTCCCTCCTAAACAGTGACCGTAACACTGCGTAAGTCACCTTCATTGTTTAGAACATGGGCTAGTATATAGAACGTGAGCATAAGCATGGATGGTTAGTGTTATTATCACACTGTATTGTAATTGTTGCTTTAAATAAAATCTCAGTTACTAAGTCCTGGCAGGGGTTAAGTAGCTTGCCCAAGGCATCTCAGGTTTCCTTAGTGGAACTGCCTGTCTAATAAGAAATTCACAGAAAATTCTCTTTGCTACTGAAAATGCTTCTACTTCGGAGAAAGAACCACATTTTCCTGTAAGAAAATGTAGTTGTGGTAAACATCATTAAGACTTTCTTGAGAAACTGCCTCCAGGTCGACACAGTAAGCCTCAGAACCCCGATAGGACCATAAATGTAGATGATATGAAACAGGGCTCTTTTGTTTGACAGGGAGAGAAACTCAACTGGAAAAAAAATTAGAAGAAAAGACAACTTATTGACATTACTGGGATAGTACTGAATAGCTGCAGGGAAATAGCTGGATCTGGGGATCGGCTGGAACCAGGGGTTTTTACTTTTTCCATCTCTTATGCCAGTTCATCAATCTCTGGATTTCTAGTCTCATGTCCATTGACTTGGTGATGCTGTCCAACCATCTCATCCTCTGTCGCCCCCTTCTCCTCCTGACCTCAATCTTTCCCAGCATCAGGGTCTTTTCCAATGAGTTGGCTCATCTAGTATAGAAGAGAATGAAGAGTGTCATTGATTAAGTTAATGAGAATGAAGGCCTCTCTCTGTATATCATGTTCAATCTTTCCTTTCAAATAGGTGTCCTCTTATTATACAGGAAAAATTGCTGTCAATGGTTCCTGAAACTTGGGACTCCCCCCACACCACAACTCCTGGAAAAATGCTTAATTTGTTTCTTCATCTCCTTTGAAAACTCTTGGAGAGTGAGTCTGATCAGTCCTGGTTGATTCAGGCTCATGTGCAAGCCAACTGTGCAGGGAAGAGTGGCTATTCCTGGTGGTTCTCAAATCCTACTGGGGCTTCCCTGGTGGCTCAGAGAGTAAAGATTCTTCCTGCAGCGCAGTGGACCTGGCTTCAATCCCTAAGTTGGGAAGATCCCTGGAGGAGGGCATGGCAACCCACTCCAGTATTTTTGCCTGGAGGATCCAATGGGCAGAGGAGCCTGCCGTCCATGGGGTCGCAAAGAGTCGGACACAACTGAGCGACTCATACTAACTCAAACCTCATTAGAGTAATAGAAGTAGCCCCTCAAATACAGGGAATATTCTTCCTTAGCACCTAGGAGGTTATTTTTAGACAGCCAGTGAGTCTATATCCACAAGCCAGAAGATGCAGGAACTGGTGAGAGAGCTGTTCCTATCTGAAACTTATTTCTATTTCTGTCCCAGTTAATATGTTCTTTCACTTTAAAAATAATTATTTATGTATTTGGGTGTGTTGGGTGTTGGTTGCAGCATGCGGGATCTTTCATTCTGGTGCCTGGACTCTCAGGTTGAGGTGCTTGGGCTCCATAGTTGTGGCTCGCCAGCTTAGTTGTCCTGTGGCAAGCGGGATCTTAGTTCCCCAACCAGGGGTCAAACCTGCATCCCCTGCATTGCAAGATGGATTCTGAACCACTAGTCCACCAGGGATGTCCCTGTTCTGACTTTCAGATCAAGTACCAAACGTCCTCCTTTCATTTTTCTTAAGATTAACTTAGTGTGTAACTTAGGCTATCAACTAAAGTTTAGGTGTGACCCAATGAATTCATTGATTTTAAAAATCCGAAAATTGCTACTTGAAATCTGTGCCCATCATTCTGTGTAGAAACTTACTAATATTTCCTAATGATTCATCACTTTTGCCTAAAATTAGATCACTGCACAGCAATGCCAAGTACATTAGGGTTCTGGTTATGAGAGTTTTAGATCAGTGGTTTTTAATCTTATCAAATTCAGTGCCCCCTCTTATTAAAAATATGTCTGACTTCTGTTTTATGAGACTGAAGTGCAAGTCATAAGTAATAGATACACCCACACAATTTTGGATACCATAAATTCTCAAGATCTAATACCTTCTATGTGTGCTCGGTCATGTCCAAATCTTTGCAACCCCATGGACTGTAGCCTGCCAGGCTCCCCAGTCCATAGGATTTCCCAGGCAAGAACACTGCAGTGAGTTGCCGTTTCCTCCTCCAGGGGATCTTCCTGACCCAGGGATCAAACGCATGTCTCCTGAACTGGGAGGCGGATTCTTTACCACAGTGCCACTTGTGAAACCTGAGATATAAAAGAGAGTAAAAACATAATTCATAGTAAAATAATTTGTATTGCAATGTGCCAGTTGCCTAGCACAACTACACTATAAAATAATGAACTCACTTGCAAAATTCCAAAGTCTCAATAGGCGGTACTACCAGCCCTGTAAAAAACACCTCTCTTGGTAGTTAGGTATTGCAAGCCTAACCTCCACCCTTTCCCATGCCAATTAATTTCTATATGATTTCTATCCAATCATAGAGTTATGACCCTTCATGGCCCTTACTCCCACCTAAAGCCTTCTTGTTCTGTTATTTGCTGAGCCATTAATTGGCTCTCTCCTCTACTTGAACATAAGCTTCATGATATTGGAAATCTTCTCTTTTGCGGTACCCAGCCCACAGTAGAAGCTCAATATATATAAATGCTGAACACAGGAACAAATCAATGTTCCTTTTGACAAACCAATGCATCTCAGAGTTGGGAAGGTCCTTCCTGATTATCTGAGTTGATGACACCAAGACCAAACAATGGTGGAATTGACTTGCCCATTGTTACAGAACTAGTAAGTGGATGGGCCCAGGTCTCCCAATTCATACCCTTGCATCCAGGCATCACGCATGTATGACTGAAGTTTATCCCTCAATGACCAAACAGATTTTTATTTAAGGACTCAGGTATTTCTTCCCTTGTTCCTAATTAATCAGGCAGTGGGAATTTAAATAAAATCATTTTTAATGATGAGAAATATTTAGTATATGTTAGCTGCCATATGATAGCTTCCATTTCCCCCCCTTACTTTTCATATCTCTCTCCCATGTCTATCCTGTATAACCCTCAAAATGGTCCCTCCCAGGATGCTAAGGTAGCATTTTTCTATAGTCATTAACCAAGCCAGCAAGCACTTTCTGGTTTGTTTGTTTTTTTTTCTGATCAACCTTCCAGAAAGACAAATTTCTTATTGAGAAGAAAGCCAGAGTGTGCTTTACAGATGGCATGGAAAAGGAAATAGTGACAGAGAGTACAAATTGCTGAAAATAGCATGTGCCAAGGGCTACTTTGCAATATTAGTTTATGAATTTTGCCAGCTCAGTAATGCTTTAGCAGCAGCAAACCACTTGGAGGTTTTCCTTGTTTATTCCATTCAAAGAGATATAGCATCTTAGCATACAAAGCACTATCTAACAGCAGTTGGGTCTGCTTAGATTTAGAAGTAAGCTGAGAGAGCAGTTTATATTTGCTTTTGATTTCTCTGTGTGAGGGGAATGCAGTGATTACTTCCAGCCACTTTGAAAGTCATATTCTCAAAACCAGAGACATACAAGTGAGAGAGTAACAGAGGTGCATTTAAAAAAGAACAAGAGCAAGGGAGAGTCCGTGATTCATTTCTAGGAGCCGGTGACCCATTTACAGTTTACTTCAAGATCAGAAATAAAGCCTGTTAAACTCACCCCCAAACCAGTGCGGATGTGCGTCAGTAAAGGGAATATTCCAAGCGTAGCTTCAGCCTGGGTATTGGTTGCTCCCTGGTCTGATTGTATTCACATCAAGTCATGCAAAGTTCCAGGCTTCTCTCTTGACTCAAAAGGAAAACGTCCTGTACTGGAAGTTAGCACCACGCCCCATATGCTTTTCCATATGGTGAGGGAATCCAAATTTTTAAAATAATGGATTGTTTCCTAACATCTAACGGGTACTCTGGATCTGGGTGACTGAAAACATTTAAGCTTGGTGACAGCCCACTTAAATCGCATCGCAGAAGCTGAAAGAAACTCTAAATCATTATTTATCGCAGGTGGAAGGGACATTCACCATCTGGTTGCCCAAACGCTTCTTTTTACATGTGGTGGTGGAGGTGGTGGTTTAGTCGCTAAGTTGTGTCTGATTTTTGCAACCCTATGGACTGTAGCCCACCAGACTCCTCCATCCATGGGATTTTTCCAGGCAAGAATACTGGACTGGATTGCCATTTCCTTCTCCAGGGGATCTTCCCGACCCAGAGATTGAACCCACGTCTCCTGCATTACAGGCAGTCTACTGTATTGCAGGCAGATTCTTTATACCTACAGAGCCACTACGTATGGGGAACAAACCAAAGTCCAAAGAGGAGAGGTGACCTGTCTAAAAGTCCTGAAATGAGCTGAGGGCAAGTCTGATGTCAGAAATTGGTGCAGAGGTTTCATTATTCTTCCCTGTTAGGCTTATGGGGCTTCCTTGGTGGCTCAGCTGGTAAAGAATCTACCTGCAATGCGGAAGACCTGGGTTCGACCCCTGGGTTGGGAAGATTCCCTGGAGAAGGGAATGGTTACCCACACTAGTATTCTGGCCTGGAGAATTCCATGGACCATATGTTAGCCTTCTGAGCAGCTTTCTCTTGAATCACTTAATTGACATCTTTGTGAATCAGTTTTCTCATCTGCAAACTGAAGGTAATCATGTAAGGCCAATCCCAAGGCTGGTGAGGGGGCACAGGGCACTGTAAAGTTTCTCACTGAGCTCTTTCTCTGGTAGACCGTGCTTGATAAATATCAGCTTTTATTATCTTTAGAGTTGTTATCTCTATCATCAATACCACCATCATGACTGTGTTTATTCCTAGTTCCTTGTGTGGATCTTCACCACGCTGCAAACATATCAACTCAAAAATCTGAAACACAGAGGAGTCCTAATAGGGAAAAAGACTGAAAACTGAAGTCTTTTCAATTGCCTCCACGACTTGCCAACACTCTATCACAATGTAGCTGAAATTTATTTCTTTATTTAGGGATCATGCATGGAAGACTTAAGTTTAATCTTTTAATAACCAAACAGAGGTGGGTTTTTTTCTTTTTCATGTTTAAAAAACAAAAATTAGAGGAGAGGCACCGTTAGATCCCTTTGACCCAGATGGTTTTGTCTCTTTTCTTTTGTAATTATTAGAAGAAATGTCAAGGGGAAACTACCCTCTTGGCTGTCTGGGACTAATTGTCAAAATTAAGAACCTGCATCCCTTATGTCTCCTGCATTGGCAGGCAGATTCTTCACCACTAGCGCCACCCGGGACACACAGACCCATCCAACCGTGTTGCTGTGATGACAGAAATGCACCCCTGTAGACAGAACTTCAGAGCATATTCTGCCTTGGAAAGCAGTGAGTGCTCTATCATTCGTTCCCTACTGGCAGAGGGTGAGTTAAGAGGAGGCGTCCAAGCATTGGAATTGTCGGAGGCTGGGGAAGGAGAAGACTTGGACCAGAGTCATTTTTATTGAAGTGTAGTTGATTCGCAGTATTATATTAGTTTCAAGTGTATAGCATAGTGATTCAAGATTTTTACAGATTGTGCGCTATTAAATGTCGTGTCGTTACAAGGATGACTTTTAATGGCTTTGCCATCTATGACACATCAATTGCTTATTCATTCATTCATTCACACTTTAATTCAGTTTCCTCTTGATAAGCATGAACAATTTAAAAGATACATATGCAGTTATTTATTTATTTGACTGCACCAGGTCTTTGTTGTGGCATGCAGGACTTTTAGTTGTGGCATGCAGGATCTAGTTCCCTGACCATGGTTCCAACCTGGCGCCCCTCCCCCTGAAATGGGTGTGCAGATTCTTAGCCACAGGACCACCAGGGAAGTCCCAGCATGCACAATTTTTTTTAAATGCTCTCAGTCACTAGGACCAAAAGAAACTGTGTTTCTCCTAACAGCCCTCTTGGTTCATCCAGTGAATTATATAAATCATGAACTGATAAGCATGTGTGTGTATGCATGCCTGCATTATTATTTCCATGTTCACCAGCAGATTTAGAGCAAAATTTACAGTCTACCTCTAAAAAGTGATTCAGCTACACAGTTGGAGCTATATTTTATTAATCAGTCAAAATTATTTCTCTCTTGTTCTCTATCTGATCTCGATTTCATCAACTTTTCCATCTTATGTTTCTGTGTTTATTCATACACTGTATCAGATCCCATATTTTGAGGAAATGATGTAAATGTGTGTGTGTCTTTGTGTGTATCCACAAAAATACCTGCATGCTCCTCTTTGCTATTCAATCTTGAGCCTTTGAACTTCAGCCAGTCCAAAGGAATAGAAATATTGCTGGCGCTAACTTCAATTAGAGCCAGCCAAAACAAGCGGCCATTGTGAGTGTCTGTTTTCTCCGTCTCTGACTCCAAGAGCAGCTCATCACAGATCTGAGCCCAACCTCACCCTGTGTGGAACAAGGGCCATTTCTCTCGAGCGAGCTCTCGGGCCCTAAATCTGACTTCCTTGGAAGGGAGGACAGTTTTCGTCTGCCAAGGGTAACCGAGGCCCTTGCATCTGTCACGTTGATCCTTCCAGAGCCCTTGCCAGATCTAGTATGCTGATCAATTACACTGACCTGATAATACTAACATTAGTGTGAGCACATCTCACGCCAAAGGCTGGAAATCAAATCAACAGCAAGGAGCTGCCTCAGACCAGCCAAAATGAACCAGGACTTATTCTATTAGAGAGAATATTCCGTTTGCTCCAATAATGAGAACTCTATTGAGATTGGTTAATTCAATTCTGCCCATCTTATCAGATTTATTTTTAATGAAACTGAACAATAGTTTCATTTGTTATGTTATTAGTTTTCCCAGTAGAAGCAACGAGACTTTAGCACTGAAAGCGAAGCAGATGAGCTTTGCCAATGTCTTTGGCTTATCAGGGGTGTAAGCCAGTTTGGATATTACACAGTGAAACGCTCTGTCCTCTTCTGGGTCTGCTATCTTGGTCATGGGACTCAGAGCTGCAAGGCCATCTTTTCTCTTCTGCAGCCTCTCTGTAGCCTCATCTAATCTCATCATTCCCTTGTTAATAAACCTGCCAGGGCTCTTGATTGCCACATTCCCAACAGTTGCTAGTTGAGTGGCATTGGCAGAGTGGCTTAACCTCTGTAAACCTAACTTTTTTTTTTCCATTTGCAAAATGGTGATCATATACATCACTCCCGAACCTTCTCAGAAGAATTAAATTCAATAATGTCTTACAAATATTGTGCATTAATAATATTTGGCACATGGTAGATGCTCAGTGGACTTTGCTGGTAACTCAGATGGGAAAGAATCCACCTGCAATGCAAGAGACCAGGGTTCGATCCCTGGTTTGGGAATATCCCCTGGAAAAGGGAATGGCAACCCACTCCAGTATTCTTGCCTAGAGAATTCCGTGAGCAGAGGAGCCTGACAGGCTATGGTGCATGGGGTTACAAAGATTCAGACATGACTTGAGTGACTAACACTTTCACTTTTTTCAGATGCTCAATAAATATTGGTGTCATCCTATTTCTTTGCGTGTCTCTCTACCTTAAGACAATTGACTCTGTCAGGGGCAGAAACTACATTTGGGATGCCTGCTTCTTACATGCCTGTCTTGACTTGCCTGAAGCACTGAATACTTGCTGGGTTGAGCTGACCGCTGCATCCCCAAATGTGGATTTCCAGTCCTCAGCCAGCTTTAGTATTTTTCTTTCCCTCTGAAACTTCTTGTATCACTTTCTGTTGCACGTTTGGGGTGTCCACCTCAATGAAAAGCCGAGCAAAATGAAAAAGTCTACCATACTTAGTTCATACCTCAGATATATGATAGTCATCTTATTTAGGGTTCCCTTTTCTCCCTGGGCAACCCACTCCAGTATTCTTGCCTGGAAAATCCCATGGACGGAGGAGCCTGGTACACTACAGTCCATGGGGTTGCAAAGAGTCAGACACGACTGAGAGATGTCACTTCACTTCACTTTCTCTCTGGGCCAGTGAGTTTTTATTTTTAATATGTGTATTTTAAAATACTTTGGCCACCAGATGCAAAGAGGCAACTCATTGGGAAAGATCCCGATGCCGGGAAACATTGAGGGCAAGATGAGAAGGGGGCAATAGAAGAAGAGATGGCTAGATAGCACCACTGACTCAATGGACATGAGTTTAAGCAAACTCCAGGAGAAAGGGAAGGACTAGAAAGCCTGGCATGCTGCAGCCTGTGGGGTTGCAAACGGTCAGACATGACTTAGTGTCTGAACAACAACAACAAATGTTTTACAATATTTATTTATTTGACTGTGCTGGGTCTCAGTTTCAGCATGCGGGGTCTTCATTGCCTCACGCGGAATCTTTCACTGCAGCACACAGAGTCTCCAGCAGTGGCTCCTGGGCTCACTCTTGTGGCACGTGGCTCGTCTAGTTGTGGCAAGTAGGCTTAGGTGCCTGCAGCACGTGGGGTCTTAGTTCCCTGACCAGGGATCAAACCTGTGTCCCCTACTTTGCAAGGCAGATTCTTAACCACCAGGGAAGTCCCAGCAAGTGACTCATTGAGTGAAGGAATGCAGAGAAACTTTCAAAAGAGCAAAGGAAGAACAGGGCAAGGCAAAAGATTAGAAAAAGAGTGGACCACCACCTGACCCCAGGAGGATCTCTGGAGCGTAGGTCGTATCCCGAGTTTTCCCAGCACCAGCAAAGGAGGCTGGGCACTGGACTCACACATCCCTCGGGCATCGGGTGAGCATCACTCCGGTGGAAAATCTTGCTGTTCTCTGAGCATCCTCAAGGTGGGGGTTCCTGCCAGTCAAGGTCATTTTTCAGGGCAGGATACAGCTGTGAGTGACAAGCCGCCAAAACCTGCAGAAGCTGGGTCATGAAGCTGCAACCTGGGGAGAATGAATGTGAGCAAGGCCTCCCATAATAGATGCTACAGGAGCCAAAGGAGACATCGGGTCTGGAATATATTTAAGAAGCTTTTGGTCCAGCAACTCAGAACTTCCCAGAAACAGTGGCAGCCTCGGGCCTGGAGCCAAGGGATGCTGGGAAACAGCTTGGTGACATTCAGGAGTGGTGGAGTCATTTATTATTTCTTAGAGGAAAAAAAAAAAAAATAGGGAGGATGTTGGCAGTGCGGCTCCGATACCTTCTCCCCCCCCCCCCCCGTTTTCATTTTGAACATGTTTAATTGGAGTGTTGGGTAATTAATTGCGTGTCTATTGCAATATGGTGTTTACTTACAAAGCACTGTGGGCCATGTCAGCGATTAGCCATTTTCTCTGACGCCTGTCGTAGTGCTAATTACTAGCGGACATAGAACGCTTTCTCTGACAAAGACACGGGGGCCTGGCAGCGAAGTTTCTCCCATGTCCCTGTGTTCACCGTGTCTGGATGGAGCTCTGGTCAACCTCTGCAAAGCCGATGCACCCGCTCCAAAGAAGGTTTGCCAGGAGTCAGACAAAGACCGTGTAAGTTTCTAGCCAGGGTCCAACTGTATTCTCGTGTCAGGGGCGCCACCCCCAAAATGTGTGCCTGGCCCAGGGGCTTCTGAAAAGTCAGACCTGTGAGCAATAAATCACAGCGCTGGAAATCCTTCGCTTCCTCGCAGGCCCTGCCAAACAATTACGCAGTGAAATGTTCTAATTGTACTCTGATTTTAATGCTAATACCCATTTCCATAATTCCTCTGGATCTTTACGGTGCCGTTTAATACTTGCCAATGCAGCAAATGAACTAGAAGGAACACCCACAGATGGCTCACACTTCCCATTAAGCTCGAGCACGAAGATGGGCTTTGTTTTACGTTGGGTTTGGGCAGCCAAGCCGAAAGCTTGCCCAGCTCTCTAAACAACCACCTTGAAACAAAGTCATCCCCAAGGAGAGATTGACAAGGGGGCAGAGTGGAATGTCTTCTCAGTGGTCAGATGCGGGCCTCTGGGGCTCAGTTCCTGCCTCCTCCAGGGCCTCCCCCTTTATGCCCGGGGATGGCTCTGACTGCCATATACGGATATGCTTCTTCAGACTTGCCCCCATGCCTACACAGGCAAGAGCTGCATGAAAATGTGGGTGTATCTTCCTAGCAGAATCTGCCTGCCAATACAGGAGACAAGGGTTCAGTCCTGGGTCAGGGAGATTCCTTAGAGAAAGGAATGGCTACCCACTCTAGTTTTCTTTCCTGGAGAATCCCATGGACAGAAGAACCTGGCAGGCTACAGTCCATGGGGTTGCAAACAGTCAGGACACGATTTAGCCATTAAACCACAACAGCAATAACAACTTCCTAATAGGGGCACAAGGTTTATTCTTAGTAAGGACCCAGAATTGAAGCACAAAGTGGGCACTTATACCCAACAGGTCATAGTCACGGCAACCCGGGCTTCCACCAATGGGAACACATTACACCACCAGGGCCTGCTTGCCTTCTCCCCCAACAGATGTAGAAGTCCCCAAGTATGCACCTAAGATATATATATATACCTCCCCCCCTACCCATCCCACCCCTCTAGGTTGTCACAAGAGTACTGAGCTGAGCTCCCTGTGCTGTTCAGCAGCTTCCGAATAGCTATCCCTTTTACGTATTGAAGTGTATTGATGTCAATCTTAATCTCCCGCTTCATCACACCTCCTCTTACCCCTAACTGCCTGTCCACATGTCAGTTCTCTACATCTGTGTCTCTATTCCTGCCCTGCAAATAGGGCAGGAATCTATACCAGTTTTCTAGATTAACATATATGCAATAATATATGATATTTGTCTTTTTCTTTCTGACTTACTTCATTCTGTTTTGTATGACAGATTCTAGGTCCATCCACATCTCTACAAATGACCCACTTTCATTTCTTTTCATGACTGAGTAATATTCCATTATATATCTTCTTTATCCATTCATCTGTCAACAGACATTTTGGTTGTTTCTATGTCCGGGCTATTGTAATTGTTAGTAAAACACATGCACATTGGTAGAACCCTAATTTTAGCTAGATCCAGTTAAAAGGAAGGCTGAGTAGCTCAGTGTAATAAGAGGAACTCTGATAGGAAACAAGATACAATGGGATCACTTATTCTCTCTTTATTTTTCATCCTTCACCTCTCTGTGTGTGAGCTCTTGGCCTCTCCAGCAAGCTTTCTACTTGGGTTGGAACCATGGCTATTGGTCTGGACTTTTAACTGCATAGTTCTCAGATAGAAAAGGGAAGAACTATCTTTTCAAGCTCCAGCTCCCCAAACCCCAGGAAAGGACCATGAGTGCTCCTATATTGGGGTCACATGGCCACCTCTGGGCCAATCACTGGCCTCCAGAGCTGGAGCATTCTTATTGGCCAGCTTGGGTCAGGTGTTTGGACTTGCGTGGGGAGGTGATGCTCTTCCGTTTGGTCCTATGACAGCTTTCCGCTCCAACAAGGAAGCAACACAAACACATCTCTGGGGAACATTCATGAGCCAGGCTGTCCTCCCCGTCACAGTTTCTGCCTCAAGTGTCCAGCGTGGATTCTAATTCTTATCTTTACATTCATTTATCTGCTACCTGTCTCTTCCATCAGGCGGAAAGCTGGTTATTACCAGAGTTAACACAACTTGTGCATAATGAACGCTGACTTGGTGAATGTATGAGTTAATCTCTTCCTGAGAAGTGATTCTTCTTAGGCTCTTGGGAATAAGAAGATGAAATTCCTAGAAATCCTCAGGAATTTCCCAAAAGTCGTTCTGTACATTTTATAACCCTATTATTAATGTGTTTGTTTTTTTTTTAAACAGCAGTATAAGACCATCATGATAAAAAGTGAATAATTTGTTTCACTGATAGTGTTGTAAGAGATGATTTAGAGACTTTATTGTCACAAACATGCTTTACTATGCATTTTTAGGAACGGATATATTGTGACAAGATTAGATATTTCAATAACAGGTAAGAATTATTTCTTCCTGATACAGACATTTGATCATAGAAATCATCACCAAAAATAAATTGCAAATGAAAATCAGTTTTAAAATGGAAAGATAATTCCACCAATGTGTAGTAGTTTAGAGTTATCATTCTTAAATTGCAGTTTTAAAACACAAGACTCAGTGCTCAACTCAATATCCTTGTCTTTACTTTGTGACAAAATTGTCCAGACATGGAAAAATGCCTTTCCTTTTTTGCATGATCATTGAATCATGAATTGTTAAGGAGGAGAGCAAAAGCATCCTAGTTTGGTTTTAATACCATGTTCATGTTGTTTCATATAAGTTCTCCTTCACTTTTTAAAGATTAATCTTTTTAATTGTCTGTTTGTCTATCATCTCTATCAATCATTTATCTGTATCTATTTTTCTGTCTCTTCTGTCTATCTCTATATATCTATCCAAGTATATTTTGTCCTACAAACCTCCTCAGCCTACAGTGGATATTCAAACCCTGTATACACAAGTGCGCAATATTGGATAGTATGTGAACAATGCTATGTTTGTATCTCCTAGCAAGATTCACAGCCCTACACAGAATTACATGTTGAAATTGACTATTTAGTGACTTATTTTGCTTCCAAAATTTGCCATTTCTTGGGACACCACTCATAGTATTTGCATGCACTATGCATATAAACTCATTAGTACTTATTTTACTTTCAAGAATGACTTTCAGTGAGCAGCAGAAAGGGCCATGAACATACCCTTGTAACGTGGCCACAAGAGCCAGCAAGACTAATTTCTTCATAACCCCTTGTCTCCTATACACTCCTGTCCCCACTCCAGAAATGTTGCTGATGCTACATGTCAGTTTTTCCTGCTGTTGCTGTTCACCAGTCGGTGGATCCTTCAGGAATATCTCTATGCCAGGAAGACAGTTCACATGGAAACCCTAAGGCAAACCTCGCACAGGACTGACAACAGTGGACCGGGTACCTCCTTGAACCTAAATACGTCAGCTTCCAGGTAGCTCATGCCTCCTACATGAGAAGCACCCAATGCTTACAGCAGGTGACATTGTATAATTTTTTTTTCTGGTTGTGTTGGGTCTTTGTTGCGGCATGCGGTCTGTATCTAGCTGCAGAGCATGGGCTCTCAAGCAAACCAGCTTCTCTAGATACTATGTTAGATACAGTATCTAGATACTTCTCTCTAGATACTTCTCTAGACTTAGTTGCCCCATAGCGTGTGGGATCTTAGTTCCCTGATCAGGGATTGAACCTATGTTTGCTGCGTTGGAAGGCAGATTCTTAACCACTGGACCACCAGGGAAGTTTGACATCATATAAAGTACTTGCCCAAGGTCACAAGGCTACAGAGTGACAGAACTGGGTTCAATTTGACTCTACTATATTATACACCTGGGGCTTCCCAAGGTGGCACTCAGTTCAGTTCAATGTCTTGGTTGTGTCTGACTTCTTTGCAACCCCATGGACTGCAGCACACCAGGCTTCCCTGTCCATCACCAACTCCTGGAACTTGATCAAACTCATGACCATCAAGTTGGTGATGTCATCCAACCATCTCATCCTCAGTCGTCCCCTTCTCCTCCTGCCTTCAGTCTTTCTCAGCATCAGGGTCTTTTCCAATGAGTCAGTTCTTCACATTAGGTGGCCAAAGTATTGGAGCTTCAGCTTGAGCATCAGTCCTATCGATGAATATTCAGAACTGAAGAAACCACCTGCCAATATAGGAGACATGGGTTCGATCCATGGGTAGGGAAGATCCCCTGGAGGAAGAAATGGCATCCCACTCCAGTATTCTTGCCTAGAAAATACCAGTGGACAGAGGAGCCTGGAGGGCTACAGTCCATGGGGTCTCAAGGCTGAGTACGTCCATTTAAGCATCTGTGTTTCCACAATGTATGTTTTTATTTCTATCTAGAGTGCATGAATACTTACTTCTTTTGGTAATGCTACCATTGCTATTATGATGTATTTTAAAATTATTTATGGATTGCTTAAAATGCACTGTGCCAAATCTTTCCTATATTCACATGTAGAAAATGTAGTCCTTCCAATAGTCCTTGGATGCCAGAACTCTTATTATCTCCATTTAACCAAATCTGAGGCTCTCAGATGTCTTCCCAAAGTCTCTTGAGAAGTGATAAAGCTGATAAATGAACACAGTTCTGTCTTTTTGCAAATCTTATTTATTTTTTTTTAAACAAAACTTCCTGAGGTCAGGAAATAATACCAGTTGTATCCTGGAAGTAGCTGGAATGACATTTGACCCAGAAAAGCAGACTCCTGTAAGCTTCCAGGTGTGAATTTGGGAGGGGAGGTGGTGTGGGGGCATGTCAATGCAGTGGATGTCCAAGTGGCCCTGGGATGCTCAAGCTGTGGAATCTTCCAGAGACCAAGTAGATTACAGAACAGATGAGGAGGTAGGTTTTCCCAGGTGGTGCTAGTGGTAAAGAACCCACCTGCCAATGCAGAAGACTAAGAGATGTGGGTTCGATCCCTGGGTTGGGAAGATCCCCTGGAGGAGGACATGGCAACCCGCTCCAATAGCCTTGCCTGGAGAATCCCATGACAGAGGAGTCTGGCAAGCTACAGTTCGTAGCCTCACAGAGAGTTGGACATGACTGAAGCTACTTAGCACAAGGCATTCAGGACTGAAGAAGCTAAGAAGGTTTTAGCCCTGTGTGCTAGCAGGTTCTGAGCATTTTGCAGGTATTGACTCATATAATCCTCACAACAGTCTCAGTTACAGATGAAAAAACCAGGCACAGGGAGATAAACTAGCTTGTCCAAAGCCATTCAACGAGGATGTGACAAAGGGATGCAGAAGCTAGTGTCTCTGCCCTGTCCAGCCCCATCTCTGGGGTCTTCTTCCCTCTGTCCTCCTTGAGTGAGGGGTACATTTTTACTGCAAAGGATGATTCTTGACAATCCAATTGCCTGATCAACTTATTTTCAGGTGGAGAGAGTAGTAAGGAATGATTATTGACCTTTGTTCTTTGTCTTGCAGCTTCTTAAACTCAAGGCATGAACATTTTCCCTGGATAGGCTGGAAGGTTTGGTGTGCACCAAGATTTCATTTAGGACACTCAGTTTTACTTTCCTTGGAGAGGTGGTGAGGACAGGTGACAGACTCATTTCTACAATCCCAGGTTAAAACTAAAATCTAAAGCAAATGTTCACCCTAGTGCCAGACACATAAAGTGCTTTTCGGCCCAGAGACACAAGCCTATCATTGTGTTATTATTTGCAGAAGTGTTTGGCTCGGCTGTGAAGGGATTGTTTCATTCAGTTCTCTATAAATATCATGTAGGCAGGAACTAAAGAAGCATTTGGCTCTAGGAAGGAGGACTTTTAGTAATGTACACCCTGCCATTATTAAAAGGCTCTATGAGTGTGTGTGTGTGTGTGTGTGTGTGTGTGTGTGTGTGTTATGTATACATCACATTCCTTTTGGCAAGTAATGCATTTAATTAATCTGCATGGAGTTTTAGTACAACATAGTTGATTAGCATAGTAGACACAGTGTCTTTTTAATATAACAAATCTACTGAGAAATATCCTTAGTTAATGAGCTGTGTCATTTTTGGAAAGTTTGTCTTATAACTAATGTATGAAAATAACACTGTGTTTTTTTATGGTGTGTGTTCAAAGCCAAATAAGTTATCCTGGATGTGAATAGAGTTCTAAATCTTCGACAGTCTCTACCCTCAGTCTATTGTGTGGTTGTTTTTTCAATTTTTATGGGTAGATTCCTCTTCTATACAATTGCTTGGCAAAGAGGCAAAGCCAAAAGAGGCTCATAAACTTTCAATAAAGGTTTGTTATGGGTCATCTGAAGGTAGAAGGAATATTTACAACAAACAATATACATGAATTTTCTTCAACCCATTTGTGAACATGGGGTAAATTGAGTTCATTTATATTTTAACAAGAGTTCCCATTGATGGGCTCAACTTCTAACCCTCTTCCTGAAAATGGAGACCCGGGTTTGATCCCTGGGTCAGGAAGGTCCCCTGAAGAAGGGAATGTTTACAGACTCCAGTATTCTTGCCTGGAGAATCCCAAGGACAGAGGAGTCCGGTAGGTTACAGACCATGGAGGTCACAAAAAATCAGACACGACTGAGTGACTAACACTTTCTTTATATATATATATATGTTTCAGCAAGAGTTAGCTCAACACCTAACCCTCTTCCTGAGACTAAAACAGAATGACTCTGCCAGCTTCAAAAGAGGAATCTCTTTCCCTACTTATCCTATTGCAGAAACGACATTCTGACCCCCTGACTTAAGTCTTCCTTGACTTGTGGTTGCATGCGTGTGTGTTCAGTTGCTTCAGTTGGGTCTGACTCTTTGCAACCCCATGGACTGTAGCCCGCCAGGCTCCTCTGTCCATGGGATTCTCCAGGCAAGAAGACTGGAGTGGGTTGCCATGCCCTTCTCCAGGGGATCTTCCTGATCCAGGGATCAAACCCACTTCTCCTATGGCTCCTGCATCACAGGCAGATTCTTTACCACTGAGCCACCAGGGAAGTCCTTTGATGTGGTTACACCCTGGCAAACTCATATTAAGTTAAAACTGTTAGAAGCCAAAAAATGCATTTAATACACCTAACCTAGGGAACACCAGCGCTTAATCCAGCCTAAGTTAACCATGCTCAGAACACTTACATTAGCCTACGATTTGGAAAAATTATCCATAATAAAGCTTACTTTGTGATAAAGTGTTGAATATCTTATCCTTATTTCTACTGAATCCTGTAGAAAACAGAATGGTTGTATGGGTGCAGCATGGTCCTAAGGATGTGTGTGCACGCACACTCATTCAGTCTGACTCTTTGAGATCCCGTGGCCTGTAGCCAACCAGGCTCCTCTGTCCATGGGATTTTACAGGCAGGAATACTGGAGTGGGTTGTCATTCCCTTCTCTGGGGATCTTCCCAACCCAGGGATTGAACCTTAGTCTCCTGCATTGGCAGGCAGATTGTTTACCACTATCACCACCTGGGAAACCCACTATAAGGGTAGCAGTTGTTTATTCTTTTTTTTTTTTTAATTCTATTTTATTTATTTATTGGCCAGGCGACATGTGGAATCTTAGTTCTCCAATCAGGGATCAACCCTGTTGCACCTGCATTGGGATCTCTTGAGATCAATTGGCTGACTGGGAGCTGGGGCTCACTGCCACTGCCCAGCATCACAAGAGAAAATAGGGCTGCATGTCACTAGCAGGGGAAAAGAGCAAAATTTAAAATCTGAAATATGATTTCTACAGAATGTACATTGTATTTGTGAAGTCAGAAAATAATGGGTTGAACCATTATAATTTGGGGACTATATTTCATTATTGTAAGCACTGATGGTGTTGTTCAGACCTTCAGCTAGAAGAAGAGATTAGCAATGAGAACTAATGCTCAGAAATTCCATTTTGATTCTTCTGAGAGTTGATGACCTGGTGACCTGTAGATCACTGAAATGCCTCCTAAATATATACCAATGTCTTTTTAATTGTTTTTTTCTGTTGTACCAGGTTTTAGTTGTGGCACCCGGAGTCTTGAATCTTTGCTGTGGTATACAGAATCTTTTTAGTTGCAGCATTCAAACTCTGAGTTGTGGCATGTGCAATCTAGTTCTCTGACAGGGATCGAATGTTTGTCCCTTGCACTGGACCACCAGGAAAGTCCCCAAGGGCTTTTTTGGGGGGAAAATATAATTTATACACAGTGAAATACACAGTTTTTAATCATATAGATCAATCACATTTGACAAATTCACATACTGTTTTACCCATAAAGATATAAAATATGCTCATCCTTCTAGAGGTTCTCATAATTAATTTGCATTTCTCTCTTGACTAATGCTGTTCAACACTGTCTTGAGTTGACTGAACTTTGGTATACCTTCTTTTGGGCTTCCCTTGTGGCTCAGTGGAAATGAATCTGCCAGCCAGGTTCAATCCCTGGGTTGGGAAGGTGCCCTGGAGAAGGAAATGGCTACCCAATCCAGTACTCTTTCCTGGAGAATTCCATGGACAGAGGAGCCTGGTGAGCTACAGTCCTTGGGAAGTATCTATGATTAAATCTACGACTGATTTAAAAAAAAAATTTGAGTTGTGTGAGCTTCTTTGTCATCACATAAGTTCTTTGTCACATATATTTATTATGAATATTTGATCTCAGTCTATATTTTGCCTATTTGTGGTATGTAGAATGCCCTTTGATAAATAGATATTTCAATTTTTTATAAGGTTTTATTTATTTTTTCCTTTATACTTAGTATTTCTCTAGTATTTACAGTTAGGGTTTCCTTTAGGGGCTACGAGCAAGGCTGCTCTCTAGTTGTGGTGTATATGCTGCACATTGCCCAGCCTGTGGCGGCTCACAAGCTGTAGACCTGTGATTAAGGAATGAAAAGTCAAAGAACAAACCGTCCTTCCAACCAACCTGGGGACCTTCTTGGGTCTCTTCCTGAGCCCTATCAGTTCAGTTCACTTGTTCAGTCATGTCTGATTCTTTGTGACTCCATGGACTGCAGCACACCAGGCTTCCTTGTCCATCACCAACTCCCGGAGCTTATTCAAACTCATGAGTCAGTGATGCCATCCAACCATCTCACCCTCTGTCATCCCCTTCTCCTCCTGCTTTCAATCTTTCTCAGCATCAGGGTCTTTTCAAATGAGTCAGCTCTTCGCATCAGGTGGCCAAAGTATTGGAGTTTCAGCTTCATTCATTCAGTCCTGAATGAATATTCAGGATTGATTTCCTTTAGGATGGACTAGTTGGATCTCCTTGACATCCAAGGGACTCTCAAGAGTCTTCTCCAACACCGCAGTTCAAAAGCATCAATTCTTCAGCGCTCTGTTTTCTTTATAGTCTAACTCTCACATCCACACATGACTAGTGGAAAAACCATAGCTTTGACTAGATGGACCTTTGTTGGCAAAGTAATGTCTCTGCTTTTTAATATGCTGTCTAGATTGGTCATAACTTTTCTTCCAAGGAGCAAGCATCTTTTAATTTCATGGCTACAGTTATTTCAGAGCCCCCCAAAATAAAATCTGTCACTATTTCCATTGTTTTCCCATCTATTTGCCATGAAGAGATGGGACCAGATACCATGATCTTGGTTTTCTGAATGCTGAATTTTAAGCCAAGTTTTTCAGTCTCCTCTTTCACTTTCATCAAGAGGCTCTTTAGTTCTTCTTCACTTTCTTCCATAAGGGTAGTGTTATCTGCATATCTGAGGTTATTGATATTTCTCCTGGCAGTCTTGATTCCAGCTTGTGCTTAATCCAGCCCAGCATTTCCCATGATGTACTTTGCGTATAAGTTAAATAAACAGGGTGACAATATACAGCCTTGAGATACCCCTTTCCCAAGTTGGAACCATTCTGTTGTTCCATGTCCAGTTCTAACTGTTGCTTCTTGACCTGCATATAGGTTTCTCAAGAGGCAGGTCAGGTGGTCTGGTATTTCCATCTCTTTCAGAATTTTCCACAGTTTATTGTGATCCACACAGTCAAAGACTTTGGCATAGTCAATAAAGCAGAAGTAGATGTTTTTCTTGAATTGTCTTGCTTTTTTGATGATCCAGTGGGTGTTGGCAATTTGATTCTCGTTCCTCTGCCTTTTCTAAATCCAGCTTGAACATATGGAAGTTCACGGTTCATGTATTGTTGAAGCCTGGCCTGGAGAATTTTGAGCATTACTTTGCTAGTGAGTGCAATTGTGCAGTAGTTTGAGCATTCTTTGGCATTGCCTTTGTTTGGGATTGGAATGAAAACTGACCTTTGCCAGCCCTGGGGCCACTGCTGAATTTTCCAAATTTGCTGGCATATTGTGTACAGCACTTTGACATCCCTGTAACCTTGTTTTTTCTCCTATCCCATTTGATCAATAATGAAAGGTGTTCAAGTTAACCAAGAGGAGGACTGTAAAACAAAATAGACCTGATAGAGCAAGATTCTCTAAGATCATGGCATCTAGTCCCATCATATCATGACAAATAAAAGGGGAAAAAGTGGAAACAGTAACAAATTTTCTTTTCTTGGGCTCCCAAATCACTGCAGATGGTGACTGCAGCCACAAAATTAAAAGACGCTTGCTTCTTGGAAGAGAAGCTATGACAAATGTAGACAGTGTGAGAAGCAGAGACTTTGCTTTGCCGACAAAGGTCCATTTAGTGAAAGCTATGGTTTTTCCAGTAGTCATGTATGGAAGTGACAGTTGGACCATAAAGAAGACTAAGCGCTGAAGAAATGATGCTTTCGAGTTGTGGTGCTGGAGAAGACTCTTGAGAATCCCTTGGACAACAAGATCGAACCAGGGATCAAACCCAGGTCTCCTGTACTGGAGGTAAATTCTTTGCTGTCTGAGCTACCAGGGAAGCCCTATGAGAGGTAAGGAAGAGGTTAAATAGAGCCACGTTATTAAGAGGCAGGCGACCCATATTGGACTTTTAATTGTAGATGCTTCATTAAAAAATTATTGAATGAATGCATATTTATAAGACAAGGACTGGAGAGTGTCATCTGGAATAATGGATAATGTTCATTTGGAAGAAATCTTAGTCACAGAGAGCTTTGCTTATTTAATTAATTTACTTGCATATTCTTTATTTAGATGCTTAGTAAGTAAATTAAATTTGAGAAAATGGTCAAGACATTAGAAACTGAACACAATATCCAGTTTCAGTTTGATTTGTAGAATGTGGCAGTTGATTTGACTATAGGAGTTTAGAAAATTATTTGGGTTGAGTTTTAATTCAGTCATACCTGCTTTGTGTGAAAAATCTCTCAAACTCACTCTGTCTACACACACACATTCACACACATTTTTGGTTATATTTATCCATCAGTAAGGGACTTCGCAGGTGGCTCAGCAGTAAAGAATTTGCCTACCAATGCAGGAGCCGGGGGTTCCATCCCTGGGTGGGGAAGATCACCTGGAGGAGGAAGTGGCAAACCACTCCAGTATTCTTACCTGGGAAATCACTTGGACAGAGGAGCCTGGCAGGCCATATATAGTCCATGGAGTCACAAGAGTTGTATGTGACTGAGCATACATATATTTCCATTAGTAAAATAACAGATATCTTTGAGCAAACTAGTTTGGAAAGTTTGTGCTTCTCATTCTTAAATTTGGCTCGCGTCTCTATTGGAGTCTCATCAAAACGGGTTCTGAGAAGTAGAATGTTTTATTCCCCCACTTATGGTTTATTGCAGGATATTGAATATAGTTTTATTGTTGTTTATCCATTCTATGTATACTAGTTTGCAGTTGCTAATCCTCAACTCCCATCCAACCCTCCTCCACTCCTCACCCTTGGTAGCCACAAGCCTGTTCTGTGTATCTGTTTCTGTGTAAATGAGTTTGCTTGTATCACTTGGGGGGGGATTTGCATATAAACGATGCCATACACTATTTGTCCTTCTCTGTCTGAATTCCTTCATTTAGTATGATAATCTCCAGGTCTATTCATGTAGTTACAAATGGCATTATTTCATTCATTTTAAAGGCTTAGTAGCATTCCATTGTGTATATGTACCACATCCTCTTTATCCATTCATCTGGATGGATAAAGTCATGTCTCGGCTACTGTGAATAGCGCAGCTATGAATACAGGGGTGCATGGATCTTTTTGAATTATGATTTTATTTGGATATATGCCCAGGATTGGGATCGTTAGACCATATGGCAACTCTATTTTTAGTTTTTTAAGGAACCTCCATATTATTCTCCATAATGTTGTTGTCTAGTCACTAAGTTGTGTCCGTGTTCAACTCTTTATGACCCCATGGTCTGTAGCCCACCAGACTCCACTGTCCATGAGAATTCCTCAGTAAGAATACTGAAGTACATTGACATTTCCTTCTCCAGGGGATCTTTCCCACCCAGAGATTGAACCCGAGTCTCCTGTGTCTCCTGCACTAGCAGATGGATTCTTTACCGCTGAGCCACCAGGGAAACCCATAATGTCTGCACCAATTTACATTCCCACTGACAGTGTAGGAAGGTTCTCTTTCTGAGAAGTAAATTCTTTTATCATGTGACTTATTTTTCTCTCTCCTGACAGTGATAACAGTGAAGCATATGGTTTTGGGTCAAGCACAGCCTAGCTTTGCCTGGGCAGGGTCTCCGTTCCTTCCCTAAACAAGGTAGGTTTAGGGAAGTTTCTCTGCCCATTTTTCAGGTAGGTTTCATTTCTCTGCCCATTTTTCAGACAAAGAAACTGAACATCATGGAGGTAAGTGGCAGATCAGATGTGGTGAGTTTATGTAAATGACTTTTACCCTCATTGGTCGATTGGGCATTAGGCCGTCAGTACCATTCTAGTGAAGTGTCAGCCAAGCAGAGAGGTTCAGACAAATGTGTGGTCCTGGGATTTCAGGAGAATGTGGTTAAGTGCTTAAGAATGCACCTTCCAATGCAGGGGACACAAGTTCGATCCCTGGTTGGGGGGCTAAGATCCCCCAGGCAGTGGGGGCAACTAAGCCCATGAGACACAACTACTGAGCCTGTGTACCACAACTAGAGAAGAGCCCACCATGATGAAGACCCAACGCAGCCAAAGTTAAAAAAGGGGGGCATCGGAGACATGAAAGTAGTCAAGAGGATAGTACACATAGCTCTGAGTTCACAATGTGTTTTTCTCTGCCTGCATTCCACCAACCCCGCCCACAGCATCTCAAACACGCTCATCTTCCAGCAGAGACCTGAATTTGATTACATTAGTTCTGAAATGCCACCAGGCTTTCATTTTTTTTTTTTTTCTGGGATTTTTTTTTTTAATTTTATTTTGTTAGTTGGAGGCTAATTACTTCACAACATTTCAGTGGGTTTTGTCATACATTGACATGAATCAGCCGTAGAGTTATACGTATTCCCCATCCCGATCCCCCCTCCCACCTCCCTCTCCACCCGATTCCTCTGGGTCCTCCCAGTGCACCAGGCCCAAGCACTTGTCTCATGCATCTCACCTGGGCTAGTGAACTGTTTCACCATAGATAATATACATGCTGTTCTTTCGAAATATCTCACCCTCCCCTTCTCCCACAGAGTTCAAAAGTCTGTTCTGTACTTCTGTGTCTCTTTTTCTGTTTTGCATATAGGGTTATCGTTACCATCTTTCTAAATTCCATATATATGTGTTAGTATGCTGTAATGTTCTTTATCTTTCTGGCTTACTTCACTCTGTATAATGGGCTCCAGTTTCACCCATCTCATTAGAACTGATTCAAATGAATTCTTTTTAATGGCTGAGTAATATTCCATGGTGTATATGTACCACAGCTTCCTTATCCATTCATCTGCTGATGGGCATCTAGGTTGCTTCCATGTCCTGGCTATTATAAACAGTGCTGCAATGAACATTGGGCCACCAGGCTTTCAATGATGTCTTTAATTATTTTTTATCAACAAAAAATATTGTACTTTTATTTTTTTCTTTTTCCATTATATTTGGAAATTTGTCAGTAGAGAAATACTGTCCCAGTGGAGAGCCATGCCAGGGAGCCAGACAAATGTACCTATTAGATCACTTAAAAGTCTTATTAAAAAAAAAAGATTTGTCTGCACAAGTCTTAGTTGCAGCTCACAGGATCTCGCTGTGCCACGTGGCATCTTTAGTTGCAGTATGTGAAAACTTAGTTCTGGCATGTGGGCTCTAGTTCCCTGACCAGGGATTGAACCCATGTCTCCTGCATTGGGAGCATGATGTCTTAGCCACTGGACTACCAAGGAAGTTCTAAAATCACTCAATAGTTCTGAACCTACCCTTTCCCCCTCTGAAGTCAGGAATGCCAAGACCTTCTCTTTCCTGTAAAAATCCTTCTCCTAAAATCTACCAAATGTGTCAGACTGTAGAAAGTACCAGGAACACGAAGAATCATAACAGTGATAACAAAGATAGGTTTTATTGTACCTGGATGCATGTGAGGCACAACACTAAGGACGTTACTTATTGTATCATTTACTTCTGCCCAGAGCCTGTGGGGTGTGTGGTCTCATTTGTCCCATTTATCATATGAGGAAACTTTGGTTTCTGAATGTTGAGTGGCATTCCTAGGGTCACCCACAGATATAATGGGAGACCCAGGATTTGACACCAGATTAGTAAGACTCTAAACAAATGCCATGGATCCTGACAGATTACAAATCTAGTTATCATTCATCTGGTATTAGGCAAATGATCAGTACTTGCAGAAAATGGGTGAAAGCTTTGTAGTAGTAGGTCATTTGCAGAGCATTTAAATAATTGTTTGACGAGTCCTCTCTTTCACCTATTAATGGTCATTCTGGCTTACATGTGGTAATGGGACTGTAGAGGCTCATGGTTTGCCATTGTGGGGTCACTACTTCCGTAAACAAAGAAACGCAGTGACTCCAAGTCCTGCGTTTCCTGTGTTGGGAAGGAAATATTTTCTTCCTTCCCTTCCAGGTTCTAAGGCTAGTCTACCGATAAAAATGACCCAGGCCTCTGTGGTGGCTCAGTGGTAAAGCATCCACTTGCCAATGCAGGAGATACATGTTCAATCCCTGGGGCGGGAAGATTCCTTGCAGACGGGAATGGCAACCCATTCCAGTATTCTTGCCTGGAGAATTCCATGGACAGAGGAGTCTGGCAGGATACAGTCCACGGGATTGCAAAGATTTGGACTCGACTAACACTTTCACTTTCATAATTAACTGAAATCATCACTGAAATATAGAGAACCCCCAAGGGTTTCCTAGTTCCTTCTGAATTCCTTCCTTGTTCTACCCCCACCCTGGCCCCTGGTGATCACTGGGGTCTGCTTCTTATTCTTATAGTCAGTCAATCCCATATCCTTCTGGGTTTTCCTTCATCCAACTGTATTTTATTTACTATATTTTATTTTTCCCACTATGTGTGTGGAAGATGCATAAACAGAATCCAAAAGTTTGGCTGAATGCACTCCTGGCCTTCTGAGCAGCCCCTGGGTGTAAAGCTTCCTTTGAACCGTATCTGGATCCCACTGCCGAGGTCTCCACGTGGCGCGGTCTCCTGTTGATTGTTTCCAAATCCCCAAGAGTAAACTGATCAGACGTACAGGGCAGAGAGGAGAGTGGTGGAGAGAGAGAGTCTTTGAGAGCAGCCCCTCCTGAGTTAGGGAGCACAGCTGTTCGGTGGACAGGTTCCTGGAATTCACATGATGTATGATGCACAGTTTCACATGAATAATTTACCGCCATGTTCGCAAAAGGCTTTAAAAAAAAGAAGTAGAACATGCATATGGCATGTCACTCTTTCCCCATAGTACCATCCGCCTTTATTTCAGAGCGTGATGTCTCCAGAAGTGAAGCGATCTTGGAGGTAGTGAATTTAAACCGTTTGGCATTGGATTAGATCCTGATTTAAAGTTTTATTTTTAATATTAAAAAGAGGAGTGTTACTTTTATATCCCAGAGAAGCAATGAGTAAACAAATAAAAAATTCATTAGAGACAGGCTGCTATCTCTGAGATGAAAGTTTGATGTGAGAACTCGGCTTTCAAAAAGCCTAAAACCCAGTCAGTGGGTCGTTAGCACAGCAGGCAACCAGGCTCAAAAAGAACGATTTCGGGGTGGGCGATGTCTGTGGTCTTCCTTTCTTCAAGGTTTCAAAAATTAGCTTAGCACTTTCCCAGATGGGGAGAATACTTACTCTTAACGGCTACGGTCATGGTTATGTTGAGAAAATTAAATTTCAACTATGCTTTGGAGTCTTACGTGTGGTGTTTCTTCCTCAATTTTACTTGCACAGACTTGGAAGAGAAAATTTTGGAGACGAAATGAAGTGTTCTAATATTACTCAGCTCATATCTGGGGTGAAACTTTCATTTTAATAATGCCATCAAGCCCCACGGCTGAAATGCAAGGTCATGGCGTACAGCGTGCATATACACTTGTAATTTTCATTTACATGGGGATGTTTTCCTTTTTCGGCGGTGCCACACTTCTTTGCTCGATGGAGCCCTCCTTGTCTAATAAGAATGGAAATCTCCATGAGGATGCTTATCCAAATCCGGCCAATCAGAGCACTTCATCTCTCCCAGGCCTAGTGATTGGTCCAAGAAGGACCAATCAGAATCTTTCCCTGGCTCGTGCTAGGTTTTTTTCGCTCCATGGTCTTGCTATATAATAAGCAAGAAGCCATCACTTTAGCTGGTTTTTCTAGGCTGAAGTGATGCATGAATATAAGTAGGCACAAGGCTACCAGATGGCAACTACCCCACGAAATGGAGGAAGCCAATTTGAAGTATGAAAAAATATATGAGGACTAAGCATAATTGCAGGGAAGGAATAGAGATGCAGAGGTAGAGAATAGACTAGTGAACACAGTGGGGGAAGGCGAGGGTGGGACGAATTGAGAGCATCATTGACATGTATATGCACACACACACACATATATGTTTGTGTATATATATATATACTACTGTGTGCAAAATAGATAGCTAGTGGGAAGCCTCTGGGAGCACAGGGAGCTCAGCCTGGTGCTCTGTGATGACCTTGAGGGGTGGGATGGGAAGGTGTAAGGGTGGCTCGAGAGGGAGGGGATGCATGTATACTTAGAGCTGATTCATGTCACTGTACAGCAGAAACCAACACAACATCATAAATCAATTGCAGTTGTTCAGTCGGCAAGTTGTGTCTGACAGTTTGCAACCCTGTGGACTGCAGCATGCCAGACCTCCCTGTCCCTCACTGTCTCTCCAAGCTTGCCCAAGTTCATGTCCTTTGAATCGGTGATGCCATCCAACCATCTCATCCTCTGCTGCCCCCTTCTCTCTCTGTCTTCAATCTTTCCTGGCGTCAGTGTCTTTTCCAGTGAGTCGGCTCTTCCCATCAGGTGGCCAAAGAATTGGCACTTCAGCATCAGTCCTTCCAATGGATATTCAGGGTTGCTTTCCTTTAGGATGGGCTGGTTGGATCTCCTTGCAGTCCAATGGACTCTCAAGAGTCTTCTCCAGCACCACAGTTTGATAACATCGATTCTTAGTGCTCTGCCTACTTTATGGTTCAACACTCACATTTGTTTATGACTACTGGGAAGACCATAGTCTCGACCATAGGGACCTTTTACAAAGTAATTATCCTCCCATTAAAAATTTAAAACATTAAAAAAAAAAAAAAAAAGATAATGTGAAAAGGAGCCAAGGGATGGAAAAAGAGAGCACTCTGACAGCATCATATACTGGTGGAGCCAGGCATGCCTAAAGCTGGGGCTCAGTGAATCCATCTTCACATTGCTTGTTGCTGTTGTTGAGCCAACTTGAGTCAGGTTTCTGCCCTGCAATGGAAAGAACCTTTGCTAATCTCACATTTTATGGAAAGTCCTTCCCTCAGATCATCTGACTATAGGATAAAAGACTGACCACCCAAGGAAAATCATCTCCACATTTTAGTAGTTTAGCTTCCCCAACTTTGGAGTTCTCTTGGAGATTAAAAAGAACCTTTGGCATCATGTTGTGTTTATAGGGCAGTTGAAAGGGTATAAAATTTGGAGTCCTTTAGACCTGGTTTGGAACCCTGGATTTTTCAGCTAACTTCTTGGGCAGGTGGCTTCCTCTGTTTGAGCCTCAGTTTCTTTGTCTATAAAATGAGGATGGGTTAGTAACTGTTCAGAGTATGACGGTCTGAACCACCTAGATAAACTAAATCAGAATCCCTGGAGATGACATTTGTTGTTTTTGTTGCTTAGACACTAAGTCATGTCCGACCTTGTGACCCCATGAATGTAGCCCACCAGGCTCCTCTGTTCATGGGATTTCCTAGGCAAGAATCCTGGAGTAGGTTGCCATTTCCTTCTCTGAGGTATCTTCCTGGCCTAGGGATCGAACCTGTGTCTCCTGTGTTGACTGGTGGATTCTTTACCACTGAGCCACCAGGGAAGCCTGAAGATGAAGTTTAGATGTGGACTTTTGGCAAAAACATTCCACCTGATTCTACTTTGGGTCTGTGTGTAAGAACCTCTGGAGCTGGTGAGATCTAAGACAGGAGCTCTCCAAGTCTAGCTGCTTGCCAGTCCCCCAAACAACACTAGCAACTAAAATTCCAAAGCTCTGTGGAGGGGCTCAGAGGTCTGCCTCGTAAACAGGCTTTCTAGCTGATTTTGATGCATGCCGTTAATGGACCACAGGTTGAGAGGGGGGAAAAAAGAGCCTTAAGCTCTCTTTCATCTTTGATATGCTAAGAATCTGCTGGGTCAGGTATTGACTGGGCAGTATTGATCAGAAAAAGAATCTTCATTGGAGCAGTGAAAAGTCTAAGAGTTACTTTTCAGAAATATTAGAATGAAGTCAGGAGAAAGACTGTAGGTCCGCAGGACACTATCAAGATGAATACAAGGAGGAGGAAGTAGTGAAAATAGGTGTGCTTGAGACCATAAGAGTGGGAGAGGCCAAGAGCACAGAGTCAGAAAGAGAAGATTTGAAGTCCTATTCAAGGTCTTAACTGCTTAACTGCACTCACCTTTCCTCCAGCAGTTCCGATGCCTCCTCATGAAAATTACAAGGGAAAAGCCTTATAAAAAGGAAGGAAAAGCTCTTTCGGACTTCCCTGGTGGTCCAATGGGTAAGAATCTACCTGTCAATGCAGGGGACGCAGGTTCAATCCTTGATCTGGGAAGATTCCACATGCCTTGGGGCAACTAAGCCCATGCAGTACAACTACTAAAGCCTGTGTTCCCTAGAGCCTGTGTTCTGCAACAAGAGAAATCGCCACAGTGAGAAGTCGAGCAGAGAAACTAGAGAGTAGCGCTGCTCACTGCAACTAGAGAAAAGCCTGCACAGCAATGATGAGCCAGTACAGCCAAAAACAAATAATTGATTCCTAAGCTCTTTAGACATGGGAAAATCCCCTGAGAAATGTTTTAGGGAGGAGTTTGGCAGAAGTTGGGGGGAAACGGATGAAAGATGAGATCTTGAGGAACAAAATTTGGATTACATGTGGAAGCATGAACCAAGGTATTTATTGACTTTTTATTTTATTTATTTATTTATTTGATTGCTCAGTTGTGTCCTTCTCTTGGTAACCATAAGGTCTGTAGCCCTCCAGGCTCTTCTGTCCATGGGATTCTCCAGGCAAGAATATTGGAGTGGGTAGCCATTTCCTCCTCCCAGGGATCGTCCCAATCCAGGGATCAAACCTGAGTCTCCCTCACTGCAGGCAGATTCTTTACCATCTGATGCACCAGGGAACTCCCCGGTAGGGCTTTGGTAGAGGTAATGGTACACAAACAGAATATTCCATCTCTAGCCCGTTGCATCCTCAACGTTGGCATCTCGTGGAACTGAGAACTGGGACCCGCTAGGCTCATCCTCCTGGACTATGAAGGGCAGGCTGGAGAGCCCCGTGATTAGAGCTGTCAGCGTAGCTTACTTCCTGCCTGAGTCTATCACCCTGAGCTAAGTCTGACTGGGGCTCCAGGAGCCAAGAGGCTTTCTGACTTTCCTATGTACCACTCTGGGACAGAAGGGTTTCCTCCATTGCTTCACTGAATTGGGTTTCTGTGTGTCCAGCATGGTTTAGTATGACACCCCTTAATTTACTGAGAAAACGGGAAAATAGAATCCATGGAGAGCCTCACAAAGTGGGTGACTACATTGATTGGGGGATCCCAGCTTTGGGGGGCGGTGATCAGCAGCTTCTTACACACCACCCATACCATGAGCCTTGCCTTCTGAGATTCACACCCTCTGTCCGCCCCTCCTCTGGAGTCTGTGGGTTGAACCTACTGACTTCCTTCTGACACTAGACCATGTCAGTTCTGAGAAATAAAAGTGAAAGTCGCTCAGTTGAGTCTGACTCTTTGCAGCCCCATGGACTGTAGTCTGCCAGGCTCCTCTGTCCATGGAAATCTCCAGGCCAGAACACTGGAGTGGCCTGCTGTTCCCTTCTCCAAGGGTTCTTCCCAACACAGGGATCGAACCCAGGTCTCCCACATTGCAGGCGGATTCTTTACCAGCTGAGGCACCAGGAAAGCCCAAGAATACTGGACTAGGTAGCCTCTCCCTTCTCCAGGGGATCTTCTGACCCAGGTATCAAACTGGGGTCTCCTTCACTGCAGGCAGATTCTGTGAGAAGATGTTATAAAATATTGTGGTTTCCACCTTGCAGATGCGTTGTGTGCTCTTTCCCTTCAGTTCAGTTCAGTTCAGTTGCTCAGTCATTTCTGACTCTTTGCAACCCCTTGGACTGTAGCACGCTGGGCCTCCCTGTCCGTCACAAACTCCTGGAGTTTGCTCAAACTCATGTCCATTGAGTCGGTGATGCCATCCAACCATCTCATCCTCTGTCGTCCCCTTCTCCTCCCGCCTTCAATATTTCCCAGCATCAGGGTCTTTTCAAATGAGTCAGTTCTTCACATCAGGTAGCCAAAGTACTGGAGCTTCAGCTTCAGCATCAGTCCTTCCAATGAACACCCAGGACTGATCTCCTTTAGGATGGACTGGTTGGATCTCCTTGCAGTCCAAGGGACTCTCAAGAGTCTTTTCCAACACCACATTTCAAAAGCATCAATTCTTTGGTGCTCAGCTTTCTTTATAGTCCAACCTCTCCCATACATGACTATTGGAAAAACCATAGCTTTGACTAGACAGACCTTTGTTGGCAAACTAATGTCTCTGCTTTTTAATATGCTGTCTAGGTTGGTCATAACTTTTCTTCCCCAGAAAACTAACCAATCTGATCACATGGACCACAGTCTTGTCTAACTCAATGAAACTATGAGCTATGCCATGTAGCACCACCCTAGATGGACAGGTCATGGTGGAGAGGTCTGACAAAATATGGTCCACTGGAGAAGGGAATGGCAAACCACTTCAGTATTCTTGCCTTGAGAACCCCATGAACAGTATGAAAAGGTTCTTTCCCCTGGTTTTCTGTAATGAGGAAGACTGCTAAGCTTCCCTGTGGATAGATCCACATGGTGGGCACTGAGGAAGTTCTCTGGGCCACAGCCAACAAGAACGTCAAGCCTTCAGTGCAACAGTCCATAAGGAAGTGAACATTGCTAATAGCCTTGGCAGTGAGCTGGCACGTGGATCCTTTCCCCCCAAACCTTGAGGACAATGGTGACCATCAAGCATTGTGATTGGAGACTTGGGAGACATCACGAGCCAGAGACCCTGGCAAACTGCATCTGGACTCCTGGCCCACAAGCTGTGAGAATAAACATTTGTTATTTTAAGCTGCCAAATATTGGACTAACTTGTTATGTGGCAATAGATAAGTAGTACTTGGGCTTAAGGGCTTCCCAGGTGGTGCTAGTGGTAAAGAACCTGCCTGCCAATGGAGGAGATACAAGAGACCTGGGTTCAATTTCTGGATTGGGAAGATCCACTGAAGAAGAGAATGGCAACCCACTCCAGTATTCTTGCCTGGAGAATCCCATGGACAGAGGAGCCTGGCGGGCTACAGTTCACGAGGTCACAAAGAGTTGGACACTACTGAAGTGACTTAACACACACAGTTGTTCTGTCTGTATAAGTCAGGGAACCCATTTCAAAAGTTCTAGAAACACGATATCATTGACAGGTCCATGTGGCGTGGGGAACACTTCCAAGGCTCTGCTGTTGAAAAAAGACCAAGCTTCTAATCTGGCACCACCAAGTTTTTAAAATATTTCTTTATATATTTGGCTGTACCAGCTCTTAGTTGTGGCACATGGGGTCTCCAATCCTCTTGCAGAATGCAGAATCTTTAATTATGGCATGTGAACTCTTAGTTGCAGCATCTGGGATTTAGTTCCCTGACCAGGGGTTGAACCATGGCCCCTTGCTTTGGGAGCATGGAGACTCAGCCACTGGACCAGCAGGTAAGTCCGTGGCTTCACCAATTCTATTAGCTGTACAACCTCCTCTCACTACTCGGTGTTTCAGTTTTCTTATTTGGAAAAGAGAGATACCTTGAAAGGTCAAAATTATAGATAAAGTGGTTCTTATTACAGAGCTGATGATGCTTTCATGGGCTTTCATGGTGGCTTAGTGATAAAGAGTCCTGCAATTCAGGAGACGCAGGAGATGCTGGTTCAATTCCTGGGTCGGGAAGATCCCCTGGAGAAGGTCATGGCAACCCACTCCAGTATTCTTGGCTGGAGAATCCCATGGACAGAGAAGCCTGGTGGGCCATGGTCCATAGGGTCACAGAAGCGACTTAGCATGATACTTTCATATTGTTGATATAAACAAGCAGTTTTACAACATGTGGTTGGCAGGATTATAAGATGGCCCCCTTGTTCTGTATAATTGAGAGTCCCCTTGGTTAACATGCTGTGAGTAATTTCCTTCCCTGGAGTGTGGGGGAAGCCTGTGACTATGATATCAGTCCCCTGAATAAATTTCTTTTTTAATATGTATATTTTTTTTATCGGCTGTATTGGGTCTTCGTTGCTGCATGGGGTTTTCTGTAGTTGCAGGACCACCAGGAAAATCCCAGAGTGGGACATTGTTAATGAGTAAAGAGATAGTGAAAAAACAAAAACATTGGGCTTCTATGCCTTGAGGGTTGAGGATGGGGCTGGGTCAGGGGAGAAGGAAGCCCTGTGGTTATTCCAAATTGCTGCTTCTGAACCACCCTCTTGGAGGAGAAGGGGATGACAGAGGATGAGGTGGTTGGATGGCATCACTGACTCAATGGACATGAGTTTGAGTAAGCTCTGGGAGATGGTGATGGAGGGAGGCCTGGCGTGCTGTAGTCCCTGGGGTCGTAAAGAGTCGGACATGACTGAGGACTGAACTGAACTGAACCACCTTCTTGGATCCACTCTCTGGATTCACAGTCCGCCTCCTTTGGGATTTAGAACTCAGTGACTCGGCCAGGACAATACCCCAAAGACAAGCTTTTAGTATGTGTCGAGTTTTTTCTCTAGAAACTGAGCATCCATGGCAACAAGTAGAAGAAAAATACCTAAATGCTTGGGTTCCTTGGAGGATCAAGGGGCGAGCCTGGGCTTGCCTTCCTGAGAAGCACGGGGGTCTCCACTCGGACTGAGCACTAGGATCCCAGTGACAAAGCCGGTGACATTTCAGCATCATCTCAGGGATCTCACTGCAGGGGCTTAGCTTACAGGAGAGTTGGAAATAGGGTGGGGCCAGGAGGGTTCCCTGTGGCCTGAAGCGTCATTGTCTCTTACGGGAGCCACGTGTGGCTGATAAGCCCCTGAAATATGACTGATCCAGATGGCGATGATGGGCCATGACTGTAAAGTTCCCAACAGACACCAGGCTTAGTACAAGGAAGAGAATGCAAAGCCTTGCTGTAATAGATTTTTGTATCGATAACACATCAAAATGATCATACTTTATACACCCATTTAAATGAAAATAAATCATTAAAACAAGTAAGGAATATATGATGATATATTATTATGAAATTAACTTTATCTCTTTAAAAACTTTTTGTCATGGTTGCTAGATCATTTAAAATTACATATATATCTTGCATGATGTTTTGATTGAGCAGAGCCCATGTAAAGCATGAAGAAGCCTATACCAGGGAAGGTAGATGGAGAAAAAAATGCAACCTTGGCTTAAACCATACAATCCAAATAAATCTATATAAAGATCACTAGAGAAGAAGTAAATTACTAGGGCCTTCTCTGGTGGCTCAGCGGTAAAGAAGCTGCCTGCAACACAGGAGATGAGGGTTCAGTTTCTGGGTTGGGAGGATTCCTCTGGAAGAGGAAATGGCCACCCACTCCAGTGTTCTTGCCTGGAGAATTCCATGGAGTGAGGAGCCTGGGGGGTTACAATCCATGGAGTCACAAGAGCTGGATATGATGGAGCATGAGCTAGAGTGAGTGAGAGCCGTAAATGATGTATCTGTTATGCACACAGATTTGTAACAATCAGTGGGAAGAGTTTCCCAGTCTTTCCCTCCCTCCCTCTCTCCCTTCTTTGCTTCATTCCTTTGCTCCTCCTCCTTCTCCTTCCTCTCTCTCCCCCTCTTTCTCTCTCTCTCTCCCTTGAACTTTCTAGGTAGTTGATCCTTTCCTCTCCCAGCCATTGTCACTGACTATGTTTGTCCAATAACCCTGCTCCAAACCAAAGGTCTCTCACCCCAACACCCAGCTGAGCTCCTGGCCAGCTGGCACTAACGGAGTAGTGTTTTGGGAGAATTGGAGAGTTATTGCTCCATCTTACGGAGGCTTCAGATCACTGTTCCCAGGGCTTTCCTGGTGACTCAGATGCTAAAGAATCTGCCTGCAATGCAGGGGATCTGGGTTCGATCCCTGGGTCGGGAAGATCCCCTGGAAGAGGGCATGGCAACCTACTTGTCTTCTTGCCTGGAGAATTCCATGGACAGAGGAGCCTGGTGGGCTGCAGTCCACGGGGTCACAAGGAGTTGGACATGACTGAGTGAGTAACACACACGAGGGGGCTTCAGCTCACTGTTGCCAGGAGAGAATGTGGACTCGCTTCTGCCCCACCTTCCAGTTTTTCAAGGGAAGAATTCTGTGAAATCTCTCAATTCTCAAACTTTGGACATGAGCTCGTTTCTTGCAAAGACCTTCACAGACCCAGCAATAGAGTCTTAGAGAACAGATGTAACCCCTTCAGCCACCCCTTCCAGCCTGCAGCTGGGACTCAGCCACAATACCCTGGTTTTTGATGTAGGATGGACAGAGTATTCGCTTCCTTCCTGAACCTACCTCAAGGATTTAGAGGTTGAAACTGAGGTATTAATACTAGGAAAAATGGTGGCTGAACTTCCCTGATGATCCAGTGGTTAAGAATCCGCCTGCCAGTGCAGGGACAGGGGTTCGGTCCCTGAGCCGGGCAGATCCCACGTGCCGCAGGACAGGTAAGCCTGTGGGCCACAAGTACTGAGCCTGTGCGCCCTGGAGCCCATGCTCTGCAACAAGAGAAGCCGCTGCAGTGAGAATCCTTCACACCACAACTAGAGAAAAGCCCTTGCCCAGCCATGGAGACCCAGCACGGAAGAACTAAAATAAATGAAGGAAAAAATGGTGGTAGCCTATTGCAAGGTCTAAGAGATAAGCTGTGGCCCAATCTTTTTGACCCCAGGGACCGGTTTTGTGGAAGACAATTTTTCCATGAACTGCGGTGGGTTGGGGATGGTTTGGGGGTGATTCAAGTACATTACCTTTATGGTGCAATTTATTTCTATTGTCTTCACTGGTGGCTCAGATGGTAGACAATCTAGGTAATTCTATTTTTCTCTGTTTTAGTCACAAGGAAGAGGAGGCTTCATGGGGTTAAATACTTTGACCCGGAACAACATGATGGTGCTGAAATTCACACAGGGGGCAGGGTAGCTCTGATGCTGTGTTGCCTGGCAATTGGGGGCGGGGGTAGGCGTGGCTACACATCTGTGGATCTGCAAACCCAAAGCAGAGACACAGCACCACCCCCAACCCAGGCACTGGGCTGTTTCCTGGATGGCGAGCATGAAGACTCCGAAGTGCTACAATGGTTTCTAAGAACAGTGTCATTAATTGAGCATCCTCCCTGGTTCCCCAACTTTAAACAAGCTTGGAACTCCTTCCTGCTATTAAAAAATCCAATGTCTTTCTTTTTTTTTTGGCCATACTGTGCGGCAGGTGGGATCCTAGCTCCTAAACTGTGACCGCTGGACCATCGGGGAAGTCCCCAGGATCTCACTTTTTAACATAGGGTCTGGGGACTTCCCTGGAGGTCCAGTAGTTGAGAATCAGCCTTCCAATGCAGAGAACGTGGGTTCAATCCCTGGTTGGGGAACTAAAATCTCACATGCCTCAGGTCCTGAGTGCTGCAACAAAGACTCAGGGTAGCAAAGGAAAAAAAAAAAAAAAAAAAAACAACCCCACACAGAGAAACACCTGGGGTTTGATTTTTTGCTGCCCAGTGGGAGGTGAGTGACTTCCAGAACCAAACTTCTCAGTGCCACTGAATCTCATGAAATTCTAACCAAAACCCTGTGAAGCATTTCACCGACATGAAAACTGAGCACCAGAGAGGCTGATTAAGTTACCTAAGGTTGCACAGCTGAGAAGGTAGGTGATAGCACGTATGTGTGTGAGTCACTCAGTCGTGTCCGACTCTTTGCCACCCCAGGGACTGTAGATTACCAGGCTCCTCTGTCCATGGAATTTTCCAGGCAAGAATACTGGAGTGGGTTGCCATTCCCTTCTCCAGGGGATCTTCCTGACCCAGGGATTGAACCCGGATCTCCAGCATTGCAGGCGGCTTCCTTACCGTCTGTGCCACCAGGAAGTCCAACACAGAGGAAGGGTCAAAACCCAGGTTCACCTACAGACATTTTTTAAAAGAGGCAAAAGACCTCTAACCACTGAAATTTGTGGTCCTATTTTCCATTCTGTCTACTGCATATTCAAGTCTTTGACAAAAACTGGAAATCACAATGATCTGTTGTCTGTATCCACTTGCACAAGTCATTCTTTTCTGTTTCTAAGTGATGGGAAAAAATGAGAAAAAGAAAGGAGGATTTTATGTTTTTCTTCTACCATAAACAATTTTGAATTTCAGCACAAGGTTGCAACTGACTTTGAAAGTTTTGTGTCTTTTTAAAAATTTTTCCTTCTTACCTCCTTTTCTCACAAAGCAAAAGTGTGTGCATTCTCTCTCTCTCTGTCTCTCTAGGTCTTTAGGGGAAAAGGGGAAGAACAGGGCTTGGGCAAAAAGGGAAATAGTCCAAAAAACTGTACATCATTTAGTCACGCAGTTTAGGAAAATAAAAAAGGAAGCAGCAGCGAGCCAGTTACGCTGACAGCCCTGTCCAGCTGAGCTGCCGCTTCTGAAACCCTCCTTCCAGTAATGAATTTCCCTGCCTGGAGTGTTTGCGGGAGATAAAAGTGAAACTGTGTGAGGTGCCTCTGACCTGCTTTTCAGTTCCAGACAACTTCCTGGTGTGACTGCAGAAAGTGTGACTTTCCAGATGTGAGCAGGGGGCTTTCGTGTGTTGGTCTGCAAACTGCTGTCTGCTTTTTTTTTTAAACTCCAGTTCTCCTTGTAAGGTTTGCTAGAGTCTGCATGCTACGAGGCTGCCAATTCGCCTGCCCTCCAACCGTCACCTGTCTGCAGCACCACCGCGACCCTACATCTCGGGTCTCTGCTCTTCTGCTTTCTACCCTCGGCTGTGCTGTTTCTTCTTTCTTAGAGACTGGGGGATTCTCTCACTCTCCCTGGCTTTTGGCCTCACACAGGCAATCATACCATCTGCCTCAGTCAGAAAGCTAGGATGGCCAAGTCGCAGGCATGGGGCAGGTGGTGGGGGGGTTCCCTGGGGATAATCAATCACAGGAGGGTGGTCTGTGCTCTCAGAGGCGGACGCTGGGACCCACCTGACTTCCACCTTTTGAACAAGTGTTCGCCAGGCAATGGAGGAAGTCAAGGGCGAGCTACTTACCTGGGCTGCCTCGAGGAGTAAGCCCACGTGTGCTGCGCTCTGTTCAGCACGGAGCGGCAGGAACGCTGAGTAAGACAGCGCGCGTCCGGGGCTCAGCTCCACCACCGAAAGCCGCGTTTCTTGGGCATCACCCACCAGGCTTGCGCCATAGGCTTCTGCCTCCCGGTGGGTAGCAGGGTAGTGAGAGTACCTAGCTTGCCAGTTTGTGAGGATTAAATGAGATAATACTAATGATGATGATGATAAGCTGCATTTGCTGACCCTTTCCTCTGTCAGAATTAAGGCTGTTGTGCTTTTCCACAGGGGCTTCCCTGGTGGCTTAGCAGTAAAGAATCCGCCTGCAATGCAGGAGCTACAGGAGACACGGGTTCGATCCCTGGGTCAGGAAGATCTCCTGGAGAAGGAAATGGCAACCCACTCCAGTCTTCTTGCCTGGAGAATCCCACGGACAGAGGAGCCTGGTGGGCTGCAGTCCATGGAGTTGCAACGAGTCAGACATGACTGAGCAACTTAGCATGCATGCATGAGCCCTTTACCAGAACTGGCAAATATACTTATGGTCCACTCCTGGGTATATTTTGGGCTTCCCTGGTGGCTCAGATGGTAAAGAATCCACCTGTAATGCAGGATTACAGGGTTCAGTCCCTGGGTTGGGAAGAGCCCCTGGAGAAGGGAATGGCAACCCACTCTAGTATTCTTGCCTGGAGAATCCCATGGACAGAGGAGCCTGGTGGGTTACAGTCTATGGGGTTGCAGAGAGTCAGACATGACTGAGCGACGAACATTTTCACTTTCAATGGGTCTTTTTCATTTATGCTGACACATGAAAATGAACATATTTATTAGCGCAGGAAGTTCAGCTCTGTGCTCTGTGGTGACCTACATGAGCGGGATTTGGGGAAGGGGGGAGGGTCCAAGACAGAAGAGATATACTTAGGACTGATCTGCTTTGTTGTACAACAGAAACTAACATAACATTTTAAGGTAACTTTACCCCCCCAAAAAATAAATAAAACAAAATAAAAAGAAGCTTTTGCTCCCCATGTGTGTATAGATTCATTTTAAATGCATAAACCTGTATGTATAATCAATTGTGTAATGCATATCATATCAATAGGGTATATGATTTGAATCTTTGAAATATATATAGACACCAATAAATTATACAGATAGATAGAAATGATTTATTGGTAAAAAGAAAAAATGCTATATGCCAGACCAAGTGCTTCACATGTTTGAATGCATTTCATTCTGGTAGGAACCCTCCATAGTGGATATTATCTATCATCTGCATTTTATAGAGAGTGTAACTGAAGCACCGAGAGGCGGAGGCTTTCTGAACACCTCTCTTAAACATGTTCATATGTAGACGGCTATGTGTTTATAGTGTAAAGATTAAATGTTTTGTAGGCCAGCTGAGATGGTTTTCAAACAACGTTAGCCAGTCTCATTACTTTGTTGTTGGTCAGTTGCCAAGTCATGTCTGACTCTTTGTGATGGTATGGACCCTAGCCCTAACCCTGCCAGGCTCCTCTGTCCCTGGGATTCTCCAGGCAAGAATCCCGGAGTGGGTTGCCATGCCCTCCTCCAAGGGATCCTCCCAACCCAGGGACTGAACCCACATCTCTTGCATTGGCATGCAGGTTTTTTTTTTTGTTTTTTTTTTTAACCAGTGAGCCACCTGGGAAGCCTAATCTCACTATGTTTTGTTCTCAATACAACCTACAGCATTTGCTCCCTCAACACCATTAGTTTTAAAAGACCCTGGGGTGTTTTCATCACAATACTACTTTGCTGCCCAAAATATATTTCCCCTTTGAGGGGGGAAAAATGTGAAAGCGTTAGTCACTCTGTAGTGCCTGTCTCTTTATGGACACCATGGACCTTAGCCCACCAGGCTCCTCTGTCCATGAAATTCTCCAGGCAAGAACACTGGTATGGGTAGCTATTCTCTTTTCTAGGGAATCTTCTTGACTCAGGGAATCCATGGGATTCTCCAGGCAAGAATACTAGAATGGGTTGCCAGGCCCTTCTCCAGGGGATCTTCCCCACCTGGGGATCGAACCCTCATCTCTTATGTTTCCTGTATTGGCAGGTGGAATCTTTACCACTAGAAACACCTGGGAAGCCCTGTTTATTCCACATAACAGTATCAAAAGGCAGGTAGTCTTTCTCATCGTGAATTATGGAGAAGCCTAAGGCACAGAGCTTTAGGTTAAGTTACCCTTGACTGCAGGGCTTCATAGTGGCGCAGACGAATCTGCCTACAATGCAGGAGATGCAGGTCTGATCCCTGGGTCGGGAAGATTCCCTGGAGAAGGGCATGGCAAACCATTCCAATATTCTTGCCTGGAGGACCCCATGGAGAGAGAAGCCTGATGGGCTCTAGTCCATGGGGTCACAGAGTCGGACACGACTTAGCTGAGCATGTAGGCCCCCTTGACTACAGCTGGCAAGGGACCAAATGAGGATTCAAACTCAGAACACCTGTGTCCACACTCCATATCTTAAAAACTTTTGTATGTATTACCAATTTGACAGCAGTAAGATAACTAAATGAGATAGGATTAAGATGTTATGAAGAAGGACCTCCTTGGTGGCTGAGTGGTAAGAATCCACCTGCCCGTGCAGGGAACACGTGTTTGATCCCTGGTCGAGGAAGATTCCATATATTGCAAAGCAACTAAGCCTGTGTGCCACAACTACTGAGCCGGCGCTCTAGTGCCGGGAACGGCAACTACTGAAGCCCAGGCACCCTACCGCCCGTGCTCTGCCAACAAGAGAAGCCACTACAATGAGAAGCCTCTGCACTGCAACTAGAGAGGAGCCCCTGAGTGCCGCACATGGAGAAAAGCCCATGCAGCAACAAAGACCCAGCACGGCCAAAACTAAATTAATTTAAAATATATATATTGCCAAGTAAATGGGATAGATGATCCAACCCTGGTGGGAGCATTAGATAATTAAAGGAAATAAGGAATGTATTATTCTTGGTCTTAGTACAGTGTGTGTGCTCTGTCGTGTCTGACTCTTTGCGACCCCATGGACTGTAGCCCACGAGGCTCCTCTGCACACGGGATTCTCCAGGGAAGAATACTGGAGTGGGTTGCCATTTCCTTCTCCAGGGGATCTTCCCCTCCCAGGGATCAAACCAACATCTCCCGCATTGCAGGGGGATTGTTTTTCACTGCGCTACCTGGGAAGCACTTGATAAACATCAACTCTGCCACTTACTATGATGATTTTTTTTTCGTCTTCTTCCTACAAGCCTCCCTCACTGTTGTCTGGATAATTAACAGCTTTGCATGGGTGCGTGCATATGTGCTAAGTCGCTTCAGTCGTGTCCGACTCTTTGCGAGCCCCTGGACCGTAGCCCGCCAGGCTCCTCTGTCCTGGGGTTCTCCAGGCAATACTGAAATACGTTGCCATGCCCTCCTCCGGGGGATCTGTCCTGCCCAGGGATTGAACCCACGTCTCCTGAATTGGCAGGCGGATTCTTTACCATCAGGGCCACCTGGGAAGCCAGTTAACAGCAGTACTAAAAACTTAATAGATGAAAAAAAAAAAAAACTTAATAGATGTTAGTAGCTGTTTTCATTGGAAACGTAAGGTTGTTTTTTGGGTGTTGTTTTGTTTTCAACCAAAGACTGAGGTTTCCATGGCGGGGAAATAGCTCAGCTTAGTTCTGTTTCTTTCTCAGACATCTGGAGTTGGTTCCACTGACTTCTTGGGAAAGATGGGTGAGGAAGAGGAATCATGTGACCCAGCCAGTCGGGTCCCCTGCAGGGCACCGTGGCGACAAAGCCCGCTGCTTAGCTGGGCAGCTGCACCGCCCGCCCCCGGTGAACACAAGAGCAGCCGTGGACATGACAAATCCACTCTCCCAGGAAACACACAGAGGTCAAAGAATCAGAACACCAACTCACATGGACCTTTTCAGACTAAGCTTTTATTTTTTTGATATTACAAACCAGTTTTCTTTATTCACAAACCACTGTAAGTGATATAAACACTAATTTCTAAAGACAGATATACACATTTTCTGGGTTTGCAGATTGCGTGAGGTGTGTGTTAAGTCACTATATGCCACACATGATAGTAATCTTTTTTTTTCCATAATTCATAATAGCAATAGTTATTTAGATAAATGAAAACATTCCAAATAAATACCGTTTAAAAAAATCCAAAATGTCTGTTTACATCTCTGACATACATTTTAAAATGACTTATTGGCCTCTTGGAGGAGTGCCTGACAAAAGAGTCTGTAACATCAGTTGGCACCCATTTGCTCTAAATGATTTTATTAAAACTACATACAGTCATGGGGGAAAGTACAGCTCATCAATGAAAATCAAAACTGCAAATTAATTTTACTTGAACCAACACAGTAAGAATTCTATGTTTGTGATTCCAAATACAGTGCAAATTCTGGATTTTGAAATCTGAGACACATGGGAGACTTTGCTTGATTCTCCCAAACCCCCTGTTCCTTCTACCTCACCCCACTTTGGGGTCGGATGCCTTAGCATCATAATACATCCTTTCCCTCAAAAGCATCAACCAGGCACCCGTTGTTGAAACACCTTCTTCCACGTGGGGGAAGATGAGAATGTCTCAGGGATGCTATCAAGCACCCTCTCCCCTCTTCCCTCCCCCACTGGTGAAAAGAATAGTTTTCTCTGCTTTTGACTGCTAAGCAGCAGTTTCCCCCCGTTTCTCTCTCTCTCTCTCTTTTTTTTTTTTTTGTTTTTTTTTTTGTTTTTGCAAGATCATGGTGATCTTAGATAGCGAAGCTACAGAAACTCGGTTTTCAAATCTTGTGAAACTTTATTGATGGTTTAATATCCAACTGATCTTACTGCATGCACATTGGATGACAAGAGAAAAGCTGGATCACAAACACTTTTTTTTTTTTTTAAGTTTTGTCTGGTTTTGTCTTAAAGCAGAGTTGTTACAGCGGATTGGCAGGCTCACAGCAGTGAGTTGAGAGCTTTACTAAAGTGCGTGCCATGAGAAGGCCTGCACCACACACATGGAAATTCTTAACTATGGCAGCAAAACTACTGGGGACGACTTGCTGCAGGATATATATATATATTTTTATTTAAATACAAAAACAGGAAGATCCGTGACAGATACCCCAACTGAGATTAACTTTGTAAACAGAACAACATGAAAGGACTCTGAACAGAAGTATACAGACAAACTGCAATTTTTCGGATGCGTCATTTTTGGCCCTGCTTCCGAGGTGGGAGGGGCGGGGGTCGTTCTTTAGGGGATGTTGAGGGTGGACCTACTTTTTTTGCTTCCTTTTGACAAGTGTCCTGGGCCTTGGAGACAAACAAAGAAAACTAAAGATATTGATTTGAGAGAATCCTTGGGGGTAGGGAAAAAGATGGGAGGGCGGGCTCTCGCGGACTGAAAAATTGCAGGTTGCTTACACAACGCAGTCATGTTTCAAAAAGTACCAAGCAGATGAAAATACCATGATTATCTCTACCCAATGATTGCAATACTTGTAAAATGCTTCTATAAATCCGAATATGATTATCATGTAATTCCATAAAAATTATACGTCTTGTCTGTAACAGTTGTTCTACGAGGCTAAAACTAAAGCTTCGAAAGACTGTTTCTAGAACTTAACAACGCCACTGCACAGATGTAAATTTTATACATTTTTTTTTTCACTGGTACAAAGAATTTAAGTTTTTATTACTTTCTTTTTTTTGGAAAAAAAGAAAAAAATAGAAACAGTGCTTTTTATCACCTTTTTATTAATGTTATTTTTTTCCCTCCCATAATATAAAAGTCAGCAATGATATCAATAATTTATTATACTGGAAGAAATATAAAAAGAATGCTTGCAGATGGCCTAACTAGCAGTCTTTTGCCTAAATAACTAGTGGCTGGTTAAGAAGCTGAATACTGCCGGGTGGAATGGTTGTAAAGGGTGGGTTTGCACAGCTGCATTCAGCTTGAATGCACAAGTATTTCTAGAAGCATCCTCTTAACAACCTAACCTTTGGCTTGAACTGACAGTGAGTAACTTAGAACCGTTGCTATATGGACGTTGGTGCAGTGGGTCGTTTAGATTCATCAGTTACTTTTTTTTTTTCCTCTTTCAGCCAAACCCCAGTCCCCAACCCCCTAGGTCCCTCCCACCCTTCCCGTTTCATAAAATAAAATAATGTGGATGCAGAAAAGAACATGACTCCTGTAGTCACTTACAGTCTTCCCCAACAGCTGATAACCCCAGTAGCTTAATGTTCAGCATATATAATTCATTTACAGAATACAGCACTCTGGATATGGCCCTATACCAGTGTTTAGTCATAGCTAGCATCTCTCTAGATCAACCACAAAGAAAAACTGCCTACAGCCAGCAACCAAACTACAGAACCTTCAGAAATGAAAGACCCACAATATTAAAATACACAGAACAAAATATCTGAGGTATAAGATAAAAAATGTAATTTTTTTCCTCTTTTTAATTTAATTTTTTTTTTTTTTTTTTTTAGATGCTAAAATGATGCACTACTGCATGTATTGCAATACCCAGGCCTCGGAAAGCTTCCTTTTTCCCCACATTGGAAGGTTTTGTTTTTTTCTTTTTTTTTAATGGTTTTTGTCATTTAGTATGGAGCAAAACGGTTGTATCCCCCTCGGTATATACTAGCCTGCAATGAAGAAAGAACGAGACCCACATCGTCAGCATGGCTCCTAGTCTTGGCATCAGTCAAGGGTGCAAAAGCATTCTGAAACAAAGCAATTTAAGGGGTGTGTTTTTTACATTTTCCTTTTGCAACACGTGGATCATCAAAAAAGACTACTATGTGAAAAAATAGACACTCGGAAACAACCAATATGGAGGCGTCCCCTACCCATCCCAGTACACATTTTCGAGATTTGAAGATAGGGCCAAGCCTGACCTCTCCCCACCCCACAATCGCTCCTTACAACGAAAAATCCCTGTAGAACCAAATTCGGGCGGCCAGTCCTGGGATCTATAAAGGACTCTGAAACAAATGGGCCGCTGAAGGATTGGTGCTGTCTCTTATTGTTGGCTTGTTTGAGTCACTAACAATACTGTGCGTCAAGGATGCAAAAGCATTCTGAAACAAAGCAATTTAAGGGGTGTATTTTTTACATTTTCCTTTTGCAACATGTGGATCATCATCAAAAAAAAAAAAAAGACTACTATTTGAAAAACTAGACACTCAGAAACAACCAATATGGAGGCGTCCCCTACCCATCCGGGGTCCACTTTTTAGAGAAGTGAAGATAGGACCAATCCTGACCTCCTCCCCCCATCGCTCCTTATGACAAAAATTCCCTGCAGAACCAAATTCAGGCGGCCAGCCCTGGGAGCTGAAAAGGACTCTGAAACAAATGGGCCGCTGAAGGATTGATGCTGTCTCTTAGGGTTGGCCCATCTGAGTCACTGATAATAATGTGCTCTGTTGGGAAAGGCTCTGTCTACACTCAAGATGTTGCAGCAGAGGACTTATTGAATGTTGTCATTCAACCCTCTGGGCCAACACTTTCCCCCAGTGGACTGGGTGTTGAAGTGGAGTGGCTGAATGCAAAAGCGGGACAAACATGTAAGTCCACTTTTACTTGACTCGGCTGAACAATCTGTATGGAAGGTGCTCTTGAGAGGGGAGTTGTGCAGATGAATTACTGGATGTCATTGAGCTTGTGCAAAAAATGATAGGTTTCCCAATCATGGTGGAATGTCTACCGCCAAGCTCCAGGGAATTGCCTAGCCGTGGTTTTAGACGGCACTTAACTATCTCCTTTTGTGAAAAGTTTTGGCGATGTCAATGAATGCCTCTGGGGCTTTATCTTTAAGAGAAGAACTGATCGTCTTGATCTCAAGCAGAAATCTGCATGCCAAAAAGCTCTGTAATGATTGCATACGCTCTCACGTGATGGGCACGTCTTACTGTACGCTTTTAGTGCATAGAAGTTTGAACGAGTACAGGCAAATTCATCATCCCCCCCCCCCTTTCACCTCCCAGTGTTGCCCTCCCCCCAAACCCCTCCCAAAACAAAAACCCAGCCCCCCCCCCAAAAAAAAAGAAAAGAAAAAAAAAAAAAGAAAAGACAACTCCCAAACTGCTTCCTTCTAATTCCTCATGTACTAGGCACACACACAAAGCGTGCCTCTCTCTCTATTTTCTTTCCTGGGCGACTATGACTTTAAACATGAATTGTAATAGGGGAGGAGAGGCAGGCAGATTCTCAGCTGCCTGACAGCAGTGGCCTGGAACTGTGCAGCTTAGCTCCTCTGAGGTCTGTGGTGGGGCTGGAACCTTGGGGCTATGTGAATGAGCGGCAAGGGAGGGAGGGAAAAAAAAAAGAAAACAAAAAGTTCTGCATTGACACTGCATTCCGTTAGTGATGGATTTCATTATCAACATGACTAATTATTCCATTAAGGTAAGTGCTTGGCTAGGTGAGACTTGCAAAATGAGAAATATAATAACTTACATGCACGACATTGCCAAGAAATTAAGACATTTATCAAGTTTACTGGGAGGATTAATGTGGCATTTTTTTAGCTGCTGTTAGCACAAGAGACAAATTCAATTAAGGGAAAGTGAGAGGACGTCAGCCGTCAACCCATCCTGAGAGCCCAGCTGGGGGAAGGGGCGGACGGGGGCCGGGGGAGGGGGGCAAGGAAGAAGCCAGGAAGAGGAGGAAGTGGTACTCACCATGGCACCAACGCCGTAGGTGGGGGCTGGAGCAAGTGTGTGGTGGTAGGGGTCGGTAGCATAAACTCGTCCGTAACTAGAAGGAAGACAGAGGGGAAGATTGAGCCATAATATGTGATTACGAAGTAACAATAACAACCGTAAAACACAAAATACCAAGACAATGTGGAGGGGCCCTATCCATCTTGAGAAATAAGAAACACATTCCAATCGGCCACGTAACATGAGAAAAGTCCATCCTATACAACACATTCCTGTGTCCACTTAACATTGCTGGAGATAAAAGCATGTGGGGTGTGCATGTGTTTCCTCTCTCTCATACAACCCTTTCTACACTCTCACTGGGTTGGAAGCAGGCAACAGCTTGAAAGAGTGGTTTTAAGAAAGCCAGGAACCACAGAGGACCCATTATAATCAAGATAGATTATGCTCTTTTCCTAACAGAGTTGTCACCAATCAAGTGAGACAGGGTGGGCCAAAAAGGACCCAGTCTTTACAGTTAGGGTCCAACATGTCAGAATGGGAAAGAACAGATGTATTCAAACAGAAGCATCCTTGAAGGCTTTGTGGGACCTCCCTCCCCCTCAAGAATTAGAGCCTGATGTGATTTTTGAGTCTATCACCCCAGAACTTCTATCTCATCAATCTCTAGCCAGGTTCTGGGAAGGGATACAGTTTAAACAATATTTCTTTTTTTTTAAATAGTTTTTTTTTTTTTTTTAATACAGGCCAATTTTAAAGTCTTTATTGAATCTGTTACAATATTGCTTTTGTATTTTGTTTTATGGCCAGGAGGCATGTGGGATCTTAACTCCCTGACCAGGACTCAAACCTGCATTGGAAGGCGAAGTCTTAACCACTGGACCGCCAGGAAGTCCCTTGAACAATATTTCTTGGTGACATTTCTTTATATCAGGATTTTTTCCTCCTCTCTCTAACATCCTCCTTCCACTGCCCTGACTCCCAACTCAGGCTTTAGAATAGAAATGTAAAAGAGATGGACACCGAATGTATCAGATGCCTCAAAGTGTCTGGAACTGAACAAGGCAATACATCAGATATCAGAGCTCAGAGAGACGGGGTCATTTGCTCAAGGTCACAGAGCTAGACAGAGTCAGAGCTGATCCTTGAATCCCTCAGGGCAACTCTCATGCTCTTTCCATGGTTCCAGGTACCCTTCCTTGAACGGCCTGCCGGATATCTTGTTAGAGTTTGAATGCTGCTGTTTTGGTAATGATCATAGCTGAGATGCAGGCGAGGTTAGGTGAGGGTCTCTGGAAGCAAAGCCTGAAATGGAGATTCTTCCACCCCTGATTTGTTGGGGGCGGTGCGTTTAAGAGGAGGGAGAGGCAAGAGCTCAGAGAAAGGGAAAATAGAGAAGCAAGGGTGTATCAGTTCTGAGCTGAAAACTAACTTCTCCCTAATCCTGAGTTGCACCCCAAAGTTGATCCCAGCTGGAGGCAAGTCAGTTGGCTTTTTAATGCTCTTGTTAGTTAAGCATTAGCTGTAGACTTCCTTGAAGGGCAGAGGATACTTCCTAGTTGCAGTGGTTCTTTGGGAGAGGGTAAGTCTCTGCAGAAAGAGGCATTTGGGTACCATTAGCGACCAGCATTCACAGTGGCTAGCAGAGGGGTAAACCAGCCACTAGATGGGGTAGGTGTGAATTACCAATGGCTTTTGAGTCTTGAACATTTCTTTAAAGAAGGAAGGAACAAGGCAGGAAGAAGTCATTGGTCTATACTATCAACCTTGGGTCGAATTTGCATCGACTTCATTCTTCTCCTTCTCTGTCTTTCCCTACTTGCCTTCTAAACTTCCTTCTCATAGTTGATGGATAAGAATGCTCTGGATGGATCTCACATCATGAAGCCTGAGAAGGAAGAACCAGGGGGAAAACCTTCTAACTCTCAGGTTCTGAGTTAGACTCCAGATGGAAAAAAAAAAAAAGATTATACTAAGCTCCTGATTCTGGGAAAGATTGAGGCAGGAGGAGAAGGGGAGCAACAGAGAATGAGATGGCTGGATGACATCATCAAATCAATGGACATGAGTTTAAGCAAACTCGGGGAGATAGTGATGGACAAGGAAGCCTGGCGTGCTGCAGTCCATGGGATCGCAAGGAGTCAGACACAACTTAGAGACTGAACAACAAAATTCTAAGCTCTCATTGGACATGCTTTACTCCCAAGCCCTCTGGTCGTTTCAAAGGTCACTGAGCTCAAATCATCTACACGAGTCTTCTGCCTGGTCTTCAAAAGCGTCAACATTCAGCACTCTCCTGATCCCCAAAAATGAACAGGTGTTTCTTTTTTGAGATGAATCTCTCAGTGAAACTAACAAATAGGCAAGCCCTTCTTGCTTTCATTCCTTGGGACATCCTTTGTGACTTTGACTCATTGAAACTGCCTTTAATCAAAGATTCCCCCTCTCTCAGGGAGGAAAAAAAAAAACAAAAAGCAGATGTATGTCCAAGACAGAGTGTGTTAAAGCAAGAATGATGACTTTTTGAAATAAATCTTTTATTCATGGAGGTTACTCATGAAACTGGGGAGTTTACCCCTAATTAGAAGCAGCTACTAATAGGGAGAAAAGAACATGATGGATGACTTTGGTGTTGATTTTCATTTCATGAGAAAATAAAGTCTGTCATGGATCTGGAGGGGAAAAAAAAAACATAATAGGATTATTTCTAATGTATTTTCGACTGGCAAAGCTGGTTATAGGAACTGGCTATAAATTGCAAAAGTGAACTAAAAATGCTTGGATATTTACTAAATGATGCCACAGCGTGGTGTTCCTCCAAAACAAGCAGTGAAGATGCTAATTCAGAGCAATGATTAGTAGTTTTTTTCTTTTTTTTTTAATTTGGGGGCTGATTTTGCTGTGGCAAAAATGTCCCATTTTGAAGAGATAGCAGAGTGGTGGTCTGAATGTGAAAAGGTAACCCCCCACTTTCCCTTTTACATCCTTTAATGGTCATTCTTATCTATCGATAACTCTGGGTCGAGAGTCAACCTCCGTAGAAAAATCAAGGTAACAGTTTGGCAGTATTCCCTTCCAGGGCAGAAGAGAAAGACAGCAGCACCAAACTGGTCCTCATAAATGAGCAAGCTCCTTTGTGCTCCTCGGGGTGACCTCTACCTTCAGAATCCGATGGTTTTATTATGATTAATAAATTTCATCTCCACAGAGGAAAAGGGACCATGTCAGCTCAAACTGAAAGCAAGGAGGCTTCTTTACAAATGCTAAACTCGAAACATGCCCTTCTGTGACACCACCGTTTAGACACAAGGTTATCAGGGAAGATGTGGACTGGACGCCGGGGATGTTGGCCAAACCGGTGACCTCCGGTCTTCAGAGCTGCTCGGCGGAGCCCAGAGGAAGAGGGGCGGTTCCCGGGGACCTTGGCAGGAAGGATGGAGAATGCCTGGTGAACACTGCGTGGGGACTGACCCGCGCCTGGCGTCACCCTGCGGATCAGTCATCCCTGCCAAAGTGGACAGGCATACAATTGGGCCCCAGTGCTTGCCGTGGCCCACAGCCCACTGGTCAGAAATTATGGATGAACTCTGAGACGAGTCCACGTCACTCACGCTAGCACCACCCTGACATAAACCGCCAGTATTTCATCAGAACCAAATCAGAAACAGTCATTTATATCTGTCTATCTGTCATCTATCTGTTTGTCTCCCTATTTATCATCTATCACTTGTCTGTCTATCTATCATCTATCATTTGTCACTCTGTTTCTAACATCTATCAATCATCTGTCTCTCCATCATTTGTGTACCTCTATCATCTATCTATCAATGATCTATTATCTATCTGTTATCTATCTATTGCTCTATCATCTATCTGTCTAGCTGCCTATCATCTATCTTTCCATCTATCTAAATATAAACCTGTATCAACCTAATCATGCCTAATGCCCTTGCTTAAAATCCTTCAATGATTTCCCACTTACCCTAGAATAAAATCCAACTTGCCCGAGTCACCCCTGCCCCGCTCTCACCCCCATCTCACCTCCCCCACCCCTTGCTCATCAGGACTCCCAGGACACGGGCGAGCTTGCTCTCCCCTTGGGACCCTGGCTGTGCTCATCTTCCATCTGAGCTGCTCCCTTTCATCCTTGACCTCTCAGCTCAAACGTCAGCTTCCCAATGCTGCCTGCCTCCCTGACTGCTCTTTCTTAAGCACACTTTCCAACCACATCCCCATCCTTCACGTCATGGAGCAGATCTCCATTCATTTTGGTGACTTACTTCCCGACCTGACTGTGTATCTGTGCCCCTTCTGGGATGCCAGCCCACCCCAGGGGCTGGGCGGCGTCTCTCTTGTTTCCTCCTCTCTCTCCATTGTCTAGCACAGCACTAACTATGGGCCAGGTGAACGAGGAAGCAAGTCAATGCCACTTGTTGAGTGAAGGAGGGGTAAGGAGAGACGAGAGGCCTGGGAAGACCCTGGTATCCACCATGACCTTTCTGTCAGTAGCCACCATCCTGGGAGCTATGCTTTCTGAAGATTCTACATCACCTGCTCCCAAAGACAATCAAAACACTTTAAGATGCACAGAAGAAAAGGTCTTTGAGTCTCAAAATACACAGTGTGTTATTTCCCATCACCCTTGAGTGTTCACAGAGGCCAGGTTGCCACTAAGTTTATCACTCCCCTCTCCAGGGCATCTTTCCGACCCAGGGATCGAACCAGGGTCTGCTGCATTGCAGGCAGGTTCTTTACTGTCTGAACCATCAGGGAAATCCAAGTTCATCAAAGGGAAAAAAAGAAAGTGAAACAAGATAACTGCTCTGCTGTCTAGTTCGCTGCAGCTTACGGCCATCATGGACCCTCCTCTATTTTTGACCTTTGCAACAAGAAAACCAGGAGGCTGACCTGCCCTGCGGAGGACAAAGGCCTGGAGCCAGAAGATCCAGGTTCAAGTTCTCCTTATGCAACGTCCTTGATCAGGATGCAGGGAACTCTCTCTGAACCTCATCATCCTTGTTTGTAAAATGATTCTGCTCTGTCTGAGCTCTGCCTAATTCACAGATAAAGCACATGAAAGGAAACCAGGGGCATTTAAAAGCCATCTACAGGGAGGGGAGATTATGATACAAGGGTTCTTCTACAGAATTTCATAAGCCGACCTCTCACTCCTGCCAAGACGTTTGGTCTGCAGGGGCACCCGAAGGATCAGGATCGCGTGTAGGTCTAGCAATCAACTCACAGATGCTTTTGGAAGTGAAGCTCTGTCTCGTTTATGAGTTACACATGTACTTTCAATGGCTATATTTGAACTTGATATGCTGGAGTCAAATGAATACATAAGTTGCCTGTTGAATGGGAAATATGAACACATGTTTGTGAAAGAGCTTTGTCAACTCGACTGAGAAATGTAAATACTACTTATTATTAACATCTTCTAAATCCAGCTGCAACAAGCTGGGTGTGAATGAAATACAGTAGGGCCCATGTGGGTACCGTGCCCCTGGGTTCTAACAGTCAAGTGGTTTTCTTATAGGGGCATAGGAAGAACACTGTCATTAACTTCACTCCATAGAGTTAACTTGGTATATTTGAATTCACAGTCTCTATGCTCCCCAGAACTTTTATTCTTATTTCAGTATCACCTCCCCACACCTCCTGTCCCAAAGATAGCTGCGGGTCGGTGGGAGCGGGGGGAGCAGGGGGTGGTCCCTGGGGGCAGAAAGATGAATAAAATAGGCTCATCCTCCGATGAGGCTTCCAGTGTAGTGTAGGTCTCCTAGATGGTCTCAACACAGCAAGAAGGTACCAACACTCGGGTCCCCACCATGATGAGAAGCGCTAGAGAGTATGCATTCAAACCAAGATCCCTGATGAGGGGTCAAAATCACAGAATCTGCAATGCCGTTGGAGCTACAGCGCCTTCATAGTCATAATCAGATCTAAGATAGAGTCTGGAAGGTATCTGGGAACTTAATACTCAGCAGCCACACACCTCCCACAGAGTGTACAAGGAGGGCCCCACACATGGCCTCACGGTCCTCACGGCCTGCTATTTGAAAGCAATGGTTTAGCCAGGAAATGCTCCCCTTCCCGCTCCTGTGGTCTCAGGCCTCAATGCTCAGTTGGCATTGGTGAAGGCACTCACTAAGGAATATTCCTCTATGACGACTGCAGCTTTCTCCTGGTCGCATCTAGGCAATGACTTCTATAATTGTAGACCATGTGGGTGACCAGGACTTTTCTAAAAGCTTCCCGAGACATGCAAGTCAGAAAGCAGAGTCAATCCCATAACTCAAAACCTCCAAGAAAGACAGAGTAGCGGTGGAAGGCATTCTCCAAGAGGAGCCACAGAGTTTCCCCAGCCCGACGCTGACATTTCTGAACTCCCCTGCGGCTCACTTCCTTAGCTTGGATTTGAAACGATTATCTTCGCAGATGGCCTTTTTCAGTCTCATGATTCTTTTCCTTCAAAGCAGGAGGGATGAACTTCCCTGGTGGTCTAGCGGTTAAGAACCCGCCTGCCAAGGCACGGGACACGGGTTCGAGTCCATGGAATCGAGGCCCAAGACTCCACATGCCACGGGGCACCTACTGAAGTCCAGGCACCTAGAGCCGGAGCGCCGCAACAAGAAAAGTCACCACGATGAGAAGCCCATGCATCGCGATAGAGAAAGCCTGCGCAGCAACGAAGACCCACTGCATCCAAAGAAATAAATAAGTTTGTTTTAAAAGACAGAGAATTTCGGCCCCTGCCTTCTCTCTGTTCCACGCAGGGTTCCTTCAGTAAAACCCCTGGAATACCTGTGTCAGAACGACTCCCAAACTGAGTTGTCCTTCTGAAGTCATGGGTACAACAACCTCTAAGCCCCATGCAAGCAGATCAATGCTTTTAAGAGTTGACTAACAGGACGAGAGGGAGACAGATTCTGGGCCTGTGCCCCAGAGAAGTCCCGCTACAGCACATATAGACATTAGACACACACACACACTCAGAGGCAAAATTAAAACATCAAGTCAGAACACATTGGAAGGACTGATGCTGAAGCCGAAGTTCCACTACTTTGGCCACTTGATGCAAAGAGCTGACCCACTGGAAAAGACCCTGATGCTGGGGAAGATTGAGGGCAGGAGGAGAAGGGGGCGGCAGAGGATGAGATGGTTGGATGGTATCACTAGCCATGAGTTTGAGCAGACTCTGGGAGATAGCGAAGGACAGGGAAGCCTGGCATGCTGCAGTCCATGGGGCTGCAAAGAGTCGGACATGACAGTGAGTAACAATGCAACACACTAGCGATGTCCAGGTTAACTGTCGAAATATTTTAATTCCAGGTGAGCATCCTTGCTGCTAAGAGACCCATTCCTGGGGCACACATACTCTTTCAAGATTCATTTGAGCAAAATGAATGAAAATGTGGCTCTCTGATAGAAATATGGTAAGATCCACAAAGACAAGCTACGTAGGACATTGTAAGTTTCCCAGTAGCCACATTAAAAAAAATAAATGGAAAATAGGTGTCATTTATTTTTATATTTTAATTTGATCCAACAGACTAAAAATAGGATCATTTCAATGTGTCACTGACATAAAGATAATGCGTGACATACTTTCCATTAGTTCATACTAGGTTGTTGAAATCTACTGTGTATCATACGCTGAGAGCTCACGTCCACGTGGACCAAGCATGTTCCAAACGGCTCCACGGCCACGTGGTAATCGGTCACCATGTTGCAGAGAACAACTCCAGAAAAATCCACAGAATGTTCTGCTCATTGAAAGACAAAAGATTCCTGACAGATCAACTCAGTGTTTCTTGGAGCGTGAGCTGAGGTCTCCTCTGTGAGAATGGTCTGGGGAAAGGCCTAAGAACTTTGATTGTCAGGCTCCCTCTCCAGATCTAGGAACCGGAATTTCTGGGGCAGGGAGAAGGCAAGATGGAGTGGAATCTCTATTTTTATTTTTTCAGTTTTAGTACTTTTCAATTGAAGTATAGTTGATTTACAATGTTGTGTTAATTTCTTCTGTACAGCAAAAGGATTCAGCTACAGATATATACACATTTTTAAATATTCTTTCCCATTATGCAGATAAGTTCATCTGTACCATTTTTCTAGATGCCTACATATAAGTGATATTACATGATGTTTGTTTTTCTCTTTCTGACTTACTTCACTAGCAGAAATAGGGACACAGATGTATAGAACAAACTTAAGAACACCAAGGAAGGAAGGAAGGGGTGGGATGAACTGGGAGACTGGGAATAACACATATACTCTCTATGTATAAAATAGACAACTAAGAAGGACCTACTGCATAGCTCAGGGAACTCTCCTCAATATGCATAACGACCTAAATGGCAAGAAAATCTAAAAAAGAGCAGATATATGTACAACTGATTCACTTTGCAGTACAGTGGAAACTAACAACATTATAAAGCAACTCTACTCCAATAAAATTTTTAAAAATATTTTTATTCCTTTCCATTATGGCTTATCATAGGATATAAGTCTCCACATAGTACAGTAGGACCTTGTTGTTTATGCATTTGTAATAAATGCTGCACGTGATCATCACCCACTCTGACATTTGATACCTGCTGTTGTATATATACATTTTTTAATCTGCTCTGATTAACCCTCCCTTACTCAGGCTAATTCAGAGCTCTCTAGACATGGTTAATGTTCATAAGTAAACTGATAAAGACATTTCATTTTTAGGAGGTATTATGATTGTACGTAATAGGCTTTGAACATTGTCTGGTCCATTGTAAGCCCTCGGTCAACACTGGGAGGATCTTCACTAAGTTCCTTTCACTGTATGTTCCCTTAGCACCCTGCACGTCCCCTATTAGAACACACACCACACTTTCCTGGAAACAGACCAATTAACTACCGATCGATTTGCTGCATGACAACTTTGCTGAATAATCAAATCACCGAAATGGAAAGGAGAGACCGTTAGATGAAATCTGCTGAAGGATCAATTAGAGGAGTGGTCAATTTAGAAACTTCTTCTAAATAGTATCTGAAGTCTTAGTGCGGCTGCCTGGGTGTGCAAGCATGTGTGTGTGTGTTCAGGTTAGTGGGGAATAAAAAGATGGAAGGGGGTAGCGATACTCCCCATTGTGGCCCCAAACTTGAAAATAATGTCTCTAATAAAAGTGGACAGCAACCCACTGCCCCAAGGAGACTGGTTTCAGCAGTGTTTGCAGGTGTGTTCGGTCCAGGCTTCCTCCCAGGCCCCACGTGTCTGTATCGAGTACTCATAAAGGACCGAGAGTCTGTCCCCGGGCCGGCTTCCCAACCAACACGATGGTACCTGGCACGGTAGAAGGGGTGAAACTTGCTGCCAGATGGAGACCTAGCCTCACCTGCATCCCAGAGACACACAAACATGTGCAGACACTCCCCTGGGCAGGCGGCAACTGGTAGCCAGAACAATGAGCTCAAGGTGTCTGGTACTTTCCAGGGCACAGTTTATCTTTTTTGTTGGTTTTTAGCCACTGCTTTTCAGCAAAGGAAAGACTTGTGGAGAATCACCCTAAAATACCCTTGGCTGGTGTCACCCTCTGTCCCCCTGGATGTACAGAATTTTCTCTTTGCCACTCAGTCCTGCCCCCCTAGACCTGGGCCCCACATGTTGTGGGCTCAGCACACACGAGCTGTATGAAGGAGTCGGGGCCAAGGCAAATAAACTCCCACTGGACCGTCTGTGTAGAGAATCATAGTTCCCCAGTGGTGGTGATCAGTCGCTTCAGTTGTGTCATAATAATCTACTGTTTAAAGATATTATATTTTAATCTACCTACCCATTGCATTGCTGGGTACTCAGGTTGATAGCAATTTTTCAAAAATATTAAAGAAAATAAATATCCTTGTATATACCTAGTATACAATTGTTTTAAAGAAAACAATTAATAAATAGCTAATCCTACTGCATGCGTTTTCAGTCGCTCAATTGTGTCCGACTCTTTGCAATCCCATGAACTGTAACCCGCCAGGCTCCTCCATCCATGGGATTCTCCAGGCAAGAATACTAAAGTGGATTGCCATTTCCTTCTCTAGAGGATCTTCCCAACCCAGGGATCCAACCCATGACTCCAATGTCTCCTGCATTGCAGGAGGATTCCTTACCCTCTGAGCCACCTGGGTCCCTCCAAATTTGAACAACTATGTCCACTCCCCAACTCACGAATACTAGTTTTCTAGAAGCAAGACAACACAACTGAAGAATGCAGAATTCCATCTGGAAGTGAAGGTCAAGTTTCCAAGGTCAAGACGAAAAGGAGCACTTGGGGGCAGTGCAGTTCAGTGGAGAGAACAGTGGCATCAGATAGACTCCTGTGTAACCATGGTAACCATGGCCAAGTTACCAAACCTCATATTGCTCTTTTGAAATTTGCAAATAATGGTGATAGTAACCTCTACCTCACTGAGATACTGTAATGAATTATATACACATGTATACATATACATATATATATATATGTATACACTGTATATAATATGTCATACTTGCTAATACATGGACTCTGCACAATAAATGACAGCAAGTTACGACTATAACCTGGGGAATTCAACAAAGTTTATCTGAAGGTGAAAGTGAAGTCACTGTCTTGTCCGGACTCTTTGCGATGCTATGGGCTGTAGCCGGCCAGGCTCCTTTGTCCATGGTCTTTCCCAGGCAAGAATACTGGAGTGGGTTGCCATTTTCTTCTCCAGGGGATCTTCCTGACCCAGGGATCAAACCCAGGTCTCCCGCATTGCGGGCAGACTCTTTACCCTCTGAGCCACCAGGAACGCTTATCTGGGGGACAGTTATTTACTGCAGGGATGAAGGGCTCTCTTCTCTGCTCTCAAAAGGTCTTAACTCTTCAATGAAATGACCGATACACCCTGGGAGGAAGAGGGAAGGTGTGGGCATTTAACACAAACCGGTCCTTGAACGTCTCTCTAATCTGCTGGTACATTCTGTTTGTTCGCTTGTCAAAATACAGCCCAAGAAACCAGTTTTCAGCTCTTCTACAGCCATCATCCTAAACCAGGTCAGCATCACCCCTCCTTGGCTTGCTTCAAGACTCTGTATTTTTCTCTCTGGCCATATTGCAAATCCAAAAACCAGTCCAACTCATCATTAAAAAAAAAAGACCACCATCAACCCTCCAATGTCTTCCAATCACACTTAACATCTCAAATGATTTCCGTAACCTCCAAGTCCTAATTTGTTTGGACCCCTGGCTGTCCTCCTGATGTAATCTCTGAAAATTTCCCTGTACTCACACTCGTAGCCGCGCCGCGCCTCAACATTTCACGCATGTGTCGACCACAACACCTCCGGACTTGCTACTGATGCAGCCCGAGATGCTTCCGGTTCCACGCTTACTCACTTGGCTCACACCCTGGCTTGACTCAGGCCCCAGCTTAAGTGTCACCCTCTCAGAGAGGCCATCTCTGATCAGTGAATGTAAAGGAGCATCGCAACTTACTTTCTACCCTACCCTTGCTTTTTGATTCATTATAGCTATTGCATAACTCCACATGCATGCGTGCTAAGTCGCTTTAGTTGTGTCTGACTCTGCAATCCCATGGACTGTAGCCCGCCAGGCTCCTCTGTCCATGGGATTCTCCAGGCAAGAATACTGGAGTGGGTTGCCATGCCCTCCTCCTGGGGATCTTTCTGACCCAGGGACTGAACCAGCATCTATTAGGACTCCTGCACTGGCGGGCAGGTTCTTTACCACTAGCACCACCGGGAAGCCCGTAACTTGGCATGCAAGTACATTGTATGCTCATTCATGGGGTCTGCTGCAAGACTCCCTTTCTTCTGCTTTGGTCACACTGCGATCCACAAAGCAGTCCAATTTATCATAAAAAAAGAAGTCAGACCACAGATGACCCTCCAATATCATCCTATCACTTGAGGTCTGGTCTGCTCTAGGATGGAGGCTCTTGGACGGAAAGCCTGTTCTGGACTTATTTAAAGTGATGTATGGAACAGTTGGCATCTGGTCCCATCATCTCATGGGAAATAGATGGGGAGACAGTGGAAACAGTGTCAGACTTTATTTTGGGGGGCTCCAAAATCACTGCAGATGGTGACTGCAGCCATGAAATTAAAAGACTCCTTGGAAGGAAAGTTATGACCAACCTAGATAGCATATTTAAAAGCAGAGACATTAGTTTGCCAACAAAGGTCCATCTGGTCAAGGCTATGGTTTTTCCAGTGGTCATGTATGGATGTGAGAGTTGGACTGTGAAGAAAGCTGAGTGCTGAAAAATTGATGCTTTTGAACTGTGGTGTTGGAGAAGACTCTTGAGAGTCCCTTGGCCTGCAAGGAGATCCAATCAGTCCATCCTAAAGGAGATCAGTCCTGGGTGTTCATTGGACGGACTGATGCTGAAGCTGAAACTCCAATACTTTAGCCACTTCACGCGAAGAGTTGACTCATTGGAAAAGACCCTGATGCTTGGAGGGATTGGGGGCAGGAGGAGAAGGGGACGACAGAGGATGAGATGGTGGGATGGCATCACCGACTCGATGGGCATGAGTTTGAGTAAACTCCAGGAGTTTGTGATGGATAGGGAGGCCTGGTGTGCTGCGAGTCATGGGGTCGCAAAGAGTCGGACACGACTGAGCGACTGAACTGAACCGATGGAACAGTGATGACCCAACATGTACAAATTAACTGATGTGAACTTTCACCAGTTCTGTCAAAATAAGTCACATGCTTTTCAACCTCTGTTTTTGTATAAGACTCACATTATGCTACAGCTACAACCCCTGACAGTCTTTAAAAGTTCCAATGAACCCCAGCTACAGGAAGGACTTGGATGGAAGAAGAGGGAAAATCACCTTGCCCTTTTTTCCACCTTTTGCAGAATCCAGCTCATCAAAGGTTCCTGATGTTACAGAATGAGAAAGCCATGGGTGTGTTCAAGGTGGATGAGACAGCCCCGTAAACATGTGTCTTTCAAGAACAAAATTAAAAAGAAAACAACCAATACCACTGACAACAAAAATGCATTCCCATGTGAGTACAATCTCATAAACAACACATGCATGTGTGTAGCAAAGGAGAATTAATATTTGACATTTTGGCTCTACCAAAATAACTTGGGTCTCTCTATCAAAGACCCAAGGAAGCATCTTCACTTTTCCTTTGGGAACAGAAAGAAAAACTCTTCAGAGTTCCTGTTGCTCCTATTGGATGATCTGTATTTCACCACCTCTGCCCCAAGCCACAGATAAAACGGTCTGGCCATCTCTGCCCCCATAGGCAGCCACATAAAATAACGCATTCTCATAAGAAATTCAGGTATCAAATCGATCTGGCTCTCCAAATGGATTTTAAGCATTTAATCAATCGCCTTTCCCCCCAATTTAAATAGGATAAGTTGCCACTTGGGGTCAAATACTGAAATCAAGGGGACATGAGGATTCAACAGACTCCACCCTAAGGAGTTTTGAGTGTCAAAGAATTGCTGCTTTCAAACTGTGGTGTCGGAGAAGACTCTTGAGAGTCCCTTGGACAGAAAGGAGATCAGACCAGTCTATCCTAAAGGAAATAAACCCTGAATATTCTTTGGAAGGACTGATGCTGAAGCTGAAGCTCCTATACTTTGGCCACCTGATGCAAAGAGTTGATTCATTGGAAAAGATCATGATGATGGGAAAGACTGAGGGCAGGAGGAGAAGGGGGCAACAGAGGATGAAATGGTTGGATGGCATCACCAACTTAATGGACATGAGTTTGACCAAACTCCGGGAGATAGTGAAAGACAGGGAAGCCTGGTGTGCTGCAGTCCACAGGGTCACAAAGAGTCAGACACGACAGCAGCTGAGCAACAATAAGGAGTGTTGTTCTAAATAGAGAGGGGAGAACTCCTGACAGTTGGGTTGCTTAGGGTGTGGGTGCCCTGGGTTTTTTCCAGTCTGTGAGCAAGACTTCATTGAAACCATGAGTCACAACCTTTGTTGACTACACAGTTCTGATTTTTCATTTTCATTCTGTGAGGAGAGTGATCTGGCTAGGAGATAATTCACATTTGATGGATATGGGTGTCTCCTTTTTCACGCTTGATTCAAAACTCAGAGTTCAAATTGAACCTTATGAAGCATACAACATATTATTAATATGGCCATCAAAGCCACAGGGATATCTCTCTCAATTTGAAATTTGATCAATAGCAATTCATTAAGAATTTACGGAGCAGCCATCCTAAATTAGACAAGGTAGGCGAAAACCCTCTCTCGACTCAGGCAAACTTTCATTATCTGCAGCTTCTCCTCGACGTATTGTATGCAGACCACTTGCTTACAAGGCAGGGTTTGTTAAGTCACAGGGCACAATCAATATCTACCTCTTAGGTGGTAACTTCGCAGTGTTTGACTTATGATGTCAAAATAGAGCCTAAGACACACTGGAACATGCATTCAGGCTCACAGGGAGGACGGAGGCTCTGGATGACCAACCCAGCCACAAAGGATGCTCATTAACATTTTAAGGCAACATTCCTCCCCACCCCAAGCTGATTTCCCCTTCAGTCGCACGCTCCATTCTCTCCATAGGTTCTGCAAAGGTTAAGTGACTCTTTTCCCAGAGTCACCCCCACCCCCACCTCCAGCAATAGGACTCCCCACCTTCTATCATTAGGCATTAGTGAATTCACCATCTCTCACAGGGAGAAATAGAGATGTTTGAGGCTAGGGGTTAGAAGGGAAAGAGCAGGGTTTTCTAGGAAGGTTGCGAGCTAGTGCTTTAACAAATGAGCATGCATATCTCAGGCTCTCCCAGGGGAAGACTGTAACCCATTAAAAATATTGAGACGGAAACTCTCAATGAAATCAGGGAGGGCTGGACACCTGTTTCTAGTTCTCCCTGCTCCCCTGATGTCTTTCTCTCTAAAGATTCTAAGCAGGGGGTGAAGTGCTACAAACATGCCTTTGTTCACCATTCTATTGATAACACGTGATTGGTGACAGGTGAATGTCTATATGTTGGGCTCTGCTTAATGTATGCTTTTGAAGGTCAAGGCACACTCAATGACATGGGGATGAGCTGTCATTTCCTCCCTTCTTGGCTAAAAGCAACACATTGGTAAGATCTCCTACTCATTGTTTTGGTCATAGTTTAGGTTTAAAAGCAAAATAAATAAGTAAATAAAAGAATTCTGTTGTTAGTTAAGGCAACTCACCTATCTTGACATTTAATCAAGTAATTTCATACTAATGAAAGTCCAAACACAACTGTTCTGAACCACATCAAAGCAAAAAGACAGGCATTATTTTGATGGACATACCATGCAACTGGGCAATTTCCACCTGCCAGTTGGCTGATTTTAAAAACAGAAGACTCTGTCTCTCTCATGCCCTCCTACTTGTAATATGTGTTAAAAGAAAGGAAATAGATCTTTAACTAATGGAATGAAGATCTTCTTCTTATAAGACAGAGATTATTATATTCCCCAATGCCTCCAGCTTTATAGATTCAGTCTTTTAGGGCCTATAATATATAACAGTCATTTCATAAAGATCCCAAATAATCCCATAGAAACCCATGTGAACCCAGACATAATACGTCCCAAAACATAGAAGTCCCATGTCTGTGTGCCTAAAATCTCCCCTATTCAGTATTTTAATGTTAAGAGCACTGATTATACTGTAATATTTTATTGTGGCTTCATTCAATATAGTCTTACTTTTCTGGATCATGTATTATTAAAACCGAAAATAAAACATCCAAGTTAGCAAAACGCCTACTGTCTTTTTAGACAGCAGAGCCTAAAAGCTCCAGCTATACTCCAAAGATATGACTTTTCTTTTTAAACTCAACTTTCTAGCGTGACCGACTGCAGCACGTGAAGGGAATAAAAGAAAACAAAGGATACTGAGAGTCGGATGGATGCACCAAGAAGTAGCAATGTTTGTTACCTGCAGAGGTGTTACAAGAAATTTCATCTGCTGCAACGAAGACGAACTGATTTCTGGAAGAGAAGATAAAATTCACAATACTGCTCGCTCAGGGGGAAATGCGCTCTCTGCCAATTGGTTCGATGTAGTCAGATGAGGTAAGGGAAGGGTGCTGAGTTTGAATGGATGTTGCAAGGAAATGTATTGCTATCGTGGGCTTGGAGAGTTTAGGAAGATCATGAAACAGGCATGCGAGGGAACCCTTCCACAAAATCATGGTGATGTCAGAACATGGACCATGTATAGCTGTTGCACGAGATATTAATACTATGTGTTACTAACATGTTATCATGCCAGGGTGGGTTTCTAAGGCTTAGGGTTTTTCAAACTGAGCTTCTATGGATTTCTTACACTCAAAGGAGACTACGCTAAAAAAAAATAGACTATTAGAAAAAGAGTATACTGCAACTAGCTAGGAAAATCATACAATTCCAGACTTTATTACTATTATAGTATAATATTAACATTTTTTTAAAGGAAAGAAAAAGTAATGCCATCATTTCTGAAGAGAACGTTAAATGGTATCATGTTATGGATAATAATTTTCTCACCAAATGAGGCTTGCTACATAAAGAAGGTAAGAGAACTCATCAATTGAAATAAACCCTGTCTTGCCAAATTATTTTTAACGATGCAGTATTAAAAAAGAAAATAAAAATGGAAAACGCTATTTCACTTTGATTTAATAAATCCAGAAAGATGATAAAAGTCTCTTAAGATGTTTCCAACTGTGGCATTTCCACAAGGCAATGTATTCTAATCCAGAGGTACTGTCTGTTTCTCCAGAAATAAGAACATCTGTGTCAGGCAGATTACAAAAATGTTCCAATGAGATCAGCAAGGCTCTTAAATGCCTCAGAGGCAGGAGTTCTGAGGCTTCTAATTCTCATTTGTTAGAGTCCTCTGTGCGTGGGAATCATTGAGAACTAAGATAAATGCATTTTAGTTTGATTGGTCTAGTGATTGAGCGTCCCTTAAAACATCTTAAGAAAGTTTTTCTGTTGCAAAAGGTAACTCCCTGGAATATACATAGAGCTACGACTTGGAAATTCACTAGAATCTAACATTCAGCTGAAGAGTCTCATCATTGCCATGCCAATGAAATCTTAACAAAACTCATACGTGGTCTGAGGACAGCATTTTTTATATTTCTCACCCACCATAATAAAAGTCATAACTAAGTTCATTTATTACCTCTCTTAAAACAAACTCAGTGTCGTTGACTATCTTTCAGCTCTGACACAAACTTTTCGGGCCCCATCATTACCTGGCATCAAAATTTCAAGGTTTGAGGAGCAGTAAACTTAATATCCCTGAAAATGAAGATGCTTGAGTTGAATATCTGTTTTGACTTGCTCACCTTGGACTGACTCTAGAGGCATAAGACATGGATAGCTCAATTTACAAATATATTATTGAGTGGACAAAACAAGCACTTTGGAAGGACCTCTGTTTCTAGCACATCCATAAGAAGCTACAGTAATCAAGAAGGGTCATCTGGTTTATCCAAAGAGACAGGCTCTTTGGAACAGCTATTCACTTATCTACGAGGCAGGGCCTCATTCATGAGGTGGCTCCATCACATCCCTACTCACTCATCCTAAAGACAGTACTACCTTGAATCTCTCCTCTGAATTTTCCCTAAGGGACTGTCAAGCGTGCTAAACTCCAGGAAAACCATGAGAGGGAAACAACAGAAATTAAAAAAAAAAAAAAAAAAGATCTAATGAAGAGAGACCCTTTGTAAAAAATACAGCCTACAAGCATGATTATAAAGAAATTTGACCCTTTTTTTTATTGTACCAGATTTTTAGGAAATGTGATGATTGTCCTTCATAGCCCTCTTTTTTTGACATGATATATTTTCTCCTTAAAAAAACTGCTATCCTTTTTCCATATTCTTCTTTTTCTTATTCTTTAATTAAAAAAAAAAAAAAAAAAAAAAAACTAATGTTTGGCTTTTTCAGTGCCTTTGATTCCTGAGTAAATTTCCAAACACAGGCAACTACTCCTGTTGATGACTCACTGTCTTCAAAAGAGTTGCCTCAGATGACCTCGGACTATCAAATCAAGCCAAAGTTTAGAGTTTAGAGTTATCATCAACAGTGTTATTTTAAGGAATGTGCCATGGACTCTGCAGCAATGCCAAAAAAAAGATATATAAACATATATCTAAAAAGTAGTAGCCATTCAGATGTATTAATTCTGTATTGACTTTTATTTTTTTAATCTACACAAGCAATCCCCCTACATCCCAGGAAGTCTATCCTAACGTCTCAGAAAAGTCTGTTTTTATAGAGCTTATTAATTCCCTGGAGTCAGCCTGTGTGATCACTTCCCCCTCTAAACTACACTTTCTTTCATCAATTGATTATGAGCACAGTTAATAGAAACTGCCTGGCAAATAAGAGCCTGGCAAGGGGTACCCCACGTATCAGGTCAACAGAGGAATTTGAGGAGAAGAAGCGGCAGGTTTCATTGTGGTGTCTATGTCCCCTCTGCTGCTGTTGCTTAGTCGCTAAGTTATGTCCAACTCTTTTGCAACCCCATGGACTGTAGCCCACCAGGACTTCCCAGGCAAGAATACCGGAGCGGGTTGCCATTTCCTTCTCCAGGGGACCTTCCTGACTCAGGGATTGGGTCCCCTGCACTGGCAGGGGGGTTCTTTACCACGGAGCCACCTGGGACGCCCTGCCTCCTCTGTTAGGACATTTTAATGTGGTTCTGCTTCTCCCTACTTTAACTTGAAGATAAACTATTTATCTTAGATTGCCCATAAATGATACGACCCTCTTGGTAAAAGCATTTACTCCAAATGACCAGAGAAAGGTGTGATCGAAGAGATTAACAACATAGCAGAGCAGTCCGCTGTGCTCCAAGTGACAGGAAAACTCAGTGATCAGAGCAACCCAGGTATGCTCTGGACATCCAGGTCAACTCTTAAGAGGGGAAAGAAGGCTGGCCGGGGCCTGTCCCCTTTTGCTAATCCTAATCTGCTCTTGACTCTCGACACAGACCTGAGGATGTAAATGTCAAACACAGTTGGACCTGATTTTTTAGCCAACTGGGTTGTTCAGTGATTGTCAATGATTAAGTCTGGTAGAATCTTTCTCAACCTTGGCCGGGCAGAGTAAACCCCTAGTGAGCTGCTAGAAAGCCTAGTGACCAATTAAATTTGTAGCTCTGGGAGTGGGTCTCAGGCATCAGGAGTTTCTAAAGACCTCCAGGTGAGTGTACTACACAGCCAAGAGAGAAGCACCTGTCTAGTTAACTGGATCTCACCTTGGCGGCTCCTAGATTTATGTTGATGTTAAGTAGCAACACTAAGTCTAAGTCTGAGACATGACTGACTCTTTGTGACCACATGGACTGCACACTCCGGGCTCCTCAGACCACGGGATTCTCCAAGTAAGAACACTGGTGTGGGTTGCCATTTCCTTCTCCAGGGGATCCTCCACCCAGGGACTGAACCCATGTCTCCTGTTTGGCAGGCAGATTCTTTACCACTGATCCACCAGGGAAGCTCGCCTAGATTCACTTGTGCTAAGTTGCTCCAGTCCTGACCTACTCTTTTCGACCGTATGGACTGCAGCCCCCCAGGCTCCTCTGTCCAGGGGATTTTCCAGGCAAGGATACTGGAGTGGGTTGCCATGCCCTCCTCCAGGGGATCTTCCCGACCCAGGGATTTGACCCCTTTCCTGCACTGGCAGGTGGGTTCTTTGCCACTAGCACCACCCTGGGATAGCTGAACTCTGCTCGGGTGGGTCCTGACTTCATCAGTCTGAGACTGAATCTGGAAAGAGGGATGGGTTGCTCAGCCATGGCCGCAAAGCACTGGGGATGCTACAAATGCAGAGCAGAAAGGGGGTTGGAACACCGAATCAGTCATCGATTTTGCTTCTCTTGCAACTTCCATTTTGCCACCTGCCGTACTGGTCCCTCAGACAACCTAGTTGCGTGGCTTCTGAGGCTGGATCATAGAAAATCACACATGACCCAGGACTGGTTACTTTTACTTTCTGAAAACCTTCTCAGATAATGAACTTTAAACCTCATTTCTGCAGGAGAAGTTGATGAAAAGCGGCCATAATATCATGCTCTTTGTTTTTGCTTCCTTCTCTGTTCCTCTTCTTCCCAATGGGTTCACTCAAGCTCATTTTGGTTGGGTCTTTCCATTTTTTCCTTAATAAGTCTGCATCTAATTCTCTTTTCAATTTTTTTTTTTTTTTTACCTATAATTCGTCCCCATTTTTGACCCCTCCCTCTACTCCAGAATGTCTCAAACTTCCCCAAAGACAATTACCTAGAATGCTTGTTAAAAAATATGGCTGTCTGGGTTTCAACCCTGATCACCTGCATGAGAATTTCCAGGAGAGAGGTCTGATTATCTGGACAATACCTCCAGGGAGGGAACTGTGGTCCCGGGTAATTTTTTACCATGGAGAAATTTGGGAAAACTTGCTGAGCCATCTCTTGTAAATTCATTTTCATTTTCGCTCAAAGCCCACCTTTCCCAGAAGACTGTTGGATAGCGGGAGGCTTTGTGGAAGAAGAGAGGATGGCTAATTTAAGAAAAATGAGGAAATAGTTGATTACAGAGCACAAGACAGAAGGCTGTGTTCATCTTGATCCTTTGGAATGTGGACACCAAAAGGCCACTAGCTAACACTGATGGAGCGCGTATCCATGACAGGTCATTGCTAAGTGCTGTGTGTATGGATTCATTCATCTATTTCCCCTGACAGTCTCTCTTATCCTCCCCATCTCCACAGATGAGGTAACAGAGACAGAGAAAGGTCATGTAATGTGAATGAGATGTTAAGGGATGGAGGTAAACTCTGGAGATAGCTGCATTGGGTCAAGACTCTTGAGCCTTTTTTTTTTTTTCTTAAATACAAAAATCAGAATCATGATATCTTGATATTTTATTCTGTTATTTATAACTAAAGTATAGTAGATTTACAATATTATATTAGTTTAGGGTGTACAACATAGTGATTCAGTATTTTTATAGATTGGACTCCGTGTACTGTTATTATAAAATAATGGCTAAGTATCCCATACTTTATAATATATCCTTGTTCTTATTTCTTTTTATATATAGTAGTTTGTATCTATTAATCCCATATCCATATTTTACCCCTCCTGTCTTCCTTTCCCCACTATTCTCTAGATCTGTGAGTCTGTTTATTTATATACATTCATCTGTTCTATTTTTTTAGATTCCAAGACCCCAGGTCTCATTCACTGTCTAAGATTCTTCTCAGGGATGCTCCCACAAAGGGTATGGAGTCAATAATGGGGGTGACTTGTCTATTTTTTTCATAGTCTTTCTCTCTTTTAATCTATTACCAAACTTCATGATGTTTTACGATGATTTCCATAGTTCAGGGGTCCCAAACCTCTGGGATCTAAGGCCTGATGATCTAAGGCCTGATGTCATTACAATAGCAATAAAGTGCACAATAAATGTAATGCACTTGAATCATGCCCAAACCATCCCCCAGCAATACCCCGATCCATGGAGAAACCACTTTCCACAAAACTGTCTCTGGTGCCAAAAAGGTTGGGCACCGCTGCACAGACCGGCCACCTAGACTCTGGATCTGACTCTGCTGGTGGGAACACTTAAATGAGTCCTGGAACTTGTATATTATTCTTAATATCTTGCTTTTCATCTTAGGCTAAATCTCATCTCTTGGCAATTTTCTTTTCTTCGACAAAACACCCACGACTGAATTCTAAGAGTCAAATGAAAATAATAGCCAGCCAGGGTTGCTGGGGGGATGTGAGGGGTTAGGTATGAATAAGATACAGAGAAATCTTCCTGCCCGGTCGGGGTGGAGGGAACGGCCAGACAGGAGATCAAATAATAGTGTTTTTAAATTTTACTGTTAAAGGTGCTGGTCACTTACCCTTCTTTGGCCTTTTAGTAAATGTTTGTCTCTATTGTTACACAAAACTCATACTTAATGCCACTCACAAGGAGTTTCCTCTTGTATCCAATGCTATGAATATTCACTCTAACACACAGAGACACACAGGCATGTGATTAAAATCCTTCAAGGCTATCTTCTAAAGTATCCCTTCAGCCTGAGAAGGGAGTCTCCTGGTCTGACAGATGTCAGCCCCAAGATGGCAATGGACAAAGTTAATTTAATTCTATCTGAAGTTCCAGGGTATCTGTTAGTTATAAAGTAGAGGTTCTCCTGATAGTACTCTAAGATTCTTTTAAAAAATACAAAATACCAATGACCAGGGTGGCTCAGATGGTAAAGAATCTGCCTGCAATGCAGGAGGCTTGGGTTTGATCCCTGGTTTGGGAAGGTCCCCTGGAGAAGGGAATGACAACCCACTCGACTATTCTTGCCTGGAGAATTCCATGGACAGAGGAGCCTGGTGGGCTATAGTCAGTCCATGGCGTTGCTAAGAGTCGGACATGACATGACTGAGTGACTAACACTTTTTCTTTCAATGATCAGACCATCTTTTAAAATATAACATACCCATGACCAGAACCAATCATTTAAGTCAGAATTCTGGAGAGTGGTACCCAGGTAGGTCCAAAAAGCCACACAGGTGTTTCTAATCTGTCTGCCAGCACTGAGAACTAATTTCTCACATATGTTCTCTGAACATAGGTACCCTGACTTTACAGGAAATAAGAATTGCATCCTCTTTTGTTTTTTAAATTAAATTGTGCTACTGTTGATTTCCATCATTTGTAATTCTTGATATGTTAATTATTGGCACTTGTAATTAATACATTGTTTAATATATTTAATAGCTATTAATTTTTAAATAACTACACTTACTGGATGATTCTTTTTAGACACATAAAATTCATGTAGAAAGGAACACTAATCAGGTTGTTGGTCATATTTTAAAAGTTGCTGGAATCTTGGGGAATCCAGCCATGATTGTTTCCTGCATAAATATAATATGCAGACAAAAGATGCTCCTATTACAGTTCACTTGGTATCTTTGCTAAATAGTTTACTGATGTGACTCATTCACTCCTCAGATTCTTAATGAGGGTTTGCGATGGGCCAGGCAACCAGCTAAGCTTAAGGAATTTGATGCCATGCTCATGGTCTTTAAACCACTGAGAAATGTCTATTACTGGGCTTGGCTGTCTCGAAGCTCATAATCTAATTTATATTTCAGTTTTATCACCTTGAAAGGAAGACCGATTTGCTTATGATCAGTATTTTAACTCTCTCCCCCCACCGACTCAGTTCTAAAGTTCTAGAACTGTACAAATTCCATTCAGATTCATATTTTTCCCTGCCCTGTTGTTTTATATATATATAAAATCATATGTACGTCATGTAGAATCAAGATGAAGTACAAAAAGCAAGCAAATAAGACGATTGACTATAGACTCCTCTGAAATGGCCTATCCTGATATTTTTAAAAAGAGAAATGCATTCACACCCATTCAAAACTGTTTCATGGAGCAACAGTTCCTACACTAACATTGCATACATTAAAAAGTTTAATGTGAAAGGAGTGAAGTCCTGCTAATCTGTCCCCTGTTTGAATCTTCCTCACCAAACCTCTTGAGTTATAGACACTCAAACACAAGGGCACCTCCATTTCCTAGAGACCTTGAGGACAGCCCTCTTCTGTAATATTAGTTTCTCCAAAATTTAATACTCTCCCTTGTTCCCACTGCACTGCTTTTCTCAGCTAAAGTGAAAGAGAACTAGCAGAGTCTGGAAGCTGGGCCTGGTCACACACAAGCTGCATTCCAATAGAAAAATCATTTCATCTTTCTGGGCCTCAGTTTTCTCATCTGGAAAATGGGAACAAACAGCACACTTGCACATGCACGTGCACACACACACACATACACAGCCCTCTCTTAGGTTTTTTTCTTTATTTTTTGGTATACATATGTGCAGATCAATGAGAACATGAATGGGAAAGCAATTTGTTTGGGGTGTGTATTATTGTTCAGTCATGTCTGACTAATTGCGACCCTGAGGACTGTAGCCCACCAGACTCTTCTGTCCAATGGATTTCCCAGGAATACTGGAATGGGTAGCCTTTCCCTTCTCCAGGGGATCTTCCCAACCCAGGGATCAAACCTGGGTTTCCTGCATTGCAGGCAAATTCTCAACTGTCTGAGCCGCTAGGGAAGCCCATTTGGGGGAAGACATTTCTTTTTTCAGCTGCATGGACTCATGAACACTGTAAGCTTCTCTCCCTCCACAAAGACATTGGCTGTTTGTGTTGTTAAGTCCTGGGCTTCTGTGGTTTTAGGGCAAGTGGGGATAGTTAAGAGTCTTTTGAGGTTGTAGGTCATTTTACAGGTGGCTGCAACCTTCAGGAAGGTAAAATTCCACCTCAGCTTTCATTGGGCAGGCAAACAAGAGCACAGTGGGGTACCAATCACAGGTTGGAAATGGGTCTGGCAGATTCTCTGAACAGCATGTATTATTCTCTAAAGTAGGGGTCTCCAACCTCCAGGATCTAATGCCTGATGATCTGAGGTGAAGCTGATGTAATAATAAGAGAAATAAAGCGCACAATAAATGCAATGCGCTTGAATCATCCCCAAACCATCCACTCCCACCCCAGGATGTGGAAAAACTGTCTACCACAAGATCAGTTCCTGACCCTGAATAGGCTGGGGACCGCTGTTCTGGGAGAAGCACCTAGTATTGAGAAGGGGGTCTCCAAGCTCCTAGAGGCTCAGGAGAAGCACAGGGTATCCAGGCTGAGCCTCTGGATGGTGGAGAGCCCACACTGAGATGGTCTGGGTCCACCTAGGAGTTGTGTGCAAAACAAAGGGAGCTGATGGTGGAAAGTTCCAGAAACGTCCTAACCCCTGGGGATTCCGAAAACCCACTACCACCACAGCATTGGACTTCTCATCAAGTATGATGGGAAAAGGGCAACATAGGCAGGTTTGGGTTCTTTTTTGACTCTTTGAAGCCATGTTGGTTTGGGGGCAGAGTCTACATCGGGAGAACCGATTGCTTTTTCCTAGGAACTTGATGCACCCCTGGTAGCCTGACAGCTCCTCCTTGGACATGAAAAAAGAAGAAATAATCCAGGAGAAAGAGGAACAGAAGTATAGGCTGTTTGATCACAAGGTTCCCAGTTGCTTCTTCCTTCAAAACATTTTTGACCAATCTATTTTTTCCCCCAATTTTGAGATATGATTGACAAATTAAAATTGTTTATAACCAGGCTGTACAGCATGCTTTTTTTTTTAAAGATGTGCAAAGTGATGACTTAATACCCATGTACATCGTGAAATGAGTATGACAATCAAGCTAATTAACATATCCATCACTACACAGAGTCACCTCTCTTTGCCTGGGGTGAGGACATTTAAGCTCTACTCTTTGGGCCAATTTCAGGTCAATGTGTTTTCATGTTTCTAGGATGAAAGTCAAGATTGAAAAACCAACAAAAAAATCTACAGGCAAAACTTTCTGACTCAGAGAACCTGCTGCCACAGGAAAGGATTCATTTTTGAGTCAACAAAACAAATTATGCTCCTAGTTTAGTGATGCTGTTGATAATAATAAGGATGATAATGTTGATGATAATATCCCGAGTGTTACTGAGCATCAGTGCTATGCAAGGAGCTTTCTCTTCATGACCACAATTAATTCTCACAACCACTCAGGGAGGCAGGCATCACTCATTACCCGCTCCCCCACCCCTTTAATGATAAGACGGTGGAGGGTCAATTAGCTTGCCACTACTATCTCGTGTAGTAAGCAACTTACGAACTGAGATTCAGGCTCTAAATCTCATTCTCTGATGGTAATCTGTAGGTGAATCAGCAAAGATTGGCCAATGCAGGCACCAATCAAAGAGCAGGCACAAGGAGTGTGAGACACCCCGCTTTACCTCCCGACCAGGGCAATGACACGTTGAGGAAGCCACAGGTTCCCAGCATGTTAGTGTTACAGTGGGTCCTGAAAGACTGCCTCAGCTAAGAACAATCTGTCCTTTCAGATGGATTTAATGAGTTGGTTTTGTCCATATATATTCAATGCTTTCTTCTTCTGATCTAGACCATTTTTGAAGTCTTTATTGAATTTGTTACTATACTGCTTCTGTTTTATGTTTTGATTTTTGTTTTTTTTTTTTTTGGCCACAGGTATGTGGGATCCCAGCTCCCTGCGCAGGGATCAAACCCACACTCCCAGCATTAGAAGGTGAAACCTTAACCACTGGACCACCAGGGAAGCCCCTCAATAATTTCAAATAACCATGTGTGTGTGTGTGTGTGTGTGTGTGTGTGTGTGTGTGTGTGCGTGCGCGCGCACTTAGTCGCTCAGACCTGTTGGACTCTGCGAACCTATGGATTGTAGCCCGCCAGGCTCCTCTGTCCGTGGGATTTTCCAGGCAAGAATATTGGAGAGGGGTGTCATATCCTACTCCGGGGATCTTCCTGACCCAGGAATTGAACCCGCATCTCCTGCATTGTAGGTGGATTCTTTACTGCTAAGCCACCAGGGAAGCCCTCAACTATGTATGCCCTAAAAAAACCTGTCAATCGTCAAATTATTGATAACACCATGCTTTTCACCACCTTTTTGCAGTTGATAAAACAGTGAGTGTTTACCTTTGCCTCTTTTTGATTCTAACTGGTATACTCTCTCTTGAGCAGATGGCAAAACAGGGGCTCCATAAACGTAAGAGGAGTCTGACATGACTTTTCCAGGGTAAGTTTTATCACAGGGAGAGTCTACAGTTATACACAACCCATGAGGAGATATTAATAACAGCACAGAATCATTCTGATTAGCTTTGGATCTTTGGGGTAAAGAAAATGATGACTGGTGACCCTAGGCTAGCTGAGGGAGGAAGTCATAACAAAATGGATCGTGAGGGTCAACCAGTCTCGGGCAACTCTGACCTTCTCCTTGAAGAAGGGAGAGGGCAGAGAGGAGACAGTCAGTAATCAACAAGTCACAAAGACAAACTCTCTTGCATGTGCAAGACTTGGGGGGGAGAACCCAGAGTGAACCTCGCTTACCGCCCGTGTGTGTGCGAAGTCGCCTCAGTCATGTCCGACTCCCTGTGACCCTATGGACTGTAGCCCGCCAGGTTCCCCTGTCTTGGGATTTTCCAAGTAAGAGTACCTGAGTGGGCTACCATTTGCTCCTTCAGGGCATCTTCCTGACCCAGGGATCGAACCTGCATCTCTTGCACCTCCTGAACCGGCAGGGGGCTTCTTTACCACTAGTGCCACCTAGGAAGCCCCACTGACTGCCTATGGGGTAGAACTGAAGCACCTCAAGAATCGTGCTTCTCACAAATCGCCTGCAAATCTCCCTGGGATCTTAAAAGTGTAGATTCTGCTTCAAGCGGAGCTTGATAGTCTGCGTGACTCACAAGTTCCTGGTGAGGCCAATTTGGAATTTGGTCGGTCAAGGAACCATGCTTTGCACTGTAAGTGTTTAAGGACCCTAGGTGTGAACCCCTCTAACCTTGAAATTAGAACAGAATAAGGGAAGTACTTCTTTCCCTGTTGTTTGTTAAGTTTAAGTCAAAGACGTTAAAGAAAACAATTAAAAAAAAAAAACCAGCAGAGAAATTATCATTCTGGGAAAGCAATGGAACTAATATTTTCCAGGACACATTTTTTGATGTGTCCCAACCCCACCATGTGGGCTCCTATTCTAGTGTCTAGAAGTGATCCATAGACCCTGTAACCGTGTAGAAATGGTGTGTGGGGGGGAGTCTCTCATCTTTTAACGCAATCAAATTTCAAATGACAACACTGGCCCATGAAAGGAGGGATTAAAAGGATGCTAGGAGCATCCCGAAATCCTAGTTTTCTTTTTAAAGAAATCCCACAGCAGCAAAAACACTGGGAACCACTGACCCAGGTTATCAGACATGTGATGCATTTCTAGACTCTCAGGCCAAGGCATTTCAATCTAAGTGATTACGATAATGAAGGGAAAAGGCTGTTTGGTTTTGATTCTGAATCTTCTCCCCCAAATCTATTGATTGATCCAAACATTGATTATTATGTAGCTAGAATAAGCTGGGAACAAAGACAGCATGGACAAGTTAGCTACTGCAATTCCTTCAATGTCTCTCCTACCCAACTGGTGGTGGTGGTTTAGTTGCTAAGTCGTGTCCAACTCTCCTGACCCTATGGACTGTAGCCTGCCAGGTTTCTCTGTCCATGGGATTTTACTGGAGTGGGTTGCCATTTCCTCCTCCAGGAGATCTTCCCAACCCAGGATTCGAACCCATGGCTCCTGCATTGCAGGCTGATTCTTTACCACTGAGCCACTTGGGAAGCCCCTCCTACCCAACTACCATCCCCCTAAATTCTGATAGCAGTCCCTACTCTAAATGTCTCAGATGTTAATTAAAGATGAAATGCACTATGGTTTGGAGGAGAATCTAATTCCAGAAGAGTTAATCACTGTGATCTACCCTAGGGAGAAAATCACAAGTTATTTATTTTTGTCCAATGACAGTTCACAGGCGTGTATTACACACAAATATGAAAATAAAATAAAGCCTACATGTAAACAGAAGTCAGTTCTTCTGGAAGAGAATTCAAGTTCTCTTCATGGGTATAAGAGCCAGAACTTGCTTTGATAACGTTAAAAGAAATACTAGAAATTTTTAATGAAAAGTTCCCTCTTACCTGCAAAGACAGATCTTCTAGTATATGTGATAATGACCAAAAAAATAAAAGGCATAGGGGAGCGGGTTTAATTTTTGTCACATTCATGAATGTTTCATGAGCTCAGAGCTTATCTGTGTGTGTGCGCTAAGCCACTTCAGTTGTATTCGACTCTTTGTGACTCTGCGGACTGTAGGGTCCTGCTAGGCTCTTCAGTCCATAGGATTCTCCAGGCAAGAATACTGGAGTGGGTTGCCATTTCCTCCTCCAGGGGATCTTCCCGATCCAGGGATCAACCTGTGTTTCTGTCTCTCCTGCATTGGCAGGCAGATTATTTACCACTAGCACTGTCTGAGAAGCCCCAGAGTCTATCTACGGCCTGTCCCCTTCCACTTGACTGGAATACTGTCTTCTATGAGGAAAGGTCTTTATTTGCGATGGAAATGGCTGATCCAGAGGCTTCTGTGTACAGTTCCTCATCAGAGGTGTCTGCCCGGCCTCTGGAAAGCACTGGGCTTTCTCACCTGCCTCTAAACCCTTCACAGTTGAAGGGTCTTGATGACATTACTGAAAAGAGAGGTTTTATTTGCTTTTTTGTGGCCCATCAAGTCAATGATCTGCAACCCGAAAAGTATGTAATTAGGCCATGACATGACCACAGGAGTGGTTATATCCTGTCTTGTCACTGGCAAACACAGCTCCCCACATGGCTGCGACAGCCATGGTCTGTTGGGTTTGGAATTTCCTTTAATATCTCCCCAACTCCTTTTTGGTCCAGTCTGTTGACTATTACAGGCTTACTTCTTTTTTTAACGGCTTCAATTAAATTATATATTCATCCGACAGTGCCTAACACTTGTTAAGAAGCCATTACAGGTTATGGACCCAAGGCGACTGGTTCTTGAAACAAAAATTTGAGCACTTTTTCTCTCAATGTGTGCATGTGTGTGTGTGTCTGCATATGTATAAATTAAAAATGAGAAACTCAGGGAATACATCGATCAGTAACAGACATATTACTTTTCATCACTGAGGGCTCTGTGTTCATAAACACGAGTTCCCCAAATCACACTGATGCTACCATCAAGAACTACACACTCCCTCCTTCACTCTTCCCAGGCCATCTCAGTCCTCATCAAATAGAATCATTGTCCATCTGCAGAGCAGGCTGGCAGAAAATATAATTATCTTAGTTATCGTAATTTGTTCGGTGAATGCTCAATCAGAATTATTGATCCGTAGGGAAAATAAATAAATGAGAGCATGAAATTCCATTCACTTTTTAATCACTAAGTTGCATCTTCGTTAGGACTATTTGAAGCGGCAAACGTGCCTTAGCTCTGACTTTGTAACAACAGTATAAGGGGATAGAAGTGATCCAGGATCTAGACTGACAAACACTGGACTTGAACCCCAATAGTGGATTTCCTGGGGTGCACATCACCGTGCCTGGACCTGCTTCTCCCGCCCGGGCCCTGGGAGTTCCACTAAGGATGGCCACACGTGTCCTCCTTGTCCTTCAGTAGTCCAAGGTGAAGCCTGTGGTCCTAGTGTCATTGCTGACAGGGCGTCCCTTCTCTGATGCATTATCCCGTCTTAAACGATCACTTAAGTGGCTTATTTAAAGCCATCCATCTTAAATGATCATTATATGGCTGCCCTAACTAAACTGCTTCCCTGATCAAGTCATTTGTTCCAATGTGTTGCATACTACCTGACAGACAAGAGACAACTGCCGAAAAATTAACTTCAAAAGAGAAATCTACATGGTGAAGAGATTTAAAAAGTGGCAGGAAACGTCATCTAAGACTGCTCACTTTAAGAAATCCTGATTTATCAAAATCTGAACTTCTGAGGGCTGATCAAATTAAAGGACCTATGTAGCCCCTAAATGCATGGTTTTCCATTTAAAAAAAAAAAAGAAAAGAAACAAAGCGAAACAAACAAGTTATTCCAGAACTTAGTGGATTCAAAAGGGTTAGATTTGCACAGAATCCTACCTATTCTATTTAAAAGTCATGTCAACAGCATAATCAGCTGAGTAGATTTGATCCTTATCTTCCCTAAACTTTGACTGACTCTGGAGTGGGTTAAAGAAACAACAGATTCAAATGCTCAGATTCAAACTCTCAGATTCAAATGCTCAGGTTCAAACTCTCAGATTCAAATGCTCAGATTCAAACGCTCAGATTCAGGTGGAACTAAAATAACCTAGATCGTCTTGGTTTCCTCCAAGCTCACTCTTACTCTCCAGATTTAAAACTCTTAGTGGATGATGTTATGGGAATATAAAATAAAATATGAAAAATTGGAATTGAGGATTATGGAAATAAGAACATGAAAATAAAAATGAGAACATTTTATATAGTCCCCTTGATGTGCTGAATATTTCATAGGCAGTATCTTGAAACCTCTGAGCCACTCTGTGAGGTGGAATCAATAAACCCATCACACATGTGGTGATGGAGGACCGAGAAAGGACTTCTCAAGGTTGCTCTACTAAGATGCTCAGAGCCTGGGGACTAACGGCATAGTGAAACTTCACTCTCAAGCTGAACTGAGCCTCTTCTTCATCCTTCCCCAATCTTGTCTTCCCCATCTGTGAAATGGAGGTGGCCACATCAATTTAATAGGGTTGGTATGCCAAGTCCATGACTGTTTATAAAGCACCTTGAACAGTGCCAATCACAGAGTAAGGGCTCCAAACACAGCCATTGTTGCTGTCACTGTTCTTATAATAATTATTATAATTATCACAGAGAGATGACCTGCATCAAAGTTTGCCCAGCTACTGTTAAACTTCAAGAAGTCTTAGGAAACAGTGAGAGTACCAAAGTCCTCTGTTTCCAGCTCATGAACATTTTCACAGGAGCATTTTCATATGTATGGCAAGTTTTATTGATAAAATTTATTTTGATCTGGCTTGTGTACCTTGGAAAATGAAATTTACAGACAGTATCTGTTTCTTTCTAGTTACCCTAAAGCTATTTAGATTAATCAGCTTCATTTTCTCTTCCTGAGGGGACCCTGAGTCACTGGGGAAAAAAAAAAAATGAACCAGTTAAGAAAGTAAACTTTAAACCAAAAAGAAGGACAAGAATATAAATAAAAAATAAGAATATATTATATACACTACTATGTAAGAATGTATATTTTCAACCCACTGTTCTAATTGAAAGCTGTACATGCTATTCTGAGCACTGCAGTAGAAAACGATATAAATACAGACATTAGTGACTCATTCCTATTACAAGTTCACAGAGCAACTTTTTCTTTTTTTAATTGCAGGACCCAGAAGGGCTCATCAGGATGAGTGAAAGTAAAAGTGAAAGTGTTAGGCCCTCAGTCAAGTCTAACTGTGCGACCCCAGGGACGGTAGCCCATCAGGTTGTTCTGTCCCTGGAATTCTCCAGGCAAGAATACTGGAGTGGGTTGCCATTCCCTTCTCCAGGGAATCTTCCCAACACAGGGATCGAATCCAGGTCTCCTGCATTGCAGGCAGATTCTTTACAGTCTGAAACACCAGGGAAGCCCAAGGGATGAGTGAGAACAGTGGGAAAGATTAAAAACTAAAATCAAGAACAACTTCAGCAGAGCACTATCAATAAAAGATACAGAGAAGTAGCCACTGCTTGCTGCCCTGTTTTAACTCAACATGTTGGGATGTGAGTCCCAAATAGCTTCCTTTTGACCCTGGGTCCTGGTCTAAATTGTGGATCTATCCTCTTCTGGACACCCATGAACTAAGCCCCCAGGTCCTCGTCCATCTGAGAATTCCACTGTTGGCATCACCAAGTTTTAAAACACCCTCACTCTACTTTTCCACCAGTGGATTTCTCAAAAATGATTGAAAATGTAAATAAAATATAATATGGAGTCTATCACAGAGTTGCCAACTTTTACTTTGCCGAGGAAGAACATTCAAAACAAAAGTGGATAAAAAAGGAGAAAGCAAAGCTGTTGTCATCCTTTCATACAAGAAAAGCTATTTTTCACAGCATATGGGAAAGAAGCCTGGTTAAAGTCTGGCCATTCTCTAGACAAGAGAGTTGTTCACCATATTACATGGTCCATGGTTTTCTCCTGTCTTGGAAAACCAGTAAATATGTCATCAGAAGCAGTCACCTGGTCTTGAACTGGCCGTGGGAGATAGTGTGTGTTAAGTCGCTTCAGTTGTGTCTGACTCTTTGTGATCCTATGCCAGGCTCCTCTGTCCATGGGATTCTCCAGGCAAGAATACTGGAGTGGGTTGCCATTTCCTTCTCCAGGGTTTCTTCCCAACCCAGGAATCGAACCCATGTCTCCTACATCTCCTGCACTGGCAGGCGGGTTCTTTACCACTAGCGCCACCTGCGAAGCCCACAGAAGATAGTGCTTCACACGAAGCACTAGTATAAGATCCTGAAATCCCTCATCGCACACATCACAAAGAATGGGTGCTTTTTAACTTGAAACAGTTTCAACCTTGATCTAACTCGGTTCACACAAGAGGAACAGGGAAAACTATGAAACTTCCCTCCTTTCTCTGCTTTTGCAAGGTCTACCCTCATTCAGGAATCCACATGATCCATAAGTGAAACTTTCAGCAAGAAAGAGTAAAATTGTGAGGTCCCTAAAGTATTACAATATTTAAAAATTAACCTTTCTACCAAGAAAACTTGAAGAATAAATTAAATTTTTCATTTCATGATGCTCATATGTTTTGCAGCCTGGCAACTCCTTAACTTTTAGCCTATATGAGTCGATAAATACTCTACATAAAATGGTATATCATTTTAAGTGCAATTATTAGCCTTATTTTAATGACATTTCTCTACTATTTAATCTAAATCCAGGAAGTAAAACATTCTAAAATAGATAGTGAGTACCCACATGAATGGAAATTCAACTCAAATCCCTTTAGTTTTTCAGTTTAGATCAAACTAAGGTTATACATAAGGATTTAGTTCTGTGTCCTGGAGTTAAGCTTACTGTGAAAGATTATGAGAACGTAGAGAGATAGTCTTTTCCTATCAGTTCATACTTCCTTCCATCTTGCTTTCTTTCTTTTCTTCTTCCCTCTTTCTCTCTTCTCTTTTTCTTTCCATCCATCCACCCACCCATCTATGTATGTATGTATCTATCTCTATGCTGTCCTGTGCTACGTCATTTCAGTCGTGTCCAACTCTTTGTGACCCCATGGACTGTACCCTGCCAGGCTCCTCTGTCCATGGGGATTCTCTAGGCCAGAATACTGGAGTGGCTAGCCGTTCCCTCCTCCAGGAGATCTTCCCAACCCAAGGATCGAACCCAGATCTCCCGTATTGTAGGCAGATTCTTTACCCCCTGAGCCACCAAGGAAGCTCATGTATACTGGAGTGGGTAGCCTATCGCTTCTCCAGCAGATCTTCCCAACCCAGATATCAAACCAGGGTGTCCTGCATTGCAGGCAGATTTTTTACCAACAGAGCTATCAGGGAAGCCCCTATCTATCTCTACCACCATATAATTTTAAATAGTTGATCTACAGATCAACTGCTTCATGACCCCAAAGACATGACTACATATACCTATTGAGTTTTAAGAAAGGCTACTAATCTATTTCTCTCTGACATAGAACCTGTTATTTATAGGTTATGAGTATCACATTTAAAAGATGTTCTAGCATGGGGCTCATGACTGGCAGAACTTGGCATATCCCGACCTCCTTGTATCAAGATTTATTTATCTAGACACTCATATAAGCCCTCCATGAGGTCCTAAGGGAGAAGTGTGTGTATGTGTTGTGTATACATATATTTTTCACATGTATATGTGAGCAATATATATACACAACATACATATATGTATATGTATGACTAGGCAGAGAGCAAGATTATTGATATTGATATTATGGTATTTTAATTGAGCTTCTATTAAGCTGTGATTAGTCAGTTGCTCAGTCCAACGGAGTCGCTCATGTCCAACTCTGTGACCCCATGGATTGTAGCCCACCAGGCTCCTCTCCCTGGGGTTTTTTCCAGGCAAGAATACTGGAGTAGGTTGCCACTTCCCCCTCCAGGGGATCTTCCTGATCCAGGGATCAAACCTGTGCCTCCTGAATTACAGTCAGATACTTTACCACTGAGTCATTGCGGAAGCCCCTTCTATTAAGCTGAGCTATATGAAATTGCCAATATTCTACCATTTGGGGCCCACAAAAATAGCAGTTTCATATGATAGAGTCTAATGTTGCCAAAAAACTTAAAGGTCTCAGAAAACAAAAAAGGGTAGAAAATAAAACAACAAATAGAAGCCTGTTGCTTGCTGTCTCTCTTGCTCAGTCTAGAGGCACCTGTATGGCTGGGGCTACTACCGTAGGTCAAAAGCTGCTAACTTTTAAGGATCTTTACGGAAATGCAAGTGTCCATGAAAACAGTGGTCCAGGATAACTAGCAGGGCACCTGGATCGTCATGAAATCTCAGAGCGAATGCCTCTATTAGTTTCTCCTCTAGCTGGTCTGAATTGAGCTCCCTTCTGCCCTAATGTGGAGGGCTGTTTCCATGCACTGTGTGTTAGGGGATGTTAGGATGTTCAGCAAGCAGGGCAAGCATGACGGATGTCTGCCTTTTTGGCGTGGTAACATTGTCATCAAAGCTGTGTACACATCAGACACATTTACCCAAATACCTGTAGCGTGATTCATCGAAAAGGAAATCTTCCCCTCTCCCTCCCCACCTCCCAGTTTGACTGCTCAAAGATGCAACAAGGACCAAGTCAGAAGACACAAAGAAACCGAGAGCCAGTCAATCAAGAGAAGCCTGCCCCCAGGCTTCATTCAAGCAAGCCATTCATCGAGCTAATGTGGTGATGGACCTGTCCAATCCAGAACATACCACAAACGCATCAGCAACACCAAGTGGCATGCAATGACCAGATGATCATCGGCCCCACTGCCATGCTTTGATTGGTTCAAGCTCAGAAAACCATCTCCCCTGAGAGTCCAGATAGTTGGCTTTCCGCAAATCAAAGTGAGATTAGAAGATCTGAGGTGAAGTCAAAGGCTTACCAAATCTTTCCTAAATGCCCAAGAAAGCCATTTGCCTATTGCCATTCAATTCGTCAATGAGTCTGCAAAATTACCTAGTCCAGTCAGGTCTCTTTCTTTGGGGGGAAATCACTGCCCACACCAGATGATCTTCTTTCCGGAGGTCCACATTCAAGAAACTCTCAGGGTACTCCGAGATAATCATCGTGTGATCATTTAACCGAGAAGATGATGGCCAGGGAGTTAACGAGGTGGCCATCAACGAACTTCTGGCCATTCCTGAGGTTACTGGAGTCCAAGATTTTCCAAAAGGCCCCTGAATCTTTAATTCGATGAGGGCTTAATTTGTGCTGATAAAAGGTAAAATTCTACCGACTGGGGACATCAAACTTCTTTCCCTTTCAAGACGTCTGAGAAGTGAATCTCATGATTAGAGAGAAAATTTGTTGCAGTTTCTCTTCGGATCAGGTTGACAGCCAGTGAGTGTGACCCAAACATTTTCTGTTCCTACTGATTTTATTTCCTATTTTGAAGGAGTTTCTTTGGGTTAAGAAATTTTCTGTTTGTCATCCTGCCTGTCTTCTAGAAAGTAGATACTAAGAGTCCCTCCCTACTGATATTATCCTGTGATGGAGTAAAATAAGTGATTACACAACTTCCCTGAGATAATTCTAGATTCTTGCCATCTCTAATTGACTGGAAAGCTCTTCTGATAATTTCATATTTTCCCCTAAACATGTGTCTTCTCTTAAAGGGTCTTCCTCCTCTTTACCTGCTTACTAACAATAAAAGGAAGTACCACTGTTTCATAAATACACTTTACAAATAAAACCAGAAACATGATTTTTAAGATTGTTTTCTGGTAATTTATCTATGTCTGCATTTCTCTCGATGCAATATTTCCATAAGTGGCAAGTGAAATAGGACTAGTAATCAATTTCCACAGCAACCAAAAAGACCCAATGTGCAAATTTCTTTAATGAACAGCAAGAGGCCAATTATATGGACAAGAGGATGTTTAGTTGGTTTCTTTAACTGAAACTATTACACCAAAATGGGAATTGCAGAGTTAGTCAAGATTTACCAAACCAAGAATGAGGGCAATTTTTCAGTAGGACAGGTTGCCAGTGAGAAATCTTAATAATATTAAAATAACATATTTCATACATACATTTGCATATATGGTGCCCCCAAGTGCAGCAAAATTTTAACTTATTTTTTAAGGCAGATGCAAATGGAGATGGCCAGATCCTCAAGTAATTCTATCTAAGAATAGTATTAAACATTGTTTGTTTTTTTTTTTTCCAAATGTCTATGTTGGTCTTATTAAAGAAAGCAATTTAAATTATATCTTTGTAATTAACCTTTTTTCCAGCTTGGGGATAGATGCACTTATACTGAGAAGCAAAATTTAAAAAAAACCCAAAGACATAAATCTGTTTAAGATTCTTATAATTATGCAGCAGGCTAAAGTTACTATGATTATAATTATATACAAAGTGGGTGTTGGAGAATTTAGCATCGAGAGATATTTTCATAAAAATAATTAAGGGTTGTAGATGAACCACATTACAATTGACACTCTGTGAATCTGCAGTGTGCAGAATTTAATAGAATTAAGCCTTTTCATTTGTAGAATGATCTTGAGGATTTCAAGACTGTCATCATTTTTATTAGCTTTTTTGACCCTCTCAATTTCCCTAATTCAGTGTCAAAGTGTATTGAAGATAGCAACTTTCATAAAACATATTTTGCATCCTAGCAACTGGTGATTGGGTAACTGGATAATTTAAGTATTTAGAACTGTGAACTGACAATTGTTTGGGTTTCTCTGGAAGCTCCCTCCAGACTTGAGAGCTCTCAATGGCTGTTTATAAACATAATAGGAATTTATAGGAATAATACCTGCATACAATCAGATAACAGATCTCAACTCTGTCTTGCCAAAGAGCTATTTGATCACGAGTTTTTATGTATGGGGTTTTCAAAGTGTGACATTGAGGGTTCAGGAATTTCTTTTGCTTTCGTATACCTCTGAAGAAGTCTGTAGTTACAAAGAACTAAGGATACATCTTGTGAGAAATGGAATGGAACTGCAGAGAAAGCATACCACAGCAAGAGAGGAACTGAGTCACAAGAAATCCGAGAGGAGACCCAGAGTCTGCCAACACTCCCCATTCATGAGTCCAAGACACCGCCTGCTTACCTGTCGAACCCAGCATGCCTCAGCCACACATGCAAACGGTTACCATTACTGTTTTATTCATGAAACATAGTTTTAAATTAAAGGAGTCATTACCCAAAATAAGCACCCTCCATGACATTTGTGCATGCAGAGCATCTGAACATTCACATTTATGTCCTCTGAAAACAGAGCCAACGATTTGCATTCAATATGGAAACGCACACTTTCTTTTTTTCTCCAAAGCACTTATACGAAAATAGCTGTGGCTTGCCATTTCAGAAACCGAGTCATCTGTTAAGCCTGGGTAATGGGTAATAGAGCTCCTCCAACCCTCAGCCCTCACCCCCCGCCATCCAGTTCTGACTTCTGCATTTCTTAAACCTACTTCAGTCCCTTCCGCTGCCAGTCTTCACATGTGGTATGCATTACAAATAAATGTTGGCTTATGTTCATAGGCACGGGGTCTGGGCATTGCCAAAAAGACTCTCCTTATGAATGCCAGACACACTGCCCATATTCCTTTAGGTGGGATCTTAAAAGGCAATAAAGGGGAATGCTTTCCTGAATGTACAAAGGTGTAAAAAAGGGAACTGAGGTGTTGAAAATCAAGGTAAACCTGTGGGATCCTCTCTTGGCTTTCGTCCTATGAGTTACATGAGTCCAGGATTTTACAGAGAAGCCCAGGAGAAGGCTGTACAAGGGGTATATTTTGTGCATGCAGGGTGTGCTGTCAGAGGAACTGAAACGGAAAGACAACTATGCAGGGACCCACCGTCTTTGTGTCTCAGCAGAAAGGCCGAGCGATCAGAATGAGCTAGGCGTCACTGTGCGTCCTGGAGGCCCCGTGCTGACCTTCACCGTGAGACCTAACTTTCAGGGCACTGCCTTCCCCAGCGGTCATGCATTTGCAGTGAGACCAGACGAGAAGCTCACCTCCCACCAGCTAAGTTCATTTCCAGGTAATAGTCAAGCGTGAGAAGGAAAGCCCTTACCTGTCACTGTAGGCAGCGGCAGTGGCAGGGGTGGGCTGGGCGTAGCGGTATGCAGCATAACCACCCTAAAACACAAGGAGAAAGCGGGCTTAGGAACTCAGAGGAGGCCGACTCAGGGCGCCTGATGGTGAGACCCCAGCAGAACAGCAGTGACCCACATCTAGCGAACTCAAGTGGAGGTTAATGAAAGCTTAGTACCAAAACACGCGAGAAGGATGTGGAGAGGACTACCAGCCCCAGCTGGATGTTAAAGATTAGCAGTTGTAAGCAAATCCCAAAGGGGGAACCCAGAGACCCTCTGATAGAGATGTACCTACATGTTAATTAATGGTAATCATTTTGGGGTGCAGAGGATTATGGGCGATTATTTAAATGCTTTTTCTACTTGGCTGAACTTTCCAGATTTTCAAAAGTGAGTATGCTTTACCTTGATTTATCAGCTATCAACTTACATCTTATTCAATCCATCTTTGAGAACTTCCTTAAAAACCCAATACAGGTCATGCTAACACCCTGCTATCTTTGATATTTATTAATGTTAATGTCTTTGATGTTTACTCACAAAAATAAGATAATTCTTTGATTGAAACTGTGTTAGGAATCTCTTGCATATGCAGTTGTTCAACCACTAAAGCAATGAAAGAAGACTGTCTCTAGCTTTTTAAATGTCACATAATGATTTAAAAAAAGGAATCTTGAACACTGCTTAAAAATTCTATCTTCAGCTCAAGATATCACACTGGTTCAGACAGGAAATTTGTTTGTTGTGGAAAATATGATAAAGTCTTCCAATTTGTAAATGAAATCATTAGGAGAGAGGAAAAAATTGGAGAAAAATAATTAACATTTAGTTGTATGTACCAGTAATTGCAATTGTTCAATTAAGCAGAGGACAAGCAAATGGGCATATTCGAAAGGAATTGTGTTCAGTGGAGCATTCATTATCAAACTGTGAAAATAACAGAGCTTCTTGCTCAGCAGACCACAGTGATACATCAACCACTGTTGAATGATCTTAGTACAATTAATAGGATCCAGTCCCCACCGATGACACGGGGGACATTCAGGTTCTAAATAGAATACATAGTCCCACGATCCTCTGGGAAAAGGGTTCTCACCCTTACTGTGAAGGGACAGACACCCTTCAGGATTCAGGACAGACAACCATGGGCTTCTAATAGCAAAATAACTGGATGTTGGGGGGATTTAATGGTAGGATCTTGAGTAAAGCAGTTCATTATACTTGGCTCCACGTATAGCACAGGAGACAGATGAACGAGAAAATTGCAAGAAGCATCTATCAGAACAGCGATAGGTACAGTGGTCTCTGTAATTTATTTCTACTCTTTGCCAATCACAACCAACTTTCAAAGCAAGTTTTCTATCACTTATGTGGCGATTCCAAAAAGCTAGTTACTCCTTAATCAAGCTCCTTCTTTGGATCACTCTGGAGAAGACACCTCCAAGACATTCTGACAGATAATCACCCATAATTTGGAGCCAGTATTTTTATTTTTTTAAAAGTCTCCCTTGAAAAACAATGTGAAAGTTAAAAAAAAAAAAAAGAGGTCTTAGCCAGAAACCACCTGGTGTTCCAAACACCATGTTCTCTAATTAGGAATGGATAAACTCATTAAATGTGCTGAGGAGTTGGGAAACCAAAGCAGTTGTCACACGGAGCACCAAGCTCCAGGTACAGAATGATGGGCTGAGGGGAAATCGGGTCAGCTGATTTCTGGAGCCAGTCTTTTCATCAGCTTGCCCATCTCCTTGCCTTTCATCAGGCATCCACAGAGACACAGGTGTGCAGGTGTGTACTGAACTGAATGAGGTAGGGAGGGGCTGGCATTGGCTTCCTGCTGGCTAGGAGGCATTAGCTGCAACCAGCTGAAAACTCTGAATGGAGAATGTGTGTGTGTGCATGTGTGTTCTCTGTCACTCTCAGAATGAAAAACAAAAGTTACTGCAAAGTGCATTGCATCAAGGGCCATGTCAACCAATCATGATGTGGTGACTGTAAATTTGGTTCCCGGAAAGACTTCTAGCAACATCCTGCTTGCAAAACCTCTTTGTTTGAATTCTGGAGGACTCCCTCAACTTCTGCAATGGTTTCTGTCAATGGAAGTAGGTAGCAATTTTGATAAGTGAGAAAAACTATGGCAGTGCAAACAGAATATACCTAAAATGAACCTCTCTGACTGCCATGGTTTAGTCACTAAGTCATGTCTGACGCTTCATGACCCCATGGACTGTAGCTTGCCAGGCTTCTCTGTGCATGGGACCTTACAGGCAAGAATACTGGAGTGGGCTGCCATTTCTTTCTCCAGGGGATCTTCCCAACCCAGGGATCAAACAACCTGGGTCTACCTGCATTGCAGGTGGATTCTTTACTGAACAAGTCAGCAGCAGCCCCTCACTGACTCCTAGGTTGACAATTATTGCACTGATATAAAATGGAGGAGTGTACACCTAGGACACTTCTGAACAACTGAAGGGTGTGTCTAAAGCTTTGGGAAGGACCCATTCTCTATTTGCACATGTTTTAACCATTTAGAGAAAACAAGTGTGGGTTTCCATGTAAGACAGGCACAGGAGGTCAATGTCCTGATACTTATCTTTGCTAATTAAGAGTATGTTTACAAGTATTCCTGATTCATGAGTCAAGGTCATAGTTTGGTAAAGTCTTTGGAACTGGTGGAGAGATTTTGACCTTGGTCGGTGACCTCCTAGGTGTCCAGTAGACTTGATGATGAACAGAAATGTTCTATACTTGTACAGTCCAATATGGTAGCCATTTGTCCTAAATGTCTACGGAAATCTTGAAATCTGGGGGCTACAACAAATGGCATTTTTAATTTATTTAATGTTGAACTCATTTGAACTAAAATGTAAACAACCACATGGGGCTGGTGGCTACAGTATTGGACAGCCCAGGTCTAAGTGATCCCTGGAATTTGCAGTAACTGGACAAAGAAAAAGGGGTAGATGGCTTGATGTCTCTGTATCTATATACTGCATCATCTTCCTTTGCAATTCTTCTTCAGCGTGGAATCCATTTAAGGGAAAATCAGAGTTGTATACTGACTCGGTGCATGTGTGCATACACTGTAAAATGATTTTAAAAACTGCTTTAATTTGCCTTTTTAACAGGTGATTCTAATCAATTTTATTGCTGACCATATTTTGCAGCTTGCCGAGTATAGCCAAAGCTTCAACGAGGTTCTGGAGTAATGTGTGAAAAAGAAATGCTCACTTTTATTTGTGGTCATCAAAGCACAGTCACCTTAAAACTGATCCTCCCAGACTTTAGGACAAAAAAAAAAATGTGTCCTTGACAGTTATTTTTCCCATCACCAAAGCAAAGGTGAAAAAAAAAGAAAAGGGATGACAAGCTCACAATAGTTCTATGCTCCCTACTCAGAAAATGTATTTTCACATGCTGGACAGCAAAATAGACATGTGATCTTATAGAAAATAAGTATTTTAAATGGTCATTATGGATTCCCCTTCCCACCCCTGCCCCCACCACCAGAGGCAACCAACAAAGATACTGATTCACAGGCTTGGGAATACTTCCTTTGTTAGCAAGACCTCTGGAGGTCCACGAGGGGAAGTTATCAATTAAGCACTTTAACGATGCTCCAATTTTCAAAGCTGTGCTTGGTGGGATCTTCATCAAGGGAAAGGCAAGGTTTCATGACCACATAGGTTTGGGAGATGGTGAGTTAAATGAAATGAAACTGGTTACTCATTTGTGGAACTTTGTAAAGCAGAATTAATGAGCTCTGTGGACCTCCACTGCATCACCCAGTGGTTTGATGATGGAAATCACATTTTTAACTTGAGAGCATACTTTTGGAAAGAGAATGTTCACATATCCAAAAGCAAACTGCTGAGGAAGTGAGGTGAAATGTTTGTATATCGATGGGGACACAGGGTTTCCTACTTTCCAAGAATATTCGAGGATCTCACTTTGTCTAAAACAGGTGGATTAATGATATACATAAAATTTATTCACTCTAATGACATTTACAAGTGCTTTATTTGCAAAATATAAAATACTTCATATAAATCATTACTCTCTAACTTATCTGCATGACACATTCAGCTGATTTTGAAGTCCAGTTTTTCTTAAAAGGTGAAAATAAAAGCTTATCTCAGAAATTTTAATTATTTGGTTCGCTCCTTAGTCCAAATGCCCATTCGTTTCATATTAGATTTCTTATTAAAACTTGATTAACCTCACCATTAAAAAAAAAAAGTACTTTCTTAATTGACTTAATACTGAACAAAAGCGACAATAGCAGGTTAAAGGGAGACTTGTGTAATAAAATTCCCACTGATCACTTTAATTTTACATTCTCCTTACATTTTATTCGGCAGTTTTTGTGTTGGTTATAGACCAAATTTGGAGACTTGGCCAGCTACACTCCACTGGATGTGTTGGTTTCTTTTTCCCTCCTACAAGTTTGTTCATTTGGGGTGGCTTCATCAGTGAGAAATAGGTTTGAGAGTTATGGCAGAAGATGTGAAATAAATTTATAAGAAGCTACAGTGTATACTGATTCTTGATGCTGAATTATAGGTTTTTGGTTTAACCATCCCAGTTGACTCCAGGAAATTACTAAAAAAATTTTTTTCAGACAATTGGTTCAATAAAACCCTTGGATTTTTTTCACTGAGTTTATATTCACTGCAGTCAGATACACTTTAAGCCGAGAAAGAAACATCCAAGCCCAGTCTCAATTCTGAAACACACATAATCTAGCAAAGAGGGGAAAAAAAGATTTCAAGAGGAGTGTCTCTCTTCTAGAAGAATTTATATCAAAACTGGAAAATTCAGTTCAGTCTTCCCTCCTTCTGTGTTAGAGAATGTCTCCCTTCCCTCCCCAGAATCATCTTGTTAGTAGGATTTCACAGCAAACCCACAATCAATAGTGATGAGTTTTTCCACCAGCCAGGATTTCATACCTGCAGCAATTTATTGCCATACACAGGCTCTTGATACACTACTCTATAAGGAAACAGAAATGTAATGTTTTCAATGCAAAAATGAAATAAATAAAGAAAATGCATAAGTCAGACAGAAATTCCAGAGCACTTCATTTCCAAGTTTGCGTCTCTTTTGTCACTAAGACCTAAGCATGATATCCACTAAACCCAAAGGAGGACCAAGCAATGCTGAACATTTCTGAGCAACCAAGAATTATTAAGAAGGTAGGGGGTGGGGATCAAACCACCCTCACTGTATTTGTGTTATAATTCTGTGTGTACTTTTAAAGAAGGAAAAAGGATACTTTCATGGCTTCTTTCCCTTCCAAGCATATTGCATGCCTGCTAAGTCACTTCAGTCGTGTCCAACTCTTTGCGACCCCATGGACCATAGCCCACCAGGCTCCTCTGTCTATGGGATTTCTCAGGCAAGAATACTGGAGTGGGTTGCCATTTCTAACAGTTCAAATTAACTCGCTCTCTCATTTGTCTCTTTATCTCATGGTTGGATTTCTTGGGCACACCTGAGTATTTAACTTTGATGCTGAATGATGGAGGCAGTTAAGATGAGAGTAACTGTATCAACACCTTTTTAAAAAATACCTCATAATTTTATTTGTCAATTATACCTCAGTAAAGCTATAATTTAAAACAAACAAACATGACCTATGGTGACTACAAATTATTCATTTTTTCTTTTTAATATCTTTTTTAAAAAATTTAATTTCAAATAACAACAGACAGAGCAATTGCATTTCAGGAAACAATGAATCAGATAGAAGCTACCAAAGGTAATTTTAACAAATATGACTGGAAACACTCCTCGTGTGCCTGTGTGTGTGCGTTTGTGTAAGAGTATGGGTGCGTGCATGTGCATGGGTCTGGAAAAGCTTCTTCGAAGGTGGATATCATTAACCCACCATCACTTCATTCAGGTCCGACACTCACAAGATCTCAGCAGAACCCTTAGGCAGACTGGGGAGCAGTTTGGGATGTGACAGTGATTCGTGAATGAGGCTGATTTTTTCCCATGAGTGGTTCTAGTTGGAAGTGAAGTGTTCCAGTTCCAAGGCAGACATCAAGGTGATTGAACATTTTAACAGATGTAGGGACCTGCCTGATAAAGGGGTGTGTGTGTGTGTGTGTGTGTGTACATAGAGTATGTATGTTTTAAGGAACTTCCTTGTGGTCCAGTAGTTAAAATTCTGCACTTCCAATGCAGGGAGCATGGGTTCAATCCCTGGTCAGGGAGGTTCTGCATGCCGTGTGGTGGGGGCAATACATGTGCATGTGTGTGTGTGTGTGTGTGTGTGTGTGTGTGTCTGTGTGTCTGTGTGTCTGTGTGTGGCTTTCCTGGTGGCTCAGTGGTAAAGAATCTGCCCGCCAAGCATGAGACCCAGGTTCAATCCCTGGGTTGGAAAGATCACCTAGAGGAGGAAATGGCAACCCCCTCCAGTATTCTTGCTTGGAAAATTCTATGGACAGAGGAGCCTGGTAGGCTACAGACCATGGGGTTGCAAAGAATCGGGCACGACTGAGCAAGTAAACAAACAACAACAATAAAGAACCCTGGACTGGTTAGTCCATCGCTTCTCCAGGGGATCTTCCCGACCCAGGAATCGAACCAGGGTCTCCTGCATTGCAGGCAGATTCTTTACCAGCTGAGCTACCAGGGAAGCTCCTAGTTCTACTGAGCCTTCCCTTTTAAGTTAAAATTCTACATTTGCGGAACTATGCCTATAGAAGTTCCTCCATCTCTCTCTCTGTCATTTGAACATTTCAAGTACAGATATTATTCCCTGTGACCAGTCCACTTCACACGCTCTCCATTATCCTCTCACTTCTCACCCTCCTCCTTGCCTGTCTTTCACCACCTTCTCAAGTTTGCTCAGTGGAAAAAATGATGTCCTTCTGTTGGCCCAGGGCTTAAGGGTTGAACTTTGCAATTTGATCGATCTCATGGGCTCAAACCACAGTGTCAGTGAAGATGTCTGGGCAAAAGATTCCATCTTTTTTCTGAAAAAAATGTTTCTTGTTTCTTCCTCCTCTGGGGAAGAAACAACGGAGGTGATTCGTAATAAGACTGCTCCTTGATTAGGACCAGGACACAGATGGTAAAGAATTTGCCTGCAATGTGTGAGACCCAAGTTCCATTCCCAAGTCAGGGAGGTCCCCTGGAGGAGGGCATGGCAACCCACTCTAGTATTCTTGCCTGGAGAATCCCATGTACAGAGGAGCCTGGGAGCTACAGTCCATGGGGTTGCAAAAAATCAGACAGGACTGAGCAACTAACATACTTGATAGAACCATGTGCAGAGAGGGTGAGGTGATGTGGAGTGTGAGTGTCGTGTTTCTTACACAAGAAATGCTTAACTTCCAGATGAGCTGTTGCCTCCCCACCTGGTGACTGACCAGAACCCACCAGCTGGTCCACACAGAAAGCAAAGACGCAGGAATAAACACTTGGGGTTTTTATCTGGAGAAGTTCCATTTTCCATGTTCCAAAAGCTACTGACACCTCTGTCCTGAGCTCAAACATCAGTGAAATGAGGTTGCCTCTTGAAGATCTATGGCCAGCAGAGTGACATGAATTCAGAAATAATGTACAGAAGCCATGGTATAACCCAGAACCTCTTTATAATGGGATTTAGGCATGATACAAAAATGCACTGGAATCTTATCCAGACATATTTGCTAGATAGCCTCACAGTTGCACTGAGTGTAAGAAAGCTTTGTTGTCATTGTAGCCGACCAGGCTCCTCTGTCCATGAGATTCTCCAGGCAAGAATACTGGAGTGGGTTGCCATTTCCTGACCCAGGGAACTAACTCATGTCTCCTGCATTGGCAAGTGGATTCTATACCACTGAGTCACCGGGGAAGCCCTGTTAGGAAGCTTAGGGCTTTTTCAATAAAAGGGAGTAAGGTTAATATTTATATTCTATATCATCTCTCTGTCTCTCCTCTCCTATTCTTTCTTTTCTTTCTCCTAGTGCTCAGAACTCTATTATCTTACTCTAGTTTCTACTGAGAGTTTTTCAGGTCTTTTTTTTTTTTTTTAATAGCTCTATTATCATGCCCTTTCCTCCATTTTCAATAGTTATCTTTTGATCTAATTCCATATTCTTTGCTATCTCCCTGAGTGGGTGAAGACACATGTCCTGGCTAAGTTTGGTTCAGCAACCCTTATTTTCAGTCCCTCGGTCAAGGTTGGCCTTATGAGATCTCTGGCTTCACCCTTCAACCTAAATGATTGCTTTGCAAGTCCAAGGACCGTGGTCCTTCAACTTTCAAACAGTTGATCATATCCATGTGGCGCCTCTCCTATTATTTCTATATTTTTTCATTAACTTGGTCTAGTTTTTCTTCTTTTTCTATTGAAGTATGGTTGATTTGGGCTTCCCTGGTGGCTCAGTGGTAAAGAATCTGCCTGCAGTGCAGCAGACTCAGGTTAGATCCCTGAGTCGGGAAGGTCCCCTGGAGGAAGGCATGGTAACCCACTCTAGTATTCTTGCCTGGAAAATCCCATAGACGGAGATGCCATAGAGTCGCAAAGAGTTGGACACAAGGGTCGAGCAGCTGATCAGCGCAGAGCTGATTTACAATGTTGTGCCATGGCCTGCGTGTCCACGCAAAGGAGTTTATGGAAATATGTGCCACTTAGCAATGAGTGAATGTGTAGGTTTGATAGGCTAGTTATGGAAGCTCAATTGCTACCTTTTCAAATAAAGGTGTGTGTGTGTGTTCATGTGTGTGTGTGTGTCATACCCCAGGTAGAAGAGACCCAGGTAGTGACCTCTGTGACCCTTCTTCCTGACTTAGAAGACCTCTCTGTTCTCTGGTGAGTGGCCATAGGTACTGGGTCAGAGCAGGGCAGGCAGCCTTTTCCCTGCAAAGCTGGGCTTCCAAGCAAGATGATTTTTCTTTGCACTCAGCCCAAAGGAGCATCCCTGGTTTTTAACCTTAGTTTCTGGCTCATAGCATCTTATAACACATCTACCGCCTCCAGCTCTTTCAGGGTATCTGATCATCACTGTCTCTTTCTTTCTCTCTCTCCTCAATCCTCTCTTCCCTGAAAAGTTTAAGAGGAGCTATTTCTACAGAGGAGGTTGTGACTTGCTAGTTACAGGGATCCTTGCAGGTCTTTCAAATCCTATTTGCTTCGGCAGGACTGGGAGATGCCCGAGGGCTCCACCATGATGTGGGAGGGATAGGGACCTTGGGCAGCAAAGAGAAGAATGTGCTGGAGAAAGTTGGGTGTGTACAAAAGGTCAGTGGTCCTAGTTCCCCTGCTGTTGTCCTTGTTGGGTTGCTCTGATCCACTGTCAAGACTGAGGACCACCTGAGTAGGAAGAAGTAGAGAACAGACTCCCATCACCTTCCTTAAAAGTAACTGAAGCCAGAAGCTTACAACTCTGCCCAGTAAAATGAAAAAAGAAACAACTGATTTAGACCCAGTGGAGGTGACCAGTGTGTCTAAGACATGTCCCAGGTCCCCTCAGGATGGCCCTGGACCTACTCACTGTGCATTATTTTTAATGAGATTGAACAAGCCAGCCATAAACTTCCTTTAAATAAAAATAGAACCTTGTGTGTCTTTTTATGAACCTCTTTAACCGTCATTTCTTTTTTTATAAAAGGGAGCAGGGAGGACATTTCCAGTCATCTGAACATAGCTGTATCTCAAGGGGCTGTTGTTGCTGTTTACTCGCTGTGTTCAATTCTTTGCAACCCCTTGGACTGTAGCCCACCAGGTTCCTCCATCTGTGGAATTTCCCAGGCAAGAACATTGGAGAGGGTTGCCATGTCCTTTTCCAGGGGATCTGCTTCACACGGGGATTGAACCCATGTCTCCCAAATTGCAGGCAGATTCTTTACTGTCTGAGCCAGCAGGGAAGCCCAACTAAGCCCTCACTTCCTCCATATGCATGCTCCATCCAGAAGCTACCCTGGGGGAAGGGGATAGATTGAGGTTTGTGATCAGTGGGTATCTGAGGATATGGAGGAGGTCCATACTCTTTAGCCCCTGCCTGTTTCTCTATTTAAAATGGTACAAATTCAAAGTTTGGAAAAAGAGGCCTTGAGAAGGAGTGGATGGAGGTAGATACACAAAAAGGAAACTTGTTGTTCCCTGGGTGAATAAAAGACAGGTAGGCTGTTCTTTCATTTTATTATGGGGAAAAAAAATAAAAACTAACCCACAGATTATAATAAATGTACTTAATGCAATAATAATAAAACCCAAGTTCATCATTGATGGAGATTAATACTCTGGCTCAAAATTGTAATTATTTGAAAGTCAAAGTGAAGAAAATTAAATAACTAGCATCTTTCCTATTTTCTAGTAAATTGCCTCAATTTGATCAGGAATATGGCTATATTTTTCTTTGTTATCTAGTCTATAAAACAACAAATATGATTCCACTGAATTTATTTGAGGTCACTCATAATGAAAATAATGATGTGATTTAGAAAATATCCCCCATTTCTTTTAAGTTGTGTTTATTCCAAGTGATTTTCATAACACTGATGCTAATATCACACCATGGGTGAATAACTACCTCTAGATCAAGTTAGGTAAATTTAATTATGGCCCCATAATGAGAAACATCCTCCTCTTCTCTAAAAGTGAGAAGCTTAATAAAGTGGTACCATTTAACAAACAATCCTAAATTGGACTAGTAATTCTAAGTCAGGTAACTATTTCAGGGAAATAGAGGGAAATCAGGGGTTGAAAAAAATAAGAGTTGAACGGTCAAGTGGATCTATATCTTGTTAGGAGATGTTTCTTGCTAAAACCATCAATGTGGGGAAAGAGAGAAACGGGGTATGTCTTTCTAGGGCTGTCATGATAAACAATTCAATGTATACAAGAAAACATCAAAAACGTTAGCCATGAAAATATCTTTTTACCCTCTACAGCTGGTAACTTCAGCTGTCATCTTAAATATCAGACTAAAAACACAGAGATCCCAATTGAGAATTTGGGAGAGAATTTCTTTTTGTGGCAAAGTCTTGAATTGGACATGGGGAAAAAGTCAGTATTTTATTTATTTTGAATAAATAAAATTCACTTATTCTGAAATGAATCAAGGAGTTCATTCCACTCACTCAATAGCACGACGGCTACCGTGAGCAGAAGGCCGTCTGTCCTCCGAGCCTTTGACTCTTTCCCACGGGAAGCAGAAATAGTGGCACCCAGCTGAGAAATCGCAGCAAACTTGTAAAAAGAATGACTCCGGCGAGAAACAAGGGTGGCATGCATGTTGATGGATACTTACATAAATGTCTGCACCATAAAATCCATCCTGGTAAACAACACTGCAAGGGTGCACACACAAAGAAAAACATTCATATTAGTGCACTTCCCCATGCAGACACACCAACCCCTGCACGGGCCAAGTTAGTCTGGTCACAAGGGCCGGCCGAGACTCAGGAACCGGGGATCGTTTCCACGCTGATTAAGGAGGTTGGAGACAACGGCAGTCTGTCAGACTGAGAAAAATGAAGCTGGGTTCGGTGGGGGCCCAGAATCAGGACACGGTGGCAATGCTGTTCTGGGTAGTGGACTTTCCAGAGGGGTGCAGATGCAGAGAGGATTCACGTATGTTTTAAGTGGCCCACGCCGATACGAGGATTGGGGCTTGCATTCAGCCAAACCCCTGGCTCCTTCCCAGAAAAACAAATCATCTGCTTAAAATATATGATTGGTAAGTATAGGGGTACGGATGTGATGGGTTCAATAAGGGTTACAGCTGAATGATCTCAGGGGAGCTGCACGATCCAAAGGATTTCAGAGATTTTCTTCTATGTTCTTTCACACTCTAGTATTTCACACTCTAATATTCGGTAATTCCATGTGGCCCTCTGTTATGGGAAAGGGAGCAGGATATCTCTAGTTATAGGGTCTGTGAGCAGGTGTGCAGATGCGTGTGCAGGAACAAAGGTGGGCATTTGTGTATGTGTGCGATTCACGTACATGTGTGCATGCATGCTTCCTCAGTTGCTTAGTCGTGTCCAACTCTTTGCAACCCCATAGACTGCAGCCCGCCAGGCTCCTCTGTCCATGGGATTTTCCAGGCAAGAATACTGGAGTGGGTTGCCATTTCCTTCCCCAGGGAATCTTACTGACCGAGGGATCGAACCCTAGTCTCCTGCATTGGAAGGTGGATTCTCTTACCATGGGGCCACCCAGGAAGCCCCCAGATTTATCATGTATGTGTGTTTGTTCATTTGTACATGTAAATGCATGTGTTCATGAATGTAGATAGTGTGCATATGATGCATATAGTAATATGCTTGCACACCTGTATGTCTACGTATACTCACGTGTCACCTGTGTGCACATGTCTATGTCTGTGTATACATTCACATAAATTACATCCAGACTAAGCAGAACCGCACGTGATGATTGAACGAGCCAAGCCTCACAGCGGCTCTCTGATCCCTGCCCACAGAGTCATCCCAGAGAGAAGGGACTTCACAGGAGGGGTAAATAAAAGATCCTGGACTTCTCCAGAAGCCTCATGGTTTACCTTGAGCAAAATAGCCAGAGGAAGAAGCTCTGTAACCCCGGGAAACTGGCGTACAATTCCTAAGCATTGAAACGGGTTTAGTGCAGACCCCACATAGCCTGCACACCTCATAGGCTTTTGCCAAGATCGCAAGACATCTCAAATATACAAATGCGAGTTTCTAAAGGCATGTTTTCCAAAGGGTAACTGTTGTTATTACAACCTTCCCATGGAGTTTACAGATGATTTATGATTCTGGCAAAGGACCCACGTGCCACACCGTTGAATGGAGCTGGGGTCCTAACTGAAAACCGGATGTCGATTACCCAAGGATTTTAGCAGGTTTCAGGAGCAGAGCAGACCCGCAGGAAGGCTGAGGACACAGAGCCGAGGGAGGCACTGACAACACGCACATGCACACGCACACGGCAGCGACACTGCTTTGCTGGAGAACACCGTGTGGGCTTCTCAGAGCTTTTCCGAGCCGAATGGCTGAACCCCCAGTACCACTGTCTTTAAACACGGGGGCAGAGATTTCACACGCTAAGGAGGCTGGTAGACATGGCTTTCAGCTGTCTTCATGTGGATCGAAAAGGGCTCCTGTTCACAAGAGCCCTTGTCAAGCAGCGTCAAGCCCTAATCCCAGATACTGAGTGTGTGGCATCCTGAGCCAGGCTTTGATTTCACTTTCAACATTTCCAACAAAAAAGGATACAGTCTGCCGGGGGTCAGAAGGCAGGGCCGGCCTCTGCCAACAAGACTGCGCCCAGCACTGATCATTCAGCCAGATCAGAGCAGCTCTGAATGCTCCTTCACGCTGTCACACCTTTATCACGTGCTGATCCTGGTGTCAGGATGGCCTCATCTCCCCATAACCTCCTCCAAAAGCACAGTACCAATCGAGAGCCAAATTAGACGGGAAGCACACGGGCCTCTGGATCACAGCCTCAGCAATCTGCCGCTAGGGGCCCTGGAACTAACGATTTGAGCATCCTGAGCATCCCTTCTTTGGCTGAGAAATGGGGAAAGAGGTGAGTAGGTGCCCACGTCAAGGGAGGATTATGCAAAGAAGGTGAAAGTGTGAGTCACTCAGTCGTGTCCGACTCTTTGTGACCCATGGACTGTAGCCTGCCAGGCTCCTCCATCCATGGAATTCTCCAGACAAGAATACTGGAGTAGGTTGCCATTCTCTTCTCCAGGGGATCTTTCTGACCCAGGGATTCAATTGGGTCTCTTGCATTGCAGGCAGACTCTTATACTGTTTGAGCTACCTGGGAAGCCCAAGCTATCTGTGGTAGTAGCTATAGTCAAACATTACATTGCTATGATCTTTATACAGTGTCCTGACCCCCAGCAGATGGATTTCTTCCTCCCCCCTGTAAACACCAGCATCACGTTTTATGACCCTCTGATCCTCATTTGGTCCAATAATTTTAAATATCAGTCAAATATGAAAGGCACTGGTGATGGGGCTCATTTCATCCTGAAAGTCATACCCAATAGCTTCCTCAACATTGTATCTTACTTGATAGCTAACACATCACTTTCTACCCTGAAGATGTAAATAAATACATGTTGAGTGACTACTGCCCATCAAGGGGGAGGGTTGGCCACTAGGAGGTGACAGCAGCTGACCCTATAATGAAAAGGACATCTTTTTTGGGTGTTAGTTCTAGAAGGTCTTGTAGGTCTTCATAGAACCGTTCAACTTCTTCAGTGTTACTGATTAGGTCATAGACTTAGATTACCGTGAAATTGAATGGTTTGCCTTGGAAATGAACAGAGATCATTCTGTCATTTTTGAGACTGCATCCAAGTACTGCCTTTTGGACTCTTGTTGACTATGATGGCTACTCCATTTCTTCTAAGGGATTCCTGCCCACCGTAGTAGATATAATGGTCATCTGAGTTAAATTCACCCATTCCAGTCCATCTTAGTTTGCTGATTCCTAGAATGTCTACGTTCACTCTTGCCATCTCCTGTTTGACCACTTCCAATTTGCCTTGACTCATGGACCTAACACTCCAGGTTCCTATGCAGTATTGTTCTTTACAGCATTGGACCTTGCTTCTATCACCAGTCACAGCACAACTGAGTATTGTTTTTATTTTGGCCACATCCCTTCATTCTTTCTGGAGTTATTTCTCCACTAATCTCCAGTGGCAAACTGGGCACCTACCGATCTGGGGAGTTCATCTTTCAGTGTCCTATCTTTTTGCCTTTTCATACTGTTCGTTGAGTTCTCAATGCAAGAATACTGAAGTGGTTTGCCATTCCCTTCTCCAGTGGACCATATTCTGTCATGAATGAAAAAGATGTCCTTTTCATTATAGGGGACTGGAATGCAAAAGTAGGAAGTCAAGAAACACCTGGAGTAACAGACAAATTTGGGCTTGGAGTACAGAATGAAGCAGGGCAAAGGCTAATAGTGTTCTGCCAAGAGAACACACTGGTCATGGCAAACACCCTCCTCCAACAACACAAGAGAAGACTTTACACATGGACATCACCTGATGGTCAACATCGAAATCAGATTGATTATATTCTTTGCAGCCAAAGATGGAGAAGTTCTATACAGTCAGCAAAAACAAGACCGGGAGCTGACTGTGCCTCCGATCATGAACTCCTTATTGTCAAATTCAGACTTAAATTGAAGAAAGTGGGGAAAACTATAGACCATTCAGGTATGACCTAAATCAAATCCCTTATGATTATACAGTGGGAGTGAGAAATAAAGGGACTTTATTTCCTTTAGTCCCTTTTTAGATTTAAGGGACTAGATCTGATAGAGTGCCTGAACTATGGACAGAGGTTTGTGACATTGTACAGGAGACAGGGATCAAGACCATCCCCAAGAAAAAGAAATGCAAAAAAGCAAAATGGCTGTCTGAGAAGGACTTACAAATAGCTGTGAAAAGAAGAAAAGCAAAAAGCAAAGGATAAAAGGAAAGATATCCCCATCTGAATGCAGAGTTCCAAAGAATAGCAGGGAGAGATAAGAAAGCCTTCCTCAGCGATCAGTGCAAAGAAATAGAGGAAAACAGTAGAATGGGAAAGACTAGAGATCTCTTCAATAAAGTTAGAGATACTAAAGGAACATTTCATGCAAAGATGGGCTCAATAAAGGACAGAAATGGTATGGATCTAACAGAAGCAGAAGATATTATGAAGAGGTGGCAAGAATACACAGAAGAACTATACAAAAAAAGTCTTCATGACCCAGATTATCACAATGATATGATCACTCACCTAGAGCCAGACATCCTGGAATGTGAAGTCAAGTGGGCCTTAGGAAGTATCACTATGAACAAAGCTAGTGGAGGTGATAGAATTTCAGTTGAGCTATTTCAAATCCTAAAAGATGATGCCGTGAAAGTGCTATACTCAATATGTCAGCAAATTTGGAGAACTCAACAGTGGTCACAGGACTGGAAAAGGTCAATTTTCATTCCAATCCCAAAGAAAGGCAATGCCAAAGAATGCTCAAACTACTGCTCAATTGCACTCATCTCACATGCTAGTAAAGTAATGCTCAAAATTCTCCAAGCCAGGCTTCAGTAATACGTGAACCATGAACTTCCAGATGCTCAAGCTGGTTTTAGAAAAGGCAGAGGAACCAGAGATCAAATTGTCAACATCTGCTGGAACATTGAAAAAGTAAGAGAGTTCCAGAAAAACATCTATTTCTGCTTTATTGACTATGCCAAAGCCTTTGACTGTGTGGATCACAATAAACTGTGGAAAATTCTGAAAGAGATGGGAATACCAGATCACCTGACCTGCCTCTTGAGAAACCTGTATGCAGGTCAGGAAGCAACAGTTAGAACTGGACATGCAACAACAGACTGGTTCCAAAGAGGAAAAGGAGTACGTCAAAACTATATATTGTCACCCTGGTTATTTAACTTATATGCAGAGTACATAATGAGAAATGCTGGGCTGGATGAAGCACAAGCTGGAATCAAGGTTGCTGGGAGAAATATCAATAAGCTCAGATATGCAGATGACACCACCCTTATGGCAGAAAGTGAAGAATTAAAGAGCCTCTTGATTAAAGTGAAAGAGGAGAGTGAAAAAGTTGGCTTAAAGCTCAACATTCAGAAAACTAAGATCATGGCATCTGGTCCCATCACTTCATGGCAGATAGGTGGGGAAACAATGGAAACAGTGTCAGACTTTATTTTTTAGGGCTCCAAAATCACTGCAGATGGTGACTGCAGCCATGAAATTAAAAGACACTTACTCCTTGGAAGGAAAGTTATGGTCAACCTAAACAGCATATTAAAAAGCAGAGACATTACTTTGTCAACAAAGGTCTGTCTAGTCAAGGCTATGGTTTTTCCAGTAGTCATGAATGGATGTGAGAGTTGTACTATGAAGAAAGCTGAGTGCCGAAAAATTGATGCTTTTGAAATGTGGTGTTGAAGACTCTTGAGAGTCCCTTGGACTGCAAGGAGATCCAACCAGTCCATCCTAAGGGAAATCAGTCCTGGGTGTTCATTGGAAGGAGTGATGTTGAAACTGAAATTCCAATATTTTAGCCACCTGATGTGAAGAGCTGAGTCATTTGAAAAGACCCTGATGCTGGGAAAGATTGCGGGCAGGAGGAGAAGGGGACGACAGAGGATGAGATGGTTGGATGGCATCACTGACTCAATGGACATGAGTTTGAGTAAACTCCGGGTGTTGGTGATGGACAGGGAGGCCTGGCATGATGTGGTTCATGGGGTCGAAAAGAGTCGGACACGACTGAGCGACTGAACTGAACTGAAGGTGACCCCAACCAATTCTAGGTAGAATCCTCATCTAGTTATACATCAGTGACTCTTGTCAAAGTTGGAGGGGGAGGGAGATCAAATTTAAAAATTGGACCTTGGGAATACCCTGGAAGTCCAGTGGTTATAACTCAGCGTTTCCACTGCAGGAGGCATAGGTTCAATCCCTGGTCAGGGAGCTAAGATCTCCCAAACAAGCACACACAACTCCACAGAACCAGACCCTGACTTAAAAGACCAGTATAAGAGGCTAGATAGAAGGTGATGTAAGAGTGAACAATATAATAATACTTAACCAAATATTAATATAGATTCGAGTACGGGAAGGGATGCATGCATGCTCAGTGGCTTCAGTTGTGTCCTATTCCTTGTGACCCTTTGGACGGTAGCCTGCCAGGTTCCTCTGTCCATGGGATTTTCACCGTCAAGAATACTAGAGTGGGCAGCCACCTCCCTTTCCAGGGAATCTTCCCCACTCAGGGATCGAATCCAAGTCTCTTGTGTTTCCTCCACCGGCAGGCAGGTTCTTTACTCCTGAACCATCTGGGAAGCCCTGTGTCTGTCCTTCTAGTCTGACCTAGTTATCATGACCCCACCTAGTCCTCAAAAATACCCTTATGAGATGGATAATAGCCTCTTCTGGCATCAGTAAAGTGAGACAGAGAGAGCTAGGTATTGACAAAGCTGGGATTGTAGCCTAGCTTGTATTGTATTGGCTTCACAGCCCAAACTTTTAATTGCTATGGCAGGCAGCAGTGGTCAGACTTCAGCCGGGATCAGAACCACCTCGAGGGCCCATCAAAACACAGATGGCTGGGCCCCACGCCCAGCCCAGAGGTTCTGAATCAATACAGCTAGATGCAGAGGGCGGGGGAGGTTGGGTTTAAGGATTTGCATTTTTAACAAGTCCCAGGGGGAGCTAAGGCTGCTGGTCCAAGGACTAAAAAACTTATTGCCCTACAAAGTACCACCCTCCACGTGTCATCTTCCGTGACATTCGAGAGAATGCTGAAGGCCAGGCTCCTAGTGTGTGTGCATGCTAAGTTGCTTCAGTTATCTCTGACTCTTTGCAACCATACGGACCATAGCCCACCAGGCTATGGAGTAGGGTGCCATGCCCTTCTCCAGGGAATCCTCCCCACCCAGGGATCGAACCCATTCTCTTATGTCTCCTGCATCAGCACGTGGGTTCTTAACCACTAGCGCCCCCTGGGAAGCCTAGGTCCTATTCTAAATAGGAACTGGTTTCAAGCAAGCTCTTACAAAGACTCATGATGGTTTCCAAGAATGTATTCAAACATTTTTAAAAACCTCACTAAACAGGTGCACTCGAAATAACATAAACGAAGAGAGAGGAGGGTGGGGGATGATGTCTAATATGGAGCTCTCGATAAATGAGCCATGGCCACATACAAGAGAAGAGAGGTACCATCATGCATAGAACAGGTGCAGCCCCATTTTAATGCAGAGGCGGTCGGTCTAGCCATGCAAAGGTAATTGTATTGCTTGTCAATCACTTTGGGACCGCAATATGCTTTTGCAAGAATGTAATTCGAATGCACATCTCATTTTCTTAGAAAGGTAATAACTGTAGTTAAATATTTGGATGAATGCAAGCAGGGGATGATTGCACTACAGCAAATTAGTTTACGGAAAAGGAAAGAAAGTATGGGATGCCCAGACTATACAATCTGTTTGAATAATGTAATATATCCCAACCACCAATACATTCTTAAAGGAAAGGTTATTTAATGATGGTGTATCTTGCTGCCCCTTCCAAATGGGGAAAAAAAAATTTGTAATGCGTTCAAATGCATTAAACCATAGTTGGTTTAGAATGGATATCAGGTGGGTCCATAAACTCACTGGCATTTGCACAGCATTGTGCAGTGAGAGGACACTGATATTTTCCCAGGGAAAAATACATATTTTTAATTAGATTATCAAAGACATCTGTGACATTGCACTTTCTCCCCCTAAAGTTAAGAAATACTCATTTATGGTGTTTGTCTTATAATGCACTCAATGAAGAGTGCATTTCTTTTTAATGTGAGAAGTTAGATTTTAACACTGGCTGAGAATTTAAACAAGAACTCACAGCAAAACCAAAACAAAAAAAAAAAAAGCCAAAAAGCTAGAGAGAATTCTGGAAAGTATTCTGAGAATAGGTGATGATAACTATAGTTCCTAGTAGTTATGTTAATTGAGAAAGTTCCTGAGCATCAGATAATGACATCCGAGCATGAGACATTTATAAATTAAAACCAGAAAGCATGGCTGATTCACAGAAAGAAAGGTTCAGCCACATAGTTCCACAGGTTTCTTCAGGACCTAACCTGAAAGCAGCCGCTAAAGCGCTATGTATGGGCTTCCTTCTTGTACTAGCCAACTGTGTAAAGTCTCTCCCAGGGATATCACCATATCTTTTTGTATTCAGAGGAGCATAGTCTCCTCAAAATACCTCACAAGGTAACTCTAAGAAGTTGCACATAGATGTGTCATAACAGGGCTTCCCAGGTGGCTCAGGGGTAAAGAATCCACCTGCCAAGACAGGAATCACAAGAGACATGGGTTCAACCCCTGGGTTGGGAAGATCCCCAGGAGGAGGAAATGGCAACATACTCCAGTATTCTTGCCTGGAAAATCGCATGGAGAGAGGAGACTGGCGGGCTAGAGTCCATGTGGTCACAAAGAATCAGACACGACTGAGCAACTGACCACACACGTGTCATAATTAATGACCTGAGAAAGTGCAGAATACCTTGCTCAAAAATATCCCGAGAGTCAGGATGAAAACCTATCGCTATCCCGAGAGTCAAGATGAAAACCTATCGCAAAATGCTGGATGTTTCACTTAGAATAATGATAATAATTTTAAAATCTCCTATGGTTCTTTGTATTTCTAGTCTCATACAAGTTGCCTGTTACATAGTAGGACTGGATACCTATGCGCATGCTAAGTCAATTCTGTCATGTCTGATTCTTTGGGACCCCATGGACTGTAGCCTGCCAGACTCCTCTGTCCATGGGATTCTCCAGGCAAGAAAACTGGAGTGGGTTGCCATGCCCTCTTGCAGGGGATCTTCCCAACCCAGGGATCACACCCACTTCTCTTACGTCTCCTGCATTGGCAGGTGGGTTCTTTACCACTAGCACCACCTGGGAAGCCCAGAACTTGATAAGACGCTGTTTATTAATTAACCAAGAACAAGAACTTGATGAAACCAATCTTATGGGGTTTTGTCAGGAAAGGATTATGGTTTAACCACTGTCCTGTAACATATGGTGTTGTACTGAGTCTGGAGTATGTTTTTCTGATGCTTCCACTTGCCATCTTAATCCACAGAGGATCAGCCTACAAGCTCCCTCAGATGGCAGTCACCCATTGGGTAATTTCTCCCCAATGTGAGTCCTAGGAAGACAGACTGGACATGGTGTCTGACACTGACTTTGGGGTCAAATGCAAGAAGAAATATGGATGACATGGTCCCATCAACTCTCTTTCACACTGTTCACTAGTTAATATTTTGTTTCCAATCTACAGATTCCATTAGCCACTTGAAGTACCTCTGTCTAAAGCCATCTCTATGGCTTACATGGGATGGAGGTCAATTAACAGCAGGTGCCCCATCCCAACCCCCACAGCCCAGGGGTAAGTAACTCATGGATGCAGAATTGTGGGTGTTCAACTCAAGCAAAATGGGACCTTGAGAAAGAGGAGTATGGGCAGCTAATAAAAAGTCAATGCCTATCTCAACAGAAACTACAGTAGCAACAGTTCACCTGCCATCTGATGGAATGGATGAAGCTGTAACCTTACACTCATCTCCCTACTTCATCTTCTATCAACACTTCAGAGGCAGGTATAGTCTTTACCCAGTTGCTAAGGCAATTGTGCCTACAGAGATTAAGCTACCAAGGGCAGCATGAGACAGAACAGCAGGAGGCAATCTTATCTGCCTGGTAGTTTATGTCTTTATAGGAGTGCAACAACCCTATTGACTGTGTAGGCACTAGCTTTCTAACTTATCACCCATTCTCACTCAGTTAATGTTGACAATCAATAAGGAGTTAGCTAATGCAATCTGAGGCTTTCCTCTCATTCCTGTGATCCTGGTTCAGGCAGAATTCCCCTCCCCAGGGATGATCATGTATTAATGTCACAATAACTTTCTGTTCAGCTATATGAGAAAGAGAAGATAAGGCTCTTCATAACTTATGTTCTTTATTCTCTGGGAGGAACTTCAGAAAATGTCAGGATGTGGAGGAAAAAACCAAATCAATAAAAGGAAAGGAAAGAATGCCAGGGCACCCTGAGTTAATCTTCCTGGGTGACTGCCTTGATGTTGGATACTTCCAAGGGTCACCCAGGGTTCCACAAAACTGACCGTGGAGGTTCTGTGGGTGTTTTCCAAATTCCGCACACCTCCAAAGGAAAAAAGGAAGCTATACATGGACACAGGATAAATGACACATTTTTGGTTGAGATTTTAGTAACAGTGTTCTCAGATTAGATTCTTTACAATAAACAGAAGTTTAGGATGACAGATACGTCTTCAACTGGTGACAAGGGGAGTAATAAATTCTCCCCCCAAAATGCAGTTTGCTAGATGATGACTTATAAAAAAGAGGGGATCTCTGAATGTGAAGGAAAATCACAGAATGAGATTTTAACAGCACACCTTAGGAAATGACTGGAATTTTTCCTGTTTGGGTTTTCTTTCCTTTTTTGGTTTTTAGTTTTTAAAAATTATTAAAAAATTTTAATTGAAGTGTAATTGATTTAGAAGAAGGGGGTGACAGAGGATGAGATGGTTGGGTGGCATCACCAATTCAATGGGCATGAGTTTGAGCAAACTCTGGGAGATAGTGAAGGACAGGGGAAGTTTGGTATGCTGCAGACCATGGGGTTGCAAAGAGTTGGACATAACTGAGTGACTGAACAGCAACACTCCCTAAAAAGCCTATCTTACCACTTCCATGCATCTTAAAATTGTTAGCATCTATGGTGTTCCCTCTGCTTGCCTGTAAGAAACTCCTTCAAAGGTGCCATCTGCCTCGGCATCCTCAGCTCATGGAGCTGAGAAAGGCAATGTTGAGCTGAACTGGACTGGAAGAGAGAGTCAAATCTAGAAACCGGGAAACCAAAGGACTCTGAAGACAGAAAACTATAGGAAACCCACACCATCCCCTGGATCTCCTGAATCCTGATGACATCACTTCCTGGAAAGAGAAGTGGGTTTTGCAACCTCTCTGCTACTTGCTTCAGTCAACACAGATTAGGGCTCTCCACTCCAGCCAAGGTCTGTTCTGTGTCCTCCTTGGTGCTCTTTGTTTGAAGATGAACTGCTCCTTCTTCTCCTCCCCCTATGGACTCCTTCAGCTTAAGCCAATGAAGAAAAAGGAGCCTTCATTGAAGATGCTCAGTTCCTACTTTTTCACTTGGTACCAATGCACTCCAGGCAGTTTATAATGCAGCAAAACACCCAGGCAACTGGCTAAATTTCCTCCTTTCGACCAGTACTCTGCTCTAATAGAACATGCAGACATGGACATACACATCCCTAGCCTTTCTAAATTTTCTGGTCCTCCTGTCTTGAGAATTTTACCTTTCTACTAAGTGTGATTTCAGAATTCCAGCCATAATATTGCCAGCAAAGAGGCACAATCCACCATTACAACCAAAATGATTAGGAAGATGGCTGGAACATTAAAGTGAAATCATGTACAAAGCAGTCACCAAGAATGTGTTTTACCACTTGGAGACGCCTAAGTCTCTCCCTGGCAAATGTGGCATTCATTAGTTATGCCTGGCTATTCCTAGCAAACAGCAAGTTCATTATAAGTTAGCAAATTTCAATTTTACAGCAGGTGTATTATTCGAGATTTTTTTAAAATAAATTACTCATATGAGGATAAGCCGTATAATTTTATTTTATTTTTCTGTTTGGTATAGTAATGAGATACCAAGGGTACGTAGACTGAAAAGTGACAATTTTCATCTACTGAGGTAAGATAATGATTTTCAGACAAACTAATATGATATAAACATGCAATTTTGCATGTATCACTTATGAATCTTGCTTCAGTCATTACATGATCCCAGAGGGTAATTCTTTCTTTTCTTCATTACTCATTCTGTGGCCTTGGCAATAATAAATCTTTGTTTCTGCCTTTCTGGATCTATAAAGTGGGCTCAATACTGTGGACTGGAGATAATCACTATATAATCAATGATTCCTCACAATACTTGGTCAGATATAAAAGGCTTAGGACATGCAGATGTATTATTTTGGAGGACTGTGAGAATTTAAGGTCAATTCATCCTTGGTTTGTTATGATCATCCACCTTTTCAGGAAAAAAAACAAAACAAAACTGTTTTTGCAGTAGAAGCTCAGAATTGCCCTAAGAAGCTCAGAATTAATCAAAGTCTAATGATCATTTAAGAAATGATGGACATCGTCTTATTTCTCTTTTATTTCCCCTTTCTGATGATTTCATAGAGTCTCATTTCTTAATATCCTTAACTTAGTTATGTGCATTTGTTTTTAAAACACTTCAAATGCTCTACGCTGGAATGGGTGAGATATGACTAAATAATGAACAAAGAGCGTCTCCCTTTGTCATCAACATAATAGACATGATCTAGGCTTATTCAGGTTTTCTAAAAGACAGATAAGCTGAAGAGCTATAGAAAATGCATTTAACCCTTTCACACAGTCCTGAATATAACCAGATTCTTTCTAGAGACCAGAAAGCCAGTCCTTGACCAGAGAAGACCTGCGCCAGGCGGTGCTGGGAACTGCTGAGTTTTCCTGTGTGTGTGCTCAGTCATCTCAGTTGTGTCCAGCTCTTTGCGATCACATGGACTGCAGCCCTCCAGGCTCCTCTGTGGGATTTTCCAGGCAAAAATCCTGGAGTGGGTTTCCATGCCCTCCTCCAGGGGATCTTCCCAACCCAGGGATCAAACCTGAGTCTCCTGCACTGGCAGGCAGGGTCTTTACCCATGAGCCACTGGGGAAGCCACATTTGGGTCCTGGTAACTCTTTGTGTTGGGGGGCTGGGTGGGGGGCTGTCCTGCACTTTGTAGGATTTTTAGCAGCATCCCCAACCTCCACCCAATAGATGCTATCACAATAACCAAAAATGTCTACAGACTTTTCCAGTGTCCTGTGAGGACTACTGCTTTAGGGACTTCTCTCTCTGCGATTCCAGGGGGCCAGAATATTCTGATAATCTAGAAGGATTCCTAACAGGATGCCAGGGACCCAGAATGTACCAGCAAGATTCCTAATAGCAAAGCAGAAAGGGTAGCACTTTGAAACTGCAGCCCATTACACCAGTACCATTTTTTTTTTTTTTAAATAGCATTCACCACCATTCCTTGAGATTCACTTGGCAACAGCAAAGTCCATGCAGAGAAAGACCAAAGGGGCCATGGGGAACAAATTAATCTGCAAACAAATTCTCCTCAAAGAGGGAAAAAGGAAAGCAAAACCATTTTGGAAAAATCCCACGCAATGAGTCAATTCCAATTTCTTTGAGCTTCAAGAGTACACCTCCTCACCTAATTTTCTCTTCTGGGCCAAAGGTTCATATACCTTGAAGCACAGGATATCTTGGGGGAGGGGGACAAGACCACCCTGGTAATTGTTCCGTCTTAAACCCTCCTGTCCCCCCAACAGAGAGGCTCAAGGGGCGGTATGTGATTCAACCTCCTTAATCACCAGATGTTTGCAATCATCAGAAAGACGTCTTGGGCTGTAACCATTTCTCTGTTCTCCAGCATTCAGTCTCAAAGAGAATTTCCATAACAACATGTGACATGTAGAATGCTTAAAGGCACCAACCATGACAAGACAAATTACACTCATTTTTCAAGACTCTGCAAGGTGCTATACTGCAAGCGGGCGGGCTGCATGCTGGGCGGTTCCGGAGGGCCGGTCAAGGCAGGCATGCACTCCATCGCACCACGCAGGGGCTGGGGCGGGGGCCGGCGTGCTGCGGCGGGAGGCCCGCCCGCCGTGGGCGGCTCCCCACTTACCCGCCGTAGGCCGGGATCGGGGGCGGGGGCGCCGCGGCCCGGAAGGTGTTGTACACGGTGCGGCCACGGCCGCGCAGGTGCGCCCCTCGGTAGGCGGCCGCCGCCGTGGCGGCTGGATACGGGAAGCCGGGCACTGTGGGCGGGAGGAGAGAACAGAAGGTTCAAATCACGCCTGCCTTTGGGGGAACTGTGCCCCCTCAACAAACACACCCAGGACCCTGCTCGCCGTAGGCCAGGGCCGGACACCCGCACCCCTTCCTTCCAGGAGTCAGACTTCTAAAGGCAGGCTGGAGGGACGAGACCAAGGTTCGATTCCACAGAGGATGGGCTAACTCAGTGACCCCGGGACCAAGATCGAGGACAAACATTCACAAAGGATTCTTACTAACAGGGGAAATGCTCACTGCATAAACTTAACTTTTTAAATGCAAGATGTATGTGCACTGGGTTCTCACATCTGCCTATCATCTATTAACATGCATACCTGGCCAATATAGGTATTGTGCATGATACGTATGTGGATGAGCATCCAATATGTATAGATGTATACGTACATATACACATGAGCAAGTATGTGTACATGTGTAAGTGATTATGTATAGTGAAGTGAAAGCTGCTTAGTTATGTCCAGCTCTTTGTGACCCCGTGGACTATTCAGTCCATGGAATTCTCCAGGCCAGAATACTGGAGTGGGTCGCTGTTCCCTTCTCCAGAGGATCTTCCCAACCCAGGGATCAAAACACAGGTCTCCTGCATTGCAGGTAGATTCTTTACCAGCTAAGCCACAAGGAAAGCCTGATTATGTATATATGTGTATATAAAATAATCATGGGTGTTAGTGTGCATATCACATGTATGTGTGCATGAGTATGGGAATATGTATACATGCTTATTTATATATATGTGCATATGTATGTAATTATATATACAAATACATACATACTTCAATGTGTCTGTAGTTATCTGTGAGGCTAAACTTCATGAGAAAACGTTGCTTGTCTACTCATAGCTTTTCTCCATCCTGTTTTAAAGTTTTTTCCATATTTCCCTTTAGGTACCTAGGGTTTCTTCTTATTCAGTTGCTATATCATGTCTGACTCTTTTGTGACCCCATGGACTACAGCCTGCCAGGCTCCTCTGTGCGTGCGATTGCCCACGCAGGAATACTGGAATAGTTGCCATCTCCTTCTCCAGGGGATCTTCCCCACCCAGAGATAGAACCCGAGTCTCCTGCGGCTCTTGCATTGGCAGGTGGATTCTTTACTGCTGAGTCACGGGGGAAGCGCTTATGAGCCTATATTGCTAGTGAAAATGTTTTAATTGAAATACACTGTACCTACAGACAAGCGTATGCATCAGACATGTACAGACCCCTCATACTCCTACGAACAAATCACTACTAAGATCCCATTAGCCCCCTACCCATTTACATAGCTTATAAAACCATTTATACAACAACAATAACTACAGAGAAGTATGAGGACTCAACTCTGAAAGAGAAAGTGTGGGCAGAGTTATCTTCCCAGGGGTGGCGGTGTAGAAATTCTGAGCCAAGTGACTTGGTCAAGAGTCAGGAGGGAAAGTAAGCCTGATGCTTGAGACCCATGATAATTAACACAGCTTCCTCTGCCTGGGATGTCCTTCTTCCTAGGATGTCTGCAAACCCTAATGCATCAGGTCCATGAAACCCTGAGGACATCACCCCACCATGCTGCTCTTTCTAGACCCTGAATCACAGGCTCTCACCATACTGGTCATGCCCATCCCATCCCACTCTCAGCAGGCACTGTTACCTGCAATGAATACCATGGAGGGGATGCTCTTTTAGGAAAATACATTTGGAAAACCACTGTTCCAGGAGATCTATTAATATATAAAAGGGTCAGGAAATCCTAAGGTAAGTGAAGTGCATGCATGCACGCCAAGTCGTTCAGCTGTGTCTGACTCTTTTCAACCCTACGGACTGTAGCCCGCCAGGCTCCTCTGTCCATGGGATTTCCCAGGCAAGAATACTGGAGTGGTTGCCATTTCCTTCTCCAGGGGGTCTTCCCAACCGAGGGATCAAACCCACATCTCTTATGTCTCCTATATAGGCAGGCGGGTTCTTTCCCACTAGCGCCACCTGGGAAGCCCAAGGGAAGTGCATTAACACCATTAATGCAGCAATCCCAGACTTCATTTTTCCAGGAACTCTAGTTCACAGAATACCCAGCCTCTCGTGGGTACTGGTCTGGAGAAGAAAATCACTTATTTATTATGTTTACCTCTTCTATTCATGTGCCAGCTCCTTGAGGGGCCCCCACTAGATCCCACTCATCCCCGCATTTCCCCATGCATCCCCCCACATCAGCCAAAGCCCCTGGATTTTGTCCACAGTAGGTTCTAGACACTGGACACAGTTGATTCTGGATGACTTAAAGACGGGTGAATGGAGCTCTGGGATGTGGTCCAACCAGATGGCTGACAGACTATTCATTCTCTCCTTGTTCCTTTCTCTCCTCTCATCCTGCTTGCCTAACAGGAGCTTGAAGAATCTCCTGTTAGAGAGGGAGCCAGGTGGAATGAACAAGAACCAGGATGGGTTTCCTCATGTCCACAGCCTTGTCTCCCCTGTCCCATCTCTCTTGGGATTTTAGACAGTGTCGGTAGCAACGTGCAAGGCTGGGAAGGACCCAGTTTCTCTTGGTCTGATAGGAAGATAAAGGCTCAGAAAGGCCGCACCACTCAGGAGGCTCTTTCCCAGAGTCAAGGCGACACATCAAGCTCCCCTCTCCCAGAGTATGTATTTTGCCAAATTCAGGGTGTTGTGTGTCATATTATCTTAAAGTCGCCTCCCTCTACATCCAAACAGCCTCCCTCCCTGCCATCATGTTCAAGAGCAGAAGACCTCCACATGGAGAGCAGAACAGAAGAGACAGGTGGTTGCCAAGAGGGAAGGGGTTCAGAAAGGGACAGACGGGGAGGTGGGAGTTAGGAGATGTAAGGTTGTATATACAGAATGAGTAAGCACCAAGGTCCTACTGCATAGCACGGGGAACTATATTCAGTATCCTGTGATAAGTCATAATGGAAAAAAGAATTTTTAAAGAATATCAGAAAACAGACTCTGTAGGACTCCAATTACTTTAGACCATGAAATTTTTTTGCACCTTGTTTTATGTCCCTGGATATGTTCCAGTGTCTCCTAGTTTATAGTCTATGGGAACTTGAATAGAATTTGTATCCTGTTTTTGTGTGAAAATTATATAAATCTTCATTATGTTAAATCGGTTCATGGTGCTTTTCAGGTCTAGGGTATCCTTCTTCTCTTCTATTCATTCTACCAATTTTTGAGTTTGATATGGAAACTCCAACTAAAAATCTTAATTTATATACTTTAAAAAATAATTAGATAGTGGAACTATAAGTAATTTTGTTCTGTATTTTCCAAGTCTCTTGTAATTGTGTTATCATGCTTTCATAATTTAAAAAAACAAAAGGAAAAAGAAAAAATATCTGTAAAATAGTGTAACTGAATAACTGTTGTACCACATAAATTAACACAATATTGTAAATCAATTCTTCAGTAAAAAGAAAAAATAACTAAAAAGAGTAGAAGCCTTTCACTCCATCAGCTCCCCTACTCCCAGAGTCCTTGGACAGAGTAGATCTGTAGCTGCATGTCGGTGGCAAGAGGCTGGGAAGGGAAGGTAGTGGGATTTCCCACAGGAGTTATTCCTGATCCTATATTCACGGAATTGCACAAACTGGACTATAACTCTTAACCTGGAAGTTGAAGACAGACTGACTACCATCTGGAATTCTTTGTGTGTTCCTGAATAGCTGACAGCCAGGCTGTTTCTTGGATTCTACCATATCCTTTTCTGATGATGCTAGTAAAATGCTGGGATGGTAGAACCAAGCCAGAATAATTTTATCTTTCTATTTATGGCCTTTATGTCACAGAAGACCATCCAGGTTATTTCTTAAACTTTAAAAAAAAATTGTCAGCCAAGACAAATCCTATAGCAGTACTTAACTCTCAGCCTGCCAGCCCCTCAGCGCCCATGTTTCTTAGCTGGTGTTTCAGCTGTGCTCAGTCGGTCAGTTGAGTGTGACTCTTTGCAACCCCATGGACTGTCGCCCTCCAGGCTCCTCTGTCCATGGGATTCTCCAGGCAAGAATCCTGGAGTGGGCTGCCATTTCCTCCTCCAGGGGATCTTGCCAACCCAGAGATAGAAGCCGTGACTGTTGCATCTCTTATAGTGGCAGGTGGATTCTTTACCACGGTACCACCTGGGAAGCCCAACTACTATTCTTGAAATTGCAAAGAGGTATCAGCCTCAATGGGGAAAGTGGGGCAATCCTAATATCCTAAAAGGTCAAGAGTTGTGAGATAGGAGATGTTGGCTTCAGCACTGGGGAGAAAAGGAGCGAGCGAGCCTTTGATTCCAATGTGATCTTGCCACAGTTCAAATATTAAGTTTCCGGAGGAACACCCTGGATTTTGAAATAAAGCAAATGAAAAATTCACAATCTGGCAGAGCAGCTGGTTGCCTGTGTGAGGAAACGCGGTAATTATGCTGACCCATTCATTATCGTTGGCTGCGGCACGGAGTGAGCCAGACAAGATCCCTCTCAGCGACAAGCAGGTTTTACAATAATTCTTGGAGGATTTAGATGTTGAGATAGAACATGAAACAGAAGCTCGGCAGTAGAGCAGGGGAATGCAAGCTGCTAGAAGGGGAAAGCCAGGATGCTGCTGTGTACCCCCTTGGCTGCAGGGAGAAAATAGCCTTCTCAATGCAGGATAAGGGATTTGCAGGTCTTCCTACCAAGCTCTTTGGGCTGCCCCAAGCAGGGCGCATTAAAGAGATTCTGGCTGTTAAAGGAACAAGGGAAGGACTGCACATCAACTTCCTGGGAGGCCAAGTGCCCTCAGGTTAAGATAAGGAGCCACGTGATGTGAAGAGCTGACTCATTGGAAAAGACCCTGATGCTGGGAAAGAGTGAAGACAAAAGGAGAAGGCGGCAACAGACGATGAGATGCTTGGATGGCATCATCAACTCAATGGACATGTTGTCACTGTTCAGTTGCTCAGTCATGTCTGACTCTTTGCGACCCCATGGACTGCAGCACGCCAGGCCTCCCTGCCCTTCACCATCTCCTGGAGCTTGCTCAAACTCATGTCAGTGATGCCATCCAACCATCTCATCCTCTGTTGTCCCCTTCTCCTGCCTTCAATCTTTCCCAGAATCAAGGCCTTTTCTAATGAGTCAGTTCTTCGCATCAGGTGGCCAAAGTGTTGGAGCTTCAGCTTCAGCATCAGTCCTTCCAATGAACATTCAGGAATGAGTTTGAACAAACTCCTGGAGACAGTGAAGCACAGGGGAGCCTGCAGTCCATGGGGTTGCAAAGAGTCGGACATGACTTAGCGACTGAACAACCACAACCACAAAAGCCCCTGTAACAGGGGCTTCCTGTTACAGGAGCAGGCATGTAAGTTTCCCAGATGGATGTCTGCTCAGCTATCCCTTCTTGTTGCCGTCTACAGCTGGCCAAGGGGTCTCTTCATGAAGTCTCTAGTTAATCACTGTCATTGATGAATATTCCCTTCTCTTCCCCACTTCTCTCCTTCCCTCCCTCATTCCTGAAACCAAACAGGACCCAGTGGGGTTCCAGGGCACAAAAGGCTGTCTGTGTTCCCCATTCCTTGATTACAGGAAATCGGCTTCATTCAGCCTCCAAGACTTTCCCTGAGTTCCAACAGGCAGGTTCAAACAGTTGGTAATTAAGGAAGGGAGGGGATGCAGGGAACAAAGCAGCAGCAGCAGCTAAGAAACAGCAGGGCAACCTTGCTGGGTAGGGTCTTGGCTCCTCCTTAACGGATACACATAATAATATCCTTGAGTTGTTCTGCAGATTCTGAAACCCCCACCAGGTGGGAGAAGTTAACGGCCTGCTGCCCACCAGCACACAGACCCCAGACCAGTTGGAAACGGAGGACTGGTGATGCTGACTTCCACTTGCTTCACCACCAACCAATCAAAAGAATGTCCAGGAGCTAGTCAAGCTCTCCTCCTCTTTGAACCATTATCGTAAAACTCCTCACCACCCTCTCCAGGTCAGGACACACAGTTTTGAAGGCAGTAGCCTTCTGTGGTTCCCTTGGCCTGACAAAGCAATAAAGCTATTCTTTTCTATTTCATCCAAAACTCTCTGAGATTTAATTCGGTGTCAAGGTACACAGAATGGATTAAGCATCCATTCCTTCCTTCATGCCTTCATCGTCCCTCCCTTTTATTTTGTAAGCTCCTTCTGAAGAAGCCTACCCCAAATCCTCCTGGGCATACTAGCAATCAAGTAACTTGGATCACAGATATGAAGGAAAAAAAATACACTCACCATAGCTAAAACACAAGCTCCATGCAGGCAGTGTTTTTCATCTGTTCTGCTCTTGGATTTAGGAAACTGCCTAGCACAGCAATGTATCAGCTACCTAATACCATGCCTGGACATGCTTTGATGATGAATAGATGTCAGTCTCCTTTAAAAGGACCATAACCCTGTCCTTTATCAAAGCATGTTGCTCAAGATTTGCAGAAAAACAGTGTGCAAATAATACATGAGATCTCAATCAGCTTTATAAAAGCAACTGCTACACTCATACTCAGAAGATGCTATCCTGACCCAAAAATAGCAACCAGACTTGGAATACGTGTGATTCTGATGAAAAGGGAGATGATTTGGGTAAATGCACTGCGCTGGGAATTATCACCCACCCTCATTCGCTTAAATTCACCTTATTGCTGCACAGTATCAGGGTTTGGAGATTGGTTTCTTGTTCTCAGAGAAGTTGAGCTCAAATTCCCCCCACCCCAGACAGGTGGTACCCATCTGTACCCATCAGTAAAAGGTATTTGGTCACGTTCCTCCTTGCACACAGCCCCACATGGAGCTCCCTAGCAACCCAGCAAATCTGTCTTTTGCAATGAATGTGTGCAACAAGGAACACTGGGAAACAGCAATCTTTATAATCCCTACCTTGCCTGACAGCTGCACCTTCTGTGTTTCTTCCCGTCTCCATGAGAGGACTTCCCCTCTATGGTTGGCTCAGGACAGTGTGGCTCTCTTGTCTTGCAACTAAGACAAATGGTCAAATTCAAGGGCAAAAAGCCACAACTGTTTGTCAAGCTTCCTTTAGACTCCAGTGGGATGGTAGGAGCTGATTTATTTATTTTTACTTGCCTACCGTGTGTGCTGGCTTATAGAGCATGGTTAACTGCATTTGCAAAGTGTATACTTAGGTGATTAGGATACAGGTTAAACAAAGCCAAAATGGCTTTATCCTTGAACCATGTAAAGAGAATGTAATGTGCTGTGCTAAGTCGCTCCATTGTGTCTGACTCTTTGTGACTCCATGAACTGCCGCCCGCCAGGCTCCTCTCTGTCCATGGGATTTCCCAGGCCAGAATACTGGAATGGGCTGCCATTCCCTCCTCCAGGAGATCGTCCAGACCCAGGGATTGAACTCAAATCCTGTGTTTCCTGCCTTGCAAGCAGATTTTCTTACCCACTGAGCCATCAGACTTTCCTATATGTTGCCTATAGCCTAAAATAGACAGGATTGCCCATTCTCAAGGCTCTGATCTTTAAGGGTGTAACACTTTTCCATTCATATGGAGATAAAAAGTTGCAAAACAGAGAATAACATTTGTCTTGTTGGAGGTTTACAGGAATATAGTGATCAGATCTACATGGAGAGTTACAAGAACAAAGGATTCTGACATCAAGAAGCTTGCAACAACCGACCAAGCGCCTCCTTCACCTTGCCTTTAAAAATGCTTTGCTGAAGCCCTTTAGAGATTTCAGGGTGTTTTGAGTCACCCATCTCCTTGCATTGCCCTGCAGGCCAATAAACCTTTCCTGCCCCCAAACTCTGACATTTAGGTATTGTTTGGTCTCACTGTACTTTGGTCACATGAACTTGGGTTTGGTAACAAGAAGACATCTTAATTATGTGTTTACATTACAGCATGACTTCTCTCTTTTGCCGAAAGTTATGTCACCTATCAATACCCCAGATCGGGAGTTTGGACACAGGAAGTGGGCAATACATCTTTAATAAATCCAATGCAAAAGGCCAAGGGGAAACTCACAATGTCCTGTCCATTACCAAAACAGATTAAATCGATGCTAATAAAAGTCATTCACCTGTCACCCTGTCCAATATTTGTAAATGCCTCTTTGTTAATTAAAGAACAATGTTTGAAAGAAAAGACACCAAATTAGAGGCATTTCTGGACCCCAACGCTGGAGTTTGATTTTTTTTCCTAGTTGAACTTCAAGTTAATAAGCATGTAAACAGACCATCAATGGCAAACAATGGAAAGTACTCAGGCTGCTTTGTGGATACCAAATAAATCCTTAGTTCTTGGCATGAGGGAGACAAGGGAGGGGAAAAAAAAGCACAGGTTCATTATACTGGAAAGGTTCCCTCTTTAACCTGCTCCAGCATGAATCAAAGTGAAAAATCTGGTATCACTGCAATGAAAATTGGATTTAGCTCATAAGCTAAAAATGAGTTTCTCTCCAAGAAAACAGGGCCTGAGCTTCTGGAGCAAATGCCAATTGCACATCTTGTTGACACTTCGACATCCGCAGCCCACCCACTCCCAACCTTCAACTAGATTTATATCCAGAGCAGAGAGGGACAAGGTTAGCAGAGCAACCGTCTCGGCTCCCAGGAATAAGGCGTTCTCCACCGCGGAACTCAATGAAACGGAAACTTCAGGGATGTAACCAGAGGCATGCTGTGATGTGTGCAAGTATCAAGGCAGATCAACATTTTTAAACGGAAGATGTGTGGGTGTATCAACCAGACAAATGGGCCATTTACCAAAGTGTCAACTGCTTATTGCCTGTCTCCCCGCAAGACAGAGGCCCCCAGCTCCCACCTCCGGGGAGCTCCGGGTTCAGTGTATTTACAGTGGTGAACGCACGATCCCTTCCCTCTGTCTCTTTTACGAATGTGGTGCTTACCTTCGAAAATAAACACAAATGAGATCATCTCAGCAAGCCCGGGAATCCCAAGAGAAGGAACACAACAAAACCAGGGGAAAATACTTGAGGGTTATAAACTGCATATTAAAGTTTTAGAGCTCTGGGAGAGATGGAAGAACAGCAGATGCAAAACCCGACAGGGGGCAGACTCTGCATCAAAACCATGAAAACATACCACTGCTTTAACGGGCAATTATTCCTTGCATTTGTGCATGGGTTTCAATTTGCACGAGGTTGCCAGATGCCCTGAAAAGGGGTGCTGTTAGGATGGAGGGGGTGGGGGAAGCTCTCTCTTTGTCTGTTCTTCCTCTTCTCTGCTTCGTGAATGCCACCTTCCCCTCCCCCACCCCTGAAAGGTTTTAAGACAGACATGCTCATGCTCATTTGGGGGTTGAATTGTTCCGTGGGTAATTTACGGTAGGAAATATTCACTTACACAATGCTGGGGGTACGGATGCGGTTTCAACAGCAGGTTCACGGTTCTGCAGGATTCCCCTCGAGGGAACTCCCGTTCCATGAGCTGGACCATAAATTAAGAAGTGGCATAATAGGTAACATACCGAGGTGAAATAAACAACCAGGATAGCTCAATTTCACAGGCAGAGCACAATGTGATAAACATCACAATGCATCGTCCAAAAAAGCCCGCATAAAAACCTGATGACTTTTTTTCCACATGGCAAAAAAATGTTCGCGCAATTTGCAGGACAGATCTCAAAGAAAGATACATCAAATTGGTTTGTAACACAGAATGTATACACAGTGAGGTCACTGTCTTTAAATAAAATTAAATGGAAAACAACACGACAGACCATATTCGGTTCTAGGTCAAAATAAAAATGGAAAGGCTTTCAATTTTGTTAAAATTCAGTGATTTCCAGGTTTAGGAGTAAGAAGGGAGTCTTGCACTCAGGCAGTCATTGACAAAAAAGACCAAAAGGGCCACTTAATTTGCTGGACTCTCTGGTTTTCATACACATGTGTATTCATCCCTGAAACTCACATTTGGGATCGGCTCTTGTTTCATTTTAAAATGCATGCTGATATTAAACACTGCTGTTTAGAAGTGAATAAATCTATGTTTTGGACAAACAGTTTCTTACAGGACATCCTCATTTGAAATGCATTGAATAGGAAAACAAAAATTTCTAATTAATGTACAAGTCTAATCACCATTCTCCACATGGAAGAGTAATTTTTCACTGTTCATTTGCTCGGTTTAATCTCAAAACTGACATAACAGAAACGCAATGTCCTATAAATCTCCGCTCATTTGTTTCTTTAATATTCATATTCCATTGAACTGCAGCTGCTTGTTGGTGCAGTCTATTACAACTTGCAAAAGTGTCGATAAAAATATTATGAAAGGCAAGATGTGTTTCTTGCCGGCTGCACGTGCCATTTATTTGGAGAAAGACAATAAATGGCTCGAGGATGCCCCCCCCACTACCCCCGCCTGCTGTTTGGTGGGTGATTAGTGATTAATTACCTGGCAGCAAATTGACATGGCACAAGGAAATTGACACAGCCCTGATTAATTAACTTTTTATGGGCGGCAGTTACTCACAAAACATTGCGCACCATAATTGAATCTCTTTACATAACGTCATGCTACAAAAGTTTTAGTCAAATTCAAATTAGCCAGAAGTTTTTAGGCCGTTACAAGTCCGAGGAGGATGTGTGGAAAGAACTGGCAAGAACTTGGAGAGAGATGTACATTTTTGAAAGGAAAAAAAAAGAAAAAAAAATGACGGGGATATTGTGCTGGCTTGATTGCCAAAGATGAATTTATTAACCTAAATCTTCACTGTCTGAGACGGACAGACCTCACTTCCTCCAGCCTCCTGTGACCCCTGCGTCTCACTGATAGAGTCTCGCCTCTGTCCAGACTCTAAACGTCGACTCCCTAATCTAATTCTTGGTTCCAGCCTCACCTCCTCCTTCAAAGGTTTTTCCTCTCAATTTTACCCCACATTTCTTGATGCCACCACTGCCAACACCATACCACGCCTTTTCCCCTCCTCACCTACCATCTCGTTCCTACCATTTCATATGATTGCACTCTCCTTATCGAGCTCTCTCTTGAGGGGTCCTGAGGACTTTATCTTTGTTCAGACTGTGTCTCCAGTACCCAGAGGATGACCTGGCCCCAGGTACACACTGAGATGTCTATTGATTATATCATCAGATAAACTCAGAATGCCATAGTAGTTCTGTTATGGAGGAAAGATGAGTGACAGTCCTTGACCCTGTGAGAGCTGCTGCTTCAGAAGGATGTCTATTTTAACAGAAATTTAATGAGGACATCAGTGATGAGACACTCTGGACCTCACGTGTCTCAAAGTTCAGGCAGTGATAACTGGAATCGTTAAAAGTGGCGACTACGGTTGGCATAATTCCATCCTCTTGGACTCATGATCAGAATGATGAGATTTTACTGTATGATGAGACAGTTACTAGTCACTAACACTTGCTAATGGCCAGACCCACAGATGAACTCACAAAACTCTTCACAGAACCACACGAATCAGGTCTTAACTGTCATCTTCACTTTCCTGGGGAGGAAAGGTGAACAGAGAGCAGCTCAGAAACTCTCCAGTGATCTGAACCCAGACAGCTTGACACCAGACCCTGAGAGCTTATGTACTGCAGGAGGCGCTGGAACAAAGACATCCTTTGTCAGTTTTAGGCAAAAACTTTCCACTTCCACTTTCTCCATGTGTGTACGTGCTAAGTTGCTTCAGTCGGTGCCTGACTCTTTGTGACCCTATGGACAGTAGCCCATCAGGCTCCTCTGTCCATGGGATTTCCCAGGCAAGAATACCGGAGTGGATTTCCATACCCTCCTCCAGGAGATCTTCCCCACCCAGGGACTGAACCCATGTCTCGTGCATCTCCTGCACTGGCAGGCAGGATCTTTACCACTAGCGCCACCTGGGAAGCCCCCCTAAGCTGCTTTCAGGCCTTCCATTTTCACTTTCCTCCTATTGACTGGACAAGCGGCTCCATCACCTCCCTTAATCCATACCACATCTGAGAGAAGCAGCCCTGATTCAACATGGACTGAATTAATTTGCAGGGGGAATCTGTCGACAAGTCTCCCTGAGACCTTGCTGCAGGCCAGGGCGTGGAAAAGAGGGGGGCAGGTGACATTTCTTCCATTCTATATTTATTTTCAGGCTTTCCTCATCGCTCAGTTGGTAAAGAATCTGCCTGCAATGCAGGAGACCCGGTTTGATCCCTGGGTCGGGAAGATCTGCTGGAGAAGGGATAGGCCACCCACTCCAGTATTCTTGGGCTTCTCTTGTGACTCAGCTGCTAAGAATCCACCTTCAATGAGGAAGATCTGGGTTTGATCCCTGGGTTGGGAAGATCCCCTAGAGAAGGGAAAAGCTTCCCACTCCAGTATTTTGGCCTGGAGAATTCCATGGACTGTACAGTCCATGGGGTCGCAAAGAGTCAGACATGACTGAGCAACTCACTTTCTCAAATGTCACTTGACTCACAGCTTAGTTAGAAATAGTCTCTTCCTTGGAAAGAAATGAGTCATCTAGGTAAAAAAATATGCATTAAAGCATGTAATGCCGATACAGGGATGCATTCTGAGCAGTGAGTTTGGTGTCCCCAAAGCAGCATGTTTCTGAACTTAACAAATTTAAGAAGTTTCAACAAACCTCCCCACAACCCCACAATGCTCACACACTTGAATATTCTTTCAACCCTTAGGTCTCTGGGATTTTGAATGAGGACAGCAGCCTTGGATATTATCTAATTACCTCAATTCCTGCTTATGCCCTGAATGTAGGGGCTGGTCGTCTCTTTTCTCCCAGGTTACAAATGGGCAGATTAATCCAACAGACATGTGCGGAGGGCCAAGGCTGCTAAAATGTGCAGTGAGAAGCTTTTTCTGTGCTAAAGAACTTCTTGTGTTCCATCTACTTACAGGTACTGACATCACCCTCCTGGGCAAGGGTTTTGTAGCACTTCATTCAGTGAAAACAAAACCAAAAACAAAACAAGAATGCATTTCCATCTTGGAGTGTTTGACTTGGCAGGATCTCGGAAGGCATCTGCAAAAGTGCTTTCTGTCCTTAGAAGGAACCTGGGGAGACAAAGCCCTGAGATGCTGAGACCTACTGTAACTCGGATGAAGCGATTTACCAGCATCTATTCCTCTGACAAAACCTGTATTGGTGTCAATGTAGCTTTTTGCAGGCAGCCGCAGAGGGGAAAAAAAAAAGGCTAATAATTTATATAAATAATTACTTTATCGAGTGCATACACACAGTAAAGGTTCAATTGTTAAATCATTCATGATCTAGCTAACAGCTGGCTGAAACAGCAAGCTCGGTGAATTGCCTCTCCAGGTAGGAAGCGGGGCAAGTGAGATAAATGAGCTCCCTTATGCTGGGCTGAATTTCCCATGGTTCTTTGGGGCTGCTGCGGCTCCATGAACGCGAGGCCCTAGATGGGGGTTGATGGGGACTTGCAGGATGGAAATGTGATGCAAAGCATCGTTCATTTCAATGACAGCCATCACTGTGATGTCAAACCCCATCTGAGTTTGAGAACCACCGTCCAGACTTGAAAACTGAGTCCTATCCTTTGTGCAACATTCCCAAACAAACCCAGAGGTTTACAGGTGCTCTCTGGACCTGGAATCACCCATCTGATCTCCCAACTGGAGACCTCCCCAATATGCCCACCTAGACCAGGTCAAAGGAGGACCATTCAGATGTGGTCCAGTTGTCCAGGCACTAGACTGACATAAACCTTCCAAGCCAGCTTTGTTGGTGAACTTTCAAAAGCACCTGGAGAAGATCTCATCTAAGAATGAAAAGGAAAGAAGAGCCATTTGTTTGAGGAGCTACAATGCCTCAAGCAACCCAAAAACTTTTAAAACAAGGATGTCACTTAATGCTCACAGGTAAGCAGGTATTTAGGCTTCCCCAGTGGCTCAGCAGTAAAGAACCCACCTGCAATGCAGGAGACCCAGAAGACATGGTTTCAGAGACACGGGTTCGATCCCTGGGTCGGGAAGATCCCCTGGAGGAGGAAATGGCAACCCACTCCAGTATTCTTGTCTGGAGAATCCCAGGGACTGAGGAGCCTGGAGGATTACAGTCCATGGGGTCAGACGGGACTAAAGCGACTTAGCACACATTGAACACCGAATTCTCCAGTAGCAGTAAAAGAGCTCTTGGCAGGTCACTGCTTTTACATGAATGAACACATGATTTAAGACAATGGTGTTTTGGAGTTCCTCATGAAGCAAGTGTTAAAACAACTGTATTTAAAGGACCTATGCCAGGTTCAGTTTCCTTTCATGCATCTTTGCTGTGTGTGGGGAAATCTGCTTTTGAAGAGAAATAACGCAAGGGAAGGAGGGGACCACTTCTCTGTGGTTGGACACATTTCTATGCAAGAAATACCAAGCATCCCCACCGCAGGGCTTGAGTGTCCTTGGTGGTTCTTGTTGTTTAGTGGCTAAGTGTGTTGGACTCTCTGCGACCCCATGGTCTGTAGCCTGCCAGGCTCCTCTGTCCATGGGATTCTCCAGGCAAGAATACTGGAGTGGGTTGCCATGCCCTCCTCCAGGGGATCTTTCCACCCAGGGATCAAACCCACACCTCTTTTACCTGCATTGACAGACTGGTTCGTTGCCACTAGTACCACCTGGGAAGCCCCTCTAGGTGATTCTTCCTTCCCTCCTAAGCTGCTCACTCCCAGCTCTGCAGACTGGGAGCGCTTGGCTTCACTTACAAAGCCAGGTTCCCTAAACACATACACCTGCACCAGTGTATCAGGCCGCACCACTTTACTTTCCAGGAATCAAACAAGATCCTAGCTCTGAACTCGGTATAGGTATTCTTTTTTTCCATTTTAAATCCACATTAGAGAAAGACAAAGATCATATGATATCACTTGCATGTGGAATCTAAAAAAATGATATAAACGAATTTATTTACAAAACAGAAACAGATGCACAGACATAGAATATAAACTTACAGTTACTAAAGTGGCAAGGTGGAGTATAAAATTGAGGTTTAGGATTAATATATATACACTACTATACAGGGCTTCCCTGATGGCTCAGAGGGTAAAGAAGCTCCCTGCAAAGCAGAAGACCTGGGTTCGATCCCTGCGTCGGGAAGATCCCCTGGAGAATGGAATGGCTACCCACTCCAGTATTCTTGTCTGGAGAATTTCATGGATAGAAGAGCCTGGTAAGGTACAGTTCATGGGGTCACAAAGAGTTGGACACGACTGAGTGACTAACACTTTCACTTTCACCACTATACATAAAAGATAATCGACAAGGAGCCTCTGGCCTCTGCTCGGGGCTGGGGGAAGGAGAACACAGTCATGGTCAAGGACTTCCATGCGGGCTCTGCACCAGGCTGTGTGTGGGTGCACATAAGAAAAAATACTGTCAGAGCTATCAGAGGACCTGGGGTTTCCAGGGAATTCCCCCGGAATGACTGCCTCCCTGTCTTTCAGAAACATCTCATCTCGGCCTCGTTCTCTGGCTGTGCAGGCAGGAGGATCCCAGGGCAACGTAGTTTATTGTTTTAATATTTGTCTGACACAAAGCAAAGTATTCTCCAGTGATTCCTTATCTGTCACATGTATTTCTGTGCAAGAAATATCAAGACAAATAAGATGTTTGGGGGCACACCACCGGATGGTAGTTTTTTTGCAACTGGCAGCCTATTGCAGAAGTGAGACCCCCATCTGAAAAAGACAAAAGCCCTCTTCTGCATGGAGATTAATAAGCAAAGTGCTGGGAGAGCAGTTGGCTTCTCCTTTGCTGAGTTTTCCCTGTGAACAACTGAGGGTGTTCAACTAGTGTGTTTTAAGAATTTTCTTGGAACTGATTAAAAAAAAAAATAAAAAATGAACACAACAGTAACAACCAAGTGGCCTGTGATCGTGAGTCAGCTGGAGTGATCACAGATGTCAGTAAAGGAGCTAGCCCGGTTGGGGTTCAGGGGTGGGGCAAGGATTGAAAATGCAAGTGAATTACTGTGTGTGTATGTGTGTGTGTGGGCGTGCTCAGTCATGTTCAACTCTTTGTTCATGTTCAACTCTGTAGCCCGCCAGGCTTCTCTGTCCATGGGATTTTCCAGGCAAGAATACTGGAGTGGGTTGACATTTCCTCCTCTAGGTTATTTTCCCGACCCAGGAATCAAACCTCTGTCTCCTGCATGACAGGCAGATTCTTTACCATCTGAACCACCAAGGAAGCCCTAGAGAAGGTCAAAGCTCCAAAAGCGGGGCTCCAAATCCAGATGTATTCCTTTATTGTTTATTGTGAGGGCAAAACTAAGTCAATGCATTGTATCTAGACTGAATGTATATACGGATCTTATTTTACTATGGATCAGGAGAAGGGGATTCTCTTTCTGTGCCTACCTAACATTATTTGTTTTAAAATGTGATCATTGGTACAAAAGGCAAAAGAGACACAAGAGTTCACTTCAGAAGGAAGTCTCCTTTTACCACCGCCTCAGTAGCCAGCTGCCCTGGGTCCTGACATATCAGAGGAGAATGATGGCCTGATGAAGGATATGATAAACTGTGGCCCTCTGGGCCATCTGGCACAAAGACTGTTTCTGTAAATAAACTGTTATGGGAAGCCTAGTCACACCCATCCATTTATGTATCATCTGTGGCTACTCTCAAACTATGAGGACCAAACTGAGTAGTTACAATGGAGACTAGATAAGCCATGAGGATGGAAATATTGACTATCTGACTTTTCAAAGAATAGTTTTGTCAGAGATCAGACAGAGAAAAAAGGACTCTCCAGGGATCTTGGGATGGAAAGGAGAGAGCCCAACCTCAGAGCTTGAATGCTGAAGATGGAGAGCTGTCTAGAAGGTCCATCTGATGTCTCTCTGCTCAGACTTTTCCAGGAACAGAACAAGGAATCTCTGGTGTGTAAGTTTAGAGTGGGAAAGATGGAAAACTCAGGATTCAGTCAGACTGGTTCATCCTTGATCCAGCTGAATGACCACAGCCAAGTTCTTCAATCTCTTGAAGCCTAAATTTTCTCATGTGAGAAGGGGGCATAATAATCACACTTACGGCATAGATGTCCTGTATTAAGTGAGAACGTTCATATGAAGGGCTTAGGTGGCATTAGTGGTAAAGAATCCACATGCCAATACAGGAGATGTAAGAGACGTAGATTCAATCCCTGGGTTGGGAAGGTCCTCTGGAGGAGGGCATGGAAACCCAATCCAGTATTCTTGCCTGGAGAATCCCATGGACAGAGGAGCCTAGCAGACTACAGTCCATAGGGTGCCAAAGAATCAGACATGACTGAAGTGACTTAGCACAGTAGAATGTCTAACATATAGTAAGCACTCAAAAACTATTGACTATTATCATTATCATTATTATCTTTTATTTCAGGGCTGGAACTAGGACTCACCTTGGGCTTAAAAATGTAATGGGGACACAGTCCCCAAAACCTCAGTAATTAGGATCGATCATATTTTCATGCAATTTTTTAAAAAAATTAAATGATTATTAATCAATTTGTGATAAACAGACTCAAAATTTAAATAAAGAAGTGCTTGGCTGTGCCATATTGGATCCTACATGGAAAGAAAACTGAATAATATTCATCTTGTTTTTATGGAAAATTTTGATATTTTGCTGATCTTGGATCTTTTTCCACTCATTTCCTTTTTTAAAAAAAAACTATTGCTTTAAAATGGTATTTATCTTGATGATTGAGTTTTGTTTTGCTTTTAATGTTTATTAATTTGGCTGCACTAGGTCTCAATTGCAGCATGTGAAATTTTAGTTATGGCATGTGGGATCTGCTTCCCTGGTGGCTCAGAGGGTAAAGCATCTGCCTGCAATGCAGGAGACTTGGGTTCGATCCCTGGGTCAGGAAGATCACTTGGAGAAGGAAATGGCAACTCACTCCAGTACTCTTGCCTGGAAAATCTCATGGACAGAGAAGCCTGGTAGGCTACAGTCCATGGGGTCGCAAAGAGTCGGACACAACTGAGCGACTTCACTTTCTTTAACTTTGTGGGATCTAGTTCCCTGACCAGGGAGAGAACCCAGGACTTCTGCATTGGGAGCAAGGAGTCTTAAACACTCGACCCACTAGGGAAGTCCTTGATGACTGAATTTCTTGGTGCTTCTTTAAATTTTGTCCAAAGACAAAATTCACTGGCCTCGCCCCAGTACTGATTATTATTCTTTTAAGTGATTCCTCCAGAAATCATTAGAAAAAGCCTCTCAGAGGTCACCAGGAAGGTGTGAGTTACTGAAAAGAGAGAGAAAGAAGGGCATGGTTCTTTAAACCAATGTTATCAGTTGTACAATGACCTGTTCGGGCACCTTCTATTAACTGAATTCTACCTACTGACATTTTCTATGTTGGGCAGAAGAATGAGGAAGCCATCAATTAATTTAGGCTGTTACTTTAATTACAGAAAGCAATGGAAATTTTATCAATTACATGAAAGTAGAACAGGGCAGGCCTGATTTATGTTTGTTTCTGCCACTTAAACCATTGCTTTATGAATTCCACACAACTACTGCCATAAAATCTGCAATCAATACATCAATTAAAACTTTGCCACTACCACTTGCCCTTGAGTTTCATAAAAGTTAATCAAGGAGGAGATGCCTTTGCATTTTGATAACATCTACGTCCTTGAGCATTTACCTAGGATATAATTTTTTTTTTTCCTGTTGCCAGGGATGAAAATTTCAGTACGCAGATTCCTTAAAAAACCAGGAATAAAACTACCATATGACCCATCAATCCCACTACTGGGCATATACCCTGAGGAAACCATAATTGAAAAAGACACATCTACCCCAATGTTCATTTTAGCACTATTTAGAATAGCCAGTCATGGAAGCAACCTTGATGTCCATCGACAGATGAATGGATAAGGAAGTTGTGGTACAGGAACACAAATGGAATATTACTCAGCTATAAAAAGGACACATTTGAGTCAGTTCTGATGAGGTGGGTGAACACAGAGCCTATTATACAGAGTGAAGTAAGGCAGAAAGAGAAAGATAAATATTGCATATCAATGCATATGGATATTTCATATCAAAATATGGAATCTAGAAAGATGGTACTCACAATCCTAGTAGCAGGGCAGCAAAGGAGACACAGATATAAAGAACAAACTTTTGGACACAGTGAGGGAAAGAGAGGTCGGGATGATTTGAGAGAATAGCATTGAAACATTCACACTGCCATATGTAAAACAGATAGTCAGTGGGAGTTTGATGTGTGATGCAGTGGGCCCAAAGTTGGGGCTCTAGTCATCTAACATGATGTGTAAGCTGGTGACAAAAGAAAGGACAAATTCATTGACCTACAGAACTAAAAATGTAGAGTGGAATGCAAACAGAATCAACTGGCCAACATAGGAATTAAGTTTGCAACATTTACATTATTCATAGGTAATGTACCTCACAAATAATTACTTCGTTTGTAACATTTACATTATTCATAGGTAATGTACCTCACAAATAATTACTTCTTAGGCCTCCCTGGTAGTCCAGTGGTTAGGTCTCTGTGCTTCCAATGCAGGGTCTGTGGGTTCAATCCCTGACTGGGCGACCTAAGATCCCATATACCAAATAAATAAATAACAATTACCACTCAATGTGAAATAAAATGAGGGAAACTTGGCAGAGAAACGAGCAGATGTGCATTGGAAATCCACAAGAGGTAACACCCAAATGACAATTAAGTATGTGAAAGATGATGTTCCTCACTAAAAGAAAGGCAGAGGCAACTAGAGGAAACTCGATGCTATTTTTCACCCACCTGGTTTGCAAAATTATAGAAAAGAGCAAACGATGCAGGTGCTGGCAAGAATGCGGGATGAAGCTGACAATTGTATTTGGGAATCTCCATGTGGATTTGGAACACGGATGGGTATATCAGAGTATATGTAACGATAAGTGCTGCACCCTTCAGAGAGGCTAGAAAAGACGTAGCTTTTAAGTTTTTGGACAGAGATGACTGCATGAACTCTGGACCACTGACATAATGGAACAGCATGAAACTATCAAAAATGCTTAATGGGAGATAGTGAAAATGTGTTACTGTGTGTGAGTCTGTGCTCAGTTGTGTCCGACTTTTTGCGACCCCATAGACAGTAGCCTGCCAGGTTCCTCCCATCATGGGATTATCCCGGCAAGAATACTGGAATGGGTTGCCATTTCCTCCTCCAAGGGATCTTCCCGACCCAGGGACTGAACCCAGGTCTCCTGTATTACAAGTGGATTCTTCACCACTTGGGCCATGGGGGAAGCCCAAATGTGATACTAAATGACACAAAATGTAATCAACATGTGTAATGTGGATATAATATGAATGGTGCTGACTTCCTTCCTTTATTTCCCAGAGAAAGGCAATGCCAAAGAATGCTCAAACTACCGCACAATTGCACTCGTCTCACACGCTAGTAAAGTGATGCTCAAAAGTCCCCAAGCCAGGTTCCAATAATATGTGCAACATGAACTTCCAGATGTTCAAGCTGGTTTTAGAGAAGGCAGAGGAACCAGAGATCAAATTGCCAACATCTTCTGGATCATCGAAAAAGCAAGAGAGTTCCAGAAAAACATTTATTTCTGCTTTATTGACTATGTCAAAGCCTTTGACTGTGTGGATGACAATACACTGTGGAAAATTCAAAAGAGATGGGAATACGAGACCACCTGACCAGCCTCTTGAGAAATCTGTAGGCAGGTCAGGAAGCAACAGTTAGAAATGGACATGGAACAATAGACTGGTTCCAAATAGGGAAAGGAGTACATCAAGGCTTATATTGTCACCCTGCTTATTTAACTTATATGCAGAGTACATCATGAGAAATGCTGGACTGGATGAAGCACAAGCTGGAATCAAGACTTCTGGGAGAAACACCAATAAGCTCAGATATGCAGATAACACCACCCTTATGGCAGAAAGTGAAGAAGAACTAAAGAGCCTCTTGATGAAAGTGAAAGAGGAGAGTGAAAAAGTTGGCTTAAAGCTCAACATTCAGAAAACTAAGATCATGGCATCCAGTCCCATCACTTCATGGGAAATAAATGGGGAAACAGTGGAAACAGTGGCTGACTTTATTTTCTTGGGCTCCAAAATCACTGCAGATGGTGACTGCAGCCATGAAATTAAAAGACGCTTACTCCTTGGAAGGAAAGTTATGACCAACCTTGATAGCATATTAAAAAGCAGAGACATTACTTTGCCAAAGGTCTGTCTAGTCAAAGCTATGGTTTTTCCAGTGGTCATGTATGGATGTGAGTGTTGGACTATAAAGAAAGCTGAGTGCCGAAGAATTGATGCTTTTGAACTGTGGTGATGGAGAAGACTCTTGAGAGTCCCTTGGACTGCAAGGAGATCCAACCAGTCCATCGTAAGGAAATCAGTCCTGAATATTCATTGGAAGGACTGATACTGAAGCTGAAACTCCAATACTTTGTTCTCACTGGTGTATGTCCTTCTTTGCATTGTTATGGAGAAAATGTGGAAAGATAACTTACCAGAGGGTCAGATTACAGATTACTTGAAAGGCATGTGTTTGCAGACATATTGGGGGGATATTACTGTGTCATTCCATACAGATAAGTGTGTTTGTGTGTGTTTGCCTGCTTCCCTCATTACAGTGAATACACGCTACTTTTGTAATTTAAAATCTATTTATGAAACCAGAAAGACAAAGCAGGTGACATTGACCTGCTTCTGCACACATCTACCCCATGTGGAAATAGGAATCCATAAGAGCTGACTTTGCTAATCCATACTGGGAGTGGATGTTCCATTAGTCCCATTCACGGAACTAATGATTTACCTTGATATTTCAACTGAGAAAAATGGAAGTAATGTCTTAATTTGGAAGAAAGGTGACAGAATTTTTACCTTGCTATTTCTGCCTTAAGCCATCTTTTTTTCTTTCTTCAGGTTAGGATTAAGGATGCCTGAAGGTACACTAAATCAAAAGTAAATAAATTTAAGAGCTCCCAGGAACTGTTGAGCTGCAGTCTGTGGGGTCGCAAATAGTAGCACATGACTTTGCGGCTGAACGACAACAACTGTTGAATAATTTACTTGAAGAACTTTAGAAGGGGGAGGAATTTACCACTCACAGATGTTGGTGCTTGATTTACGCAGAGGGTTTGTAAATAGTTGAACATTACCATGATTTTAGATTCAGGCATTTTCTTGGATCAGATTTGTATATATGAATTATCTCCAATTTTCTCAAGTGTATAACTATTTAACAGAGAAGTACTTGGCTGTCAGTATATTTGATTTCATTAATATTTAATACATCTACTCAAATATAATTTATCTATATTTACCATTAGGAATGCAAGTGAGTGAAAGTCACTCAGTTGTGTCCAACTCTTTGGGACCACATGGACTATAGCCCACCAGACTCTCCTGTTCATGGGATTTCCCAGGCAAGAATACTGGAGTGGGTTGCCATTTCCTCCTCCAGGGAATCTTCCAGGGAATCAGGAATGGAACTTGAGTTGCCCACATTGCAGGCAGATTCCATTCTGTCTGAAAATCCACCAAGGAAGCCCTATATTGACCGTGACTTTGGATTATTTGATAAACACCAATGACCTCTCAGCCTAAAGCTGTTTTTGATGTAAGCAACCACCATATGCAGTGAGGATAATAATATACTTAGCGCCCTTCCCCAAACAGAAGGAGCCCCCAGACCCCTGGCCCTAGGAAGAGTGGGGCACAGATCAGGCCCTCAGCCCTGCCCCCACTTTCCCCAAACCTCTCTGTTGAGGGGTTGCATTGTTTGTTACACAAAGCAAAGCATGATGTTAATGAACTAATTGGTTATTTGAAAGTCACTAAAATAATTTTATGTAATTAAACTTAGTTGATTGAAAGTTAATTTTTTTAACTTTTTATTTTATATTAGGGTATAGCCGATGGACAAAGTTGTGATAGTTTCAGGAGGACAGCGAAGGGACTTGGCCACACATATGAATGTATTCATTCTCCCTTACATTCCCCTCCCATCTGCCACTTAACACTGAGCAGAATTCTCTGTGCTACATAGGTCCTTGTTGATTATCCATTTTAAAAATAGCAGTGTGTTTATGTCCATCCCAAACTCCCTAACTATCCTTTCCTCTCCAGCAACTGTAAGTTCGTTCTCTAAGTCCATGAGTTTCTTTCTGATTTGTGAGTAAGAAAGGTTAATATTTTAAGACAAAAATACTGATATTAAATGTTGTCCATTTGGTCCAAGGTGATCTTATCTAATTCTCCAGACTTTTGCTCAGACGTCACTTAAGTCTGATACACTATGGATGGAAGTGGTTTATTAGCACATGAAAAAGGAAGCATGACATTCTGGGACACAGCTTGAAGTGGGTTTCACACGAGGAGGATCAAGTTTGGGGAAAAGGAGGAAGTGCTGGACTCAGTGGGAGTGCGATGGAAGAAAATGTGGGATTGGATTGTGTGGATATTGAGCCCCGAGTGAAAATTGTTCTCTAAATGCTTTCAATGTCCTGGGACATATTATGAGGAGGAGGGTGGGGAGGGAAACCCATTATGCATAAATGCATCATAAAAAACAGATAACTTCGGTAGAATTGTTTTCATTACAGACTAATTCAACAGGGTTCCTTTAAAAAACCATCTCTCCTACTGCATTTAAGGGTGTTATTTACAGATGATTAGCTATGTGGCTAGGCAGAAGGACAATTTAAGCCTAAAACATCCAAGGCCAGCTAAAGATCCATAGAAAAAAGTACAAACTTGGGTGTAATCCTGGAAGTCCATAAACACACAGCATCCCATTGATAAAAGTGCGGTTTACACACACCTTGCTTTAGAAGCACAATTGTTCGATAAAAATGAGAAACACATGCATTTTCAAGTTGAAACACTGGTGTGGCCTAAAAAAAAATTGCTGAGACCTAAGGGAGCCTCAGCTTTGGGGGAAGAAGGCTGGATTCTTAGAGAAAGAAAGGCCACACTGTTCAGACCTCCAAGACGAGGCCCCTGACTCTCAGCCCTGCGGATGTCAGACCTGGAGTCAGGAAAAGAATCTTAGATGATGGTGCTTGGGTCCCCAGACTGTGTGTGTATCTGTCAGAATGAACTCTTAGTTTCTGGCTGAATTATTTATAGAAAATAGGGTGTGACTTTGTAACTAGAATGGACACCTTGATCTTGAAAAGAATATATAAATGAATGATTCAAAAAATCAGTTAACTGCAAACAGTCCAGCTCCAAGGCACTGTTGATTCTGAGAACTAGAACAGAAAGAAAAACCTCAGCAACATGTCTTAGGGAGGGATGGAATGTCTTTATATACTCAGAGCCACTGCCTCAAGATGGAAACTTGGAACTCAAGTGGAAAAGGAGGGGGGTCTCAGGGTTGGCTGTCCTTACAAAGTACCAACCGAAACAAACAAACAAACAATTGAGCTTGTTGATCTGAATACCTTCGCTGAAGGAATTGACAAGTGAAGATGCTTAAGGCAAGAAACTAGTTTTTGTTTGGCTTTGTTAGAGGGTAGTAGGATTAGCTGGACTTCCCATGTGGCTCAGTGGTAAAGAATCCACCTGTCAATGCAGGAGACCTGGGTTTGATCCGTGGTGAGGAAGATCTGCTGGAGGAGGAAATGACAACCTTTTCCAGTATTCTTGCCAGGAGAATCCCATGGATGGAGGAGTCTGGCGGGCTACAGTCCCTGGGGTCACAAAGAATCAGATATGATGGAGCGACTGAGCCTGCATGCAGTAGGATTAGCTATTTATTAATTGTTTTCTTTAAAATGATTATATACTAGGTATATGCAAGGACATTTATTTTCTTTAATATTTTTGAAAAATTGCTATCAACATAAGTACCCAACAATGCAGTGGGTGGATACATTAAAATATAATATCATTAAACAATAGATTATTATGAGGCCATTAACATATTTTCATAAAGGGCATATGACATGATAATAAGTGAAGATAATAGGATGAAAAATGTGTAGGTAATATGACGGATCGTGCAATTTAAAAATGAAGGGTCTTGGACACACATGATGCAGTTTCTATAATTATTATAAATTTTTTACTTTGAAACTCCAGGGGAAAAGAAGTCTCATTATAACCAGTGACATGATATTTCCATTTTGTATTTTCAATAATAAAACTGACCATTTAAATGAGAGATCAGCACACTTTTTTGTAAAGAGCTAGGCGGTCACTATTTTAGGCTTTTGTGGGACACCTATGTCTATCATCATATGGGCTCCCCAGGTGGTACTAGTGGTAAAGAATCCTCCTGCCAGTGCAGGAGACATAAGAGATGGGGGTTGATCCCTGGGTCAGGAATAACCCCTGGAGGAGGGCATGGCAACCCACTCCAGTATTCTTGCCTGGAAAATCCCATGGACAGAGGAGCCTGGCAGGTTACAGTCCATAGCGTTGCAGAGAGTCGGACACAACTGAGCTATCTTTTGTTTTTAAGTCTATCATATATTATTTTTTGCTTTTGCTTATTTTTTTAGTCCTTTGAAAAATCTAATAAGTCATTCTTGGTTTACCAGTATTACAAAAACAGGATGGGGGTTGGATTTGACTTTGAGGGTGTGGTTTGCTGATCTCCGATTTAGATGAATTTATGTCTAAATCATCTTTGCTACCTATTTATTAATTTGGAGAATTTGTTACATATTTTCATGTTTGACATTAATGACACACAGTTTCCTCAAGTCACTTAGCTATACCAATTCAAACTAGACCTTTCTTGGAGTTAATTTGTTTGCTTGTTTGATTTTCATTTCTATAAAGGAAACTGAAATATGCATATTACATAGAGAGCCACATTACCCAAAATGGTAGCTGTCAACCCATGGGGCTAGAGTAACATTAATTAAAATTTAATGAAATTTAAAATTCCATGCCTTGGTCCCACCCGCACCATGTACTGAATCATGCAGATATAGAACACTTCATTTTAGACAGTTCTATAGGACAACAATGTTAGAGAAAACCACAAATAATATACCGTATCTTATGGTAAGTTTTGGGTCACCCTCTTTCTTACTGAAAATAAAATTTATACAGAAGGAGAAATAGGTTCCATGGGAAGATGATAAGATTTAGCATCAAATGGAGCCAGAAAAACAGACAATGGTTGAAAAATCTCCCCAAGATCAAAAAAACGCGTCTACCATATCCTGGCTGTGTGATATCCTGGCTGTGTGATCCTGGGCAAATCACTCCACTTCTCATTGCCCTCCACCTCCTCAGCTGAAAAGCAAACAGGGTAATACCTACCTGGTGCAGACTCTGAGGGTTAAACAAGGTTGAGCCTGTGAAAATGTGCAGTGGCTTTCTAGTTCTAGGAGATACATGCATTACACTGGCAATGGGACAATATTCATAAATTCAGGAAGAACCATTTCTTGCCAATATGGTTAGATCTGGGCTTCTCAGGGAACACAGAAAAATACCTTCCATTTAAGGAGTGTCAAAGCTTCTGCTGAAGATTACACTCTGCTTGGGAGAAACAACTGGGGTGCCCCTACGCCCCGATGCCTTCAGGGACCCTTGGGTTTGACTTCCTGGGGACTGTTTCTAACCTTTGCCCTGACAGCAAAGAATTTGGTTTGTCTCAGCCTTTGGGAACTGAGATGCTTGACCTTGGTACCTGGTAAAGATTCCCCTCAGTCTCTCATCCTTCTAATTACCCAGAGCTGTTGCCCCTGACCCCCACCCGTCCCTTCCTCTAGCTGATCTCAGAAGCAACCCACCTCCCCTCCGGCCCCCAGACTCACTCTTGACCATCTATCCCGGTGGGGACCCATCGGGAAGTTACGGAGATTCCATCGGGTGTAGACACATTGTATGAAAGAGATGGGAAGGTCTTTCCTGGCTGTGCCAAGGGACTGTGAGGAGGGGCCAGCCAGCTGGAGAACCACAGTGGACTCAGCGAGACCCTGAATTCCTCAACCTGCTCTGAGAATTGGGGTGGGAGTGGGGCACATCTCCTCCCTAGAGGACCCATCCCCGGCAGAGGAATCCTTGGTCTTTCCTTGCCAGCACTGTGACCTCTTCTTCCACATTTATTTTTTGGTCTCCTCCTTCTAGGAATTCGTGGCTATAATCATATCTGTTAAAGTGCTTTGAAACTATTATTCCCTCCACCACCCCCCCTCCCCAGTTAAATGGGGGAGAACCACATGTTCCTCTCATTTCATCCTGTTCAATGGAATCACAAAGAATAACACAGCTTTGCAAACAAGTCTCCGGCCACAGGCCAGTGATATTTCCCACCATGAGAACACCGTACCACAAGCAACAACCAAGCACCTGTTGCGAGGCTAGGGCGCCACTTGGATGGCCTGCATATCTGATGTCAGTTATTTTCATTTACATTTGCAAAGCTGTGATAGAAGGCGGGCAACCAGCTATGCCCTCCCTCCCACCCCCCTACCCCCAACCCAAAGCCCTGCGTCCCATCCATTGGTCCCCGTCCTGACAAGGGTCTAACAAAGAATGGCTGGGGCAAGGATTCGGGGGTAATGAGCAGAGGGGGTAGATGCTAAGGCAACAGGGAAAAACGAAGACATGCTTGTGAGGATCAGCTTCACCTCGCAGAAAGCCACAAGGGAGGGTGGTGCAGAGGGAGGGGGAGAGAACTTACATGGGAGGGAAGGTGATCAGACTCAGATTTATATCACAAAACAAAAAGAGCCACGCGGATGGGCTTACTTGCGGAAGTATATACAAGTGAACTGGGGGCACTGTACATAGAAGATCCCTCCTGGTTTGCCTGGCACAACAGCACGGTGCCTACGGGAGAGAGAGAGAGAGATGGTGTCTGGTCTGGGAACAGGCACGCCCGCTACACCTGGGAGCCACGGCAACACACACGAGAGAGGCAGAAAAATGCAAACACAGCCACACCCCCGGGCGCAGGATGGGGACACCCAAGGAAGCCCCCTGCCTTAGTCAGAGGGGGTTGGTAGGAGCCCACCGCCCAGCCCATCACATGCTTGGCTTTTCTGTTTCACATGGGGTTTGGTGGTGGAGCCTGGTTGCAGATCAGGTATGGAGGCAGCATGGCATACTCAAAAGGGAGCTTTAGAAATATCGGAGATGGGACTTCCCTGGTAGTCCAGTGGTTAGGACTTTGCCCCCTAGTGCAGGGGGTATGGGTTCGATCCCTGGTCAGGGAGTTAAGATCCCACACGGCTCAGGGCCAAAAAAATCCAAAACATAAACAACAGAAGCAATATTTCAACAAATTCAATAGATACTTTAGAAACGGTCCACATCCAAAAAACAAAAGAATGAAATATTGGAGAGACGTGGACAACAAGCTTGATGCAGATATTAGTTAGCTGTGTGATCTCAGTAAGTCACTGTACCTCTCTGTGCCTCAGGATTCCCATCTGGAAAATGAGGGTGAATATACCTACCTCCAGGAAGGGTTATGAATTGTATGTACTACTGGAGATGTGCTCAACTGAATAAGTGGTAAGCACATGCATCGATTTATTTAAAGAAAAATTTTCCTCTTCCCCCCATTTTCGTTTTCTCTGAATCAGTTCTTCAGAGGAAAAGGAGAAGTAAGGCAGGGGAAGAAAATAAATGCAACTTGGCCATCCCTGGGACCCACCCTGGACCCACACGGGACTTGGGTGAAACCACCTTTGGCTTCTGCATTTCCGGTTTCTTCCCTAAAGTTCTGTGCCTTCCAGTGTCTGAGGCAGCTTCCTAAGCCTGCGGACCATGGTGCGCTGCAGTGATGCCTCTCCTGCCCCTGACCTACAGCAAAGGACACTGGGACTATCCTTGCAAAATGGAATTTTACAGCGGGGACAAGCACTGGCATCCTACGGTACCTTCTCAATCTATGACTTCCTGTGGAAGGACCGCCTGCTCCAAGGATGGCCAGGGTGAGGAATCTTTCGGGTTATCGGTCCTGCAATCCTGTGGCCGTGAAGCTCAAAAGATTTTGAGAAGAATGAGAGGGACTTTTGAGGACCTGTAAGCCCCTTGCTAATGATGGATAAGGGCTCCTGTGGTTTCTGTTCCCTTCCTTGGCTGGGCAAGGTCAGTTGCCCCTACTTGTTCCTCTTTTTTCCTGTCATCCTTGCCACTGGGAAGCCATCTCTCAGGAGAAGCAGCCCTGACTTCCCATCAACTCACCTACATCCTTGGATACCTGCCCTAGGAAGGGCTTCCGGAATCCTTTCTTGTCTTTCCCAACGTCAATGAAAGGGAGTTAGAACCTCTAGACTGAGTGGTGTGTGTGCGCGTGCGTGCTCAGCCATGTCGGACTCTTTGAGACCCCATGGACCGTAGCCCGCTGTTCATGGGATTCCCCAGGCAAGAACACTGGAGTGGGCTGCCATGTCCTTCTCCTTTGGTGCTGAGGTTTCCAAAGAAAAATAATACAACCGTAGCAAAAACATCCAGAAGGGCATCTCAGTATTGTGCAGTTAAGGACTTAGGGACAGTTTTCAATACTGTGCTCTGTGACAGAGCGAAGCCCTCTGGGACACCACACAGATTCTCTCTGGAAGGCTAAATTCTGGAAGTGCATAATGATGTTTTCCTCATTTTCTTATGCTGTGGATCCTTAGAAAAAGACAGAAATAACTCTGGATGTTCTCTTTGTAGCAAAAAAAAAAAAAAAAAAATCTTTATGCGATGATTTTGACCTTTGTAAAACAAAATCCATACTGTCACAGGACTTGGCTTTTATTTTATCTGAAAACATTCTCCAATTTAATTTGCAAAGTATTTATTGTAGGTTCTCTTAGTACTTTGTGACCTTTCCTTACAAGAAAGTTTTGAAGTAAAGAAAACCAAAGGAGCATAGAAGAACACTGTCACCTCTGTGTGTTTTTTAGGTGCAGGCAGCTAACGTGTTTATCTAAAAAGTCAAACAGATAACAGGGTACAAACCGCAGTAAAGAGAGTGTACCATTTGTATACCTATGACTGATTCATGTTGATGTATGGTAGAAGTCAACATAATATTGTAAAGCAATTATCCTTCAATAAAAATATATTTTTCTAAAAAAAGAGTGTTTATAAGGTCATCAAGGCAGTTTGAGATAAACTATATGGGAAGAGAATCTAAAAAGAGTGGATGTATGTATGTATATAACTGAATCACTTTGTGTACAGTAGAAAGCAACAGAACGATATAAGTGAACTATACTCCAATAAAAGTTTTTCTTTTTTTTTTTAAGGCACTTTGTGATACAGCATTGACTGAGTTTTGTAACTAGTCTCTCGAACAGTCTCTGATCTGCCCCTGCCATCACCCCCAAATATAGACCCACCATCTCCAACTACCAAGAACTGTCTAGTTATTATGCTGATATTGGTATTTCTCAGACTTCTATGCCTCTGCTTATAAATTCCTTAGAATTTAAGGATGACAGATATGTTCAATTTATACCAGTATCTACCCATTCCATTATCCATCCATTCCAGTATCCATCCACCCATTAGCCAGGAGAAACCTTTCATCAAATTTCAACAGTATCTTTTTCTATTAGCCTGGGATCCTCTGGGTCATTTTTAACAGTTTCCAGGCAGCTACTACCACTAGGTCAGCCTCGGCAGATGGGATGAAACCTCTATTCTATTCCTGCTCTTGTTGTTTAGTGAATAAGTCGTGTCCAACTCTCTGAGACCCTGTGGGCTCCTCTGTCCGTGGGATTTCCCAGGCAAGAATACTGGAGTGGTCGTCATTTCCTCCTCCAGGGGATTTAGGTTAAACCATATGAAATTGACTTTTCTTATGTCAAAGATGGTTGAACATTAACAATTACATGTGGTTCAATTGAAAAAAAAAAAAAAAAAAGGCTGTCCTCTACCTCGACCCTTCTGCATTGTTTAAAAGTCACCTCTTCTCTTCCCAGTCCCCAGGGGTTAATTAATTACTCCATCTTCAATGCTCCTATCACACCTAAAAATCTCCCTAGTAGATCCTTTGATATGTTGTATTACAACTTTTTATTTACATATTGGTCTCAGCTGCAGATAATTCCCCTGGATCAGAGCCAAATCATACTCATCCTTTTATCCCCGTGCGTGCATGTTAAGTCATTTCAATCATGTCCAACTCTTTTGGACCCCATGGGCTGCAGCCCGCCAGGCTCCTCTGTCCACGGGATTCTCCAGGCAAGAATACTGGAGTGGCTTGCCATGCCCACCAAAGCACCTGGTTCTCAGAGGGATTCATGAGCGTGATTTAATGATTATGTTTTTAAAGACTTCCTCATTTCTATTTTCTTTGATAAAAACAGTGCTTTTCTCAGCCAAACTTTCCGTCCCTTGTTGATAGTTGGGGGTTTGCATGCCTACAGGTCTTACTCATCTTCTCTTTTCTGGTTCTTTGAAGGTTGACTCATCCAGTTTAAGAGAAACCTGGACAGCCTGCTCATCCATTTCCTGCAATGCTGATAACTCTATCTGCAACTGGCAGGGACCGGGCTCAGTGTGACGACCGTGATCTTGGGATCACTGGAGCCGTTGGCAAAGCCTGTCACTTGATACTCGGAGAAGAGAGCCACAACCACTAGCATCCCAACATCTGGCAAGATGTACATCCCCTGGGCCACTCTCAGGCAGGATTTGGCATCTCCCGCAGGGGCCGGTGAGCCAGGATTCAGACCTCAGAAGGGGCAACTCAATTCTCCTTCCCATCTGGAGATTCCCCACTGTACAGAGGGCCATTTCTGGCCCTTGGAAGGGCAAGAAGAAGCCCAGCGGGAGTGTCTCCTAAGCACAGACAGGAAGGAGAAAGTGTCTACATTTGTTTTTCCTCTCTCTGCTGCCAACCCTTAGGTGATGAAATTGGATGCAAGTCAACTGGAACAAGGGTGCAGTTTCACACCTCCAGGTCATCACACAGGCTGGTCCTTCTCCCAGGAAGTTTCCTTCCCCTGAGGTAGCTCCCCTCCCTTCCCACTCACTTCTCCTCCTCCTAGAAACTGGATCTATTTGTCTCCATCTGGCAGGTGGTAAAGAACTCGCCTGCCAAGCAGGAGATGTGGGTTCAATCACTGGGTCAGGAAGGTCCCCTGGAGAAGGAAATGGCAACCCGATGCAGTATTCTTGCCTGGAGAATCCCATGGACTGAGGAGCCTGGCAGGCTACAGTCCACAGGGTCGCAGAGAGTCAGACAAGCCTTAGTGACTGAACAACCCTCAGCAGCCCAGCAGAGCAATCCAAGGCTCTGCAGATGAGCTCAGAGTGAACCAGGCCCAAGGTCATCTCCATATATTTATAAACAAAACGAAAATGGTTACGTATCTTTGGTCTGAATACTTCTGTGGGCAAAGAGGCCAGAATTGATTTACTTTTCATCTCGACTCTATTGTCCGTTGACCAATTTTGTCTTTGCTTGGGAGCATTGCAACATCAAAGTGCACCTCGCTTCTAGTCTGAGCTAGTCCTGTCAAGTTCTGCGGAGGCTGGCTGCGGAAGAAGGCACGCAGTCATCAATTACACAATCCTAGAGAGGTCACCCTTGGTTCCTCATCCAGGAAAAAGACACACACACTCTTTGTTCTACTGTAATGGACTGAGTGGTGGTCTCTCAAAATTCATACATGGATGTCCCACACCTAGCTCAGGAGATGAGTGTGTGTGCAGAAAGCACCTTTAAAGAGGTGATTAAGGTAAAATGAGGGTAGAACCTAATTCCCACAACCGATGTCCCCATAAAAAAGAGGAATTAGGACACAGATGCAGAGGGTGGACCCAGTAAAGACACAAGACACAGGAGAAGATGGGCATCTACAAGTCAAGGAGAGAGGTCTCAGAAGAAATCCTGCCAACACCTGAATCCCAGACTTCTAGACCCCAGAAATGTGAGAAAGTCAATGTCTGTTTTTGAATAGATGGTACCCAGTCAACGGTACTCTGTCCTAATAACCCTACCTAAGCCTTAAGGACCAATAATGAGCTTTCGTGAGGGTTCCCTACGAAGGGTCATATAAGCATCAAACTTCTGTTCTCTTGTCCCTGCCAATGGAAGGTAACTGCTTCCAATTGATAAATTTATCCAAAGCCCTGAAGGCTGTGGACGATTTTGGCTTTTATAGTTATGCATTTTTGAACATAGACTAGCATTGAGCTAATCCGTGTAAGCATATTTTCACAGCTAATACCTAAAGCTTTTATACATGCCTGAAAGATGAGCTTCTCTGAAGGGTTATGGGAGCGTTTTACGTACCGAGGTATTTCCATTTAGGCACAGAGACTGCAGAAAATGCAGTGTGTATGTTTAATTCTTATAAATCAAATCATGCTTTAATTGTGCCAAGGGATTTCCATATTTAAAGGAGCCCTGGAGTGAATCTGCCTATAGTGTAAATAATCCCTCATTCCAATTTATTTAGTAAGTTTTGATTTTCCTATTTAGAAACACATCACTTTTTTCTTTTCACTTTTTATTGTGACAAAATTGCAGAGAAAAAGGATAGTATATCAGATATGTGTACAATTTTCTCCCTGATTCTTTATTGTTTAAAAAATGTAATGACTCACTTCACTTTGTTCTCCTGCCACCCAAAATTAGGCTAATAGAGGATTCTACAGAAAACATTTAATTGACTCAATAAGATAATAAATATATTGGATCCTCAAATGTTGTAGTAACAGTTCCAAAAACTGCTTATTGAAGACTTGCTATGTGCCAGGCAAACCCTCTCAATGTTTCCTTTGGATTATCCCCTAATTTACCCTATAAGACAAGTACTACTATTATACCCATTTAACAGATGGGGATACTGAGACATTGAGAGTTTTAGCATTTTGCCCAAGGTTACACAGACAGAATTATTGTGGTGTTAAATGCAAAATAAACCAACGGGATTTCTGGACCCGTGGACTTCAGGCTAACTTTTTTTTAAACTTTTTATTTTGTTTTGGGGTATAGCTGATTAACAATGTTGTGATAGTTTCAGGTGGACACTGAAGGGATTCAAGACTAATCTTTTAAATTAGGTGGAGGCAAGCTACAGATTTTTAGCCAAATCTGGCCTACCACCTTTTTGTATGGCCATGAGCTAAGAATAATTACATTTTCATATGACTGAGGGGAGAAAAATCAGTAGAAGAATAACATTCGGTGACAGGTGAAAATTATATAAAATTCAAAATTTAGGTTTAATAAAGTTTTATTGGAACACAACTATACTCATTCACTTGCATCTTATTTATGGTTGCTCTATGCTATAATGACAGAGCTAAGTAGTTGCAACAGAGAACATATGGGCCACAAAGACTAAAATATTTGCTACCTGGACCCCTATAGGGTTTCCCCGGTGGCTCAGATGATAAAGAATCTGCATGCAATACAGGAGACCCAGGTTTAATCCCTGGGTCAGGAAGATCCCCTGAAGAAGCGAATGGCTACCTAATCCACTATTCTTGCCTGGAGACTTCCATGAACAGAGCAGCCTGACGGGACCTTTCAGAACATGTTTAGGGACCATTGTTCTAAAGTCTACTTTTTATTTGGAACAATACTACAAATAATTGTCTTTCAGGACAGCCTTAGCCCCTTCCCAGGAAGTGGGCACTAAAAATTTCAGAAGGCATCATTTTATCAATAGTTGCCAAATTTTTAAATTTTCTTTGTTTTGTTAAAAATGAATATCCCCAAAGAGTTTGAAGGTATGTTCTTTTTTTCTAACACTTCACCCAAATTTCTTTCTAATTCATTGTTGTTTGAATGGAACAAGGAGAAATATGGTCCCATAAGACATTTGTGAAAGGATAACCATTCAGATATAAGAAAAATGATGAAAATAAGTTTTATTTCCTAAGGCATTTGGCCTTCTGGGTCATAGGCATCAATATATAGATAGGGACCATCTTAGAGCCTTGCTTCTCAAATGCTAATCCTCACTGAATCAATGGATTGGGCCAGGACACTTTTTAAATGAACTTTCTGATCTAGGAGGTATGAAAGAAAGTGAAAGTGTTAGCAGCTCCATCATGTCCCACTCTTTGAGACCCCATGGGGTGGGGCCTGAGAGTTTACATTTCTACAGGCTCCCAGGGGATTCAAGGATTACCAGCAACAGTAACATGGTTAACAGAGGGACTATAGGGTGTATGTGTGTGCTCAGCTGGTCAGTCATGTTTAACTCTCTGCAACCCATGGACTGTAGACCACCAAGCTCCTCTGTGTATGGGATTCCCCAGGCAAGAATACTGGAGTGGGTTGCCATTTCCTCCTATAGGGGATCTTCCCGACCCAGGGATTGAACCCCAGTCTCCTGCATTGGAAGGCAGGTTCTTTATCACCGTGTCACCTGGGAAACCCAAGAACTATATAAACAATCTTAAATACAGCTGATATTAATAAGACTGATAAGATGACATCGAGTTTCTGCTCCTGGTCCAAGTATGTTCTACAAGCACTGGAACTTTTTTTTCTTATTAAATCCACAAGGAAACTAAGGCTGAGAGGCAGAAAAACATCAGACAAAACCGAAATCCGAGCCAGCCTGGCATGACTCCGAAGCTCAGGCTCTCTCATGAAACTTATCAACAGTGACACTTGGTTTAGAGTTGATAAAACATCCTCTCTAACCTTGGAATGATAAATAATCTGTGCATGTGTGCGCGTGTGTAACTCGATTCATTCATGGCTGACTCTTTGTGACCCTATGGGCTGTAGCCCACCAGGCTCCTCTGTCCATGCAATTTTCCAGGCAAGACCTGATAAATATTCACCAAACCCATTTCAACAAAACTATGTCTAAAGATTCTGCAGTCATCTGGCTGAAAACACCTGACTCTTCCAGGCTAAAGATGTTATTAACATCTAGAAGCTCCTGATCAACTTGAAGAATCTGTGGGAGGGTTTTAATTCCAACCAAGGAAGTCTGTGGGGAGGTTGTATCTTCTGTAGGTAAGAAAAAAACCCCACTTGCAAAAGAGAAGCAAGACATGGAGGAAGGAAACAGAGCAGAAACAGTGAACCCTTAAGCTCAGATACAGCATCTGGAAAGCATGATTTTTGGAAACTTTCAGACTTAGTTTTGTTCTCTAGCTTTGCTCAGTTTTTTGGACCTCATCATTTAATACCCTTGAGCCTCCAGTTTTCATATCTGCCAAATAGGGACAAACTATCAATTTCATTGAGTATTGTTGGAAGGATTAAAATGATCACACAAAAGGGTTTAGCAAATAGTAGCTAATCAGTAAGTGATCTCAGTAATAATAACAGAAATAGTAATTGCTACTCTTTGGAATCTCAAAATATGATCCATTGGGGACTAACTTTGTTCTCTTGGTTTTGTTTGTTTAACAAAGTAGTAGCAAATTGGTAACTACTATTCTATTTTGATTGGGGGCTTCCTTGGTGGCTCAGTGGTCAAGAATCTGCCTGCCAATGCAAGAGACATGGGTTCCATCCCTTCGTTGAGAAGATCCCCTGGAGAAGGAAATGGCAACCCACTCTAGTATCCTTGCCTAGAAAATCCCACGGACAGTGGAGCCTGGTGGGCTACAGTCCACGGGGTCGCAAGGAACCTGACAGGACTTAGCAATTAAACAACAAAAACATACTGTTTTGATTGATCAACAATATAATGCTAAATGTAACAGAATTAATGGAAAACATCTTAAGACTGGGAAGTAACTGCAAAACACTTAGTATCTCTTTCAATTTGCACATTTCATTTACCTGTCTCACAGCCTCCTCCTGAAGATATTTTAGTGAGCAATCTCTGCTCAGGGTTAAACACAAATTACAAATTATGCTTTGGTTGGAAACAGTGGCCTGCAAAGACAGTGGTCTCTGCAAAGGAGTCAGGTGGGCTTTCTCCCTCTCTGCCTCTCATCTTCTGAAGTAAGAACCTCTACGATGCTATGGGAGTCCAAAACACCCGGAAGCTCTCCCTGGTGTCCCCTTCTTATACTTGATTTACTATTACAGGACTGGATTTTAGGAGGAACTGGGTGTACTCGTGGGAGGGTTGTAGAGATTCATCTTGAATTTCCTTCTTATCCCAGATTAGGTTTAAATCCTGACCTCTTTCTTTTGGTAAGAATAGAAAATACTTCAACTTTGAATTTCTCAAAGAGCACATGCAGGCTAAGTCACTCAGTCGTATCCGACTCTTTGTGACCCAAAGGACTGTAGCCTGCCAGGCTCCTCTGTCCATGGGATTTCCCAGGGAAGAATTCTGGAGTGTGTTGCCATGCCTTCCTCCAGGGGATCTTCCTGACCCAGGGACTGAACACACATCTGTGCCCCCCTCACCCCCTTTACCACTAACACCACCTGGGAAGCCCCTCTCAGAGTAATAAGATACATTTATATAAATATGCCTCTTACACTACACACACACACAGGCTGATAGCAAGTACACTATTTCACCTGGTGAAAATTGGTTTTGAAAATGACAGAGAAGTAATAGAGTGGGTTTCAGTCTTTACAATGCCACATGTATCAATATATCAAAAAAACACTAGAAACATACAAATAAATTCATATTTTTCTTCAGAGAAAATATCAGTGATATTGGGGTGTTCTTGTTTTCCAAATGATACTGAGTTTAATACAATTATGAGTGTACATCGATTAACCTTTGCATCAGATTTAAATGTATAACCCATTAACTAATTTAATCTCTCTCAAAAAAAAATAACAGCCGTTGGCATTATTCTTTGAATAATCCTTGTTTAGTTTCCATAATGGTATACAGTTTAATGAAAAACTCATTAGAATGTATCATGCAGCATAATTAATTCTGGCTGATTCTTTTGGTGTTAATAGCTAATGCAGATGCTGGATTCCATTTTCCATTGGCTTTATTAATTTTTCATAAACCAATATTTTGACTGTAATGGGTTGTAACAGTTCCATAGAAGTTCTGGAATTGCATTAACTGTCATCTATGCAGTTAGTCTAAGTAGGGTTTTGCCATTTGTGTGTTGCTTCTTCAACACTACATTTTTTAAAAAGAAAAAGGGACAACTTCATTTTATGCTTGGAGAATAAGTATATACATATAATTAACATAAAGTGTATTAAACAATATTTGGCCAATTTGTCTCTATTTACACAACAACTTAATTGCCTGGGCTATTATCAGTGAACCATAAATTTTGAAGAGAATATTAAAAGTGGAAAGCAAAAAAAAAAAAAAAATCTTAGAAACAAAATGGTTTAGGACAGAATGGCAGCTCCAGTTAAAACTGAAAGAGAAAAATGAATCCATCTCATTTGTTAAAATCTCAGGTAATTTGTTTTCTTTCCTAAGAAAAGTTTTTAGACAAACTAGGAGACATTTTATCAACGTAACAGCTTTGGTTATTGAACACCATGTTGTTATCCTGGGGTCTGTCAAGAACCTGGTTTCTAGACCTGGGGATCAGTCACTGATGTGATCTTACATCTTTCAGTCTTTCAGGGTTAATCCACGTACGCTCCTCATGATTAGACTCCTATTTGTTTTATGTGATCTATTTGAATATAGATCTGTGTACTAACACATCACTAAGAATTCTTATCTTTTTTTTTTTAATCAGAGCTTTCAATAGGGGTGTGTGTGTGTGTGTGTGTGTGTGTGTGTGAGTCACTCAGTTGTGTCTGACTCTTTGTGACTTCATGGACTGCAGTCTGCCAGACTTCTCTGTCCATGTAATTCTCTACAAAACACTGGAGTGGGTTGCCATGCCCTCCTCCAGGGGATCTTCCCGACCCAGGGATTGAACACAGGTCTCCTACGTTGCAGGCAGATTCTTTACTGTCTGTGCCTCCAGGGAAGCCTTTGTCAACCACCAAAAGATAAATTCCAGAATCCAGATTATGGTATTATCAAGTCTTTTGCAACTTTTTTCTAGAAGGTTCTCTCTGATCTTAGTCAATAATTTGCAGCCTTTGGAGAAACCTGATTTTGCCCCAGTAATTCCCATCTCAGATGAACATCAAGTACTTGTATTATTTTTGTTTCTTTTTAGAATTTTCTCAATGGGTTCTGAAGATAAAGGTTGAGAAACTCCTTTGTACACTACCAAATTCCTTCTTACTCAGCCCTACAATGCCTTTCTCGCTGCCTTCTTTCCTGGCAAACTCTTACTTATCCTTTCACAACTAATTTATGGCACCCCTTTTAAGGCAGAAAGCCTGGCTATTTTCCAGTCTTTCAGGAGGTACCATTATTTATTATGTGGGTGCATGCATGCTCAAGTCGCTTCAGTCATGCCCGACTCTTTGCAACCCTATGGACTGTAGCCTGCCAGGCTCATTTGTCCATGGGATTCTCCAGGCAAGAATACTGGAGTGGGTTACCATGCCCTCCTCCAGGGGATCTTCCTGACCCAGGGATCAAACCCATGTCTCCTGTATCTCCTGCATTGCAGGCAGATTCTTTACCACTGAGCCACTCTGGAAGCCCATTATTTATTATACCTGAGTTTATTTGTCTGAATCCTTTATTGCTCTGCCACGTTCTGGAGGGAATCACTGCTATCCCAGCGCCTGCCACAGTGCTTGATGCTTCCCAGGTCCTCGATGCTGTTATTCTGAGATAAAGGATGAGTGAAGGGAAGCCAGTGGTATGTGTGAATTTATTCACAGCCTCTGTCTTTGGCCCTTCCTTGATGGACATCATGTAACTGAGTGACAGCCAGCTGACCTCACGGGCTTGTGCAGCACTGTGTAATTGCTACCAAGTGCAATGCTAAACAGAAACACAACACCTCCCCAGGGCATAAGCTTTGTGTTTATTTCTGCATGGGATCTTCCCAACCTAGGGACTGAACCCAAGCCTCCTGCATCTTAACTGTCTGAGCCACCAGGGAAGCCCAGAAAAGGGTTATGCTCATATGACATACAGATTCCTCACACACTAGTTCTGTGATTTAAATGAATGAGAGAAACTCTCCGTGAAACCTTGGTTTCATAATTTCTATAATGAAGATAAGGCTATAACATCTTTGTAAGAATGGAAGGAGAGGCAGAATCTGGCACAGAGGAAGTGCCCAAAGTTGGCTTATGTTGCGATGTTTCAGATTGCTGAGTATATTGACGAGGGTAGCCTAGAACTTTCCCTGTGAAATCTATCCAGAGCCACATACCTGAACCTCATCCTCCTCCCATGGCCTGAATGTGGGGCATCTCCTACAAGGGCCATCCCGTCACTCCTCGCTTTGGGGGGAGCTTGCCTTGATGGCCTTTCCAGGCAATAGAACGGGGACACGTTTATTTAGGAAATGCCGTTTTCAGCATATAAGCAAGTTCTAATCCTGTCTGAAGATCAAAAATGCCCACAGGGCTCCATCAAAGCTGAGCTGCAGTCCCTCTGTGGGACAGGGAAGGACGCAGATAAAAATTAAGGCCAAATGTGGGCTGGGCTGGGCTGAAATCTGATAAGACAGATGCAGGGTGGAGAGGGGAGAAGCACAGTGAATTGCAACCGAAAGGGGAGGCAAAGGTAAACAGATGTACGAGATAAACTCTTTGAAGTGGAACATTTCCAGGCTGAAAATCCTTTGCTTGGGGACTTCAATCTGGACTCTTCTGTTCTAGTTCACTGAAGTGCACTGCACTGGAATCTGGCAGATGTGTAAATTATACAAAATATCACCGAGCCAAAGGTCAGTGTGCATGAGGAGCGGCTCCTCACCACCATGGCTCTGAGTCCAGGCAGGGCTGGTCCTCCGGGAGGATACAAGGAAGTGCAGAGCTGTGAGGGGGCATCCCCGGTGGCTCAGCGGTAACGAATCCACCCACCAATGCAGGAGATGCGAGTTCAGTCCCTGGGTAGGGAAGATCCTCTGGAGAAGGGACTGGCAACCCACTCCAGGATTCTTGCCTGGAGAATCCCATGGACAAGGGAGCCTGGAAGGCTACTGTCCATGGGATCACACAGAGTCGGACATGACTGAGCGACTAAGCGCATAGTCTTACAGGATGCTAAGACCAGCACCCAAAACTGGGCATGCTTGGTACCCAGTCTTTTGGTAGATTACCCCAAGCCCAATCCGAAGTCTAGGACTGTGACCAAATTTTTCAACAGCAACAAATGTCAGGCTAACCCAGATTCTGGACAAATCTTGCTTTTGTCAGAAGTAACTGTATCCAAATTTCAGGAATGGAATTGGAAAGAAGTCCATCCAAAAGTATGGCTAAAGGTCATTCTATTAGTTGTAATGGACTCAACAAAGTCAAGTGGGGGTGGAGGGGCAGCTGGCAGGGAGACCTACATCTAGCCTTCTCCTGACCCAATTCTTAGATGAATCATGGTTCACAGTGACCAAGAGCTCACAGAAAACCAATACCTTGGTTCAGGTAATCCAAGGTCAAATACAGCTGCCCTTTCGAGACGTGCAATCTCACAGTGCTCATCCATCCTCTTCATTTTTAACCTTTATATTGAGATCCCAATCCTCTTTCCCATCACCTAGCCTGCTATCAAGTCACGTGGTCTATGGCCAGGTTCGTGCTGACGTGGACACAATCAATCCAGGTGACTTCAGTGATCACACTAATCTCTTATATTTCTATCTTGCCTTACAGGCTGCGAAGTTCTATTATACTCATTATTGTATCTGATCCTCCCTATAACCCCAGGATAACCTAGTTATAAGACCTGGCCACTTTTCAAATGTGACTTTGTAGCCATGTATGCCCTTCTTGGAGTATGTGTCATTTTGTTTCACACCCCCCCAAACCAGAAATATTTATTTTCAGAAGGAAGATTCACTCAGGACCCCTTATTTCCCCCTCTCCCCACTGCCAAATCCACTAATAATAATAGTGGCACCTAGACTATTGACCATCATCATCTTCAAGGTTTCTGTATCTCTCTCCTTTTGATTTTGTGTGTTTCCAGTCATCAGGATCTAACCCTATCTTAGATCTGCACTGCATTGGAAGATCTCTTTTCTCCATTGATAACGACTTGTGGAGTAATTTAACTGTTCCAATTTTCCTCTGCAGGCAGGGTGCTCCCCATCCACGGAAGTGAGTTATGCTTGTTCAAGTGGTGCATCTTATGAATCTTGCTAAGCTCTGCTGCCTTATAGCCCCACTGATGGAATATTTAATCACTGAAATGAGTTGGCAGATATGATAAACAGTGTGTGTGAGCTCTGTAGCCATCTTACCAGCAACTAAGAAATGGATGAATTTGCCATTTGTCAGCACCATGTCGACAACTGTGTATCGCCTTCTGTTATTTATTTTAATTTTGTTTCACTTATGTGTGAAGATTAAAAGTGCTCTCCATCAACAGTTTTGTTGGCTTGATATCTTGATTATCCCTTAAGGATATAATTTTTTTTTAAAATCTTTTTATTAGATGACAAAGGGAACTTGTCACAATGACAGGGAAAGTGTAAGATCCCTGTTGAGGTCTCCTCTTAAAAGTCCTATTTCTAATTACACTAAGTAACTTGAGAAATGCTACTGGCAACGGGCTTCTCAGGTGGTGCTAATGGTAAAGAACCTACCTGCCAATTCGTGAGACGCAGGTTTGATCCCTGAGTCGGGTAGATGCCCTGAAGGAGGGCATGGCAACCCACTCCAGCATTCTTGCCTGGAGAATCCCATGGACAGGGGAGCCTGGGGGCTACATCCCTAGGGTTTCATAGAGTCAGACAAAACTGAAAAGACTTAGCCTGCACACACTGGCAATAGATATTTGCAGGTATTCTACTTCTATTTAGTGCCTTCAATTTTATTTTGACTCTAAAATGGAATGCCCATAGAAGCTGACTGAAGTCTTTGAAACTCACCTGGGCATTTTTTTTTCTATTGACTTATCAATCATTTGTCATGAGAATATGCCTCAAGGAGTCTAAAGATCATTAGGCTTAGAAAAAAATCATCACTGCTGCTGCTTAGTTTTATAAGAAAACACCCACTTGTCTTTGGAGGAGATTTATATACGTTCATAGAATATGCTGATTTAGGTATATCTGCTTTTGGAGACTGGTACTGGATAAGCATTTAAAAGAGTCCTTGCAGGCATAACTTGATGAGAGTTCAGAAAAACCACCCCCAGTGAAAGACCTTTCATAACAGGTTTCTAAATGGTTCCCCTGGAACGTGTATGTGAGGGAGAGTGTGTGTCATAATTTATCAAAGCAAATTAATACTGTTCAGCTAGTAATTAAAGATCCTCATTAAGAGGTGTAACTGTTCTCCCTACCCCCACCCTGCATTAGCAATAAAAATGCACTCAGGGTGTCAAGAGGGTATAGACGAAAATCAATAACCTGCCATTTTATAATTAAAGAGAAAATAAATGTTAGGGAAAAGTCCACTAAATTAGGAAAATTACCTTAAGGAGAAATTGAAAATATTGATTTTAATTTACAAAATATGTGGACTTTTCCTGCCCCATTCTGGGAGACAATTGGAGGCTGGGTTGTTAATTCTGCATAAGCTTCAGAAAATCAATGATTATACTATGGGGATATGGTGATCTTTGTCATTAATGCAAAAACCTTATATATAGAAATGACTAATAAAATAAGGCTGGTTCTCTATCTCAGGTAGATACAGTGCTGACCTGTGAAATACCCACAGCAAATCAATGACATGGTCTTCATTTCAACTCTGGGGCACATTCAAAATTCCAAGATAAATCCTGACTATTTTTATACTTGGGGAAATTTCGAATGCCCCCTAGATTCTTAGTCATGGGTATTTAAACGGATAACATAAGGCATTATACCTGGTTATGGAAATGAATACATTCTATGGCTCTGTTTTGCATATATGCATTCCTCACACACAGGTGCCTGAAATTTCAAATGGAGGTTAGCAGGATTCTCAGGGTTTATGGGTCTTCAAGTATTTCAAAGGAATTGTTCTGGAGTGTTGAGTTTACAGCAACATTTTCCCAGGTTTCTGAATATCATGAACTCTGGCAACCCACTCCAGTATCCTTGCCTGGAGAATCCCATGGACAGAGGAGCCTGGCAGGCTACAGTCCGTGGGGTCACAAAGAGTCGGACATGACTGAGCACTCATGGACACTGTCTACCTTCACAGACAAACATACAGGCAAAAAGAGACAGCCTCTGGTTATGAAGGACGGCCCAGATACTGGCCACACCAGACACAAGCATTCAGATTTCTCAAGTAACATTTACTTATCTGTCACCCCCCCTGCCCCCTATTTTTTAAGATTCAGGTTTACTGGAGCAGCCCATAGAAATAATAATTCAGTTTTCCAGGCTCCTGAAAACTTCCCCTGACACAATCAGTTAATACATCTAAATGTGATGGTGGATTCCCTGGAGGACGAAATGGCAACCCACTGCAGTATTGTTGTATGAAGAATCCCATGGACAGAGCCTGGTGGGCTATAGTCCCATGGAAGAGCCTGGCGGGCTACAGTCCACGGGGCTGCAAACAGCTGGACACAAGGGAGCGACTGAGCGCAAGCAGCAAGCGTGGTGGGTGGAATAATCCAAAACGATCGTTTCATTTCTCTCTTTAATTTGACTTATTTGGATAGAGTAGTAATGTGATCTACTATCAGAAGGCATGCTCAGGAAGAACAATGACTTCTAACATTCGTAAAAAATAAAGCAGAATAAGCTGGTTGCAAAGAACACAGGCTCTTCACTTCAATTCTAGCCGGCTTCTTACCAGCTGTGAAATCTTAATCCCGTGATGCAAACCCTTTGGACTTTAGTTGCTACATTTGGAAAACTGCTGTGAGGATTCAAATACATTAATTTAGGTGAAGTGCTTAAAACAGCGCCTGACCAAAAAATACTCAGTCAATAGTAACCCTTCTAATAACTGATTCTTTCCCTAGAGTCCAGTGATCTGACTTTTGAGGTTGGGCCCAGGGCTCATTTCAATGGCTGCTCTAACGCTCTAAGAGTTATGCAGATCCATTTATTCTTGTATGTGTAAGTCATTCTGGATGGTTTCTTTTGACAACCTCTTGGATACTCACATACAAGCAAAGAGGTTTGAAATCACTTGTAAGGGAGATATTTGGTGCTTTCCTGGTTTCATGAGCCAAAGGTGAACAGTAATTATATTGCATGGGGCTGAAAAAATGCACTTTCTTCTCTCTGACTCAACTCACACATTCATACTCTACCTCCTCAAAGGACAATGTAAAGCTTCCTGTTCTTGATCTCATTATTTTGGGGGGAAGACATGCACATTGGCACACACACACACACACAGAAAATCTGCCACCTTTCTATTCTAGCAGCCCCATCTCACTGGGCACCACCTGCAAATACACAGAAGCTGCTTTCCAACTTCCTCCTTGCCCTTTCAGGAGATCTCATTTCTTTGGAGCTTTGGACAACCCCAGCAATGTCTGTGCCCCCTGGATTGGATACCCTAAGCCCTGAAGCACTAGTCCTCTCTCACATTGAGAAGTGAATCTTTTAGTCTAGTGGGTCACCCAGAATTCAGCAGAATCAGCTCTCAGTTAACTTTCCCCTATGGCAGAGAGGTGGGGCATTAACTTATTTACCTGTATTTCCCCAACATTTATATGGTGCTGGTTATGCACCAATATTCTTCATATATCAACCCACGTAATTCTTGTAAATACCTGTGAGTTTCTTACTATCACCACCTCCCACGGAACAGATGAAGACACTGGGGCACAGAGAGGTTAAGCAACTTGCCTAGAGTCACACAGCTGGTAAGCAGAGAAGCCAGGCTTCCCATCCCAGGGTGCCTGAGAGTAGCATCCACGTTCCTCACTCTGCTACGTGTCCTCTTGGGAAGTGGATCCCACCACATAACCATGGAAAGTCTCAAAGCTAGGTCCCTCCCCCTCTCCCCCCATAAGAGTCAGCACAACTATTTCACTATTAGAGTCTCTTGATGTAGCCCAGGCTTATAATAAAATTCACACATGAAGAACAACTCCGAACACTGTCTGTCTAAAATCTGGAATGCAGCTATCAAGTCAGGCCTTTCCAGATTTACCATCTTTTAAAATCAAGTTGGTTTTTGTTCTAGAGCAGCTATCAAAGTTTCCTATACCCTTTTGTCATCCACTAAGGTCAGTGTGGACTATCGGGAAAATGACCGATGCAGAGCATCTCAGAAGAGACAAAACGAGGGGAGTGGCTTACCATCAAGAGATTACAAAGGAGTGGATACAGACCAATGGGTCATTGATTTCTCCTTATTAAAAAGCAAGGGCCACATTGAAGCAAGACTTCTTCTCAACCTCCACATGGCAAATCTACTAAGGTTGATTAGGCTGAACATCCCAGATGTTCAATGCAGCTTTGCTTATGAGCAGGAAAAATAACTGGTAGAACAGGCAAAGCCGAGCAAAAAAATAAAAAACCAGTCTCAGCTGCTGTTGCTTCCTGGTTACTCTCTCCCCAAATTGGATGACCAAGTTTTCTGGGACAGTGGATTTGAGTGGTAGTTGGTGGGTGGCGAGGAAGGGACGAGGAGAAAGATATAGACCCTTGAAGGCAAAGCAGAGAGAAAGGGAACCACTATGGAACATTGATTAACGGAGAAAGAAGGAGAATTTAACTTTTCTGGTTTTCTAAATAATTCTCTTTGCAATTCCAACTCACTGCCACATGATTGGGATAATTAATCCAATTCTCTGCTTTGCCAAGGGGAAAACAAAAATGCAACTCCAAATGGAAAGGTATGGCTGAAAAACACATTCAGGCACATTGAAAGAAAACCTGCATGAACAGTCATCCATTTGTTCAAAGGCTCTTGAACAAAATCTCAATGCTTTTTTTGAGGCAAAATCTATGTGAAACATCACAAGGGGCCATGGCCTCATGATTATATCACAATGTAACTTACATGATTCCCCTCTATCTTTTTTTACAATTTTTTGAAAACTTTTGGTTTTGCCTTAAAAAAATCATTCCGAACTTGGGAGGACAGAAATTTTTTGGTTCCGATTATTTGATGAAACCCACTCTTTATGGGCAGGCAAAGCACATTTAGAAAAGACAAAGAAAACATCATGCAAAGAGAAACTCTTTACCTGCATAGAATTCAGGACTGTACACTGCACCCACAACTGGATTCAATTTCCAGCCTTGAAACAAATACACAAAAATGTTATCACATTTGATTCAACAACTCATATCATTGCAAGTTAACCACAAGTCAAATGGGTTGGCATATTTTTTTTTAATGGATTTATGGCCTTCTTTGATTTTCTGCCTACACACGTTAACAACACAGAAACTACTGACCAGCTACAGATGAACATTTGAAAAGGATATGGTAATTGATTCTGTCCCATATCCATATTTTCTACAGCCCCTATAATAACTTAAATATTCTGTTCTTCTTTCATGTATCGCTGCTAGACAATCCACCACATCTCTTTGTATTAAGTTTGCAAAATTTTGGAAGCTCACATAAAACGGAATTCTTTCAGAAAAATGTTTCTGTTCAGTTCAGTTCTCTTCAGTTCAGTTCAGTTCAGTAGCTCAGTCATGTCTGACTCTTTGTGACCCCATGGACTGCAGCATGCCAGGCCTCTCTGTCCATTGCCAACTCCCAGAGTTTACTCAAACTCACATCCATGAGTCGGTGATGCCATTCAACAATCTCATCCTCTGTTGTCCCCTTCTCCTCCTGCCTTCAATCTTTCCCAGCATCAGGGTCTTTTCTAATGAGTCAGCTCTTTGCATCAGGTGGCCAAATGATTGGAGTTTCAGCTTCAGCATCAGTCCTTCCAATGAATATTCGGGACTGATTTCCTTTAGGATGGATTGGTTGGATCTCCTTGCAGTCCAAGGGACTCTCAAGATTCTTCTTCAACACCACACTTCAAAAACATCAATTCTTCCATGCTCAACTTCCTTTATAGTCCAACTCTCACATCCACACATGACTATAGAAAAACCATAGCTTTGACTAGATGGACCTTTGTTGGCAAAGTAATATCTCTGCTTTCTAATATGCTGTCTAGCTTGGTCATAACTTTTATTCCAAGGAGCAAGCATCTATATTCTAATAATTGTCATTACTTATTGCAATCCAGAGACCCTATGGAATTCCAAAGTGCTTTCTAAAATCCAAAGAAAATGACATTTATTCACTACAGCTTGTGTGGAATACATTTCAAAGAATTCAAGAACCATACGAATTCTTAGTTAATGCATGATATCTAAGAGAACTTTCAAATAACCTGTATATAGGATTAACAGAATTTTGTAATTTTCCAAATGTTCTGCATGGTGCATTTTCTGTAAAATAAATCCTGGCCCTTTAGAAACTTCTACTTAATAAAATAGCAAACAAGATTATTTGCAAATCAGGAAGCTATCTGCACTACACACCCACTGCACACTATTTAGGGAACACTCTATGGGCTTCCCTGGTGGCTCAGTGCTAAAGAATCCGTCTGCAAGCAGGTGACACAGCTTCCATCCTTGGGTCGGCAAGATCCCCTGGAGAAGGAAATGGTGACCTGCTCTAGTATTCTTGCCTGGGAAATCCCATGGACAGAGAAGCTTAGCAGGCTACAGTCCATGAGGTCACAAGACATGACTTGGTGACTAAACCACCACCTCAAAAAATGATCATATTTTAGGGTTTGGTGATTAATTCCTGTTCCTTCTGGTCAGTGGTGTGTGTGTGTGTGTGTGTGTGTAAGCATCTATTATAGAACTGCTGAAAGACAGAGAAGGACAGGTATGGGAAACCTTGTGTCCTTGGGCTGAAGGTTAAACAGCAGAGGTCCTTTACTAAATGCTCCTGAGAAAAGGCAGTGGTGAGAGTTGTGATGTGAGAGGAGGTATTTCTGACAAGTACTCTTGGAGATTTTTCTGGAAGGAACAGGTGTGCCATGCCACTGCCTGGTACAAGTGATGCACCTTTAAGAACAGCTGAGAGGTAGCCACAACCTACTGATACACTAAGGAAGCATGTGTGTGTGTGTGTGTGTGTGTGTGTGTGAAGCGTGTGAGCGCACACGCGCGCTCAATCATGTCTGACTCTTTGTGACCCCATGGACTGTAGCCACTGAGAAAGACAGAGTAAGTCACCTACATATGAACAAGTTCCATTCTGAGAGCATGTGCATAAGTCCAATTTGTTTCTAAGTCCAACAAAGTTAGCTTAGATACGCAACTGACACAATTGGCTATATAGGTTTATAATACTCTGCACACAAAGGACACAAAAAATTAAAAAATAAAGAAGATTATTTTTAATCTTACATCTTGTAAAGGTACCTTGAAAAGGACAGTAGTATAACGGTTGGCATCCAGGGGCTGGCATCAAAGGAACAGGCAAGAAGAGAAGGGAGAGGAGGTGGGAGATGGCAGAACTGAAGGATCGTCAGCAATAGGAGATGGAGGGCGAGCTGCAATCTCATTCACGCCGGACGCTGATGGAATGCATTTATCATCTATCTGTCCATCCATCCATTCATCCATCCATCTGTATCATTTGTAGTATCTATCTTTTGATTGATCAATCAACCTATCAGTTGTTATCAAAGCTGACCTGATGTCTTCTTAGGCACGCAGCTTCATGGTACTATCTATCTACCAATGATCTACCAGTTTACTAAGTCTACCTACAGACAACTTTCAATCAATATAAACATGAGAGAAACAAAACAATACTCTCCCTCCTCAGGAAATCCATGCCATCTCACAGTCACAGCATTAATTGAGAGAGATAACTGATCAGGTCTCCTCTACAAGAAGCCAACTAGGATCTGTGAGCAGTGAAATCCAATGAGACTGTTCAGGTAGCCTGGGAACATCAGAAGAGGGTTTTCCCCTCTTCCCATTACTGGTTCTGTCTCTTATATGAGGCTACTCTATTCCCACTGGAGGAGAAACAAAGGCATTTCTGAACCACACCTCAGGCATGGAAACCTAACTTCTCATTTCCCTCCTCCCTCTGAAGTGGATTTCTCACCAAGACATCCCCCTTTAGCAAACGGCATCTCCATCCGCTTCGTTCCTCAAAACAAAATTCTTGATCAATAATGCCTTGATGCTCCCTTAATCCTCACATACCCTGTACCATCCATTAAAAAATCCTACAGGTTAGACTTTGAAAAGGTGTTTCTACTCTCTCTATATCCCTCTCTCACCAATGGCACCATGCTAGCCTAGACATTTCTATTTCTTAAGTACATGGCAACAAACTCCTAACTCTCACCATCTTATCTTACTCTTTTCATAGTGGCCAAACCAGTTTTTAAGAAGTCAATCAGGCATGTCATACTGCTACTCAGATTCAGTAGCTTCCTGCTGTACAAAGAACACAAATTCTTTACCTTGGCCTGTAAGTCCACACAATCTAATCCCAATCCATTTATTTGGTACCACTGCTACCCTCCCTCCAATCTATGGTGATACTGGCCTTTTAAATCTTTTCAAAAGAACCAAAGATCCTTCTAGATCAGTCTAGAGCATTCTGATTGTACCCACTGCTTGATCTGCTTGGACAAATATGCCCAGTCCTCAAAGATTACCAGCTATGACAGTATATTGAAAAGCAAAGACATCACTTTGCCGAAAAAGTTCTGTCTAGTCAAAGCTATGGTTTTTCCAGCAGTCATGAATGAATGTAAGAATTGGACCACAAAGAAGGCTGAGCATGGAAGAGCTGATGCCTTCGAAATGTAGTGCTGGAGAAAACTCTAGAAAGTCCCTTGGACTGCAAGGAGATCAAACCAGTCAATCCTAAAGGAAATCAACCCTGGATATTCATTGGAAGGACTGAAGCTGAAGCTCCAATACTTTGGCCACTCGATGCGAAGAGTCAACTCATTGGAGAAGACCCTGATGCTGGGAAAAATTGAAGGCAAGAGGAGAAGGGGGTGACAGAGGATGAAATGATTGGACGGCATCACCGACTCAATGGACGAGTTTGTGCAAACTCTGGAAGACAGTGAAGGACAGGGAAGCCTGGCGTGCTGCAGTCCACGGGTTGTAAAGAGTCAGACTCAACTGGGCAACTGAACACCAACGTCTTCTCCAGGGCAGGCTGCCTAATGTCCCTCCCTTCCCTACTCTTAAGGCCGTTCAGTGGTGCGATTCCCAGCTTTGTTTTCTGCACAGCAGTTAACACCGCCTAGATTTATCTTTTTTCTTTCTTTGCTTGTTCTTAATTGTTTTTATAACCATCCTCCCTCATTAAAATTGATGGTAAAGCGAGTGGGGCTGACTGCTGTCCGAGGTGAATTCCCAACATATAAAATTGTGTTTGGCTCCATAAATATTTACTTAGTCTTGCTCTAAAGGAACTGAAAGAATAAAGAGCTTTTTTCTAATGGACTCATTCCTTTTAGATATGCTCTCCTTCCAACCATCAATGACCTGCTTCCTTATACACACCTACAAAAAAGGGGGGCACCATTAGGGGTGACTATCTTCAAGGGAAAGGCAATAAGAATCCAGCCCTTGAAAATCACCTCTGCTCAGACTTAACAGGGCTCTTGCAGGCTTATGTAAATGCATGCAAATCACATGCAAATGGTCTCCTAGTCCCTTTGACTCCTTCCAGTACCTGGAAGGGACCCTTGGGATCACCCTGCTGGAGACGGGAGCCTGCACTGTCAGGAAGACAGACAAAATGATCCCAGTTTTAATTTCCAAGGCAGTTTGTGTTCGTCCCCAGGCCTCGCGAATTCAGAGATTTTGATCAAGGACATTAAACCGAACAATGAGGCTTACAGCAAAGGGAGAATTGCTGATAAAGCCCACAGCTCCCAGCCTCCCAGAGCCCCCATACAAGAAGGCGATGGAGCAGACACCAGACACATGGGGGTCTCACTCCACATCAGACATAAGAGCTGTTTAGAGGGACCCCTCTGCGGCCCAGCCTCAAGGGGCTGCCTCCAAATCAGTGCTCCCCTCCTTAAATTCAGCTTCTTAAAGTTCACCTGCCAGCCTTCTGCAGAAAACACTGACCGAGGTCCTCAGTGTTAACTATGGCTGTATTGGGTGTTAAAAGACAGGTCTGACTGTGCACACAAACAAATCAACACATGTCTTCTCCAGGGCTTTACTAAGTTGGATTTTAATGAAAACACATTCAAGAAGGCACCCTTAAATGCCTGAGAGGGGTTTCCAAAACTGTCCCGAGGCTTTCCAAACACGTGTACTGCAGATGCCAGGAATCTGGTATTTGAAATGCTGCAGAAGGCAATGCCCAAAATGAAAAGTCATTTGCACATTGCATCCGGTTCACTCAGCAACTTTTTCTTTTTTTGAAAGGCATGTTTATTGTCAACATTTAAATTTCATCTATGATACAAGATTTCTGCTTCTCTTCAAATACGAGCAGAAATGGCAACTTTAAGAATTCCCTACAGACCAATTTGCTGGGGTGACCAGGGGCCACCCTCACTTAAGCCCCCAGTTTGCCTGTTCCCTGTTACATGCTTGGCTTAGGAGCCAAAAATCAGTGATCATTTATGGTTACCCTATGCTGGTTTTTTTTTTCCGTCTAGAAGAGAAATATTTTGCTTTGCTCAGTATGAAAATGAGAGTCCAAAAAGGCTGCAAGTTTCTCAGACCTTCTCTGTTTATTTTACCTGGTCGGCCTCTGTCGGCATCCAAATATTTGATCCTTAAACTAGTATATCTATCAGCAAGAAAAGGAACAAGATGGCTATTTATTATAGGGATTATCATGTCATTACATTTTTAGGGCACTTTGTACCTGCCACTGTGCTGAGTATTTCGTCTCCTCTGTGTGTGTGTGTGTGTGTGTGTGTGTGTGTGTGAGCGTTCGTGTGCACTCCATCACTCAGTTGTGTCTGACTCTTTGTGACCCCCATGGACTGTAGCCCACCCATCTCCTCTGTCCATAGAACTTTCCAGGCAAGAACACTGGAGTGGGTTGCTATTTCCTCCTTCAGGGGATCTTCCCCACCCCAAGGATTGAACCCGAATCTCTTTCTGTCTCCTATGGAGATGGGTGGATTCCTTACTGATGAGCCACCAAGGAAGCTTCATCTCCCATAATAACCACAAACATCCTATATAGTAGGTCCCATTATATCTACAGGTCCCACTTGAGAAAGTTCTTCTGCAGAATGTTTCAACAGACCCCCTGCAGGTCAATAATCCCTAAAAAACAGAGGTGATGTAAAATCCACCTTGATATAGTTTCAGATCTTTTTGTCCAGTTTTCACCCTTCCTATGAATGCTGAGAAAATAAAAGACCTACATCCAACACTCACGCTTCTCCAACACTCATGCTTCTCCAACATTGAAGAAATTCCTGGGATTATGGTGCTCCAATTTTTTTACAGAATAAATATTTGATCTCCAACGAGCACAGTAAACCCTAACCCTTCTCTGAGACTTGATGTCCTCAGGAAAAACCAGCAACATGGAAGTAGCCCACTCAACTCCCTCATGATGGAGCTTTCAGATCTGGAGGGTTTTCCAGACTCTTCTATGTCATTCTACGGTCTTTTATAGGCAAGCTCAAAGGTCCTGGGAAATGGAATCTATGTCCTCCACAATATTATTAACTGTGGTCCTCTACAGCAGGGAGTCTTAGCCATGTGTCTTATCGTGTTTAGGATCCTATCTTACTCATCACTGGAAATTTTGCAGCTGCTTAACATTTTGTTGGATGATTCACTGATATCCTAAAGGAATGCATGAATGTGATGATGACACTGATAGTTAGATTCTTTTCCATTTGAGGATGACCTCAAAATTCGATGACTTGAGTAATCCATAATTTTGCTGAAGCCTGAGTTTGATGGTGTGAGAATGAATGAGGTAGCTAATGAATGAATCTCCCAAATCACTTAATTTTCTCATTTCCACGTGACTTCGTTGATCCTCACTTCTCTATTTCCGCCCCCCCAACTTTACTGAAGTATAATTGGTGTCTATACTGAAAGTGTACCATCTGTGGATTTTCCATACACACACATTGTAGAAGTTTTTCCATAATCAAGCTAATGAACATATCCATCATCTCACACAGCTACCACTTTCTTGTTTCTTTTTTGTGTGGTGATGATATTCTCTGTTAACACAGTCATGCTTGTTAAGGATCTAAGAGGGTCCCTGTCTTTCCAGGGTGTTGGATTGCATTTTATGGGAAATTTTATTTGTAGTGATGGCACTCATGAATTAAGGATTGATAACGTTTTGAGAATCCTTTACTTGAATAGTAAAATTCTTCATGATCTCCTCTACAGAAACCAACTGTCTTTATATAGTTAGGATTTTCTTTTTCTTTTCTTTTTTTTAAAGTCAATTTTACCATGAGTATCCTTCCCCAGTTAGGTCACACACAGTCTATGTAACAGGATAACCCTCTGAGTGTCCCCTTCCAGGTATACAGGTTAGAGATCCACGCGATTTATTTTTGGAAACTAAGAAGGCAGGGTCCGCCATAATGGGATAATAGATACTTATGCCAACACATGGGCTTCCCAGGTGGCACAGTGGTAAAGAATGCACCTGCCAATGCAGGAGACACAGGAGATGTGGGTTTGATCTTTGAGTTGGGAAGATCCCCTGGAGTAGGAGATGGCAACCTACTCCAGTATTCTTGCTTGGAGAATTCCCTGGACAGAGAGCCTGGCGGGCTACAGTTCATGGGGGTGCAAAGAGGTGGACATGACTGAGCAACCCAGCACTTGCCAACGTGGCAGAGATTTGGGGCTGCACATTGAATAATCTTTTTGTTCTTGTAGCGGAGGTCTGAGTGCAGTTCTGCAGAATGACAGGTGACAGTGATACACTCGGAACATCCAGCATGGCCACAGGATTTTGTTATGTCATAATAAAAGGAGAAGATGTCACTAATTACTTCATCTCCACTAGCCTCAAATTTTACATCTTTACCACAGGAATAACTACGTCTTCTTTACAAGACACTGTGTGGACCCGCTGCATTTAAAATGTTTAACATAATGCCATACAGTCAGTATTCCAGAAATGTTGACTATTCATTGTGGCTTGCAGTTTTCAGCCACTGGGTATGACATTGATCAGTAACCCTCTCTTTAAAATAAACATGGCTTAAGGAATATTTGGCTTCCTTTGTCTTATTTTCTCATATCAGCAGCACACATGAACACCTGTGCCTAGGCATGTGTGGTGCAAACACACACACACACACAATTGCTACTTCACAATTAAAGAAAACATCCCACAGTCAGATTGGTGCCATCATGTACTAACTCTGGAAAGTTGCAGAGCTATCATTTTTACCCAAGTAGAAAGACTCCATGACACATTAAATCAGAGGTTTGCTTCATTTCAGCACTGGGCATTCAAAGCTTGTTGCAGAATTTTTCTATACTACTTCAGGTTTTGTCTTGGGTTGTTGAATGGTGAAAAAATGGGTTAGCCAAATAAATAATTCTTCCAGTCTTTCACCTTAGAGTTCTATCACATTGAGGGGATATTTTTGTTTAACGGTGCACCTTCAACATATCAGAACAAACAAATTAAAAGCCATTGGCATAAGAAAGAAGGAAAACAAAAACAAAACTACCAAATGATATTAGTATTGTTTATAACAGAAAAAAAAATCAGTCAGTACATAAGGTGGGAATAAACCCTTTGTATGGGCTTCCCTGGTGGCTCCGGCGGTAAAGAGTCTGCCTGCAATGCAGGAGACCTGGGTTTGTTCCCTGAGTCGGGAAGATCCCTGGAGAAGAAAATGGCAACCCACTCCAGTATTCTTGCCTGGAAAATCCCACGGACAGAGGAGTCTGGTAGGCTATAGTCCACGGGGTCACAGAGTCGGACACAACTGAATGACTTCACTTACTTACTTATGGAATATTATGTAACCACCAGAAAGAATGAATGTAGTCTGTATGTATTTACATCAAAAGAACTCCATATTGATTTATAAAAGCCAATCAGAAATGATGTGTATACCATGACACCATTCATATAAAAATCACACACTTGCCACTGTATTATACATATATACTTATTACACATGTACACGAGAAAGTGTAAAATAAAGGTATCGATAATAATATGCAATAGTGGCACCTTCTGAGGGGATAGGGGGGAAACCAACATGGCAGTGGTGTCATTCAAAATATATTTTAGCCTTGTCTTCCTCCCTCCCTTTCTCCCTCCCTCTCTCTTTTCATTTTCTAAATGTCTGTATTTTCATGTTTCATGTGTAATTAAAATGTTTAAAATGGAAAATTCCATAAATGTTTCCTTAAGACTGTAATGAAATTGTTATTTTTTAAAACCCATAAAACAGAGGAAAAATACCTTCCATTCTCACAATGCAACTCAACCATAAACATTTTGGGGGAAATGCCTACCTTAATTCAAATCACGCTATACATATAATTTCTTTTATTTTAAAACTTTTCATTCATTATAAGCCCCTTTGTAGTCTTCATCCTACTCATTTTAATGAGTATTGTATCCCACAAAACTCTAACTTTAACTTACTACATTACATTCTATCTAAATTTGGTACAATTAAGCATGTGATTAACATATGACATCTTTTCCCGCCCCCCACCTCCAACCATATATCTTAAGAGACATTTCTTCTCAGAAGGATTAAAAAATCAAAATGTGTGAATATTTTAATAATTTTTCATATTTTGTAAATCATTATGAAGTGCTTTGAGATGTTTTCCTCTTGAGCAAGGGCAGAAATGCATTGTCCTGAAGGGGTCTGCAATACACAGTAAACATCCTCCTTTGCCCCAGATGCCACTTCGTAACCCAGAGAGACGTGTGAAACGCACTCATACATTCTGTTCGCAGTCTGGAACTCATCATGAGGTACCCTCCAAGGTACTTCAGAAGTCTAATAGCTCCAGAGAAGATTCAAAGCCGGAACCAAATGCTGCAGTCCCATTTCCGGGAATGATTATTGATCACCAAGGAGGTGATGATTAAGGGAGAAACAAACAAAATATCCACCTTCCATCAACTCATTCTAATTACAATAAATTAAATTACCCATGTAATTCTCAAACGATTCCTATGTATCTCACTCCACATAGGAGTTATTCTAGAGAGGATGAAAGAAGAACATTCACTCCTCACTTGAAAACTAAATTTGCCTTTGTCATGAAATTTATCTTACTGATTCAAGTGGTTCACTGTAGCAGGTCAGCAGCAAAGACACAGTAACCATGCTGAGGCAACTGTGGCTTGTTGGCACAGATTCCCCAGTTAAATTACTTAATAGATTCTGAGGTAGAGACATTTTCTTGTAAGAGGCCAAACTCTACTTACCATTTGTATAAGGGTTGACAGTCTTTTTATTTGTCATTACACGTGCTGTGGCATTATTTACCTATGTACATAGAAAACTCAAATGAGCACATATTCCAGGGCCAGTCCACAGTTCAATTAGTTGCATGCATTATGACTGTGATTACTTATTAAAAACAAAAAACAAAAACTAAAATGCATTTTAATTTATAAAAGGCAGTAGGTGCATAACAAAATCATACATTTTTATAATTACATTTACTTCATAACCATTTTAACTTAACAAATCATTTCAATAAAGCAATGTCATATCATTTAAAAGTTTAATAAGGAGACAGTAAAAGCAAATTAAAAGGAACTGCATAATTGAAGATTGAAAAGCATGCGTGTACTCCATGGTAACACAGAAACAATAAATATTTTTTTTAAACATAAAATAAGGTTCATATGAAAGAACATGCAGTGGAGGAGAAGAGGGGAGAGACAAGGTACAAGGGAACATAAATGTCAAAAAAAGGACAAACAAGTTTTAGCCGTATGCAACACTTTAAGGGGGAAGAACCATTGGGGAAGCAACATCTAGCATTCAACACTTGGAACAAGAGCCTTTTACATCGCAAGAATTAACAAAATCATTCAAGCTTTAAAGTCACAGCTAACAAAAGGATAAAAGAGAGGGTGCATTGTTTAACACAATATGGAGTTAACAATCTGAGTAAGATGTGCACTGGTCATATCTCAATCCAGTCAGTGCCTCCCAGGCTAGCTTAGAACGTACACTCATTTACAGGCGTACCAATATCCAAAAAAATAGAGCATCAAGAAAACTTAATACAACAAGTCAAAAAAATTCACGTGGTATATATATGTATAGAGATATATCAGCACTAAATACGTGAAACGGCAGATGGATTTCACCACTTACCATTCACCACCATCGCCAGCATGGGTTTGTATACAGTTACCATGGTTACTGAGAGTTTGGTGAGGGGCCTAAGGATTATCGTCGAGGGTGGGGGGAAATGAAAGGCAAAATATGCAACATCTTACTCCAAAGACTAAAGCATTTTTAACTGGTATTTTTTTTTTTTTAAGTTTTAACAAATACGACCCTATGGTCATTTTGAGGGAGAGCCAGTGGTAGAAAGAGTAGATTATGAGTATAGGAATTTCAGCGTTTTTTTTTTTTTTTTTTTTCCATGAAGAAGGGCCAGATATTGAACAGGAAATCCTGTTTGGTTATTCACGTTGTTAGCAAAAGAATACAAAGATTGAAAGTGTCTTCTTAAAAAGAAAAAAAAAAAAAAATGAAAGGTTTCATGACAAAGACCTCTCATTTTTTTTTTCCCCCAACAACTGTTCTCTTAAATGCTATTCATTTCACAATTCGGTCTAATTTGCACACCACTGTGGATCCCTCATCAACCCTGCATTGGAAAGAAAAAGAAGGAAAAGAAAAAGAAAACAAAAACAGAAAACTGCTCTATATTTTGTTTTGCAACACTCTCTCCACTGCTTGGAATCTACTGCACCCATCGGTTATAAGACATGAAAAATAAAATAAGAATTAAAAAAAAACTTTCAGATTAACCTTTCTTTTGTCTCACTTTTGCCATCCACCTTTCAGCAGTAATAAGAGTAACATAATAAAGGAAAATAAAAAAAAAGTAAGGCCAGTTTTCCTTTTTATATATAAGTATATATATAAACAATGAGAAGGGAATAGGGTCACATACAAGACACAATGATGCATCTGAAACAACAAATGAGCGTGAAGCAGACACTTATCAAAAAGATGAAAAGGAAAATATTTTGGACATGCACCTCGATTTTACGGCCCTCTACCACGGTGCCGTGTAATTTCTCCCTCGCCCTGTCCGCATCGGCACTATTTTCGAAAGTTACGAAACCAAATCCCTACATGCAGGAGGGAGAAGGGAAAACAACATGCAGATTATTATTTTCAGTCAACGACCACTGCGGAACGTTCTCTCGCTTTAATTTCTATTTCTTGTCCTGGCTTCCGTTCTGTAACATGCAAATTAGAGAAATTATAAGAGTACTAAAATGTGCAATAAGTAAGCGACAAATGTGAACAAGATTTTTGTTTTCTGTCACCCGTTAGCTGTCACCCCTGAAGAATTCAAAGAATGATACCCAAAATACCTTTCTAAATGTCACTACAGAAGAAAAGAAATCTAACGGAAAGAAAATGAGATCAAAATAAATGTACAGTGTCTTCACAGAGAAGAAAATGAAATAACGAGGGAGAAAAAAAAAGGGAACCACTTTCTTGACATGCAAATTAAGAAGAAAAGAAAAGAAAACGTGTGCACAAAATTCAACAATGAATGCCAGAATCTTCTAACATTGCCTACAGAGTCATGCTGTGTGGTTTTAAGACCATCTCTTCTCCATGCAGTTTTAGGGTTATTCAAATTTGTCAATTCTACAGCCTTTATGTCTCAAAAAATAAAAATTAGAAGCCTAAAAAAAAGAAAAAAAAAGGAAAGACCTTTTTTTTTTAATAAATCTGAAACTATTGGCTCTAAATCAACAAAATAATCCCATGAAATGAATAGAAATAAACACCCATTGATTGCTAATGCAAACAGGTCAAGTAACATTTTTATATCCCCTCCCTCACTCTTCAAATGACCTAAGTGCTTCTGAAACTGTCAGCTTTCCAGACTGCTTTACTGACCCCAAACAGAAATGTGTATACATATGGTAAAGTTCTAAGACATTATGCTGATACCCATTTGTTAAATCAACAGGTAGAAAATTCAAAACCTCCTTTAATAGAATACTATTTACAGTAACACTCTAGGTACTTCTTTTACTGATCAATAACAAATACACTCTTTTCTGCACCACTGATATATTTTGCTTTAATATTTCAGCCTCAAAAAAAAAAAAAAACCCCTACACATCACATTGTCAAAAATCCATCCTTTTTCTTCACTGACACTGTTCCTAAGAAGAGTACAGAAAATATGACACATTATTTTTAAAACCCCTAAAAATATTTGTACAGCTTGTTCAGAAATATACACCAACCGTTTGAAACAATTTCAGTGTAAATCTGCCCAGCTTGTTCTGGTCTTCACAGTATAAACAGGGTAAAATAATGCAATGTGCCAAGATTGCTCTTTATGTTAGGTAATCTTTACTTAAAGGAAAATGTTGGTGTTAAGCTTGGCTGGAGCAGTAGGACAGTCAGTCATATTAATAAAACAAACAATTACAAATCACAGCTGTTCATAACCAACTCCTGTTAACTCTCAATTCCTCATTAGGTCATGAAAGAAATCTCTGAAACTCAGGATTTCAGAGAGCTGTTTCGGTTTCAAAGAGCTGTTACCTAGGGTTCCAACAAGTGAGAACTTTCCAGTATTATGATGGGCTCCTCCGTAGAGGATAACAGCTATGGATGTAGTCAAGTTAGATTAGACGGTGATCTGATAGAGAAAAAAAAAAAATTCTTCACTTGGGGGATTAGACTGAATTACCTTTCCTATTTCCCATAGTGAGGATCTGTGATAAGGACAGGTCTGAATTATTTGACTAATCTAAGATTATACCTTAGAAAGACCCTACTTGGTCTTGCTCATCACTGATGGGATTAGCTGCATTTGGTACACAAACATATATGCTGACTCATTTTGAAATAACAGCACGTCAATGGGCAAAGAATAAAATCTGGAGGGTTGGTACTATTTGATGCCTCTGATTTGGCCACTGGGCCTCAGATTCAGTTATACATCAGAAAGAACTGGGGGGCATATGAAACAGTCAGATTTCTAAGTCCTGACACATGTTTCTTGGATCACAATCCCAGAGTGGAGCCCAGAAATCTGTTTGCTGAAAAAGTTACCAATGTGGCCCAGCAATTGGGTTTCCATGGCTTCTTCTATCACTAAGCAGTGTCTGACTCTCTGCAACTCCACGGGCTGCACCATGCCAGGTTCCCTTATCTGTCACTATCTCCCGGAGTTCACTCAAATTCATGTCCATTGAACTGATAATGCTATCTAAACATCTCATCCTCTGACCAGCCCCCTTCTCCTTTGGCGTTCAATCTTTCCCAGCATCAAGGTCTTTTCCAATGAGTCGGCTCTTTGCATCAAGTGGCCAGAGTACTGGGCCTTCAGCTTCAGGGTTAATTCCCCTTAGGATTGACTGGATAGATCTCCTTGCAGTCCAAGGGACTCTCAAGAGTCTTCTCCAACACCACAGTTACAAAGCATCAATTCATCGGTGCTCAGCCTTCTTATGGTCCAACTCTCACATCTGTACATGACTACTGGAAAAACCATAGCTATACAGACTATACAGAATTACACTGCCAATTTCCATAGAGCAGTTTAGGGAGTGGAGTGAGTTTTTGTGGTGAATATCTATTTGACTTGGTGATTCTAATCTTAAATGTAGGAATCAGCCAAAATCACACAGCAATGTTCTCCTCCTGACCTCTAAGGCTCTAGCATCCTGAGCCATGCCATACATTTAATAAATAATTAGGGAAACTAGGGCTGCGACTCTATCTGGGGCAGTTCTCCCACTTGCCTAAGAAAGGAAATCCACAGCCCAATGTGATTTATCAATGGAGGATTTGGTGCCATCATTGCTGCTAATGGGTACGAACAGTCATTCTCACTGCAGTGCTAGGAAGAACTAAACACTCAACCCACTTGAATAACACAATCCCCACAAATGGAGTCATAAAGATTCCAATCTAAATCCCAGGCAAACCATACTGGCCTAAAATCTGCACCCTGGATAGGAGGGACAGAGGAAAGTAGAAATAGAAACCTCTTCTGAATCCCAAGTTCATAAACTAAAGAGGAATTCTACTACATTTTCACTTTGCTTTGAAGTAAAAATAATATATTGATTCTTTATTATTATTATTCTTACTCTTAATATTTTCTGCTAAACTTTTTTTTTTTGAGTGGTTCAATACATCTCATTTCAACCTGCTGAGAATCCTAGTTGAAATCTGGCAAAGCTGGGTTCATGAAGACCTTGCTTCAGAAACAGTCCCATAAATACCAAAGGGCATGTCCCATGGACCATCCTACCTCCGCCCAGCCAAGTAGTCACGTGACATCCCTGGATCAGAAGATAGCCAGGTGCTTATCAGGGGAGCCACACCGTGGCCAGACAGATGGCCACCTGGCCATTTTCAGGCACCCACTCCATCAGGCACAAGAGCTGGCAACTTTGAAAGTCAGTGGCAACAAAGCTTGTTTCTTTTGCCCTGCCTCTTGGTCAGTGGGCTTCCTGGGTGCCTCAGATGGTAAAGAATCTGCCTGCAATGTGGGAGACCTGGGTTCAACCCCTGGGTTGGGAAGGTCCCCTGGAGAAGGGAATAACTACCCACTCTAGTATTCTTGCTTGGAGAATTCCATGGACAGAGGCTACAGTCCATGGGATCGCAGAGTCAGACATGACTGAGCAACTAACACTTACACTTCATGGTCAGTATTCTGTCTTAGGCAAAATGCAATACTTAGCATATTCTTAAAATTACTCTGAATATTTCTTTTTTTATCTCAGTTTCAAAAAGAAGCACCTTTTGGATGTGGCTTGGAGAACAAAGGAACTGAGTGAGCTGTAATGATCCCATATAAAGGTCAAGGATGCAGGAGAGGCTACATTGGGCAGGGAGGAGTCAGATGGAGGAGAGATGCTACTTCCCAAGGTTTACCTTGGGTGGGTGGTGCTGGGGAGGTGGCTGAGAGAAGGCACAGCCCTGCAGAAGACATCTGCGATGTTTGTGCCCTGTGATGGGAAGGCGTGAGCCTTGGGCAGATAACGGCAACCCTAACGCGGACCAGCCAAGACTTACTTATTTTTCCATCTTTTTGTGAAATGCACACTCTGGCCTTCCTATATCCCAGTTATCTTTCTCTTTTAGTCTTGTGGGCTATGTTTTTGTAGTAACACAAATAGAACATTTAGAGCACAAATCAAGGCTTTGAAGCACCCAGGATGGATGCTGTACTGACTTTTCATCTTACATGAAAACTCAATTCCTCCAGTTTCTGGTGCAGAGAGCTCCTATCACCTAGAAGAGGAGGAGCTGTTGATTAAAGATCTGAAGACTCATTTTCCTGTGGCACTAAGGGCTTCACAGCACACTTGTTCCCAATCACCTTTCTCCACATAGCTTCTTCTCCCTAGAAGACCATCTTTCTTCCTTCCCTCCCCTGGGGCAAGTCTTACTTATCTTTCTCTCCCAGCTGAAATGCCCCTTCTTCCCAGAAGCCCTCCCAGCTTTCAACAAGATGGATCTGCCTGCTTGGAGTCTCAGCAGCCTCTCATTCACCGGGGATCATAGCAAACTGTATCACACTTGTTTGTCTTAAGGATCTGTCTCTCAGATACTCAGGAAAGTCTGAGAACAGGAAGCACTTCTGTCTCTCTCACATCCAATTCACTAGTCTGGTACTGGAGACTAGTTTCTTGTCTTAGTTGCCAAGTCGTATCTGACGCTTTTGCAACCCCATGGACCGCAGCCCGCCAGGCTCCTCTGTCCTTGGGGTTTCCCAGGCAAGGATACTGGGAATGGGTTGCCATTCCCTTCTCCAGGAGATCTTTCTGACCCAGGGATCAAACCCTCGACTTCTGCATTGGCAGGAGGGCTCTTTACCACTGAACCACCAGGGAAGCCCAAGCCCATTACTATATATATCACTGAATCAAAGAGCAGACTGCACATTTCCTAGTCTATGAAAACACAGCCATCTCTGTCTATCCCCCCAGATAAAATGTTTCAGAGGTAAACACAATGTTTTAAAATCTCCTAAAAGGAAACTTGAATGATAGGATCTCTCACCCCCGATGTGCCAGCTCATTGCATTTTCAAACTCTGGCAGATCCTTTTAAAATGTGATTTCCTTGTACGTGCTATCCATATGCACATGAGGTTGTACATTATATATTCTCAGGATAATATAGATATTGCCTGTGTATGGACAGGTGTACATGCACGCACGCACACAGACACACAGACATACACACCAACCACCCTCAGGACACACAGCCATCCTCAATCTACATTGAGCGACCGTCCTGGGGAAGGTCCCCAAAGACGATGGCCAGAAGGTGAGCTCCTAGCTCGTAAGGGCTCTCCCATTTCCTGGCTGATTCTCCACCATCAAATGATGAAAATGAGGTCATTCCAATGGTGTAGAAATGAAAATGTCCCTTACATAAGACTTTTCCCATTAAGGATAACATCAAGTTCTGGACAAGGGAATGGCAACCCACTCCAGTATTCTTGCTTGGAGAATTCCATGGACAGAGGAATCTGGCAGACTACAGTCCAGTGGGTCACAAAGCATCGGAGATGACTGAGCGACTTAACACTTTCAATTATGAAAGATGTCCCTGTACGGTTGCTCCGTCCATTCAGCAGCTCCCAAATGGACTGTCTCCAGGACACTCCAGTGGTACCAGTCAGCTCCGACAGCTGCAAGACTGGATCTTTCAGCAAACCCACTGAGAGAGGCTATTTTTAATGTTTCTTCATTAAAAAAAAAAAAAAAAAAAGACGCAGCTTCACAGCTTCACAAAATCAGTCTCTGGATGCGGCAAACTTAAATGGTTTTATTCCTAAAGCCCCAGAGACAGGCTCATCACAGGAATGACGGAAGAAATCTTAAAAATAGCATCACCACTGTACTTTCAGAATAACAAACGATATTCTTCGAATGTCCTTAAACAACTCTGGAAAAAAATTAAACCGTTTCCTCCGACTGGCAAAAGTCACAAAACACAATATACATGAAGTATGAATTTAGAAAAGAAAACTTTAAAGGTAGTAGTGCTTTGGACTCAGGATTAAAAGAAAGTTGGCCAAATTTCCATGCCATCTTGTACAATTTCACCCAGACTACATCTGTCATAAGTGAAAGGGATCAGGCACATTCTTCTCTTAATGCACTTGGCTTTGTACATGTAGAAAAAGTCCCTGTAACGGTTTTTCACACCAGAGCAGAAAAAGAGTTAACTTATTTTCCCCCAGCCTGGAGGTCAAACTACTGACATATTATAAGGATTACTTTAAATATCTGAAATTAGAACAGAAAGACAAGGCCCCTAAAGTAGCAGAACTACAGAGTATAATGAATAGATTTTTTTTTTCTTTTTTTCTACTCATCCAACATATCACAACACCATCCATTTTGGCTGTGACAAAGAAAATACTGGCATTTTCTTTCCTCAATTCAATCAGCATTCTCCTATTCAGTTAATACAATTCAGTTAACATTGTCAGTTAACATAAAACCTACGCAGGCAAAAAAAAAACAAAAAACAAAAAAACCTACGCAATCTGCCCAAGAAATCATAAATGATTGTTTTGTGGGGAAGTGGTGGTTCCTATACCCAGGAGACTGGCTTTTGCACCCTCTTCCCTTAGATAAAACCCATTCTTCTTCTTTATTATACCACATGACATATGAAACTTTAGCTTCCTGACCAGGAATGAAACCCTCAGCCTCTGCAATGGAAATGCAGAGTTGTAACCACTGGACCACCTAGCAAGTCCCAAAACGTGTTCCTCTAAGCAACACTTCTGGATACTGGCTTGTCCCAAACAGTCTCTGGAAGGAAAGCTCTGGGGCTACACCTCCTGCGATCTCTCTGTGTTTGGGAATGAATTTCTCTCCATTTTGACTTTCACAGCCTGGGGAAGTGAGACGGAAGCTGAACGTTTCTGGGGGACTGGAAGCCAGGCGGAGTTATTGGATGTGTTCACTTCCTAGGTCCTGATGTCAACATCCAAGTCTTTAGCAGCACCCTAGTGGCTCAGCTGGTAAAGAATTCGCCTGCAATGTGGGAGACCAGGGTTCAATCCCTGGGTTGGGAAGATCCCCTGGGGAAGGGAAAGGCTACCCACTCCAGTATTCTGGCCTGGAGAATTCCATGGACTGTAGAGTCCATGGGGTCACAAAGAGTCAGACATGACTGAATGACTTTCACTTTCACTTCTTTTCACCTTTCTCACAGCATCTGCTGCTCTGCCCAGAGCACGGCTTTCGTCCAGGGAGAGTCTGATGGCTCCTGCGTTTTCCGAGAGTGCAAGCAGAAAGAGGACTCTTGAGCCACTATGAAATCCCAGTGGGCAAAGGGGTAGCCTGCATTCAAATGAAGCCTGGGCGTGTGTTGAGAATAAGGAAACACAGGATCTGTAACTTTAACCATAGCCCTGGGAGGCTTGTTACAACACAGATTGCTGGGCCCCAATATCAGAGGATCTGATCCAATAGGTCTGGGTTGGACCCTGAGACTCTGCATTTCTGCTAAATTTCCAGATGTTGCGGCTGGTGTGGGCACTGGTCCTAGATGATCACTGACACAGAAGATGCTTTAGAAGAGTTTGGCGGCTTTTTTTTTTTTTTTTTTTTCCTATCAATATGTTTGCATTTTGAAGATGCTGGAGTTCAACCATATAGCCTCTGATTTTTAAAAAATGAATTTTTTAAAATGTGGACCATTTTTAAAGTCTTTATTGACTTTGCTACAATATTGCTTCTGTTTTATGCTTTGTTTTTTCTTGGCCATGAGGCATGGTGGGATCTTAGTTCCCTGATCAGGGATTGAACCCCAAACCACCTACTTTGGAAGGTGAAGTCTTAACCACTGGACCACCAGGGAAATCCCTAACCTCTGACTTTTACTGTTACTTGTAAGAAAAATCTACTGAAAAATTGGTTTCCTAGAAAAAACTAACTCAGAGCAATGGCAAATTGCAAAATGTGGCTGGGTACACAGACTAATGGATTAAATTTTATTCAAAAGGTTGGTGTATATGAGATTTTCTCCCCTACAACCCAGGAAAATAACTGCACTTTATTAATACAGAATAATCACATATTTACCTGCTCATGAGACTATGAACTCACTTTTTAATATAAAGAACATAATTATCACTGAAAAACAAAAATGTAGCAACAACATTATTTCTTTAAGCATGGGTAGTTTTCCTCTGGAAACTTGATATATAGACATCTATAAAACAGCAATTTTCAAATACCCCCTTATACATTTTAAATTGAATCCAGTGTATTCCCCATCATTTTGGAAACGGGGGTGGGGTGAGGGGGATGGTCCCTAAAGGAATTCCCACGGAAGTGCATTTTCACAACGTGCTGATTAAAACAGTGCAGTTGTTTCCCCGTATTTATAACAAGCATTTCAAAACAAAGCTAAACAATTCTAAAGTGAATTAAGTTGCTTACCTTTGAGCCTCGCTCATTAAAAATAATTTCAACATCTAAGATTTTACCAAATTGCTGCAAAAAAATAGAAATAGTTTATAAGCAAGAAGAGAAACAGAGCCAATCAGATTATGCATATGGGTAATTGTTCCCCAAGTCAGAATATTTCTCTGTTTTAATATCAAGGATATTCATTTGATGTTTTCCTATCATTAAATGATGCACTTGAACCAAGGGAAAATACAACTGCACGTATTATTTCCATATTATGGCATAACCCGTCATATGAGATATCGTAATTAGGGACCCAGTACCAAGTATGTAAGCAGGAGGTTAATTCTAGTTTTCTTCCTTGATGTATGATTGATTGCTTTCCCAGGCACTGAGCAGCAGACGTCAGAAACAGCTGGTACGTACAACAGTCCTTCTAGGCTGTGTCACTAGCCACTCGATGAAACATCCTTAGTGAAGTGGGATTTTGATAACTTAAAATATCCAACTAGAATGAGATGTTTAGGATTTGGGACCTTGGTTTCATAAAAGCCAGGAGTAGCCAGGCCATATAAGAGAAGCAAAGATAAAAGGAAGATCCATTACACAGACACCCTTTACAAGCAAGAAACCACTGTAGCTGTCTATCCTCAGGCTGAAATGTCTTTCTTGCAAGATGATTCTCCATATTGTTAAACAAACACATAGATTTTAGATGATTAGCATGAATAGACTTTCTGAACAACGCAAGAAACTCAACATGTTCAAACCTAGAAACAACATTTCAGATGACAAAGTGACCCCAATAAACTACAGCTGTTCCATTAAATTTCAGGTTTTTCAGGATAAGTATACCCTACACAATGGAGCTTTCATTGATGGCTCAACCAGTAAAGAATACTCCTGCAGGGCAGGAGACAGACCCAAGTTCAATTCCTGGGTCCGGAAGATGCCTTGGAGAAGGAAATGGCGACCCAGTCCAGTATTCTTGCCTGGGAAATTCCGTGGACAGAGGACTGTAGCAGGCTACAGTCTATGGGGTCGTAAGAGTTGGATACAACTCAGAGTCTAAACCACCACTACCACACAATGTTTGGGTCATACTTAAACTTACTAAAACACTTGCTCTCTGAAATCACATGCAACTGCTGTGTCTTGCATTTTGTAACTTAGTACAACTAGTGACTATTTCCTGTAGTCTTCCTGACAAACACACATCTAGAAATCTGTGGTTCACACTTTAAAAAAATATGAGAACAAGGACCTTGAACCAGAAGCATCTGATAATCCTAAATCCTGCCCCCTGAGGCTGGAATGCTTTTCATTTTCTTAGATCACATGAGGTTGAGTGGGCATTTTCTGAGCGTAGTGTGTTCTATGTACAGGTAGGTAGGGGAGGGCGGCATAAAAATAGGTGACGAGGTCCAGGGGAAAATCAGAGAGAAATTTTACCCTGATGCAGAATAAGAGCAAATGCCTGTTTTAGGGATTAAAATACATGTAAAGAACTACATAAAGTATTATTTCCAGGCTCTTTTCCCCTGATTTGGAACTTTCCTTAAAAAAGCAGAGACATCACTTTGCCGACAAAGGTCCATACAGTCAAAGCTATATAGCTAGATAGCATCAGCGGCTCAATGGACGTGACTTGGAGCACACTCTGGGAAACAGTGAAGGACAGGGGTGCCTGGCGTGCTGCGGTCCATGGGGTTGCAGAGAGCTGGACACAACTGAGCGACTGAACGACAGCAGCAACGTCTTTGCTTTTTGCTTTTGCAGCCTGGGTGTTTTTTATTACATCTTTTATTACCCTAGGAAGTTCTGTATTCTGTCTCTCTCCCCTGGGTGGAAAGCCTTACACAGCTTCTGTGTTGCAGAGGACAGGGTGATGGGGTAGGAGGGCAGGAGAGAAAGGGAACAAGCAATTAGAACTCAGAGAACCGGGGGCAGCTTGCCTGACCGATGTGCCCCACTCAGAGGAAGCTGAGAGGCCCAGACTGTAAATGCCAAGAAGATCTTACTGAGATTCAAAAAAAAAAAAAGAATATACAGATACTATCCTCTGGAACATACAAATAAATCTACGTTCCCTCAGAAAGAGAAAAATGCAGACTCCAATTGAATATAAATAGCTTAAAACCTTGAAATGAAAGTAGTTCTGACTATGAGAAAAAGAAATCTAAAGTTTAAGTCATCCTGGGCCATAGAAAGGTACCCATCCCTCAGGATATGTACTCAGCCTGGGGATTACAGACTGGAATTTTTCTTACTGAGCTTCTTATTATGCTTCTTGACTTCAGGGAGAAGGAGAGACAGAAACCAAGAAGAGAAAGCTCAACCAGGAGAGAAGACAGATGGTCTACATGGCTGGCATGCCCTATGGACACACCAGGAAACACGCAACCCACTCACCCTGCAATTAGTGGACACTTAGGAATTCTTTTAGTGAAGACAAGATGGTTCTACTGCTTTTTCCATGCCCTAGATTTGGGCAGAGAAAATTGTTAAAAAGAGAAGATGATTTTCAGATTTGAGAAATGCAAGATTTGTGTTGAAAGGTGAAGTGAATTCCATGGTTTAAAAAAAAAAAAAAATCCTCTAGCTTTGTGACTCTCTCAGAAGCCATCATTTTGATATAATCCCCTTAGGATATTCAGTCCACACAGATGCTACCATGTATATTTCGGGCCTAAGAGACAGGAAGCACACATATTTATGAATAGAGAAACTTGGAAAGGACTTCCTTTAAAACCAACAAGCAAATGTCATCCACGGAACCTTCTTGAAGCAGTCAACACAAACGCACTTCCTTTAAAGTAAGATCTGGTTGAAGAGATCACTTGGTCTCAGGTGGTGATGGGTGAACTGTGACTTTCTCTGGAATGAGGAGTGATGCATCAAATAGCTAGCATCTTCCATTTGTTGGAGGTTACAGTTCTGCTGAAGAGCTCAAAGATATTGCTATGTGTATCCCTTATGAGGAAACCAAGGCCTGCCCCAAGGCTGCACTCGTGTTTCCTGACTGCTCCTCCCTTTTCTCGGCCTCCCCTCCCTTCCCTGATGAGCAGCTCTTTGAACCTGCCCATTGGAGACGGGGACGCAGAAAGACTTTTGTGCCTAGAAACCTCATGGGATCCTGCTTCATTTCCGCCATGCTCCTTACACATGGGAAATAGAGACCTCATAACTATATTAAGTCAATGCCAGTAAGCGGGGATTGGGAATACATGGATGAGTGGAACAAATATGAGAAAGAAAGAAAGAAAGAAAAAATATCTGATTGAGATACAGGTGTGCTCAATTGCTCAGTGGTGTCTGATTCTTGGCGACCCCGTGGGCAGTAGCCCGCCAGGCTCCTCTGTCCATGGCCTTCTCCAGGCAAGATTCCTGGACTGAGCTGTCAGGCCCTCCTCCAAGAGATCTTTCTGATTCAGGGATCGAACCCGAGTCTCCTGTGTCTCTGGCACTGGCCGGTGGATCCTTTAACACTGAGCCACCTGGGAAGCTGCCAGTTGAGACAGCACCAATCAGAGAGCAATCTTCGCATGTGTCATTCCCTAAACAGAACAATGGCACCAGATGCCCCAAAATGGTCTCCAGTGTTTGTTTCTTTGGCAGTTGTCACGGGGTGGAAGTTTCTCAAAGCCAGTGAAACAAGCCGTAAGAAGAATGCTGATGCAAGCCCCCTCTCTAAGGCAGTTGTGTAGTATATTTATAGTATCAACAGTTTAATTGGGAAGTTTGGTACTAATGATGTAAACACAGCTGGTACATTTTCAATTTAAATAGACACGACTCATTCGCAGACATAACTAGGATCGATTTGCCCAACACCAGCGCTCAGCTGTCTTCAACAGCGTCTCAGTTTCCACCCGAGGGGTCTCGACAGATGCGTCAAGGCTAAAATCTGGGAACTTACAGGTACACACTTGGGCCAAGAGGTACCGCCCATGTTTAGACCGTCTCAGATCAAATAATATTTCTCTGAAAACCTCTGAAAGGTGTTCAATGGATACAGTATAAAACATGAAAGGAAGCTTAGTTCAAAGAATGTGCGTGGCAGCTAAGGAAAGGCAACATCCTAGTTTTCTTAGGGCCGGCTTCAAGTTTCGGATGTGGGAGCAGGAGGAGGCAGCATGCCAGGTCTGAAAATATCTCTGTTTTGTTATTTAAAAAGTAATCATGAAAGCCTCTTCTCCTTCTTCTTCTACTTTTTTTTTTTTTTTTTTTTTTCCAAAACACAACCTCTTTTAATGTACATATAGAAAATATATGTGTTAACCACATTGGAAGAAAAGCAAAATACTGGCTGTAGGATTTCTCAAATTACATTTTTTCCAAGGTGCATTCAGTAAGAGTACTGGGGCTTCAGTGTTTCTCGGGCTGCTCTCACATCAGTGATCGTTCTTGGGACCAGGCGGGAGGACTTGCATTCCGCTGGAAAGGTGTAAGGCACCTGCTGCTACAAAGGGGAATTAACGAAGGAGGAGCCATACTTGCCACTTAAAGAATTATTTAAAGTTTGATTATTTGGGTAACAAAGACCAAGGCTATACCTTGATTTTTCATTTCTGAAAGTCACACTTTAAGTCAAAAAAATTTCTGTTCTGCAAAACTCCATATGTAAATTCTCCATGCAGAGTTTATATCATGGTATCTTGTCAAAAGGAAGAGAAAAAAACAGTTCTTCATAGGAATCTCTCTCTCTCTCTCTTTTTTTTTTGGTATCTTAAATGTCAATGATCACAAAAACTTCTGGCTTCTCTTCATTATAGTTTCTTCCGCATGTTCTGAAAGCCACGTAATCTGTCTGTAGTGACAACAGAGACTTCAGTGGGTCATACTCAGGCCCAGAAGGCCTGTATTTTGATAACGAAAGCACAGCTATCACATGGACAAGGATGAGGTAAAATCTGAACCCAGGACTCCCTGAGTAGCTGCTACTGAAGACAACCCTAGGTAGAATGGCATGTCTCAGTGGTCTAAATCTAAAACTACCTCTGCATGTGAGCATGTGTACTCAATCACTTCAGTCATGTCTGACTCTCTGCGACTCCATGGACTGTAGCCTTCCAGGCTCCTCTTGTCCATGAGATTCTCCAGGCAAGAATACTGGAATGGGTTGCCACACCCTCCTCCAGGAGATCTTCCCAACCCAGGGATTGAACTCGCATCTCCTATGTCTCCTGCGTTGCCAGCGGATTCTTGACCGACTAGCTACCTAGGAGTCTGTAACTAACTCTCTCACTCCATAAATGCTCACTTTTAAATATTAGGTTCAACTGAGCTTTTTATTCAAGACCAAGACATTGTGATTAATTTGATGGCAATCCATACAATGCTTTCATGGGCCCATGGAGAATTCAAATGGAAAGGAAACACATGCTCTTTTGCGACCTCTGGCATGTTCAAGAAGAAGGTAGCAGGGCCAGAACCCACATCCTTTCCAGTGAAACCTCCAGCACCAAGGCCCCTGATGATATAAGAGATCCATTCATTCACATGCCAATTGATGTTTTAAGAAAGACTCTGGATTCTGGACTTCCCTGGTGATCCAGTGGTTAAGAATCCGCCTGCCAATGCAGGGGACACGGGTTTGATCCCTGGTCAGGGAAGATCTCACATGCCATGGGGCAACTAAGCCCACGTGCCACAACTACTGAAGCCCACATGCCCTACAGCCTGTGTTCTGCAACAGGAGAGGCCACCACAAGGAGATGCCTTTGTACCATGATGAAGAGTAGCCCCTGGTCGCCACGACTGGAGAAAGCCCACGTGCAGCCACGAAGACCTAGAGTAGCCAAAAATAAATAATGAAAAATGCTCTGGTCTCTGCTTTGGACATAGTGGCCACAAAATTTTTTGACCAAGGGATGTTCCATCTGAAAGGGAAACCCTAGGAAATCTAAGATGATCTGAATGGTTTCATGCCAAATACTGGAACACATTCATCTGAAAGAGGAGGAAGTAAAGGATATAAAGTGAATTGTGGAAAGAGGGAAACGAGGATTGTGACAAAGAGGAACCAAAGCCACAGATTAAAATGAAACATTGAGGCGCCTGCGGTAACCGATAGGCATGTAGGGGTTGCAAACGTCATGGCTGAATGATGCATGGATACAGAACCTGTTCAGAGCTCTGACAGGTGTCAGGGACTTTGGGAAAGAAAGTCTCTTTACTCTTGTGCTGTGGTTTTGGTTTGCAGTCCCCACGGCCATACTGAACAAAAGAGACCAAGAAGAACAAAGCAAAAAATCTTTGAGAGAGTTTTTCTCTGCTCTCTCTCTCCTTGTAGCCTCTGCTACAAGGAACCAGGGCAAAATATAGCAAGAAAAGGAGAGATGACATCTCACATCCCAGTGATGTGGAAAACAGCTGATTGGGATTAAAATGCAATTTCTTAGAGTAACTGTGACCTGAAAGAGGAAACCACGCTTAATTCTCTCAGCTGGAGAGAGTGGGGAGCCAGTCAGAATGTGTACAGATGCCTTTTCATGTGATTCATGTCGGTAAATGTAGCACATAACGACATGGGGGTGGCCAACACTGACGTCTGCCCAGGAAGAATAGATTTTGCAGAATTAAAATTCCATGTCTTCAGAATGGTGGTTGTAAACCAAGAAGGCCTCAGAGTTATTGCAGAGCCCAGGAATCTGTAGGTAGGTGCTGGATGATTTTTACAGAAGTGTGTGCATGCAAGCATGCTGTTGTGTCTGACTCTTTGTGATCCTGTGGACTGTAGCCTACCAGGCTTCTCTGTCCATGGAATTTTCCCAGCAAGAATACTGGAGTGGATGGTCACGAAGCCCACCAAAAAATCTTGCATACTTTTAAAAACGGACATAGAGGCAGCTTGTGATGAACTGAATTAATTTCAGGATGACTGACTGTGTGCTGCATTTTCTGAACAGATAGATGGATCCTAAGCGTATCTATCATCTTGTCAAATCGACATCTTGTCAGTTGCTTGAAATATTCTGACTTTCACAAACAGTAGCTCTGAAACTAGTAGATTCTGATCAAGCTTTGACAACTGATAGCACGACCATTCTTTTGGCAAGAATTTGCTGTGTACCACCTCTCCTGTACCACCCAGTAAGAACAGAGAGGTTCAGATATTCATGCAAGCAGGATCCGTTTTTGGCATCTAGCTCTGAATATTTTGAATACCTTGGCAGTGGAGCCCTCTGGTCACTTTCAAGATAACCAAGAAGACCAGAGACTGCACAGCCCTCCTCGGGGGTGGGATTGGGGTCTACTGCAATGAGTGACACCCGCAAAGAGCACAGGATGGTCATTAAGAGGACCAAATTCCAAGTCAACATCCCAGTGACACTTGATGAGTTAAGACCGATTGAAGAGCAAGAGGACTTTCGAACCCGACCTGACAAAAGGGATCTAATTCCTCAGGCTGCCCATCATTCAAACTTGGTCTCCTCACTTCACACACACTTAACCTCGACTTTAACTCTGAATGCTCTGCACTTTTCAAAGTCATCTTTGACCTGAAATTGCCCGAGGGTATCTCTGCTCTGCAAGAGTTAGAGGCTCAACTCAAGGTTATTACCAAATGAGAGAGATAAAAGAACACAAGCTGACCTTTTCCACTGAAATGTCAGGATTCAGGCCTGGGTATCTTAGCTATGAGGACACTCCTTTGGCTTTTGTGTCCGATGCATACTTGATAAACATCATGCATGCTAAAGAAAACATGCGCATTCACCCCATCATTGCGGAATGGTGACACAGAGCTGGTGATTTCATATGGAGAATGAGGTCTACCTGGCCCAGACCTAGACTTGGCAAGTTGAGCCTCTTCTTATTCCTTTTGTCATATCTGCATCCATCCAAAAGCTCTTCGAACGGGACTCTCTGGGCAGCCAACCCTCACTTTAAGTCAAACGTTAAGGATGTAGTTTTGTTCATTAAATCCACAGACATTTCCCACCAATGCTGGGCTGACACAGACAAAAGGACTATGACTGTAGTTGCAAAAGAATGAATGATATCCAAGCTCTGTCATAGCTTTGTCTTTTGGTGGAACTGAGCCCAAAGAGATGGCAGGCTCATCCCTTCCCGATGTGGATGGTGCAAAAGTCATTCTGAAAGAGAATCAGGGTCACAATGTCCCCTGAGCAAGCGACCCTATCATTTCTTTTCTCCGGGTTGCTGGTGGCTTCTGCCTTGCTCACTGGTCATGGTGCTTGGGCAAGACTGTCATTTGTGGCATATAATCTCAGAAGTTAAATCTCTGAACCCTCACCACGGATTCCAGAAGAACGTATATGGCAGGATGCAAGTCAGACTCTGAAATCTGCAGTGGTTTTGTTTTAACGAGGCTTCATGCAGAACTAATTATTCCCTACAATCACCTCTGAGATCTAGATGCTCAGTACCTAAGAAAGACCAAGGTCTGCAGAAATATGTCATGAGTCACTCTTCCCAGTAATTTGGCAACCGCCCTAGAGAGAAAAACCGAGATGACCTGTAACAATTTTAGCTGTCACATGGGTCCCCAGGCTCTTGACAGGGGATCAGCAATGAGCTTGTTTCAAGCACCTGGGAGCCTATTTTCCATCTGACATTCAAGTTACAAACCTGAAGAAGTACCATTGGTCCAAGTGCAAACATGGTGAACATAGCAGAGAAATTTATACTAAAATCATAGAGATCCTGGCCAAAGAATATCCACAGACTAGGATCTAAAATGCCTTCCCCCCACCGCTGCTCACTTTGTATTATGAATACCAAGAAATTGCATGAGGAGGGGAGGACTCTGGGGACCCCGGAAGCAGGAGCTGCAGAGGAGAAGAAAGGCAGGACTTACGCCAAACATTTGTCGGAGGTCCGGATCCCGGAACCGGAAGGGGATGTTGGAGACATGCAGCCTCTTGGGCTGGGACTTGTTTTCCGTGTTTTCCGAAGGCTGTGTCTGGGGCTGGCCATCCGTGGGCGCCGCGTCATCTGTCTGCTAAAAGGACAAGAGCAAAGCAAAGAGGCTTTGAGTGACCTGAATGTGCCTTCCAGTGTTCTTTTCATGAAAATATATATATATATATTGGCGTATAGCAGCTTTAGTGTTGTGTTAGTTTCTGCTGTACAACTGTACAAAGTGAATCAGCTACACATATACATGTATCCCCACTTTTTAGGATTTCTTTCCCATTTAGGTTACCACAGAGCATTGAGTAGAGTTTCCTGAGCTATACCGTAGGTTCTCATTAGTTATCTAGGTTATGCAGAGCATCAATAGTGTATTATGATGCAGAGCAATCAGTAGTGCATATATGTCAATTCCAATCTCCCAATTCACCCCACCCCGCACCACCCCCCTTGGTATCCGCACCATTTGTTCTCTACCTCTGTGTCCCTATTCCTGCTTTGCAAATAGGTTCATCTATACCATATATCCAGTGTGGTTTTGCTTCCTCAAAATGGTAGAAAAATGCCAGAACAAAGGAATAATGCAGGAAGAAACTGCTGAATCATTCATTCATCCAGCAAAGATTTATTGAAAGACCACTGAGTCCCCATCACAGATCCAGGATTCAGCCATGAGCGAAGAAACGGGATCCTTACTATCATGGATCTAATTCTTATGGGGGAAGAATTAAGACAGACAATAACCTCAAGAAATACAGAGCTGGAGGAAGGAGATAAGAGATAGGGGGGTAAAGTAAGGGCAAGGCCTCGCTGGAATTGGGGGCCTGGGAGTTTCAGTAGGTAATTAGAGAAAGCTTCATCTAGAAAGGAGAGTCCTCCCTTCATCCATGCTGTTGCAAATCTTAAAATATGCCTACCTAATTGCCAAGGCTGCACAGATAAAAACATGAGTAAATCTCATAAAACATCTGAAAAGGCTGTTTGGTATTCTGAAGTCCAAGTAACCATCTGATGGACTTACATTTTTTCAAGGTTTTAATTTTTCCTTTCTTGATTTTGCAGACCTGTGGTGTTCATGACAGTTGACCCCATGTGGCTCTTTAAACAGAAATGAATTAAAATTAAATAAAATGGGAAATTGAGTCCCTCCCTCACAGTAACCACGTTTTTGAGTGCTCAGGGGCCACAAGTGGCTGTGGCTTCCGTGTTGGACAATGAAGATACAGAGCACCTCTATTAGAAAGTTATATTGGCCAAAGTTGGTGTCGACAATGTTACATTACCAGTATAATTTGTTACTCTGCCTCCCACTCAGTCCCATCCTCCAAGAAAAAGCCTGGATAACACGATATTACAATGATACCCCCACTGAGGCAGGAACCAGGAGAAAAGTCACAGTAACATTTGATTTAATCATCTAGGCCACTTCCATACACTCAGTTCAAGAGTTTTAACATTTCAGAGATGCTTCCAGATGCTTTCTCTGCAATTAGCATCTACTGCCTCTAGGTGGCAGTAGATGCCATTCACATGAGATGTCTGCATCGCTAAAACATGATGGAAAACCAATGAAAAAGGCCATCAAACTTATGAAGGAGAGATCGTCCCCTCGTACTTACGAGCAATTTAGAAGCATATAACTAGGACAAAACTAATAACATGGACATAACCAGTGACCTTCTCATCAACCCTTGTCTTTATCGACAGGCTTCATTGATATCTCCTTCCTAACACACACTGAATTGTTTGTAAGGTAAGACATTCTGCGAGCTGGCATACTACGCTTCCAAGCTTCTTTGGTATCCAAAGCCCTACCAGATACTTTCTTCAACTTCCAAGGCTTGTGTCAAGAAGATAATGCACTTGGTCGTATTCCTAATGCTGCTGGATCTAATAAAGAGGATGGTGATAGTTCTCTACCCTGAAAAATGAGTAGTAACAATGCTGTTTTTCAGTCGCTAAGTCATGTCTGAGTCTTTGTGACCCCATGGACAGCTGATCCCAGGCTCCTCTGTCCTCTACTATCTCCCAGAGTTTGTGCAAATTTATATCCATTGAGTTAGATAATAACAACGGTGCATACCGCGTAAGGCTCTGTGACGACCAAACATGGTAACACATGTGCCATCATGGCACAGTTCCCAGGACAAGATACAATCAGTAAGTGGAAAGCAAGGTGTTTTTTAGAATGATGGTGTTTTTTACAAAAAATGTCAAAGTGACAGTGAAAGTGAAAGTCGCTCAGTTGTGTCTGACTCTTTGCGATCCCATGGGATAGTCCATGGAATTCTCCAGGCCAGAATACTGGAGTGGGTAGCTGTTCCCTTCTCCAGGAGATCCTCCCAACCCAGGGATCGAATCCAGGTCTCCCGCATTGCAGGCAGATTCTTCACCAGCTGAGCCACCAGGGAAGCCCTAAAAATGTCAAAGGAGAGGTGTAAAAAGCCTCGTTAAGGAAACATGAAGGAGAGGTTCCCATCTGCTTGATAAACACATCTTTCCTGAGTAACTACTATCCACTAGGCACATAAGCTCATCCTCCAAAGCACACACAGTGTCTAGCTTAATAGAAGAGAAAGAGGCAGAAAAGGCAATGGTTAAACAGACTATTAAGAGGGGTCAGAGTGACCCTGAGGGGGCTGGGTCATTCTAAATCAGGGACACAGGTGGTTCCTCAGGCTTGCTGAGTCTGGAGGTTACATTTTTAGTGGGAGATGTCTAGGAGAAAAGGTGATACTGTAGCAGTGGAGTGCAAAGTATGTGCCAAGATGCAGAGAGGTGAATTCTGGATTTAGGGGATTGAGGCAGGAGACAGCCAGGCTCCAAGCTAGGCATGTACAACTAGACTCCTTTTTACATTTCCAGAGGAAGGGGGCAGGTGGGCTCCAGGCTAGATATTTACAATCAGCCTCCTGTGTGCACATTGAAATAGAAAATAACAGCAGAAACAGGGTAAAGAGCCAGACTTTGTCTCCTGGGGACATTAACAGCTATGGCAAGGACAGAAAGGGACTAAACCCAATTTGAGTACAAGATCAAGAGGTCATGTATTTTCTATCCTTGGGGCAAGGGAGACACTACACATGTCCAGAAAGGCTCCTTGAAGGTAGAAATGGAGGGGGCACCACCCCATAATATGTGATGCCAAGCACCCCCGACCACCCCTGCCCCGAACTGGCCTCTGGGAAAAATACATCTTGGGAAGAAGTTTCACAGGCATATTAGGGAGGGTCCTAGGGCAGGTCAGGAGTGGGAAAAGAAATGAGATGATTGGCCAAAGGTAAACAAAGATCTGGGCTTCCCCAATGGCTCAGCAGTAAAGTATCTGATTGTGATGCGGGGGTTCGATCCCTGGGTTGGGAATATCTCCTGGAGAAGGTCATGGTAACGCACTCCAGTATTCTTGCCTGGAGAATCCCATGGACTCAGGAGCCTGGTGGGCTATCCTCCACAGGGTCACAAAAAGACAGACACGACTGAAGTGACTGAGCATGCATGTAAACAAAGATCTGGCAGAAACGCCCTACATAAATGACCTGACTGCCTCTTTAATGCACTCTTCCTCATAGAGGGACGCCGACACCCCTCCCCTCTGGGTGTGTGTCTCTGCCTTGCTTCTGTCTTAACAAACTGCTTCTCTACGTGCTCTCCAGCCTGGTTGAGCTGTGTCTCTAATCATAGATTTTGTACCTCTTTCTACAGTTTTTGCCTCCTTGAGAAATGCATTTTTCAATGGGGCAAGGGCCCGGGGAATTTTGCTTCTAGCCTCTTGCCCCTGGGGAACTAGTGGGTAGGATTCATGGTTTTCATCCAGGCTACCCAGGGTCAACTCCTGGGCAGGGCACCCAGATCACACTTTAACCCACACCTCACTGGCACCCCTTTGAGATTGGGACTGCAGGCAGACCTCCACGTCACTGGTCGGAGGGAGCATGCATGAAGGAAGGGTGGGAGAGGAAGCAGAGGGAGGCAGCGGGTGGGCCATAAGGAAGGCCGAGAGTAGATCAAGAGGCTACGGCTTTTCCTTAAGGACCACAGCATGGCGGTGACGTGACCAGCGTGAGACACAGGCTGAGCCCTGCTAGACAAATGAGACATGTCTGCCTCCTGGCTGGCTGGCTGACCTACTGAATGCCTTATGAGTAAAGGAAGAAACGAATGAATGAAGGGATGAACCATCACCTTTGCTACCCCGGAGTGAGAGGAAGAACCATATTACAACTTCAACACTTATAAACTGGACATTTATATGTTTATTTACAGTTTTTGGCTGCGCTGGGTCTTCTTTGGGCTTCCCAGGTGGCGCAGTGGTAAAGAATCTGCCTGCCAATGCAGGAGACACAAGAGACATGGGTTCAGTAACCTCGGTCAAAAAGATCCCCTGGAAGAGGACAGAGCAACCCATTCTAATATTCTTGCCTGGAGAATCCCATGGACAGAGAAGCTGTAGCCCGCCAGGCTCCTCTGTCCCTGGGGTCACAGAGTCAGACATGACTAAGCAATTGAGCACACACCACGATACGAGGTCTGGAGACACACCCATGAGATGGAAATGACCCTGAATCATGAGACGGTCGCTTTCTGAGAGGTTGGGGGTCTCACTGCTCAAACACAAGACTCTTTGGTTTGCAGAAGCAGCAGCCCAGTTCTCAGGCCTTCAGCCCACTTTTCCCCTTCAGTTACAAGTTGCTGTTCAAATGCAAATGAAAACCTGCTCCTTCTCCTCCCAAGAAGGAAACTGAAGATTTGGATTTGTGTGTAACTGCTGGATGTTTCAGTTTAATAAACCTAATTAGGAATTACAGAGATTACGATTAAACATATTAAATGATTAATAGCATTATGCTGCTCATGTGAAAATTTAAATTAATCATCTTTAGTCAAACAGGACTTTGGAGAAATCTTTGTGTTGTTTCCTTTGATAAAAACACGCAACGCTCAATTGATCACTGTGCGCTGGGCAAATACAAAAATGCTCAGAAATGGCTGTGCCGGCATACCTGTGTGTTAAAAGTAATTTTTAAAGATAACACAGAAAAAAGAAAACACTAAACCAAAAAGTTATTTCAGACATCGTAGGGAGCTTCTCTGGTGGCTCAGTGGTAAAAGAAGCTGGCTTCATGAGACGTGGCTTCAATCCCTGGGTCAGGAAGATCCCCTGGAGAAGGAAATGGGAACCCACTCCAGGATTCTTGCCTGGAGAATCTCACAGGACAGAGGAGTCTGCCGGGCTGTGGTCCATGGTGTTGCAAAGAGTTGGACATGACTTAGCGGCTAGACAGCAACAGGGGAATGGAAAAGAAAAGGGAAGTGGAAGTGCATCAGTACCCAGGGGCAGACGAAGAAACATAAGGAAGAAATCTCAAGGATTGAGCATGCTCGCTTGTATGCTGTGATGTGATGAGGACCAAATGGAGTAGGAGGCGAACAAAAGAAGCTACGACAAAGCCGCAGTCTCGCGAGGGGTCAGGGCGATGGGAATGACCCTTATTGACCCCTCATCTTGAGTATTTCAGGCTGTGAGATTTCCTTTTTGCTGGGAACTTTCAGGGCAAACATATTCAGCACATACTCGGTGTTTCATGTCCCTCTATTAGTCTCCTAAGAACTTACCAAAAACCTGGTGACCTAAAGCAACAGAAATTGACTCTCTCTCAGTTGTAAGGGCCAGAAAAGCACAGTGAAGATGCCCTCAGGGCCCCGCTCTGGCCAGAGGCTCCCAGGGGGACATCCTTCCTGTTCTTCCAGCCGCTGGTGGACTCTTGGCTTGGCCGAGCTGCATTGCTAGAGACTCTCATCTTTGTTTGGCTTTCTTCCCTCTGAGTGTATGAGACTCAAGTCTCCCTGAGCCTGTTTTCTTCTTATAAGGACATTAAGGACACTGCATTTAGAGCTCACGCTAAATTGAGGCTAATCTGGTCTTGAGATCCTTAACCTAATTGTATCTGTTAAGACCTTTTATTTTATTTTTTCCAAATAAGGTCACATCCCCAAGTTTATGAAGGTCAGAACATGGACACATATTTGAAGGCCTTCATTCAACCTACGAAGTCCCCTGCCAAGCAAACAGATGGGAAATGCTTGGAGAATGAGTAACCGTTATCAAGAATTATCAAGGCATGGTTGCACTTTTTAACCAGTCCTGATGGCATGAGGCTCTCAAAAGGCTTGGCCTCAACCCAGATGCAGAAGAAGGACCCCCCGACTAGAGGGGTACCCGGGTTCTCAGCCATCACACTGGTCACTCTGAGGAGTTCTCGCTTCTCAGATGGCTCAGCAGTAAAGAATCTGCCTGCCAAGGCAGGAGTCGGGGGTTCGATCCCTGGGTCAGGAAGATCACCTGAAGAAGGAAATGCCAACTCACTCCAGTATTCTTGCTTGGGAAATCTCATGCACAGAGGAGCCTGGAGGGCTACAGTCCATGGGACTGCAAGAGTCAGACATGATTTAATGACTTAATACTTTGGCCACCTGATGTGAAGAGCTGACTCATTTGAAAAGACCCTGATGCTGGGAAAGATTGAAGGTGGGAGGAGAAGGGGACGACAGAGGATGAGATGGTTGGATGGCATCACTGACTCAATGGACACGAGTTTGAGTAAACTCCGGGAGTTGGTGATGGACAGGGAGGCCTGGCGTGTTACAGTCCATGGGTAGCAAAGAGTCAGACACAACTGAGTGACTAAACTGAAGTGAACAGCAAAATGAGAAGAGATTCAAGCCTTCCCTTCAAACACAGGCTCCAAGACCTCCTTTCTGTACTGCCCCTGAATGCAGTGATGACCTTCAGCTGGGCTGAGAAGCCTCCGGAAAGGCCACTAGCACTTCAAAGACGAAGACCTGCCTGCAGGTTCCTCTCACAGATGGACAAGCATCCCTGAGGAATCCACTAAAGCCTATGGCAAAAGCATGGGGTGAGATTTCTAAAGACAAAAATAAAACCATGTGAAAAAACTACAAGACTTACTAACAGAATGAACCATCTAGAACATGTCTTTTTGAAAGGCAGGATCTACCAGGTTTGCGATTACATTCCCCAAGGCTGATGCATGTCAAAGCTTAGTGGGAATTAATCATTGAAAGAAGAACTCTTGATTTATCCGTGTCTGATTTTTTTAAAGTCACTTTGGCTCTAAAATAAGACCCAGTTGAATTAGAAATGTACCTTGTAACCATGTCTGGAAGATCAGAAGGTGGAACTTAAAAACCAAGCAAATTAATACTGTTCCATTTGCTCAGAGATGGAAGGAAATTGAGATGAGTAAGGATGTTAGTGGTGTAGGCAGAATGGCTGGGGTGTTGTCCCTCCCAGAACCCTCCAGGCCAGACCCTCACTCTGGTCAAGGAGATGCTGCCTTGACCCCCTGTCTCCTGCTGTTCCCCCATTTTGTTCAGGAGCCTCTTAGCTCCCCCTTCAACACTCAGCACATTTCTCCTTAGTCTTCACACCTCTTTATCTGTCCCCTTGCCTGGATAATTCTCTCCCCACAACATTGTGGGTCAATTGCCCTTCAATAAAAAATAAATAGATAAATAAATAAATAAAACAGCTGAATCAGCATCCCCTCCCTTCTGTGCCCGTTGTTCTTGCATGGCACATGTCACTTCTTGCTTTTATATTATATGCTTCTGCTAATTTCTATAATCTGGCTTCTCTACCAGAATGCACAGTGCATAAGAACAAGGACGGCAGAACCTCTATGCACTTATTACCCCTTTCCTCTTAGACCAGAGTTTCTCTACAACAGCACTGTTGGCATTGGGGTTCCTTAATTCTTTGATATGGGGATCACCTGGTGAACCATAAGATGTCCAGTAGCATCCCTGACCTCCACCCACTAGATGTCAGTAGCCTGCCCTGGGGCTAGGACAACTGAAAATCTCTTTGAGGCTTCAAAGGTCCTGGGGTAGCAAAACTGCACCAATTAAAACCACTGACCTAGCACACGTGTAAGTTCTCTGTAAATATCTGTGGCATACATGAACAAATCTGGTTTTGCCACTAGTGAGTTGCATGAATCCTGACTTCGTGTCTCTGGGTCTTAGTTCCAACTTGGATAAAATGATAAACCCTGAACGTTCCTTGGAAGAACTGAAGCTGATGCTGAAGCTCTAATACTCTGGCCACCTGATGAGAAGAGCCAACTCATTGGAAAAGACCCTGATGCTGGGAAAGATTGAGCGCAGGAGGAGAAGGGGATGACAGAGGATGAGATGGTTGGATAGTATCATCAACTCAATGGACATGACTTTGAGCAAACTCTGGGAGATGGTGAAGGACAGGGAAGCCTGGCAAGCTGCAGTCCATGGGGTCCCAAAGAATCAGATACGACTTAGTGACTGAAAACAAAAATGATAAATGCCTCTCTGTCTAGATCCTTTGGTGTATGGTCATGAAATCAAAGCCCCATGAAGAAATGAGATCGTCATCATCTTTATTACGAACAGGATTAATAATCATCAGCTTTGTTCTTTATTTCTCAGACCCATGGATGTTGATGACTCTGAAATGCAGCTTCCTCATCATTGCAGGAAAGGTTGAAGGACCCTGTGTGTGTTCATCCCTCAGTCCTGTCTGACTTCTTGCAACAACACAGACTGTAGCCCACCAGGCTCCTCTGTCCATGGAATTCTCCAAGCAAGAATACTGGCATGGGTTGCCATTCCCTTCTCCAGGGGACCCTCCCCTGTGTGTGTTCATCCCTCAGTCCTGTCCGACTCTTTGCAACACCATAGACTGTAGCCCACCAGGCTCCTCTGTCCATGGAATTCTCCAAGCAAGAATACTGGCATGGGTTGCCATTCCCTTCTCCAGAGGATCCTCCTGACCCAGAGGATTGAACTCAGGTCTCCAGCATTGCAGATGGATTCTTTACCGTCTGAGCCAGCCACCAGAGAACCTACACGATGCAAAGCCCGTTAACTCCAGAGGTAGGTTTCCAGGAAGCTCTTGGCAGAGGTTCCCAAATAAACTCATTAGAACAGCAAAGTCTGCTTCTGCTCTGGTCTAGTTCGAGGGCCCTATTAGGAGGCAGAATGTGTGCCTCAGAATTTTTCCTAATAAACAAACTCCCCAGATATCGGCGCAGGTTATAAATGTTAAGAAAACACCACCAGCTCTTTAATCTCCTGATCGCTTAGTGCTTCCTCAAAAAAAAAAAAAAAAAAAAAAGAAAACCTTAATAAAGAACTGTGGGGCTTCCTCTGCTATAATCGTTCCTAATTCAATGAATAGCTCTGAGCAACCCAAGGCTAATCCTGGTGAAATTGGATTTTGATATCGACCAATCCAGGGACGACTGTTGGAGAGAGCACGCATGGTCATGCAGAATCCGCGCCTTTCAGATTGTGGCCCCGGCCGCCATGGTCTCCTCTCTCCCAGCCCAGGGACTCTCCGCTGAGTTCACCTGTGGACCAGGGAATGACCAGATTTCTGGGAGGAGAAGCACAGGAAAAGGGCTTTCCCCAGGTGGCCTAGTGGTAAAGAACCCCAATGCAAAAGATAGAGAGACATGAGTTCCATCCCCGGGTCGGGAAGACTCCCTAGAGGAGGGCATGGCAACCCACTCCAGTATCCTTGCCTGGAGAATCCCATGGACAGAGGAGCCTGGCGGGCTACAGTCCAAGGGGTCACAAAGAGTCAGACACAACCGAGGTACTGAGCATGCACCATGTGCTCGGTTGGTCAACTGTGTCCAATTCTGAGACCCCCTGGGCCCAAGGATCAAACTTACCATCTCTTGAATCTCCTGCATTGGCAGGTGGATTCTTTACCACTAGCACCACCTGGGAAGTCCACATTACATAGTAGGTACTTTACTGAATCATTCCAGGAACATTCTCTGGGTCCATCTTCTTTCCTGCTGAGCATCGCTCACTCTGCCACGAAGGTATCAAAACAGAACATCCAAGACTCAACCCCGAGGCAGTAAGATCCCCACCCTGCCCTACCTCGCGGTCAGCCTACTGAATATTCAGCATTTTCCCTCTGCTGAGGGCGCTCCCCACCTCCACACACAAAGCTCTCAGTGGTGATAAATAAAAAGTGTCCTTTTGAATAGCCAGCTGCTTCTCCCTCCTCCACCAATCAAGTTATTTCTCCAAGACAAAAGCTGAGTGTCTTCGAGGCATTATTTGATTAAGTTGACAATATTATTGGGAGAGATAGTTGAGTAGCCACTACGATGTACTTGGGACCAAATTGATTTGTGTAACGAACACTTGCCCTGTCTCTTCTCTCAGCCTGAAGAGCGGTCTTGATTTAGCCAGGAATGCCGGGTGAATTTATAGGATCCACAGTCCCTCTCTCTCAATCCATGGAGAACAGCAGGGGCAGAGCACAGACTAGCGTAATTCAATACATTGCACTATAAGCTCCGAAAATAATATCTCGGAGCTTTGCAATATACCTATTTGATTTGATTTGTAAACTTGATAAAAAAGCAATCGAGGAAAGTTCAGGGAGAAAATATATATGTTCTAAGCAAAAATGTAACTATATTGAATGTGTACAAAGGACCACAGAAAGGAGCGAAGAGGGGAGAAAAGCATGCATACTAAATCAACTTCCTACCCTGGCGTTAGACAATATTACACACTCTCCATTTAAAACGAAGCAAGATGGTGCAAAGTGATTTTCCATTAAAAGTTATAATCGTGGTAAGCCCGGGGAAAGTGCATTAAAACCCTCATCTCGGGTTCTCTAGAAATCCAACTTCAAAATGGGGCCTGTGCGGATTCACTCAGCTTCCTGCTTTTTTTTTTTTTTCTTTTCCATTTTAGCTCTGTAGGCAAACAAATAAGTTAATCACACAGCTTTGCATGGAGTTAACGCCTCCTTCCTGATGCAGCTGGGCTGATTCTGTAGCCAGGTGACACAGAATTAAGATACACGTTGCATTTCTTTCAACTCAAATAAATTCAGTGCTCTGCCAGAATGATGAAATTCCTAGGAAAGGAGACGGGCTGGAGGACAGAGACAGGACGACTAAACATATTTTGGCTTTTTTTTTTTTTTAAGTCTTTGAAAGAATAGGATGAGCAGGCAAGGGCCAAGTGCTGAACACATCTGTAATGAAGATGAGCTGACAACGTGTCTGTATTAGTCAGTGCTAGCTGCTGTAACAAAATATCACAGACTGGGTGATTGAAGCCACAGACATTTACTTCTCATGCTTCTGCAGGCTGCGAAGCCCATGATCAAGGTGCCAGCATGTTAGGTTTCTTGTGAGAGCACTCTTTTCTGGCTTGCCACCTTCTGGCTGTGTCCCCATATAGTGGAGGGGGGATGAGTGCATGTGGCTCAGTCATGTCCAGCTCTTTGCGACCCCATGGACTATAGCTTCTCTGTCCATGGGATTTCCCAGGCAAGAGTACGGGAGGGGGTGGCTATCTCCTCCTGCAGGGGATCTTCCCGACCCAGAAATCAAACCCGTGGCTTCTCTTGTGTTTTCTGTATTGACAGGTGGTTTCTTTACCACTAGTGCAACCTGGGGAGCCCCAGAGAGGGGATGGCCTCTCTTAATTCCTCTTCTAAGGATACTTATCCAATCAAAAGGATCCCACCCTCATGATGTCATCTAACTCAATAACTCTCTGGAGCCCTCACCTCCAAATAACATCAGCAGGTTAGGGTTTGAACATACAAATTTGGGTGGGAGGCAAGGGGATGGGAGCGGGAACCAATTCAGTCCATAGCAGTGTTTAGCAGAGCCTGCAAATACCTAGGAATAAGAAAAGGCGTTTTGCCCTAAAGGTCTTCCCTGGTGGCTCAAATGGTAAAAAGCACGCCTGCAATGCGTGGAAGGACACATGTGTTCGATCCCTGGGTTGGGAAGACTCTCTGGAGAAGGGAATGGCAACCCACTCCAGTATTCTTGCCTGGAGAATCCCAAGGACAGAGGAACCTGGTAGAAGGTGGGGCTATAGTCCGTGGGTTAGCAAAGAGTTAGACATGACTGAGCAACTAACACACATAATTATTATGGTGATCGACACCTAGGACAGTGCCTGACATCTGACAGCTATTTAATAAAGATTAGTTGAATGACTGGCACTCCGTTAAGCTCACTGCATCACCTGATGACTCAGAGAAGAAGATTCTACTGTTTGTCCCCATTTTACATCAAGGGATCTGAGGTTCAGAGAGCTCAGAGTTTCTTCGGGATGCTCAGTCATTACGTGGGAGGCACAGTGGCAGGATGGGTGGGACCGATTTCCCGGGCCAAACCCCTGAATGACATATGAAGACCTTGTGACAGCTTTCTGACCACCTGGTGATTTAAAACAGCCAGGTCCACTTTCAAGGACCTCCAAAGTCTGTGAGATGCAAACCGCCTTCCTGGGGCTGCTAACCTGCCCTGCTGGACCTGCAGTAGCAGGGCGTGTTTCCTGCCTCCCCGCCCCTCCCATTCCAGCACTGGCGAGTGGAGGTCCACCCTGGGACCCTCTTCTTCCCCTGTTAGGGCTTGTTCTTTGGGGCAGGGGTTGGAAGAAAGGATGGGGGAGGTGGAGGACATTCAAAGAAACAAGATGTTTCCCGATGGTGAGAAACAAGTGCCCTGCTGGGCTTTCTCTGTCATTCAGCTGGAGCGCGTGTGCCCCTGGTGGTCTTGGTGAGGGTGGTGGGGCCTGAGGGTTCAGCACCTTTGGGTTACTTGGAGCCGTGATCAGCCACCTCCCCCCCGCCGCCCGCCGCCGCCCATTCAACTTCTACTGTCACCCAGCATCCTGTGTCTTTAAGGCTCCCAACTCTCCTTAAAAGCAGGGTCCCCTCCTTGAGCACTAGGCTTCCTGGACAGCCTCAGAACCCCTTCCCATCCTTCCTCTGAACTTCAGGCTCTTCCAGGAGCCAGGGGAACCACAAGGAGCAGAGGGTGGGCACCCAGATGCATTCTCCATGACAGTCCTTTCCCATCCTGCTGTTTCTAACTACGCCAGCACACCTCCACCTTTATAAATCCCCAGGTAAGAAGCAGGCATGAATCCTCTGTTAATGACATCCCGGGACCCAACTGATTCAAGGAACATGTCAAGTTCCTGCGGGAACTGTGCCGTCTTCTCCTGCTTTGACGGCATCATGGAGATAAGGTTTCTTCCTTAGCCCAGCAAGCACACAGCCTGGAAGAGACAGTGACCCCCACCCTCCCCCTCTAGGAGCGACTCTCCCACAGCTCTCCCCTCATCACACCCGAGTCCCCGTGTTGTCTTTAATCCTCCAACTCACTCAGAAATCAAGGCCAACTTAAACATCGATTTAAAAAGAAAAAAAAAGTTTTGCTACTTTGCAATGAATCTTCAAATCCTCAAAGATTTCCCCCACCCCCGCCACATGTATTTAATTCAACCAAATGGCAGACCTGTGCATGGTGTTCATTCCCCAGGCCTAAGAAAACTGCTGACAGCACAATCTGGAGGCAGAAAATGAGTGATGAATTTAAGACGAAACTGATCTCAGCTAAAATCCCTGGATTTGCCTTATTAATGACCTTTCTTTGTGTAAATGCTTGAAACAAAGAGACAAGCATTCCGAGGGTTTTGTTCTAGGACTACTGGAGTTTTCTCAGTGTCTCAGACATATGTGGATGTGTTCCCAAGATACGTGAGGATGTGGTTTTGTGTGTGTGTGTGAACATGGGTCTGTCTATTCTGACACTCAAGAGCTAAAGAACTTTGTCTCATAATGTATGTGATTCCTGCAAACAGACACAGTTCAGGTTACTTCTGAGTTCCAAATCTTATTCATTATAGGCTAATGCACTGGTAGATGGGGAGGAGTCTAAATATACATTAGGAAATAGAAATACTAAGAAGTGTTCTCTGAAAGTAGACATGCCTGCATTTCCATGAGAGTTTGCTCTTTACCTAGACAGAGAAGAAACTTTTCCTTAAAGGTCTGTTTAGTAAATTGATGGCTGATCTGCCTTTGTTGAGTCCCTGAGACAGCAAGATCAATCCAGTCAATCCTAAAGGAAGGCAACCCTGAATATTCACTGAAGGACTGATGCTGAAGCTGAAGCTCCAATACTTTGGCCACCTGATGCAAAGAACCAATTCATTGAAAAAGACCCTGATGCTGGGAAAGGTTGAGGGCAGGAGGAGAAGGTTGAGAAGGTGAGAGACAGAGTGAGATGGTTGGATGGCATCACCGACTCAATGGACATGAGTCTGAGCAAACTCCAGGAGATAGTGAAGGACAGGGAAGCCTGGTGTGCTGCAGTGCACGGGGTCACAAAGAGTCGACATGACTGAGCGACTGAACAACTGCCTCTGTCGCCCATGAAAGCAGTCAAAGGCAATGAGAAGAAGGAAAAAGAGCTGCCAGTCCTGGGCCAGCTCTCATCTAATTATGTCATTCATAGCTCTAATAAGAAGAGAGTATGGCTGCAAGAGATAAGATTTTGGTGGTAGATGTGATGCTGCATGACCTAGGGCAAGTCACCTGTTTTCTCAGAGTCTCCAACTCTTCATCTGTTTAAGGAAAATGATACCACCTCTCTCCTGGGTCAGAGAGAAGCAAACGGAATTACGTCCCAGAAAGTGCCTTGACTACTTCAAGACGTTGTGTATCTATGAGCAACAATTTCCACTTTTGTGGGTTACTTTAAGGGAAAAGCAAGATGCTCCCACACAGCAGATGAGAATATGGAAACCAATGTAGTGACTAGAAAGCTTTTTCAGTCATTGGTAGTAGCAGTGTTAGTCGCTCAGTCGTGTCCAACTCTTTGGGATCCCATGGACTATAACCCACCAGGCTTCTCTGTCCATGCGATCCTCCAGACAAAAATACTGGAGTAGACTGCCATCCCTTCTCCAGGGGATCTTCCCGATCCAGGGATCAAACCTGGGTCTCCTGCAACAGGCAGATTCTTTACTGTTTGAGCTACAGGGGAGACCTGTAGTCACTGAACTATAGCCACTGAACCTTTAGTCATTTGAGGTCCTTCAATTCAAGAGACTTGGATTTCAGCCCAACTTTTGTCAGCCTCTCACTGTGTCCTGTTTCTGGATTGAAATTTAAGGCACATGAAAGCATTGAATTTGGTGGACTTCCAGATACCTATTAAGTTGAATAGTCAAGGCTCTGAGACTCAGGAAGGGTGAGTGGGGAGACTGGCATAAGAGACCCAGGTTGGTCATCCTTAGCAAAATGCAAGTTTTGTATTCTGAAAGGTGGACAGGTTCGCTTATGGTTGGAGAGGAAGAGAGTGTTGCGTGAATGACATCAATCTATTTACAGGCATATTCAGACTGCATCTAAGTGACCTGGGGAAGTTTGTTTAAAATGCAGGTTTCTGGGCCCTACGCCACAATGGATTATTCACAATCCTGGACCCAAGATGAATCATTTACAATCACTCCTCATGGGCGACTCTGATGTCGCAGAGTCACTGTTTTATCCTTTAGGGAGGCAGCAGTGTTGAGTTTTTGTGTCTGGACTAAGAAACCAAATCAAAGTGGAGCTCCAATCCCAGCTACCCAACCTTGGACTTGTTACACGGCCCCTTGACACCTCACCTCCTATGAATTCCAATCCCAGTTACCCAACCCTGGACTTGTTACACGGCCCCTCGACACCTCACTGCCTATGAATTCCAATCCCAGTTACCCAACCCTGGACTTGTTACACGGCCCCTCGATATCTCACCTCCTATGAATTCCTTCGTCCAAAGAGCATTTATAAACTACTTTCAACGTGACTGGAAAAGAACCAGAAGTTGAGGAGGATTAAAACCATAATGCACGCACAGTGATGACTAGTGACTTGAGGCATTTTTGTGAGCACTGAGTAAACATTAGTCATGGCACAGCAACCCTCTTAAGACACCTTCAAAAAGCAAAACCACTGTTTAGAGGACACACCCCAAGCCCTGGATTGGATCTTGTGTGTATCTGGGTTTGGACACAGCTATTGGATTACCCTTGACTTTGGGGGGTACACTGTCTCTCTGAATTAATTCCTCTACCTAAAAAAAAGACGTGTATTTTTAAGGCTGATGGTGGTGGGGATAGGGTAGGGTAGGGTGGAGACAGGTGGTGTTTCAAATGGTTTCTCAAGTGGTTTCAAATGGTTAGTCATACAAGAATTTCTTATGGATCTCAGATGCACCTAGCTTTCTCTATGAGGTCATATATACAGAGAGAGGGGCTTCCCTGGTAGCTCAGCCGGTAAAGAAGCCACCTGGAGTGCGGGAGACCCCAGTTCGATTCCTGGGTTGGGAAGATCCCCTGGAGAAGGGATAGGCTACCCACTCCAATATTCCTGGGCCGCCCTGGTAACTCAGTTGGTAAAGAATCTGCCTGTAACGTGGGAGACCTGAGTTTGATCCCTAGGTTGGGAAGATCCCCTGGAGGAGGCCACGGTAACCCACTCCAGTATTCTGACCTGGAGAATCCCATGGACAAATGAGCCTAGTGGGCTACAGTCTATGGGGTCACAAAGAGTCAGACACGAATTAGCAGCCAAGCAGAGCACACACACACACACACACACACACACACACACACACACACACGTGTGTGAGAGAGAGACAGAGAAAGAGCAAGAGAGAACGGGAGTTGTATAATGTATACATCCTAATACAATCACAAGGTTGAATTCCAAGGCTGATGGAACATTCTGATGGGTAGGCTCACCCCTGACTGATTATTTGATGCTTTTGATCTTTTTATATTGAATCTGAGATTACCAGCCTCCTTTTCCATTCAGCCCTGCCCTGCAGCTTTACTGACATTTTGTTATCTTTGCCTAAACCTTTCAGGAGAGGCCTCTGAACCTTCCTCCTCTGCTGACTAGGAGGGGAACACGATTTACTGCCTGCGCTTTCACAGAGAGCAGCCATCCTTCACTGAAGGGCAAAATAAAATAAAGCTCTGCCATATTTTTATGCAATTTTTAGAAAAATCTTTTAAGATGAGTAACAGTGGAGTTCATTTCACTGAACTGCAGATGAGCATCCGCTAAGAATATGGATCCCCATCTACGTTTCCTAGATGTTTGTCCTGTTACAGGTTATTTTCATCCACTTACTCTAAAGATGCTCTGAAAGAGGCTTAGGGCACCAGCTCTGGAATCTGAGTCCAGAGCAGGACCACCTGGGGAACTTCTTGGAAATGCAGATTCCAGGGTCCTAGCCTTTTCACTGCTGATTTTCGTTAGTCTGAAGCCAAGGGGTGCTGTGGGCTTCCCAAGTGGCGCTAGTAGTAAAGAATTTGCTTGTCAATGCAGGAGATGCAAGAGACGAAGGTTCGATCACTGGTTGGGAAGATCCCCTGGTGGAGGGCATGGCAACCCACTCCAGTATTCTTGCCTGGAACATTCCATGGACAGAGGAGCCTGGTGGGCTATAGTCCATGGGGTCGCAAAGAGATGGACATGGCTGAGCAATTAAGCACAGATAGACAAAGGGATGCAGCCTGTCCCTGTGGAATGGTGAGAACCAATGGTTCATTTGTCAGGGCTATTGTGAGCCTGTTGTTGAACACAGCCTGGAAAAAAATTAAATAAGAGGGTGGGATGAATTGAGCGAGTAACACTAACATATATACACTACTGTGTGCAAAACAGTTAGCTAGAGGGAAGCTGCTGTGTAGTGCAGTGAGTTCAGCTCCGTGCTCTGTGATGACCTAGAGGTGGGATGGGGGTGGGTGGGACAGAAGCTCAAGAGGGAGCGGATGCATGTATACATGGAGCTCATTCACTCTGCTGTACAGCTGAAACTAACACACATTATAAAGAAATGGTACTTCATTTAAAAAATAAAAAAATTAAATGATATAAACCCACCCTTAAATAAAATATATTAAAAGTTCTAAGTATTCAAACTCATTGCTTCCTAATTTTTTTACTACACTTTACTAATGTACAATATGATAATATGTAAATATGGTAATATGATAATATATAAATATGATAATTTATGATATGCCTTTGAAATTTTGGTTTCTTTAATACCTGAATGGTAGAAATTCTACATAATGTTTTGCTGCTGCGCATCTTCAGCCAACTCTGCATTCAGTGACAAGGCCCTAGTAGCTTGAAATCAGCCATGGGGGGAGCATTTACACCACGGAAACTGGTAAAGTCTCCCGAACCCCTCCTGCCCCATCAGTGACCGACGACAGTTAGTACCCCATCACGGGCAGAAGTCAGGGATGCGCGTTTGTGACAGGCAATTCTAATAAGAGTGGTTTCTGGTCCACAGTTTAAGAAATGCTGACAAAGTTTAAGAACAGCCAGTCCATGGAAGAGTTGCATTCTGATCACTTTCTCGGTTGCTTTAAAATTCTCCTTGGTGATAAGACAGTGCTGAGAGCTGATGAAGAGCTGAGTCTAGGATCAGAACCACATGGGTTCCAGACCTGGGCCCCAGGACGGCTGTGCGCCATGGAGCAAATTAGTTCTTCAAGCAACCTCCATTGCCTTATCTGCAAAATGGGCTTTCAATCATTGTTTTGCAGACTCACAGTAAACACCAGATATATATATATATGCTTAGTCGTGTCCAGTTCTTTTACGACCCCATGGACTGTAGCCCACCAGGCTCCACTGTCCATGGGATTCTCCAGACAATAATACTGGAGTGAGTAGCCATTCCCTCCTCCAGAGGATCTTCCTGACCCAGGGAACGAACCCGTCTGCTGTGTCTCCTGCATTGCAGGCAGAGTTTTTACCCCCTGAGCCATCAGGGAAGTCCTAGTAAACAATAAAGTAAATAATTATTATTAGAATGTAGCATCGAGACCCAGGGATCGAACCTGCGTCTCCTGTGTCTCCTGAATTGGCAGGTGGTTTCTTTACCACTAGAACCACCTGGGAAGCCACACGCTTCACCCAGCTTCCCCTGAAGTTAGCATCTTTCCTAATCACGTGCATTTCTCCAAACTAAGAAGTTAACTTTGGTATTTTATTATCAACTGTGGATTTTACTTAAATTTCCACGTATGCTTTTCTTCTCTTGCAGGATCCAATCAACTTGCATTTGTGGGATTTGGGTTTTTACTCTGAGAGAAATGGGGGAGCCACTGGAGGGCTTTGAACCAAGAAGAGGGATAAAATAATTTACATTTCAGCAGGATTTCTGGGTGTTTTCTTTCTTTACTTAAATCTGAGTTGAGCAGGAGGATAGGAAGATTACTTGAAAAGTAATTTAATGAGCTCTTCCTTAAAGGCCCCATATGCTGCCCACTAGAATAGCAAATATCCTTTATTGGAGTTATAACTGAAAGAAACAGACAAGAACAATTATCAGGCACTTAATAAATCAAAATGCTATGTAAATGCTAAATAATAAACATAATATCCCTTTCCTTAGTGTTCTCCTTGATTTTTATGACGACAAGTGCTAATTGTGGCAACCTCTTAGATTTATTAATATGCTATTCCTTTCTCCCTAATAACTAAGTATTTTCAACTTGTATTTTCTTAATTGTCTGAGCTAATAAGCTTGCCTGGTTAGGACATGGTGATAATGTGGCTGAAATTACAGGTTTGCTGTCATGCATTTGGCTTTGCATGAGAAAATGAAACCAACCAAGAGCTTGGCAGCCAGAAAAAAGTTGGAGTTCTCCAGGCAAGAATACTGGAGCGGGTTGCCAAGATCCAGGGAATCTTCCCTACCTAGGGATCAAACCCAGAACTTCTGCAATGCATGCAGATTCTTTTACCATCTGAGCCACCAGGGAAAATCCCAGGCTATACATGCAGGATGTTTGTTTTTAAAAGGGTGAGGGCCGAAGGTGCCTGAACCATTTCTCTGAATTCATGTACATTCCAAGTCAGCGGCTCAGTTTTAGAGTTACAATGCCATGAATATACCCATATTTCCAAAGAGGAAACTGAGATCCAGAGGGCTGAATCTGGGTTACTTCAGCTACGTGTTAGAACAGCTAATGACCAAGAGGACGGACTCAAGAATTTGATTTTCTTACTTTGAATCTTTTCTCTACTACATGCTGTGGAACCATGAATGTGTTGGTTAACCTTTCTGGACTCAGGTTGCTAATCAATAAAATGGACTTTCCTATAAGAGGATATAAGATACAGGATTGCTGTAAAGATCACAGAATGCATGGAAAACACTGAGTACAGGGCTGGAAGACATCAGTGGATGACCAATCATCCCCTGGGTTGCTTGGGAAGTTTTATGTTGCTGGCGGTTTTACTGCTCCTAGCATGCTCTCAGACAACGTTGCTCTTGTACAGTTGCTAAATCATGTGCAACTCTTTGCAACCCCTGGACTGCAGCACACGAGGCTCCTCTGTCCTCCACTATCTCCTGCAGTTTGGTCAGATTCATGCCCATTGAGTCAGTGACGTTATCCAAACATCTCATCCTCTGTCGCCCCCTTCTCTTGCCCCCAGTCTTTCCCAGCACAGGATCATTTTCAGTGAGTCGGCTCTTTGCATCAGGTGGCCAAAATATTGGAGCTTCAGCTTCAGCATCAGTCCTTCCAAAGAAGATTCACAGTTGATTCAATATTCAACCAAAACTGTCAATTTTTCTTTTATCCCAACTAAGCCACGAGCCCTGAAAGAATAAGAACTGGGTGTCTATTCTTTATCCTCAATGCCTAGAACAGAGCCTGGGGTACACTGATGGCTTCAGAGCAGAACAAAAAGAACTCTATGCTGATAGGCTCAGCTACCTCTGAGGTTAGATGTCACCATCTACCAGGCTCTTCTTAGCCTCCAGAAGCAGCCTCCTCAGCTCACAAATTCTTCAAGGTTGTGACTACCCTAGCATTTGGACTACCCCAGCTGATTCCATTCTGTCATAAGAATTCCCTTGCAGCTGGGGCTTACCACAGCGCTTCATCTGGGCAACACCCAGTACCTTCTGGAATGAATCATACATCTTAACCCCAAGGTATGGCCACTTTGAGGTCTTCATATGAACTGTGACTTTTGCCATGTGCGTCTTCCTGCCCTATGAGTGTCTGTGGATCAGTGTTTAACATGGCCTTACCGCCCTGTAAGTCTAACATCCATTCTGAATTGTCCTGCAAGATTCTAAGCTATCTACCCTGGTCTTTGGGCTTCCCAGGTGGCTCAGTGGTAAAGAATTGACCTGCCAATGCAGGAGAGGAGGGTTTGATCCCTGGGTCAGAACGATTTCCTGGAGTAGGAAATGGCAACCCACTCCAGTATTCTTGCCTGGACAGAGGAGCTTGGTGGGGCTAGAGCCCATGGGGTCGAAAAGAGTCAGACACACTGACCAAATGAGCACACACAGATCCTGGTCTTTAAAAACTGCAGACATTAGAAAATGCAAAAATAAAAAAAATTTAAAAAAAAAGAAAATGCAAAAATAAAAGAAAGAAAGGAAAGATGGAAGGGCAGAAGGGAGGAAGGCATGACCTTGCTCCTCCTGGAAAATCGCATTTGCTTAGTGAGAGGACGGAGAGGTTATATCATAGGATGTTCGAAAGTAGTGAACAAATCAGGCAAAAACAAAACAGAAGGATGGAGCCTTGGAAAGGCTTGAGACATAAATCTTACAGGGTCATGAACTATGGATTTCTCCTCTCTGCCATTGCTGTGCATATTAAGAATGGAATGGAGGGTCAGTTCAGCTTTTGCCATAAAAAGCATCATTATCAATTAACATTGACCTGGCGGTGACTCAGGGCATGGCTCCAGTCTGCTCATTCCTTCAGGGTCAACGCTGCAAATTCTCTGAAGACACCCTGGTGCTCAAGAAAATACTTCTGGAAAATGTCTTCCAAAGTCTTTCTCCCCTTCCCAGGCTGCAGTCCTAACACCTCTAGAGGTAAGAGGAACAGTCCAGCTTTTGTTTTAAATCTGCTGTAACTACAAATGAATGTCACAGAATGTGTAAGAAACTAGAGCTACAGAACAGTGTTCTCACAGACAAGGAAATAAAGAAACATTCCTGGGAATGAGTGGTAAAATTCCACTATGGAATAATAAAAAAAAAAGAGAAGAAGAAAAGATACAGACTCAGAATGTCGGAGACAATCTGAAAGCAAAACATGAGGATCAAGGTATGAGATTCTACAAAGATATTTTCCACTATGCTGACATGGAAGAATGATGGCTGATACACCAGTGGAACGCAAATCTCATGAAAAGATCATAAGGAAGGGTGAAGCCTCTGTGCTTATATCAGCATGGATGGACGCGGGGAGGACGTGGACGTGGGGTGTTTGCACGTGAATTGTCTCTGCTGGACCATTCTTCCTAGGGCTAGCCTTATGAATGACAGGCTCATGTTTCAACAGAAATGACACTCCCTTATTAAAGCCTTCCCTGACCACACTATCTGAAAATAAAACAAAGGAAAAAACAAAAAAAAAAACCCACAAAAAACCCAGAAGACAAAACGGCAACAACAACAAGAAAAACCAAGCCCTGCCAACTTCTGCAGTAAAAATACTCTCCTACTGACATGACATCACTGAATATAGAGTTGGGAAGAAAAGCTTACAGTTGGTTCCTGCCAGCTGCTCAGACATCAGCTGAAATTACCCCATTTATTTAGTCTCTTCCCAAAGCCGGTACACTCAGTCGGGGAGAGACCTTGTCTCTCTCACTTGCTACTGTGTCCCATCCCCAGCATCTTGTAGCTGATACCCAGCAAGGACACTCCAAATATTCCTTATTTGGGTTTCCTCTTCCTGCCCTGTGGCATGGGGCCCCTCTCCAAGCCATAAACTATGGAGAGGGGCCTCTGGAGCGCTGGATGGCATCACTGACTCAATGCGCATGAGTTTGAGCAAACTCTGGGACCTGGTGAAGGACAGGGAAGCCTGGCATGTTGTAGTCCATGGGGTTGCAAAGAGTCAGACACGACTTAGCGATGCAATGACAACAACTGTAGGGTTTGGTTCATTCATTTTCCCTTCTCTTGGTTCTTTTTCTTATCCACTCTGTGACTCTATCATTTCTTACACATTGGTCTTTTTATTTTTTCCAGTTTATGGTCTGAATGTAAACCCAGTTCCTATTTCTCCATTATAGCAGAAAGTAGAAGTCCCACGAGTATTTCTTGTTTGGATGAATGAAGGCTGAAGGAGTCTTTTGGGCCTAGAAAAGAAAACAACAGTCTCAAAGGCCCTTGCTGAATCATCTAACTTTGGAGAAAACAAAACAGAACTTTAGGTCCTGCCCTGATGCTCCAGGCTGGTTGCATCTATCTGGGACTTATCACCCACCTCCTACACCTGCCCACAAGACTTATCACCCCCTGCCCAACTACAAATGCCATCTCAACTAAAGAATACCCAAAATATCCCACCTGATTAACATTTCCCTTATTGCTTCCACAAACCTTCCTATAAATATGGAGCCTGCCTGATCCCTCTCGGCGCTCAGTCTGGTCGTTAGGCCAACTGTCGTCCCTCCTTGCCTGAATAAAGGTAACCTACTTCTGTTGAGGTTGTCTTTCCTTTTCTGCCTCGGCCTGAACTATACCTTTACAAAGATGTCTGAGTTTGGGTGAACCGGGCAGTCGCTGGGGTGACTGGTAATTTTAAAATGCAGGGCAATATCTGAAAACTCACCACCTGTGCCCGCCAGTGAGTCAAGGGGCACTGTGCCTGTTGTAGAAATTTCTAAGGCTTCCTACTTCTGTTAGGTCTGGATTAAACACGGGAATCCTTTTCCTCCCCCCGCTTTTTTTTTGAGCGCTGTTTGTAACTATGAAAAGCATCATTTAATTAGGACTAATATAAGATGCCCTGTAGAGTGATAATTTAATAATTCGGCCGTTTTATTTATACAGTGCCTCCAGGCTCCTCATTAAAAATGGAAGAGACATTCCATGGGACAACGTGGCTTTGCTGCTGCAAACATTCCAAGGGCTCTGAGATCATAGAGTCTTCCCTCTGGGTATCGTAAGAGCCATCTCCCCAGCCTGGGAGCAGATATTTGTGTTGCCAAATTAATCTTCATGGGCAGTGGAGTCCTGGGGACCACTCGTTTCCCCTGGTCCTTGAGGGTGTCCTCAAGCCTCGCTGGAAAAACATCTGGAGGAATCCTCCCAAAAGAACAGTGCTCTCACTGCCTCAAAAGTCTCTGGGAACTTCCCCTTGCATCTTCGAATTAGAGATCTGAGTCCCTGGCTTGTCTAGCAAGGCTCCACCTTGACAATTTCACTTCAAGCCATCCTTAGAGTCTCCTCCTGCCTTGCATGCCTTACACCTGCAGGATCGTTCCCACCCCAAAACTTCTGCATATGGTGGCTCCTCTCCCCAGAACCCCTTCCTTCTACAACCAAACAGGGTTCCTTCCCATCCTGTTTCTCAATCTCTCAGTTGTATCAGACTCTTTGCAACCCCCATGGACTGCAGCACGCCAGGCTTCCCAGTCCTTCACTATCTCCTGGAGTTTCTGCAAACTCATGTCCATGGAGCCAGTGATGCCATCCAACCATCTCATCCTCTGTTGCCCCCTTCTCCTACTGCCCTCAATCTTGTCCAGCATCAGGGTCTTTTCCAATGAGTTGGGTCTTTTTCAATGAGTTGGCTCTTCGCATCAGGTGGCCTGAGTATTGCAGTTTCAGCTTCAGCATCAGTCCTTCCAATGAATATTCAGGACTGATTTCCTTTAGGATTGACTGGTTTGATCTTGCTGTCCAAGGGACTCTCAAGAGTCTTCTCCAGCACCACAGTTTGAAAGCATCAATTCTTTGGTGCTCAGCCTTCTTTACAGTCTCATCCTGAGTCATCAGCTTAAACGTCAGCTCTCCAGATAACCCTCCCCATCCACCTAGCATCACTCTTGCCAGTTTCTCTCCTATCACCATCAAGGCCAGAAAGTATTTGAGGGTGCGTTTGATCCTCTGGACTGTAAGGAGATCAAACCAGTCAATCCTAAAGGAGATCAACATGAATATTCATTGGAAGGACTGAGACTGAAGCTGAAGCTCTAATACTTTGGCCACCTGATGCGAAGGGCCAACTCACTGGAAAAGACCCTGATGCTAGGAAAGACTGAGGGCGGGAGGAGAAGGGGGTGACAGAGGATGAGATGGATGGATGGCATCACTGACTCAATGGACATGAGTTTGGGCAAACTCCGGAGATAGTGGAGAACAGAGGAGCCCAGCAGGCTGCAGTTCAAGGGGTCGCAAAGAGTCAGACACAACTGTTGTACAGGGGCTGAACAACAACAACAGCCTTGATCCCCTGTAAGATAAACTCTGTTGGCAGTATCTGTGTGGGTTCTGTTCAACATACTTCCGGTACACAGAGACATTGGTTCTGAAGAGTGATGACTTCATTAATAATTAACATACATACAGACAAAATTATTAACATTGAATGAATGAATTCATAACTAACACACAACTAATTAATAGCTGTGCCATGAAAGTGCCGTCATGCCTGAAATCTCTCTGTTTCCTGCCAGGCTGATGACTCAGGATATAGATGAACATAGGGGTGTCAGGAGCAAACAAACCACACAGGTAAACGCTCCTCTCTGTGAGATCATCTGGCAGTAGGGGAGATGGACAGACAGAAACTAAGGCCAAAGAGAAGAAGTTCTGTGCCTCGCTTGTCCGAGTTCCAGTAGCATCCTCTTCATCGACCCTGGGAATGCGTTCGCCATTCACTTTGGTCTATACCACCAGACTACCAGACTGGCTTAAGTTCCGTGGGGGGCATGATGCAAGTTTCATTCATCTCTACATCATGAGTGCTCAGCGACAGATTTAAAAGTTTCTTTAAAAATGAATAGCCAAGGGACTTCCCCGATGGTCCAGTGATTGAGATGCCATGCTTCTAATGCAGGGGGCAAGGGTTCGATCCCTGGTTGGGGAACTAGGATCCCACATGACTCGAGGTCAGAAAATCCCCCAAAACAAAATGAAACAAAGAGCCCCATGATAACATAAATAAAAACTCTATGAAAAATTAATAGCCATGTATGTGTGTGTGCATGTATGCTTAAAGGAGAACGTGAGAACTCCTCGACCTGTTTCAGAATAATTTACATGCTGAAGAGTCACTGAGAATGGATGGAATTAATTCCTCAAAATGCAAAAGTCCAGCTTACAGTATTGCACACAGCAATTTTCTTCTACAAAAAACCCCCAAGAGCAAAGGCACTACCCATGAGCAAAAGCTCAGATGGGCTGAGGGAAGGTTGTCCCTGATGCCTGAGATATACCCCAAAGGAGCAAAATCAAATGGTCACGTGGTTGGTGGGACCATCCATTCTCTTCTGTCCCCACCAGAATAGATTGCCCTTCTGCTTTAAATACACACAAGCCTCACGTTCATTCATCACAGTCACAGGTTCCCACCTCATACCAGCCAATCTCAGAACAACAGCAGAGAACCGCGACACCTGTTTCCACCCGCCTAAAAAATGGAGCGAGCAAGGTATCTGAATCAAAAACTTCAGAACACCAACTAAATCACCGAGAAGCCGCATTTCTAAAAATCCACACTGTCTAGTGGTCCAGCTGTTTGTCACACCTGCCTCCATTCTGAGTCCGACATAGCTAGTCCCGTGGTAAGCTCACTGCTCCTCTAGGGAAAGGATGACTTGCTTTATTCTTCATCAGTCAGTGATGTCTGTCTGGTAAGCATCTTTAGTTTGCAAAAGGAAATCAGCGCAGAGTGAGAGCCACTCATCATTTCCTTCTCCACTTTTCTCTCCTCTCCTTTGCATGTGTGGCAGATAACAGAAGTCAAGGTGCTCCCTTCATAAATTATGTTTGCAGAAATGGTGGGGCCAAGCGACGCAATTATGCACTTGTTGAGTTAGTGGCCACTTATAAACAGACTTTGTAAGTCAGCGCACTTCATACTGAAAGGTGCTAATGCATCACAGTGATCTAGCTGGCTGCCTGCTGAATTTTACAGCATTGCACACTACATTAACCTTTGGTACCACTGATATTTATGACCTTATAAGAAAGTATTTATCAAGCTGAAAGCCAATATGCAGCGCCCGTGTTTTAGCTGGTGCTGTTTAGAAACCCTTATCACTCCTTTCTTCAGGCATTTTAAATCACTCCGAGATAAAGCTGGGTACCAGCGAGAGTTCGGGAAAACAGGGCGCTCTGGTGCCTTCTTGGTGGGAGTTTAAATTGGTATCATCTTTCTGGAGGGTGATTTTTCAGTTTTATCTGACTATCAAAAGCCTTAAAAAATGTGCATTTTTACTCTTTGACCCAACAGTTCTACTTCTGGGAATTTCTTCTACAGAAACAATCACGAGAGTGCACAAAGATTTGGACCACAGGAAATTCATCACGGTGAATATTTGCCACTGTGAAAAATGGGAAAGAACCTAAGTATCCAACTACAAGGGACTGGTTAAATAAACTAGGTCCAATCAAAATGATGCCAGGAACTAAAATGCCCAGAGGCCATCAGAGGCAAAAAGAGAGGTAAAATACAGAAAATGACTAGGAAAGATACGCAGGATATTTTTAATTACAGAGCTAAGTCACAAAACAGCATGGCATGGACCACCTTTGTATGTTTACTTATTTTTTTTAATTTGTAACAATTTGCAAAAGCTTTCAGAGGATAAACAATCAGGTGGCCAATGAAAGCGTAGAGCTATTGTGATTATTATTACTTACTTACTTGAATTTTTTATCTTTTTGATAGCTTTCCAGGTAGCTCAGTGGTAAAGACTCTCCCTGCAATGCAGAAGACACGAGTTCAGTCCCTGGGCCTGGATGATCCACTGGAGAAGGTTAATGGCAACCCACTCAAGTGTTCTTGCTTGGGAAATCTCATGGACAGAGGAGCCTGGTGGGCTACAGTCCATGGGGTCTCACACAGTCAGACACGACTTAGCGATCAACAAGAAATTTTCTTTATAATGAATAGGATTTATTTGCATAGTTTTAAAGAGTCAAAAGGAACTGAGTCTTTTTTTTTTTTTTTAATCTGCAACACAGAATACATGGTCAGTGACTGAATTTTTTTTTTTCAATATATTTTTTATTCTTTGGCTGCACCACGTGGCATGTGGGATATCAATTTCCTGATCAAGAATTGAACCCAAGCCCTCTGCATTGGAAGCATGGAGAAGCACTGGACCATCAGGGAAATCCCTAATTTTATTTTTTAAAATGAGCTCAGAGGCACAGAATAATGGTAATAATTAACTGCTGCTGCTTCTTTTTTTAATGCTTCTGGATTTCTAAAGCATATACCCAGCTGATCTCTCATCTGCGTCTCAAACAGACCTGTTGGGCAGGCAGGGCTGATGTTTGTGTTTCTGCTCCCAGTTTCTGAGGAAGAGGCTCAGACAGTGCAAGCGACTTGCTGATCATCACACAGGTTCAGAAGGCAGTGCTGAGACCTTTCACCAAGTTGTCCACCCCATCCTATGGTTTCTTCCCCTCCACGGTTTGCCTCTATGTGGCAAGAAAACCACAGCAGCCAGAGGTCAATCAAGTTACTGTGAAGGTTAGATCCTCCATTCAGGACACTTGGCCTAATTCTAAATTCACTGGGTCAGAGGCAGACAGGAGTGGAGGCATCATGTTCAACTCTTTGCGACCCCATGGACTGCAGCACACCAGCTTCCCTGTCCTTCACTATCTCCCAGAGTTTGCACAAACTAATGTCCATTGAGTCAGTGATGCCATCCAACCATCTCATCCTCTGTCGCTCCTCTTCTCCTCCCGCCTTCAATCTTTCCCAGAATCAGGGTCTTTTCCAATGAGTCAGCCCTTTGCATCAGGTGGCCAAAGTACTGGAGCTTCAGCTTTAGTATTAGTCTTTTCAATGAATATTCAGGGTTGATTTCCTTTAGGATGGACTGGTTTGATCTCCTTGCAGTCCAAGGGACTCTCAAGAGTCTTCTCCAGCAGCACAGTTCAAAAGCATCAATTCTTCAGCGTTCAGCCTTCTTTATGATACCACTCACACATCTTTACACGACTACTGGAAAAACCGTAACTTTGACTATAGGGACCTTCGTCGACAAAGTGATGTCTCTGCTTTTTTAATGCACTGCCTAGATTTGTCATAGCTTCATTCCTGGGAGCAAGCAACTTTGAATTTCATGGTTGCAGTCTGGGGATGACTTAAATGGGGAGCAGCACCACCCCAAACCCCAGGATATAGAACAGGCCTGTCCAGAGCCCATTAATATGGCTCACAGCTCCTGGAGGCTGCAGGGGGTGGAGGGGATAGTGCTGAGGTTTTGATGTCTCCGAGAATTATCGACTAATGTGTGTCTGCTGGACAGAGAGGTGAGATCAAAGCTTCCCAGGGAGGGGAAAGGCGGGGGCCAGCTGTGAGCAAGGGGGTCGGGGGCTGCAAACACTGCCTCCCCTACCCCCCACAGCCTGGATCCTGCCTCTCTCACTGGTGGGCTTGTTTTCCCCAAGGGAAACTGCTGGTCAAGAAAGGGAAGGCAGGGGCCTCTCATCTTGTCAGTTTCTGCAGAAACAACCTTTGCTCTAAGTGTTCTCCGACTCCCTGTAGCTCCTTAAGTTCCCCTTGGCTCTCAGTGAGGCAGACAGAGGGGCTCCAGGAAAAATAATCTCAGCCTCGAATGATCATCATAGCAGCTTTCAGTCTGCACAACTGTTCCTGGCCAAACACTCTTTGATGCAATTTTGGTATATCACCTGGCTTCATCCTCACGACAACCCTATTCATTCATTCATTCATTTGTTTATTCATTCAATCACTCAACCCTTCTTTCTGAGCAGCTACTTTGAGTAAAACATCGGAGAATCAGGGATGCTGAACAGAAAGCTCCAGGGAACTGGTCCTCCAGGAAGCTGATGGGTCCACACGAGGAAATCAACTAATAAGAAAACTGACTCTGAGCTGCAATATGTGCTATGCATGCTTAGTCGCTCAATCATGTCAGAATCCACGGGGATGCCCTTCTCCAGGGGATCTTCCCCAGCCAGGCATTGACCCAGGTCTCCTATGTCCCCTGCACCGCAGGTAGATTCTTTACCTGCTGAGCCATTTAACTACTAATATCTGCAAGAACTGTACATCCAGACAAGGTCACATTCTACGGTTCCTGGTGGACATGAATTTTGGACCAGGCACTATTCAAGTTAATAAATAGCATGAAGTCCATTTTGCAAACTGGGCAAAACAGTCAGCATGTGTTTGAATACATGTTGGTCTTACTCCAAAAACCACTCTCCCTTAGTTATTCTCCCCTTCCAGTAATCATCACCAAGCCATTTTTTACCCCCATAGGACAGGAACAAGACATATAACAACTCAGAGTCCAGGCTTCAGAGTTAGTTTCGGTTCCAATTTAGGCTTTCTTTTAGTCTCATTTTCCTCTTCCATAGAGTGAGGAGATTCTCTCCTGCGTCACAGAGTCACTGGGAAGATAAATGGAAATAAGCAATTTAGGACACATAGATGGTGGTGATGGTTTTAGTCGCTAAGTGTCGGACACTTTGCGACCCCTCGAACTGTAGCCCACCAGGTTCCTCTGCCCATGGGGATTCTCCAGGCCAGAATACTGGAGTGGGTTGCCATTTCCTTCTTCAGGGGACCTTCCCAATCCAGGGATTGAACCTGCATCTCCTGCACTGGCAGGCAGTGTCTTTACCATCTGAGCCACAGGGAAGTGGGACACATAGAGACTGCCCAGCAAATATCAGGTACCCTGTAAATTATAGTTGTTAAGAAATCTTCCAGAAATGGTTCTCAATTTTAATGTGCATAAGGCTATGTTGAACAGGCTATGTTACCAGGGCCCACAGAACCATTTAACCCCTCCAAAATTCAGTCATCTCACCTGAAAAAGATAGCTTTATCCAGAGGATTTTGAGGTTGGGTGAAATGACAGAGAAGGCCTGGCATTTGATGGATCCTGGGCCATGGCAGCATCATTATCAGGAGCCGTAAAAAGAATCTTGTCTTTTGCATCAGATCCCTAATGTCTCTGGCTGTTTGACACTCTTGGGTAAGTGAGCAGGGAATTATCACGGAACACTAGATCTTAACCCCTTGTGTGAAGAGATGTGTCCCTGGGCGGCATAAGCCTCACCCAGGGAATGTGTAAAAACTAGATTCCCACTGGCCTCCTAACCGCCCCCAACCCCCACCCCCAACAGATTCAGTAGTTCAGGGGATGTGTCACTTAAACACCATCCCTGGGGGATTCCTATGTGCTGCTGGGAGCAGAAACAGCAAAGGGAGAGATGCTTCAGGAGCTCAATGCTTCATCTGCCTACACTCATCTCTTTCTCTGGAGGAAAGACAAGGGCCAATATGACTATCAGAACCTGGGACGTTCACTGGGACTCAGCTCATAGCAGGCAGAGTCACCGAGCCCTGGATGTCAGGATCTGCAGTAGAGATGTCAACGAATTCTCTGCTGCTTGTTTGTTGTAAGAAGACCAAAAATTGGGAGGGTGAGCCCAGCTTCTCTCCCTTGCTCTTTCTCTCCTCCTGTCCCCCTCATGCCTCCCCTTTTTGTCTCTCTTTTTGTCTTATTCTGTCCCTCTTCCCCATCTTCCTCCTCTGTGCTTACAAGCCTTTTGGAGTCTGACTTGTCGACCTAGAGGATCTGTAATCCAGGAGGGGGGACGTATGTGATGGGAAGCTGGGAGAAAGTGACCTGCCTGATTTATGCTTTCTTCTGCCCTTAAGTTACATCCTTCAAGTCTGTCTTTGTCATAGGTCCCTGGATCAGAGGATATGTGTTGTCTGGCTAGATTTTTTTTTTTTTAATTTTTTAAAAAATTTAGTTTTAATTGGAGGACAATTCCTTTAGGTTGGTTTCTGCCGTACCTCAGCGTGAAAGAGCCAGAGGCACACACAGGTCCCCTCCCTCTTGGACCTCCCGGCCACCGCCCATCCTGGCCACCCCTCCAGACTGCCACTAGGGTTGAGATCCCTGTTGTCTAGATATTGAAAAGGGAGGATGTGATCTCCTCCTTGGTAGGCTTCCTTATACCTCCTTGGGCTATCTGCCTCACGGGGATGGAGGCGGGTGACGTACTAGGTTCAGAAGATTTGAGTTTCAGTCTTTGTGACATTTAACACTGAAATCTCATCTGTCACCTCTATCAGTGAACTGCTGCACTAGGTAGCTCAGAGGCATCCCTGGGGAGCCTCCCGATGCCCACAGTCCTCTCCAGTTCAAGGAAAGAAGAAGGAAAGAAGGAAAACCTTAGATACCAGCCAGTCCTGCTTTCTGACCTCAAGCAGCTGCAGTGTGCCTTAGGGATCTCGCTTTCAGGAGAAATGGAGCTTCTGTCCACCCGAAAACATCTTTGCAAAGACTTACTCTAGGATGCCCCAGGAGATTCCTTCAGCCCCTCATATCACTCATATTATTTCACACAATCCTCATGGCAGCCAGCAAGATCATTTGCCGAATAAAGGAACCAAGACTCAGAATGAATGCCAGGTACAAGGCCACATGGTCAGTGAGAAGGAGAACGTGGCTCTTTGGACCACAGTCTGTGGTCTCCCATTTCAACGGGCCAACCCTTTGGAGCATTCCAGAAAATCCATCACTAAACCTCTATGTCAGAAAGCAATTAAAGGGCAAATCCCAAACCTCCATCAACACCAGAGTGTCTGAGACACTTGCTGGAATGAATAGAATTTTCACAGCAAATTGAGTGTATTCCCTAATACCCTAAATGATAGTGAACATTCGATGCTAAGTAAGATACAAGTCAGAAAAAAAAAAGACACACCTGACGTAAAGCAAACACTAATGGTATCATCTGATGAGGGGGACGTGACCACAGGAGGTGGGGACCGCTACGAGCTACATTGGGAGACACGCCAGGTCTCCTTGGCCTTACATTTACATTTTAGGACTGTCAGTGATGAACTCTTCTTTCTGAGGCAATTTGCCTCCGGAGATTTTCCTGAATTGTTAATTTTTTAACTGTGGGTAGTGTTCTCTGAGGGCTTTCCTGGTAGCTCAGCTGGAAAAGAATCCACTTGCAATGCAGGAGACCTCAGTTCGATTCTTGGGTTGAGAACATCCCCTGGAGAAGGGATAGACTACCCACTCCAGTATTCTTGGGCTTTCCTAGTAGCTCAGATGGTAAAGAATCCGCCTGCAACATGGGAGACCTGGGTTCGATGTCTGTCTTGGGAAGATCCCCTGGAGGGGGGCATGGCACCTCACTCCAGTATTCTTGCCTGGAGAATCCCATGGGCAGAGAAGCCTGGAGGGCTGCAGCCCACGGCGTTGCAAAGAGTCGGACACAGCGACCAAGCACGAGGCACACAGTGCTCTCTGCACTTGTCCCTGTTCTGGGTGGTTGTCGTTCAGCCGCTAAGTCATGTCCGACTCTTTGCAACCCCGTGGGTTGCAGCATGCCAGGCTTCCCTGTCCTTCACTATCTCCCGGAGCTTGCTCAAACTCATGTCCACTGAGTCAGTGACGCCATCCAACCAACTCAACTCTGTCCTGGGTAATTAGAGTAAACTACCTTGCTGCTGAACTGACTGACATTTCTGGCCAGACTTCCCAGGTGGCACTAGTGGTAACGATAACCCTACATGCAAAACAGAAAAAGAGACACAGATGTACAGAACAGACTTTTGGACTCTGTGGGAGAAGGCGAGGGCGGGATGTTCGGAGAGAACAGCATTGAAACAAGTATACTATCAAGGGTGAACCAGATCACCAGCCCAGGTTGGATGCATGGGACAAGTACTCAGGGCTGGTGCACTGCGAAGACCCAGAGGGATGGGATGGGGAGGGAGGCAGGAGGGGGGATCGGGATGGGGAACACATGTAAAGCCATGGCTGATTCATGTCAATGTATGGCAAAAATCACTACAATATTGTAAAGTAATTAGTCTCCAACTAAAAAAAATAAATGAAAAAGAAAAAAAAAAAAAAAAAAAAGAACCTGCCTGCCAATGTAGGAGATATAAGAGATGCGGCTCTGATCCCGAGGCTGGGAAGATTCCCTGGAGAAGGAAATGACAACCCACTCCAGAGTTCTTGCTTCAAAAATTCCATGGACGGAGGAGTCTGGTGGACTACAGTCCATGGAGTCGCAAAGAGTTGGACAGGACTGAAGCAACTTAGCATGCACGCACCTTTCTGCTCAAGGTGAGTACAGTGGTAGAGGGGAGTAAGGGACTTGAATGAATGCTGGAGCCTTGCATTCCCAGGGAGGGGGCTTCTACTGAACAAAAACACCCTGGGCCTTGGGCAAGGTGGGGTGCAATGTCCCTCTCGTCAGACCCGGTCAGCTCTATTGTTGCTGTTTAGTCACTGAGTTGTGGATGTCCCACTCTTTGTGACCCCATGGACTATATAGCTTGCCAGGCTCCTCTGTCCATGGGATTTCCCAGGCAAGAATACTGGAGTGGGTTGCCATGTCTGCCTTCAGGGGAATCTTCCTAACCCAGGGACTGAACCTGTGTCTCTTGCATTTGGCAGGTGGATTCTTGACCACTGAGCAACCAAGGAAGACCAGTTGGAAGTACACACAGGAAGAAAAAAAAAAATCACCATTTATGGAGCCTCCAGTGGGGTGATTGGATTTATGTACATTATCTCTTGCCTCAGATCACACAGCTAAAAAGCAACAGGGACAAGTTTTCACCCGGGGCTCTCCGATGTCCAAAGGCACACTCCTTACACTCTGTGTTACTGCCACTTCCAAGTGAGAAAAATAAAGACCGCCCTGGGCATTCAGAGAGATGCGGCATGTGGCTTTGTACATGCTCTTCCCTCTTTCTTGAACGTTGTTCCATTATCTTCTCATGCTTGAGTCACTCTGATCCTTCAGAATACAGCTTAACTGTCACTTCCCCCAAGAAGGGTTCCAGGACTTCATGTCCCTCCACCCTTATCATTTTCCTCGACCTTGCTGCTGTGGTTCAGCCGCCTGGTTGTGTCCAGCTCTTCACGATCCCATGGACTCTTTGCAACCCCATGCACTGCAGCATACCAGTCCTCCGTGTCCCTCACCATCTCCTGAAATTTACCCAAGTTCATGTCCATTGCGTTGGTGATGCCACTGGACCCTTCTCAACCTATTATGTGTTTATTTTCAGACATGATGGAAGATGGCTGCACATTCCTGGACACGCCTCCTGATCAAAGGTGAGCCTCCTTCTCTCTCCTTGGATGTGGGCTGAAGAGACTGGGCAGAGGGGCCAACTGTGCCAATGTCAAGCTGGACTTTTAAGAGGCGGGCAGCTTACATTTCCATTCTTGATCCCCTCCCGTTTGGAATCCAGCCACCATGTCAGTGTTCTTATGCTAAGAGGATGCTTCTGCAAGAAGTCTGCTTAACTTGAGACCACCATGCTGTGAGAAAGCCCAATGCAGTCAAGTATACTTCACAGCACGCATGGCATAGAGATGCTCACTAAGGTTCATACATCTAAGGGGAACCATGGTTCTTCCTGCCCGACCAAACCACCAGCAGAATATGAGGGAATGAACCCAACTGATCTGTCCAGCTGAGCCTTACCCAAACTCGTAAGGCATAGAAACAAGAAAGGCATAGAAACAACAACAAATAAAATGTTGATCATTTTAAGTCCCTATTTTGGCAGGCAGCTTGTCAGGCAGCCACTCATCACCAAAGCAAACATTACAATTTGTAATTATTTAGTTATACTGTTTACTTGTTTTCATCTCTCTGTTCTATATCAACACAATCACCCTGAGGGCAGAAACCAAGCCTGCTTTGACTCGACCCTGAATCCCCAGTGTCTGTTACACAGTGAGCACTCAACAAATAATTGTGAATGAACCTCTATACAATCTAATAATAACAGCAACCACATAAGTAGGAATAGCAGTAACAGTCGAGTCGGGGTAGCTGCAGTGGTCTTAGGTGTGTGTGTGTTCAGCAGCTCAGTTGTCTGAACGGAAGTCAGTTCAGTTGCTCAGCTCTTTGCCACCCCATGGACTATAGCCCGCCAGGCTCCTCTGTCAATGGGATTCTCCAGGCAACAATATTGGAGTGGGTTGCCATTTCCTCCTTCAAGGGATCTTCCTGACCCAGGGATCAAGCCTGAGTCTCCTGAGGCTTCTGCGTTGGCAGGGGGACTCTTTACCACTGAGCCACCAGGGAAGTCTGGTTGTCGTAACAGAGGAAGTCAAAGGAATCATCACATCATAGTAGCATCAACTGCTACCCTTTCGACTTAAAGAAGCAACACAGAGAACACACCTCTCAAAAGAACCATCGTTTTCAAGGTGGTTGTCATCACAGCAACTCCCTTCAGGGCATGAATATCATATACAAGATATCATAATAGAGGCTTCTGTACATTCTGTCCTCCACTTACAATAACCCCAGAATATAGTGAAGGTAGTTTATTCTCAGAAAACTCAAGTGATGCTCATGATCCAAGACACCCAAAGACTTGGGGAGCCTCTTGGTGGGTTTTGGGGAAGCTGGTGGATCCAGCTGGTTTCAAAGGTGCTGGCAGGTAGAAGGTTTGAAAGAAGGATCTTATTGATGGGGAAAAGGAAGAAACCATCCAATGGCAACCAGGGCAGGAAGCTCCTTCCTCAGATCCCCTGGGTCCCCCTGCTAGAACAGGTGTTCTGACAGCTCATCCTGACACCCCATTTCAAGGTCTAAGCCATGGCTGAGGGCTCAGTGGTGTCTCTATGATTTCTCCCTCTTCCTGGGCACAGAAAAGGTCTGACTCATCTCTGTTTCCCATCAAGGACCTGGCACACAGTAGGTGTTGATAAATGTTTTCTGCACTAAATGCAATTGGGATCAATGCCCGAAAGGCAGATTCTTTCATTTCCATTGTTTAAAAATACCACAGATTCCCCCTCATGCATTATGTAGCATGGAAATTAATTTATCCGGAACTGTTTTCCAATGCCGTTTCCAAAGGCTCTAGTTTGCATCCAACTGGAAATCTGTAGTGGGGTGGGGGTTTGTCTGGCTGGTCTCTGACACCCTCTGTTAGTTTCAAACACTATTCCTCAGGTAAGTACAATGATAAGGATCTGGGTGAAAGAGTCAGGTGAGAGCTAATGTTTCCTCACTCCCACTTCCCTTGGCAAGGTCAGGATGGATGGATCTCCCAGGACCAGGTACATCTTTTCTGAGTATCCTCATCCCAAATCCAGTGAGTGTGGCTTCTCTCCTCTTCCTTCCTTGGGGAGAGGGCTGCAGAAAAGTTGTTATTAGCACAGGTTGTAGCTACAAATGTACCACGTTCTAATGACGTGACCTTGGGAAAACCATCAAGTCATGTCAACTCTCCAAGCCCTCATTGTCTCATCTGTAAAAAGAGCACCATTACATTTACACCTGATAGTCAATCTGAGGATGAAATGACAAGGGATGATAGCACTCCAAACTAGTAATGGACATTCTGTTGTTTTTGTTTAATCGCTAAGTCATGTCTGACTCTGCGACTCCATGGACTGTTGCTCGCCAGGCTCTGCTGTTCATGGAATTCTCCAGGCAAGAATACTAGAGCGGGTTGCCATTTTCTTCTCCAGAGGATCTTCTCAACCCAGGGGATCTTCCTCTCTCCTGCTTTGCGGGCAGATTCATTACCACTGAGCCGGCAGGGAAGCCCAACAGAAGTTCACACCTGTGCACACTACATATTACACAGAGCTTTGACAGATCCTTCAGTCATCGGAGAAGTACTCCGTGAGTCAGCCAGGCTGTAGATTACTATTGTGTCCATTTAGAAGATGGGAAAACCAGAACTCAAGATGCTGTCTAATCGCAGCCCCCACTGACTGAGGGTCAGTTGGGGCCCCACAGAGTCGTAGACAGCTGTGCCTGAAATATCTTGTGCCCATAAAAGTTACAAAGTTAAAACAATTATATTCTGAAAAAATTGAGGATCAGGGAGATTAAGTAAATTGCCTAAGCTGTTAATAGGTGGTCAAGCAGGGTTTGAACCAAGACAGCCTGACACTATCACTGGTGATCACTGCCTTAAGTGAATGCCCAAAGGCTCAGACAGTAAAGACTCCACCTGTAATGCAGGAGACGTGGGTTCGATCCCTGAGTTAGGGAGATCCCCTGGAGGAGGCCAGAACCCACTCCAGTATTCTTGCCTGGAGAATCCCCATGGACAGAGGAGCCTGGCGGGCTACAGTCCATGGGATCACAAAGAGTCGGACATGAATGAGCGACTAAACACAGCACAGCAATCTGAAACTGGAGCTGACAACTTGAAGCTTTTTTCTCCCCATGACTCTAGACACTGAAACTCAATCTGTACAAAACTCTGTGTGTTTCAGACTAAACCTAAAACTTGATCAATTAACTCCAGTCTGGCCATCCTATTTTTAAAAGAACACAGATTAAACGTGTCAGAAAATCAGCTTCATCTATATTTTATTGCTTGTTTCCTACATGCCAAGTGTCCCCATAAATCAGTGCACTTAAGAATCATAGCCAGTAAGACAGGCATTATTCTTTCCACTTAGAGAGAGAAAAATAGAGTCTTGATTGATGATATAGTTACGTGTCTCACAAAGTTCATACACACACATCAAAATTTTGATCTCAACTCTTTCTGTTCTTGGGAAGGTGATCCTTACAGCCACCAAAATTCAGCTTCATAAGAGTTGGCATTTGTTCAGGCCCAAGCTTAAGAGTCACCCTGGACCCTGTTCTCTTTCTTACATCCTACAGTCAACTGATGATTGTCCAGATCACATGAGTTTGTGCTGCCTTCTCTTCTCTAGACCACTGCAAGAGCTTCCTAACTGCTCTTTCAGTCACTCCTACTCCACGCCATCTCTGTGTCCCTCCCATTCATTTTTCCACACTGCCCTTAGATCATTCCTAAAATCAAAACCAAACCCTGTCATCCTCTTGCTTAAAATCCTCCCATGGCTTTCCAGTGCAAAGGATAGATAGATACTACTCCCACCTCCAGGACGACTCACAGGGCCACGCGCGAGCATACCCTGGCCACTTCTTTTTTTAATTTTTTTTTTTTTCAGTCTAATTGCCTCACAATGTTGTGTTAATTTCTACTGTAGAACAACGTGAGCCAGTCACGTGTGTACATGTATTCCCTCCCTCTTGAACCTCCCTTCCACCCCACCCCCATCTAGATCATCACAGAGCAACACGCTGACTCCCTGTGTTACGCAGCAGCTTCCCATGAGCTATCTATTTTACACATGATCGTGATATATGTTAGTCCTACTCTTCCATTCATCCAACCCTCCTCTTCTCCTACTGTGTCCACGTCTTTTCTCTACGTTTCTGTCTCTATTTGTGCCCTGCAAAAGGTTCATCAGTGCCATTTTTCTAGATTCCACATATACGCATTAATATATGATGATTGTTTTTCTCTTTCTGACTTACTTTACTCCATAGGACAGACTTAGGGTCTATCCACATCATTACGAATGACTCCATTTCATTCCTTTTTGTGAGTAATATTGCACAGTACATATGTACCACATCTTCTTTATTCATTCATCTACTGATGGACACTTAGGTTGCTTCCATGTCCTGGCTATTGTAAATAGCGCTGCAATGAACATTGGGGCACATGTATCTTTTTGAGTTACGATTTTCTCAGGGCACATGGCCAGTAGTAGGATTGCTGCCTGATCACTTCTTTATCCCCAACTTGGGCCAACTTTCTCTCCTCCCCAGTCCAGCCACGCTGACATTGTTCTGTTTGAAGACATCAAGTTCCTCCTCACCAGGGGTGAGGTGGTAAGTGGTTAGCAACCAGCTTTACAGAAAACCAAAGCCCCAAAGCCCTGTTTTGTATCACTGCCAATTTCTGTGGTGTAAATACTCTCAAGGACACTTCAAGCTACTAAAATGGCATTTCTGTCACCTGGGAAGAAATGTGCATCCAAACCTTTTCTTTGGACTTCCCTGGCAGCTCAGATGGTAAAGAATCCACCTGTAATGCAGGAGACCTGGGTTCAATCCCTGGGCTGGGAAGATCAGTCTCCTCGAAGAGGGCATGGCAACCCACTCCAGTATTCTTGCCTGGAGAATCCCCATGGACAGACAAGCCTGACGGGCTACAGTTCATGGGGTCACAAAGAGTGGGATGTGACTGAGTGATCAAGCGCAGCATAGCATACCTTTTCTTTAGGGCATTTTCCACAAACATAATTATTAAATTATACAAGTGATTTTTGTCTATTTGTTTTATATTCTATGTTTATATTCTATATACTAGAATCTAATTTCCTAAAGGACAATCCATATCTATCCTTCACTCTTATACCTCCAAGGCCAAGCACTGTGCCTCCCAAATAGTAGAAATTCCAGACATCTTTATGAATTGATGAATGACACACACTTGTTGAGTATCTATTTTATCTCAGAACTGAGAATAAAAAAGATGAGTAAGGCACCATGGTGTCCTCAAGGACTTTCCAGCTGTATGGCAAAAAAGAAAGTTTTAAATTACTGTAAAGTTGTTGGGTGGGCATTTAGTAGATAAATGTGTATTGTGACATATTGCAGGAGGTCAAGAAACAATTTTTTTTTTTGGATGCCACAGGGGTGAATTCTCAAGGCATATCCAGCATGTAACGGGAATACCAATTCTGGATTGGAGATGGTATCACAGAAAAAGGTTTACCGATGAACAAAGCCTGGGAGTAAGTAAAGATTTGATAGGATCTCCAGCAAAGGCAGTTACCAATACTTCAGAATTTAATTCCAACGTGCAAGGTCTCCTTTCTGCCTAACAAAGTTCCTTCTTGATGCTTTCTAACCCAGTTCATTTTTAAACTGTACTGAGGTATCAAAAACTGCTTATATTTCTGAGCCATGACAAACAGCAAGGTGTCTGGAAACAGGGCTTGCCAACATCCCTCCCATGAATAAAAATGATGTGGACCAAATGCTTACATCTATGAAAACCTAAGTGACTGTAGAGTCCAGGCTCCCACCCCAGAAAGGGCCTGTGAGCCCAGAAGCCTTGAGCTGGCCCAGAGAAATGATGGGAAATTCAATTTCAGAAGGGCTGTTTGCAAAGTAATCCAATACATTACAGTGTGTGCATTATTATTGTATTATATTGAGTAATATCACATTTAAGAAGATTTCATAGCATCATAGCCATGCACGAGGGAATATAAAAGTGGTTAATAAAATAGAGAAGTACAATTTCCCTTCAGTGTTAGTTATGCTCCTATTATACTCAGAATAATAATCAGAGGTCCACTTAGCTTGACTTGGGAAGTAGCGGATCTGTAATTATCTCATGTCTACACTGTCATTATCAAGGCTTCGGCCCCAATGTCAGATCACTATGAATTCTCAGAAAGCCTGTGGAACTCACTACCCAAGCAGCAGAAGGAAGAGCACAAGGCTTCCAGGACTTCCTTGGTGGGCCAGTGGGCAAGGCCCCGCACTTCCAATGCAGGAGGCATGGGTTTGATCCCTGGTCAGGGAAATAAGATCCCATATGCCACAGGAGGCAGTTAACAAAAAATAAATACAAGGCTTCCTAAAGCCCTGCCCCACCCCACACCCACACCCACACCACACCACACCATACCACACCAGGGTAAGCCTAGATGCCTCCCAGGCTGGGCTCTCTGCAAGAACTAAGCTACCCAACAAGCCCTGGATCCTGTTTACTAGGGTTTCTCTCTGCCAGGGCAAGTCTCCTGCCCTATAACCATCTCACTCCCCCATTTAGGCTCAATCTCAGTTCACCTTCTGCTGAGCTTGCTATAGACCATGGAAAAAACATTTGCTGCAGATTTGTTGAGAGCAATGAAAGATGGTCACCAAAAACTCACATCAATGGCCCTAACCAAGCCTTTTGGGGCTCTTCTGGGGGTCAGCTCCTCTAGCCACAGAAGAAGTGATCTTTTAAGACTCTTTTTTAAAATATGTGTGTGTATATATATATATATATATATATATATATATATACCATATTCTCATGTCAATCCCAGAGCTGGCCACCAGTTGCCTATTTTAGTTAAGAGTTATTGATATTGTCTGTGCCAGTGAGTGTAAAGGCCTGCCCTGTTGTATTAGAAAGAACAGTGCCTTTGGTATCAGCCAGGTCTGGATTTGAGTTCCGTGCCCATCACTTCCTGGTGCTACAAACTCAGGCAGTATGCATCACCTCTGAGGCTCTGTTTTCCTTACCAGTGAAATGCGGTTAACAGAGCCTGGCGGGTTACAGTCCACGGGGTCCCAAAGAATTGGACATGACTGAGCAATGAACACTGTCACTTTCATTTTCTATACATGCCACTAGGTTTCAAAAAATGGACTTAAAGCCTGAAAACATTATCCCAAACTACCAATACTTGCTCTATCAATAATAACTGTGATATTCGTTTCCTGATCTATTTTCTGTTTTTAATTTTTATAAATATTTATTTGGCTGCACCAGGTTTTAGTCGTGGCACGCAGGACCTTTAGATGAAGCAAGCAAACTCTTAGTTGCAGCATCCATGACCAGGGATGGAACCTTGTTCCCCTGCACTGGGAGTACAAAGTCTTAGCCACTGGACCACCAGGGGAGTCTTTCATTTCATGATCTCAGATGAAGGTAACATTTGCTGCTGCTGCTGCTGCTAAGTCGCTTCAGTCATGTCCGACTGTGTGACCCCATAGATGGCAACCCACCAGGCTCCCCCATCCCTGGGATTCTCCAGGCAAGAACACTGGAGTGGGTAACACTTACTAACCCTGTTTTGATTTAAGTCAAAGTCAGTGGTGGTACAGATTTCAATTCCAAAGGTGTTGTTGTTGTTGTTGTTTTGAAAATGTGGACACTACATGTATGTGTGGATGCATTTGGAAGTAGAAGGAGATGCTACATTTCTGATAGAACTAGGAAATTCACTAAATCCTGGCATTGCACAAACATTTATTCCCTTGCCAGAGTTCCACAGGGAAGCCCAGTTTGATGGAGAAGAAAGAATAAAATAAATGCAATTTTGGTCAGGGGAGAAATTAGAATTATTTCATTAAAAAATAATCCAGAAGACCAAGATGCCCTAGTCAAACTCAAACACCTAGGAGGACCAGTCCATGTAGATGGAAGAGGTAAGCTTGGTGAAATACTATAGGGAATGTTGGTGACCACGGCATACCGTCCGGAGGGACAGTCCATCCTGAACATTTCTACATCATTATCATGGTTTGTAAAACTTTTGTACTTTTTAATCAAAGCCAGATTATACTGTAAAGTGACCCATTTTTAAATGTAGGCAGTAAATTCCTTTGGTAGGCTTGAGGTGCGGAGTCAAGTTCAGCAGGCCACCAATACATAAGCTCTGTCCTAGTTCAGGGATCAACCAGCATTTTCTGCAGACGGGTGAAGGGTAAGAGTTCTGCATTCTGCAGGCCCTGTGTCTCTTTGCACTTACTCTGCTCTGCTGTTGTAATGCCAAGGTAGCCATGGGCAATCCATGAAAGGACTGGCATGGCTGTGTGCCAATAAAACTTTATTGACAAAAAAGGGTAATAAGCCAGAACTGACTCATTGGGTCAGTTTGCCAAGCCTTGGCTTAGCTAATTAATGCTGCTACTAAAGGCCTGGGAGAGGTGAAGGCTGGAGAGAAGAGGGAGCGGCTGGACTGGAGTGAGGTCTGGGGGCTGCTGGACCAGGCAGAAGGACATCCAAGGCTCTAGGGTCTATGCCATGCTCCCTACTTCTCTTTGCAACCTTTGATCAGGTCCCCTCCGTTCTTCAATGCCATGGGCTTCCAAGATTCAAATGGAGAAAGCAATGGCAACCTACTCCAGTACCCTTGCCTGGAAAATCCCATGGACGGAGGAGCCCGGTAGGCTGCAGTCCATGGGATCACTAAGACTCAGACACGACTGAGCGACTTCACTTTCACTTTCTAAGACTCAAAACAGAAGACTTTCAAGTCCCAGGACTAAGCTGCCTTGCCTCTCTCCTGTCTCCGAACTTCCACCTCCAGGAGTCAAGGAGACTCTGGGGCTCGTCCCCCCAGCCTGCCCCACCCCCGGGATCTCTTTCCCTTTTGTGAACTCACCAGATGAGTGTCACCCGGAGACATTGCCTGGAACCCTAGGCAACTCCTCGCATAATTGCTAACCTGACTGCCACTTGTAAGCCAATTAGAGGGAAAAGGGGGGACAAGATCCGCCTCCTGTCATTCGGGTGCTGCTGCTACCACCGCTTTTCTAAGTACCAAAAAAAAGGTAGTTAATTTCTTCCCCTAAAAAAAGGCCAGGGAACAATCTCTTTAAATTACAGTGTGATAACGTGAAGCAGAGATGCAGAAGTCAAATACAATTTGGGTTATAATTAGCGATTTCCTTGTAGCAAGTTTCTATGGGAGATCCAGGCTTCCTCTAGTCAGCTTACCAAGGGGTCTGAGGGTCACTTTCACTCCATGGGGGTCACTGGATGCCATGAGGGGAGGTGGTAACAGGGAGATGGGAGAGTGTGTGTGTGTGTGTGTATAAATTGAGGCAGTTTAGAGCTAAACTAAGAATTACGGGGACAATTGTTAAGATACCTGTCTGCTACGTTATTATCATGTTTAAAATAGTAGGGAATGTCATTTTGGTAACATAAACGATTTCTGATGGGGAAGTCACACATTTCGGGTTTAGGAATCTACCAGGCTTCTGCTGGCATTTACTCCCCTCCCTTTATTAGTTGTACTGCCTGGGGGCAAGTTACTGAACATCTGTGCTGTTTCCTCATCTGTCATTCTCACAACCGTCCCGTGATGGGTTACGGAAGGTGAGTAAAGCTTGCAGCATAGCGCGCAGCTCATGAGTGAGTTAGGAAGCAAACCCTGAGTTGAACTGACTTCCTCTGAATCCCAGCTCTGCCCCTAGTGGCTGTGTGATGTGACCTGAGCCTTCTCCTTGATTTCTCTATGCTCTGGTTTTCTCACCTTGGTAACAAGGGGTTAATTATGGTACCCACCTCCTCTGGATGCTGTAAGCTTCCAGCAGATCATGTCCAGAGCGCTGCGAGCATCACTGCACTGGGCATTTAACATGCACTCACTACCTGCCAGGTATGGTTATTTAGACATTACTCACCCAGGATAGCTGACTCTTTTTTTCTTTTTTTAATATTTTTCTCTCAGTTTCCCAAATTTCTATTTGTTTCTCCCCATCTACCAATCCAGATGTCCCCTGGAGGAGGGCATGGCACCCCACTCTAGTATTCTTGCCAGGAAAATTCTGTGGACAGAGAGGCCTGGCGGGTTACAGTCCATCATGGGGTTGTAGAATCAGATACAAATGATACAACTAAGCACGCACACCCAGCCAAGATGCACATTGACGTTTCCCCCTTTTAAGAGACAGGGCAGCTCAAACTTGTTGAACTGTATTATTTGCAACTAATTCCATGATTTTTCTGAAAAGCCTTTTTGCTTCCAAAACAAGTCTGCACAGATTTGAGTCGGTTCTAATGACGTGGATGAACCTAGAGCCTATTTTACAGAGTGAAGCAAGTCAGAAAGAGAAGAACAAATATATACAAACACATAGAAAGATATATATATGTGTGTGTGTGGAATCTAGGGAAAAAATGGTACTGATGAACCTATTTGCAGGGCAGGAATAGAGACGCAGGCTTAGAGAACAGACTTGTGGACATAGCAGGGGGAGGAGAGGCTGAGAAGAATTGAGAGAGTGGCACTGACATATATACACTCTTGTGTGAAAAGCAGATAGCTGCTTGGAAGCTGCTGAATAACACAGGGAGCTCACCTCGGTGCTCTGTGATGACCTAGATGGCTGGGATGGGGGCGTGGCAGGGGGGTCCAAGAGGGAGGGGACATACGTGTACTTACGGCTGAGTCATATTGTTGTATGGCAGAAACCAACAATGAATCAGCCATAGTACACATATGTCCCCTTCCTCGTGGACCCCCCTGCCACGCCCCCATCCCACCCCTCTAGGGTATAGCACAACATATATATACCATCCCAGGATCGGCCTGAGTCACACAGTGACTACCTCCACAAAAACCAGAGCAGGGACTTTTTAAAAACAATTTATTTCTCATTGGAGGATAATTGCTTTTTTTTTTAAAAAAAAGTCTGCAACACTTAAGACTTCAAACGACTTTGGTCCTGATGGCCTGGCTTGTTTTGGACTGTACAGTCTGCAAACTTTGTTTTATTGGGAAACAAAGTTGCACATGCAGATTTGTCCCAAGGACATAGAGAGCACATAAACGTCAGGTCCTCGAGATGGGATACATTCTGTTCCGGATGTCAGAGGGCTGAGTTAAGAGCCTGTGTTATAGTGGCCTTCTCTCCTAAGCCCAAGAGTTGGAGAACCCATGAGCATTTCTGTGGGGTCTCCACTCTGCTTGGCTCACCTGCCACACTGACTTGTGTCACAAGGGTCTAGTGACTCTACTGAGGTGGGCAGAACCCACCGTTTGACCTTCTGCCCTTCGGGGAGCTGGGACGATGACCTGGACTGAGCTCTACATCAAAGGCTATCACGTGACAATCTGACAGCCTCCATGCTCTTCAGGGGTGCAAAGATAGAATTAGGACTCCCTGGTTAGCTTGTTCTGGCCCAGGAGAAATTGGGACTAGAGTCGGTTGGAATACAGAACACTATTGAATAAGCACAGCCCCACTGGTACAGCCATCCTGGTCAGCAGGAGAGAGAACAAGATAAAATCGCCTCCTTTTAGAATTCCAGAAGGCTTTATGGAAGCAGGGTCCACTGCTGGCTGAAACCTCTGACTGGGAACCAAAATGGAATATCTAAGAGAAATGAAACCTTAAGTCATATAGCCTGACTTGCTCCTAACCCTTGCAGGGTTAGTGGGCTTTGTCTACTTTTATGCAGAGATAACCCTAAGCAAGTGGACTTTGAAAGCTACTACAGAAAAAAAAAAAAGAAAAGAAATCCACTACAGAATCCAGGAGACACAGAGGAAAAAAGCATGGTCATAGCCAGTAGGATGCACAGGGAGGGCCATGGTACAGTGGAAATGTTCCTGCAGGATGTCCCTGTTCTGGTTTTTGCTGAGATATTCACTGTGTGACTCAGGCAGGCCCCATCCCCTCTCTGAGCCTTGGCTTCATTTGTAAACAAAGCCAGTAGACCAGATGGTCGCTTCCAGCTTTCACGTTCTATCAACCTCTGCATTGTCATGCAGAAGTAGCCAAGCTGCATTTTTTATAAACCCAAAATAGAGTCTTACTCAAAGGGTTAAGCTTTCTCATTTCACCTCTTATTAAAAAAGAATAAATGAAGATTCAAAGACTAGTCAGGGGTTACAAACTTGGTATCTTCAGAGGCTGAGCAGATAACAAAAAGGAACAAAACAGAAGTGAAAGGGAGAGCACACAAAAAAATCCAAAATGCTGCTCACTCTTGAAAAAAAAATCAAGATATTGCAATGCCGGGCTAGCAATTCAATATGGCAGAGATTGAATGGAATGATAGGAAATGGAGGAAGGGCCGTGAGCCCTCTAGACTGCCAACAGGGTTTTATCAAGGGGTCACATAGCATCATGTGTGCATGCCTTCTAAGTCGCTTCAGTCATGTCCGACGCTTGTGACCCTATGGACTGTAGCCCACCAGGCTCCTCTGTCCATGGGCTTCTTCAGGCGAGAATACTGGAGTGGGTTGCCATGCCCTGCTCCAGGGGATCTGCCTGACCCAGGGATCGAACCCGAGTCTCCCCTGGATTCTGCACTGCAGGTGGATCCTTCACCACTAAGCCACCAGGGGAGCCCCACATAGCATAATGCTTACGGTTTTATCATTCTTATCTTAATGGAGAACATTATTTCTTTTACCGCTATCTCCAACATAAACCAAACTCTTTCATATATGTACACTACTTGCCTGAGTCTGACAGTATCTGGCTTTCAGCCCTTAGCTTATGTGATTACCTAACACCCGTACAATGAGGAGATTGGAACAGGTGGTTCCTTTGAACTCTAATACTCCAAAAGTCTGGCTGGAAGCCCCCAGGAACCCTCAATTGACAGCACAGCCAACTTCTTTCTCCTGCCTAAAATCCAACAGAGCACAGATTTTGTAGGAATTCACCATCAACTTGCAAAATATATGGCCATGAATTAAAAGCATGAGCTGATGACTGGCTAATGAGGGATTCAAATGTTGCCCACAAAAGAGATGAATCTCTGAGTAAAAACAAACAAGTGGAATGAAACCACCGCATGAGGCCACGGGGTACGCAAAGGTTGCTCCAACACCTCAAAGTCATTTGTGTAGCTCATAGACCGTCCACTTCGTCTTCAAATTATCCAATCATTATCCCAACCCTTTACAATGACACTGCGCAAACACTTGCTCAAAGACTAACATCTTCATCAAGGATACAGACTGCTTAGTCATACTGAGAGGGTAAAATTGATGACAATGAATATAGGTATGAACAAGCACAAAACACCAAATGAAGACAAAGTCACGAAGAAACGTTTCTGGTGACTTAACACTCTCAGTGGAAATTCAACAATAAAGTCTCCCTAAAGAAAGAGAATAGGTCTATTCTTCCCTCATCCAGCAAAAGCAAGATGGCTTCAGTCATGTGGGCAAAACATTAAGTCATATACCCCTTTAATAAACCCTAACCTTGCTCTCTATGACCCAGACGTAGGTCAGTGATTTGCTTGTTCCCATCACCTGAACTCAGGCATGAGTGATTGAAAACTATTTGTATGGAAATCATTACATACAAGAATTCCTTTTAAAATAAATGTGGGAAATTGAATCTTTGTTTCCCCCTTAACCCAGAAAATTTTACAGTTCTCAGGATGGATTTATTGTCCTGAAAAAAAAAATTAGAAAGAAGAATTCAGGCCAAAGAAGAACACTCAGATTTCCCATGGAGAATGACGTAATTATTTCCTGATTACAATGGTTCATCTGGTAGAACATTTACGATGTGCTTGTCTCTGCGCTAAGCCCTTCATCAGCATTATCTCATCAGGATGTCACAGCCTCATGTACTCAAAGGGAGAAAGTGAGGCTCGGAGAGTTTCCATCCCATGCCAGTGGTCCCACCTAGGATCAGAACTGGGATGGGACCTCCATGCTCTTTATCTTGATGTTTCACTACCTCTCCTGACAATGTGTTGATAATGTGTGTGCGGGTGTCTGTGGCTGCGGGCTTCCCTGGTGGCTTAGATGATAAAGAATCTGCCCGCAATGCAGGAGACTCAAGTTTGATCCCTGGGTCAGGAAAATCCCCTGGAGAAGGGAATGGCAACCGACTCCAATCTTCTTGCTTGGAGAATTCCATGGACAGAGGAGACTCATGGACTACAGTCCATGGGATTGCAAAGAGTTGGACATGACTGAGCAACTGTTGTGTCCAGCTCTTTGCAACACTGTGGACTGTAGCCCACCAGGCTTCTCTGTCCATGGGATTCTCCAGGTAAGGATACTGGAGCGGGTTGTCATTTCCTACCCCAGGGTATCTTCCAGACCCAGTGATGGAACCCACATCTCTTGTGTCTCCTTCACTGGGAGGTGGATTCCTTACCACTGTGCCACCTGGGAAGCCCCTTCTCATGAAAATACCTAAGGGTTTTTATTTATCCTGAACCATTTTTCCTGACTTGTCATGAGAACCTTCAATTCTTCCAAACTTCCAGGCAGCAGCCCTGGAAGCCTGTCCTTCCTAGACATTAGACTTGGGTCTCTGATGCTCATGGCTTTAGAATTATCCTAAGTTGGGCTCCAAAACTGAGTGCCAAAGAGTTGATGCTTTCGAACTGTGGTGATGAAGACTCTTGAGAGTCCCTTGGACAGCAAGGAGATCCAACCAGCCATCTTAAAGGAAATCAGTCCTGAATATTCATTGGAAGGACTGATGCTGAAGCTGAAACTCCAATACTTTGGCCACCTGATGTGAAGAACTGACTCATCAGAAAAGACCCTGATGCTAGGAAAGATTGAAGGCAGGAGGAGAAGGGGACGGCAGAGGATGAGATGGCTGGATGGCATCACCAACTCGATGGGCATAGTTTGAGCAAGTTCCAGGAGTTGGTGATGGACAAGGAAGCCTGGCATGCTGCAGTCCATGGGGTCAAAGAAAGAGTAGGACATGACTGAGCGACTGAACTGAACTGAACTTGTACTCAATGATACACCCCAGGACTGGGTGATCTTTGGTCAACTGGTGCTTTGGAATGGTAAAATGCCCCTGGAATTGGGTAACACAGGCTTTTAATTCATCCTGAAAGCCACAGACCATTTATTCTAAAGCATAGACAGCAAGCAAACACATAATACTCGGCCTCATGCAGGAACTAGAGGTAGTACCTGTGTCCTTAAAGCAAATGTGAACCATAGGAAAGCAGAACTGGTATTGACAAAACAGCTCAGCTACACTGTCATCTAAAAAGACAATTTTGAAGCCACTGAAACATATTATTGGAGTTTGCTCAAGGCACTGGTCTCAAATAAGAGCCGGCACTAAGCCTGTGATATTGCACATGCCTGGATCTGCCAGGGCCCTCCCCAGGGTGGACGGAGGAATTCCTGGGCAAAGCATTCTTCTTTGCTGCGGCTGTGGATGGAGAGACGAGCCCTGGGTGTGTGCCCCGACCTGCCTGGGGGTGCCTTCTGGGCTCCAAGCCCTACAGAGTTTTGGTCTGACACACTTGGTTTGGAGCCCTGGCTCCTGTCTGTTAGCTACAATGACCTTCAGAAAGTTAGTTGCCTCAGGTTTTTCCACTGGAGGATGACAATGCCTCCTACACACTTTTATTCTTTTCTCTTTTTTTGATGATGGAGGGTCAAGATTATACACGTACAGTGATTACAACATGGCCCGAGACTTGACGAGCAAGCACTGTGACTTTTGAGACTGGATGCTCTGCCTCCTGTTTCTTAAAAACATTGATTTTTATTTATTTATTTGGCTGTGTCAGGTCTTAGCTGTGGCACGCAGGATCTTCTGTCATGTTGTGCTGGCTTAGTTGCCCCATGGCATGTGGGATCTTAGTTCCCCAACCAGGGATCGAACTCACGCCCCCTGTACTGCCAGGCAGACTGTTAACCACGGGACCACCAGGGAAGTCCCTGCCTTCTGTTTTGATGGCGCTACTTACCCTATTTTTAGACTGGCATCCTTTAGCGATTTTGCCCCAAACTTTAAATGGAAGCAGGGATGCCAAAGTCTTCGGACAGGAAGAGGGGCTCTCTAGTATATTTTTTTACAATTTTTCTCTGGTGACGTTTACAAGGGAAGAGGGAGGCTGTTTGGAGAATGGCAGAGCCACCGTGCAGGAAGGGAACAGTAGGACTCTAAGGGCAGAGAGGTCAAACAACCAGGCCAAGAGCCTTCAACCTGGAAATGGTGAAGCCGAGGGGTTAACCCTGGCAAATCCTGATTCAGCTTCTTAGCTGACCTGCTCTTCTAAACTGGAGAGCAGGCTGAAGAAACCAGCCTTGGTGGAACTGTAGGTTGTTCACCCTGATCCCGGGCACTGGTCATCTTGTCTGCTGGCCAGGAGACCTCACAGGGAAGAGCCTGGAGATGGAGGAAAGTCTGAACTCTGACACCAGACCTAGCTGGTGAGGGTCTCTACTCTGCCCTCACAAATCCTCCATACTCATGGCATCTTGAACCTTGGTCTCTCAATACAACGTGGGGAGAACTAACAGCATCTAAAAGCTTTGCTATTGTTGTTGTTTAGTCGCCAAGTCCTGTCTGGCTCTTTTGTGACCCCTTGGGCTGCAGCCCACCAGGCTCCTCTGTCCATGGGATTTCCCAGGCAAGAATACTGGAGTGGGTTGCCATTGCCTTCTCCAGGGGATCTTCCTGACCCAGGGATCAAAGACACATCTCTTGCATCGCAGGTGGCCTCTTTACCGTTGAGCCACCCTTTTATGGGAGAGCCCATAAAAGGCGTGGTGAGGACAGAAGGAGACGAAGGACGAACGTGTGCCCAGTGGGGTCTGTGACCATAACAGGTCTCAGTCCAGGTAGCCCATCTCGCCTCTTCTCCCTGACACCAGGCAGCTCTCGAGTCACTTTCTTTTGTTAAAGAGAGGTGGAATGGGGGAATGGCCATGAACTGAATTGGATGGCACAATGTCGTGGGCAAGGGTGTGGGCGGTAGGCCTTCTCAGGACTGTCTGCGGGCTGTATGTGGCTCCCTGGAGGGTCTACTAAACCCAGGCACCTTTAACCATTCATAGAGACACCAGAAGTGGGCAGTGCTATTTGTTCTCAGCTGCTCACTACAGCTTATTGAGAATATGGACCCTGCATGATGAACCCCAGAAACAACCCAATTCAATCACTGGGAGACCTCTCTATGTCAGACAGCACACAAAATTAAAAAAAAAAAAAAAGAAAAGAATGCGAAGCTTTACACAGAACGATCTCTAAGATATAAAAGGTGCTCCAGCTGGTGATTAGTACACTTTAATTCTGTCCTTTTGGGAATGGAACTAGTGAGAAATTGGAAGATGTGAGGATTGAATTAGAGACAGAGAGAACTAGAAATAGAGAAACAGGCAAGCAGACTTCTATAAACCAAGTGTTTGTATCTCCTCGAAATTCTTATGTTGAAATCCTAGATCCCAAGGTAACGGTATTAGGAGGTGGGGCCTTTGGAGGGTGATCAGGTCATGAAGGTGGAGTCACTTCAGTCATGTCCAATTCTTTGCAACCCCATGGACTGTAGCCCACAGGCTCCTCTGTCCATGGAATTCTCCAGGCAAGAATACTGGAGTGGGTAGCCATTCCCTGCTCCAGGGGATCTTCCCAACCCAGGATGGAACGCACATTTTTTATGTCTCCTGCATCGGCAGGCGGACTCTTCACCACTAGTGCCGCCATGAATGAGATCAGCAGCTTTGTAAAGGAGACTCCCGGAGGAAAGGGGAGGGTGGGACAAAGTGGGAGATTCAGACTGACATATATACACTGCATGTGTAAAGTGGATAGCTAGTGAGAAGCTGACACGAAGCACTGGGACCTCAGCTCAGTGCTCCGTGATGACCTAGACGGCTGGGCTGGGGGTGGGGTGGGAGAGAGACCAAAGAGGGAGGGAATATATGTTTGCATATGGTTGACTCACTTTGTCGTACAAACTAACACAGCATTGTAAAGCAATTACATTCCAATAAAAATAAAATAAGGGAGACTCCCGAGAGCTCCCTCGCTCCTTCTGCTAAGTGAGGACTCAGTGACAAGATGGCTCTTCATGAACCAGGAGGTGAATTCTCACCAGACACCAAATCTCCTGATGCCACTAAATGGACTTCCCACCCTCCAAACTGTGAGAACTAAATACTTGTTGTTTAGGAGTCAGCCAATTTATAATATTTTTGTTATAGCAGCCTGAACAGACTAAGACACAGGCATATGCTTGTGTTTGCATAAAGCATTTCTGGACGGAAATAAAAAGAACTGGTGACTCTTGTTTCCAAGAAAATTTTAGTTTTCATTTTATACACTTTTCTAGTGTGTGACTTTTTTTAACCACAAACATTAATTTCCAGAATACGTAATAGTAATAATAATAATTGCCAGTTAACAAAAAGGAGTGCATTGAACAGTTTTTTCCAAACATTACTTATATAATCGGCTTCCAAAGAAGAGCCAGCATGTAAAGGGTTAAGGACAGGAAGTCATCACCAACCCAGGTCTTATCTTCTCAAAGGTATTCATGAAAACTGGGGATACAGTTAGCACTCCAGTTAGAAGGAGCTGAAGATCAAGTGGAAGCTGGCTTCTTAAACAGCTCCTCTCTCTGTTGACAGAGCCCAGAGCTCGGAGACCAAGCGCTAAGTTCCACATTCTTTTTCCATTAGTTCCTGGAGCTGGTGGGAAACTGTTAGACAGACTGCAGAGGTGTTAAAAATAGAAGTTAAGTTGCTATTGGAGATACATGGAGAAATTCACCACTTGCAAATCTCTAATTATAATATGTCAAGAGTAAAATACCTTGTCAGGAGCAGTCTCTAATATAATACAGCATTGGTTCTGTCAGCACAGTGATCCATGATGTGTTTGGAGGCCCGCATTAAATAGACATTCAGCAGAAAAATGTCCTGCGGGGACTCATCTCAGCCCTTGGGGAGCTGAAAGGATGACCTGGTAGTTCTTTTCTGTCTGTACTTTCCTCGACTCTGGCTGGGAACTCTGGGTGCAGCCTGCTTCCCTTTTACAGATTCTGCACTTTGTGTTAAATCATGTGCATATATTAGATGTTCTTGGAGCCTACCAGATGGATCGATCTTTTCTCTTACCCTACACTACTGTTTTTTCAAAGAAATGACGGCCCCTCGAGTGACCTCAGACTGGCAATAAGCACTGTGCATACCTGTCAAAGGACAGTTGGAGCTATTCTGGGTACAACTCTACCCTGCGGGGAATAAATGAGGTGTCTAATACAGGGCCGTGTATTCCAGGGTTGGGAGAGGCATGGCTCTGACCCACTTTGAGGTTAAGTGAAGAGAAGGTACACTTGGTAAACGCACAAGGATGCAGAGACAGTTTGAAGAAACTTGTCATAGACTATGTTCTGCTCCGTCAGGCCAGGTTACTACAACTCAAAAGTAGGTCATGGACAAACAGAAGCATCTTCCCTTTTGGCAGAAGGGAGAAGAGCACAAGTGTGTAATTGCAGCAGAAAATAAGACGGCACCTGTTAGGATGACTGCTCCTTCCTCAAAACCAGCTAAGAGGATACGTTCTAAGACTTCCTTCAGGATCAGACACAAATCCCTCCTGCTTCACCTCATCATGGTCCTTTCCTGGAAGACTTCCTGAAAGCAGTATGTACCATCCAAACATCACTAGAGTAGACACAGTCATGAAATAACCAAGTCCCACCACAACTTCACAGTCTCCAAAGTCAGAGAGGCTGTCCATGTCCTTCAAAAACTCTAGGGATTGTCTGAGCCAGATTCCTGGCAGGTTTGCCCAATTTTAGGACTCATTCTGTTGCTTCTAAATTTTTCCCTTTCTCACTCTGTCAGTTGATGATGAGCTTGAAGGTCGTATACAAGGACCTTCTCAGGTTGTCTCTTGACCTCAGGATCCATCTGTTTCCTCATAACTCACTCTTTCATCTTGCTCGGGTGTGAATGCTTGTGTCCCCCACTCACTGCCCCAGATTCACACGTTAGAATCCTAAAGTCTCACGTGATGGTGTTAGAGGATGCGGCTTTGGCAACGTCATTAGGTCGTGAGGGTGCAGCTCTCACAAACAGGATTAGCGCCCTCATAAAATAGACCTCATAGAGCCCCTCACCCCTCTCATCATGTGAAAAGGCAGAGAGGCTCTGACCCAGGAATCGGACCCTCCCCTGACCATCTGGCACTCTGATGACTTTCAGCCTCCTGAACTGTGAGCAATAAATTTCTGCTGTCTGTTCTTGTTACAGCAGCCAGAATGGATAGTGACAGTTCTCTTTTGCTTCAAAACTGAAATGTTTTCAGGCACCCATGGCAGTCCTTATTTGTAAGCTGGTCATTTCTTTGTGGCCAAAGATGGAAAACAACCAGATGCCCATCCACAGGTAAATGAGTCAACAAAATGTGACACATTGTACATAGCAGTATATAAGGAGTAGGCTACTGATGCATGCCAACAACCAGAGATCAAATTGCCAATATCCGTTGGATCAACAAAAAAGCAAGAGAGTTCCAGAAAAACATCTACTTATGCTTTACTGACTATGCCAAAGCTTTTGACTGTGTAGAGCACAACAAAATGTGGAAAATTCTTAAAGAGAAGGGAATACCAGACTACCTTACCTTGCACCTGTGAAATCTGTATGCAGGTCAAGAAACAACAGTTAGAACTGGATATGGAACAACAGGCTGGTTCCAAATGGGGAAAGGAGTACGTCAAGGCTGTATACTGTCACCCTGCTTATTTAACTTATATGCAGAGTACATAATGGGAAACGCTGGGCTGGATGAAGCACAAGCTGGAATCAAGATTGCCAGGAGAAATATCAATAACCTCAGATATGCAGATGATACCACACTTATGGCAGAAAGTGAAGAAGAACTAAAGAACTTCTTGATGAAAGTGAAAGAGGAGAGTGAAAAACTTGGCTAAAACTCAACTTTCAAAAAACTAAGATCATGGCATCTAGTCCCATCACTTCATGGCAAACAGATGGGGAAACAATGAAAACAGTGACAGACTTTTTTTCTTTTTTTGGCTCCAAAATCACTGCAGATGGTGATTGCAGCCATGAAATTAAAAGATGCCTGCTCCTTGGAAGGAAAGTTATGACCAACCTAGACAGCATATTAAAAAGCAGAGACATTACTTTGTCAACAAAGGTCTGTCTAGTCAAGGCTATGTTTTTTCCAGTGGTCATGTATGGATGTGAGGCTGGACTATAATAAAAAAAAGCAGAGTGCCGAAGACTTGATGCTTCTGAACTGTGGTGCTGGAGAAGACTCCTGAGAATCCCTTGGACTGCAAGAAGATCAAACCAGTCAATGCTAAAGAAATCAGTCCTGAATATTCATTGGAAGGATTGATGCTGAAGCTGAAACTCCAACACCTTGGCCACCTGATATGAAGAGGCAACTCACTGGAAAAGACCCTGATGCTGGGAAAGATTGAGGGCAGGAGGAGAAGGGGACAACAGAGGATGAGATGACTGGATGGCATCACTGACTCGATGAACATGAGCTTGACCAAGTCCAGGGGTTGGTGATGGAAAGTGAAGCCTGGTGTGCCTGCAGTTGGACACGACTGAGTGACTGAATTGACTGAACAGACTGATGCATGCAACAAGGTGGACAAATCTGTGAACAATGATGCTGAGTGAAAGTGCAGCCAGAGGAAGAGGGAAAAAACATGCAATGCTTGCTGTCACTTATCAAACATTCTAGAAACTGAAAACTAAACTACAGGAACAGATCAACTGATTCCTGGGAGTGGGGGAGAGAATGGAGAGGGAGGATTACAGAGGGGTTACGAGTAAACTCTGGGGTGCATGTATCCTTTCAAGCTATAGTTTTCTTTTTCTAGATAAATACCCAGGAATGGGATCACTGGATCATATCACAACGCTATTTTTAGTTTTTTCAGGAACTTCTTTACTGTGACATATAAACATACAGTGGAATATTACTCAACCATAAAAAGAATGAAATAACGCCATTTGCAGTAACATGGATGGACCCAGAGATGATCATACAAGGTGAAGTAAGTCACAAAAAGAAAGACAAATATTATATGATCTGACTTATACATGGAATTTAAAATATGGAGCAAATGAATGTATTTACAGAGTAGAAATAGATTTACAGATATACAAAACAAGGGAAAAGGCAGGGGAGGGATAAATTTGGAATCTAGGATTAAGAGATATAAATTACTATATATAAAGTGAAAAAGAATATATATATATACACACAATGTATGTACATATATATGTATATATAGCTGTATATATGTACAACTGTATATATGTACTTCTGAAACTAACACATTGTAAATCAACTACACGTCAATATAAATAAATGAATAAATAAATAAACAAAAATAAAGTGATTACCTGTTGGAAAAGAAAAAGAAAACTTTGAAGATGATGGATATATCTATTATCATGAGAGTAGAAATGGTTCCATATGTATGTACTTACTGACACTAAATAATTACAAAATTATTAAGTATGCATAGCTTATTGTTTGTCATTTATATGTCAATGGAGCTATAAAAAATAAAGTACATCTTCGTCCTTTCCCAGACTACCTACTGAATCTGTGTGTTCATGGTCAGATTCCTTCTATTTCCTCTAAAATACTCTGCTGCTTTCTCCCTCGAGTCATTCCCTATCTCTGATTCCCTGTCCTTCCTCCATCTCTCTTCTCTGTGGTGTAAAATATTGAAACAAAATCCACTCTCCTACAAACCAGTTCCTCAGACCTCTGTGCTCTTCCGTTGCTATCTTTTCTATCTCCTCTTTACTCCAAACGTTTATGAGGGTACTGCACACACCCACTCTGATATTTCCCATTTACTCCTTAACTCCTGGCCCCCTGGAATTGCTCCCCAATATTTTACTTTCTCCTGGGTAATGTGATGCCCAATATGCCAGCTTCAATCATGTCCTCAGTTCACACCCGCCAGGCTGCCATGACAACACTCTCTGGTTCAACCCTCCATCCGGGTACCCTCTTTATGTCTCATTCAACAGCGCCTTTTCTTCCAAACCTCACCACCTATGAGCTCTCTAGTGATCAGCCCTTGACTTTCTCTCCATTCCCTACACTTGACAAAGGTATCAGTTCAAGCTCTCTATGAAAATGGCTCACCATACTACCTTCAGCACTGACCATTTTCTGTTCATTCAACACCTTTAATGCGAAGTCTCGGGAACTTCGCTGGTAGTCCAGTAGCTAAGACTCCAAGCTCGAAATGCAAGGAGCCCAGGTGCCATCCCTGGTTGGGGAACTAGACGCCAAAACTAAGAGCGCACACACCTAAACTAAGGATCCAGCAGGTCACAGCAGGACTGAAGATCCATGGGCCACAGCCAAGACCCGGCACAACCAAATAAATACATAAATAAAAATAAACATTGAAAAAAGAAGTTCACGTTGACCCTGGTGGAACCATCTGTGATCTATGCGCTTGGCTCTCTGTGTAAAAGCTCTCTGATAGAGGGAGTCTGTTTGCTCACCACATCACCTCACTGTAGTACTGGGGGCACTGTGGACACACAATATGCAATTTAAAAGTAGCCGGGTTGATCTCTTAAGAGTTCTTTATGTGAGAAAAGTATACTGAGTTTCTCATCTCCCCTGCTGGCTTAATATTTCCTTTAAGGTAAGCTTCCCTAGTGGTTCAAATGGTAAAGAATTTGCCTGCAATGTGGGAGAAGTGGGTTCGATCCCTGGGCTGGGGAGATCCCCTGGAGGAGGGCATGGCAACCCACTCCAGTGTTCTTGCCTGGAGAATCCTCATGGACAGAGGAGCCTGGCGGGCTACAGTCCATGGGGTCACAAAGAGTCAGACACGACTGAGTGGCTAAGCACAGCACAGGCATAATTAATTCTTTCCTTCGAAATGTCATTTTTAAACTTTTTTGGGGCTTAAACTCTTTTCAATGGCTTCCCATAGCTTTCAACCGGGAATCCCACCCTCTCACAGAACACACTGTAGGATCCTTGTGGCCGCTTCTTGTTATCCTTTGCCACTGTGCATCCCGACACCCTCTTTACCAGCCCTTAGACATACTGTCTCATTTTTTTTCTTTTTTAAGTCTTTGAATAAGCCCAGCTCTTTCCAACCTTGGGACCTATGACCTTGCCATTCCTTTTACCTGGAAGCTTTCTCTTCTCCCCTTAAATATCATGCCCTTGAAGAAATGTCCCCAGGCTACTCATTTGCAGGTGGTACCTCTGCTCTTTTTTTTTAATCCTCCATAGCACCCGTCTTTTCCTTAAGAGCATGTCTCACCATGTGTGTTTATAGAGCTCTTTGATTGCTACACTTTTCCTCTGTCTCCCACATTTAGTTATAAGAGGGAAAGAACTGGACTTCCATGGTGGTCCAGCGGTGAAGAATCTGCCTGCCAATGCAAGGGGCATGGGTTCAATCCCTGGCCTGGGAAGAGTCCACATGCCAAGGGGCAACAAAGCCCATGTGCCACTACTCCTGAGCCCGCAAAAGAGAAGCCACCGCAAGCAGAAGCCTGTGCACCACAGCTGGGGAGTAGCCCCACTCGCTGCAACTGGAGAAAGCCAGAGTACATATCAATGAAGACCCAGTGCCGCCAAAAAACCATCGTTTTCAAAACAGATAGAAAAGACCATTTCCGTCTGGCTCACTCACATCATCAAGTATGAGTCCTGGCCTCAGGAGATGTTTAAGAAATCTTTGTGAGTGCAGGAATGAATCTTCCACAGCAGTATGTATGGTTGGTCCATGTGGAAGCTTAATAAATCATGCCTGATGGGAACATTTTTAGTCCTAAAATAACTTTATCAAGCCCTACCATTGCTTATCACACACACATACAAAAAAAAACTCAACACACAAATGAACAACAGCCCCATCACTACCACTGGTAGTCAACACAATGAGAATAAACACCTACTACATTTGCAAACCCATCTAATAAATCCATCCCTAAGTTACAGCAGAGAATGACAAACGAGGCAGCGGCGGCACTACCAACAATAACCAAGAGGTAGACGCGACCCAAGTGCCCATCGATGGATGGATGGACAGACAGAATGTGATCTGCCCAAACAATGGGATAGGATTCAGTCACAGAAAATGAATGAGGCACTGGTCCATGCTACAACGTGAATGAACCTTGAAAACATTCTAAGTGAAAGGAGACAGACACAAGAGGTCATATACTGTATGACTGAGTCTTTTGAAAAAGTCAGAAGAGGCAAATATATACAGAAAGAAAGCAGACTGGTGACTCTCAGGGGCTGCGGGGAGGGAGGGATGGAAGACCTCTGCCTGATGGATCCCAGGTTTCCTGTTGGGGCAATTCTGCAGTGGTGATGGATGTGCTACACTGAGAATGTACTTAATGCCACTGGACTGTATGTGACAAAATGGTCAAAATTTTTATATGTATTTTGGCACAATAAAAAAAAGAAAGCAATAGAAAAATTTTCAATTTACCTTATTTTGAAAAATCTGCAAACTGAACTTCCAAATGAATGAGGTACCAGGTAGCAAAGTTAGATGGTTGCCTTGGTTACAAGAAGGGGATGGCAGAGGATGAGATGGTTGGATGGCATCACCAACTTGATGGACATGAGTTGAGCAAGCTCTGGGAGTTGGTTATGAACAGGGAAGCCTGAGGAACTGCAGTCCATGGGGTTACAAACAGCTGGATACAAGTGAGGGATTGAATTGAACTGAACTCGATTACAAAAAAATAGATGATGTTTCAAACCAATATACTTCTTCACAAATACTAGTTTTTCAGAGATTAGGAGAAACAGGCCTAAGTGCCTTGCACACATAAACTGTTCTGGACAGAAGCTGGGTGTGTCTAGGCCTCTCAAGAATTCCACAGAACAAGGTTTCCTAAATGTTAACATACACCTCTCCTGAGATGCACATGGCATGCTTACTTCCAGTGGTATGCAAATAAACATGGTGTACTTTTAATCATCATTTTTGTTTAGAGTGAGTAGCTTTTATGAATAGCCAGCAATACTGGTTTCCATTGGCAATGGTGATAGACTGTTTCTTTTCTCTTTGCTTGCTTGTTTTTAATCCATTCCATCCATTCATAGGCAAGAAAGTAGAATTTTGGGTGCACAGAGGTATATTACCACCACCATCAAAACACAAAACAGTTCTACAAAATTCTCTTGCTGCCTTTTGGCAGCGCAGGTCACCCATACCTCGGGGGCTAAGCAGTAAAGAAGACACTAGGGACACAAGCCACAATGTGGATGCAAGTCCAATGAATTTGGCTAAGATAAGGAGCGCTGGGGCGGGAACCCCGCACGGGGTGGCTGCAATAGGCAGATGGATTGGGGGGTGACGGAAATATTCCTAAGATAGACTGTGGCAGTGGTTGTACAGTTCTGTAAATGCCATAATGATCCCTGAATTGTACACCTGGAATAAGTGGATTTTACAGTATGTAAACAGTATCTCCAAAAAGGCATTTAAAAAAAAAAAAAAGATTACATAGGGTATGATTCCACACAGACAACATAATTTCAGAACAAGGGAAACTGCAGAAGCAGAAAAGAGATGAAGGTTTCCCTTTAGCAAAACACGCAGTTAATGGGAAAAAGTTTTGATTGAAACCAGCCTCAGGAGAGGATGCGCGCAGGTGAGTGAGGTGAACCTGGCGGGGCTGGGATGCCAGAGATGAGCTTAGGGACGGCTCTGCAGGATGGAGCCCCCTAGTTGCATAGAGGTGCGCCCCGCAGTCATTTCAGGAATCCTGGGGTCCCACCCCGCCCCCCGAAACCAGCGCACACTTACTGTGGCCGTGCCCGAGACGGTGTGCGCGCTCGTGTCCGCTGTGCTCTGCTCCGAGTGTGACTGCGCAGGAGGGTACAGGTTTAACGTGTGCTCCGGGACGGTGGTCTGGCCCGTGTACTCCGGCGCGGGGTGGGGGTGAGGGGCCGTGTATTCCGCGGGGATGCCGTTCTGAGGGGGGGCAAACTGGGCCGAAGCGTAAGGCTGAGCCATTGTGTCAGGGGCAGCTGCTGCTTCCTGATTACCCTGGAAAATCAGAGAGAAGGAGAGAAACCATGAGCGGGCAGCAGACAGAACCTTCTCCCCAGACCCAGGAACAACAGCTCCCCAGATGTCGCGTGGGTGCCAGCGTGTGCCAAGAGCCTGAGATGGGTACATCCTAGGTCATCTTCATCAGACGGTATAAGGATGCAGTGACCATCACCAGGGTCTCCAAGAACCCGCCTGCCACCGCAGGAGACACGGTTCCACTCCTGGGTCAGGAAAATCCCCTAGAGGAGGGAATGGCAACCCACTCCAGTATTCTTGCCTGGGAAATTCCACGGACAGAGGAGCCTGGCAGGTTCAGGCAGCCGCAAAGAGTCAGACAGGACTTAGCAACTAAACAAGGACAGACCCGTCATCACTGAGACAGCCCCACCGTACAGATGCAGAAATCGAGGTTCTGAAAGGTGGAAGACCCTTCCGCATATCATCCAGCCCAAGAGCCACACACCGTGAGAGTCTGTGTTCTTCTGCACTGGATTTTTCTGGCAAGTCTTTCTAATTTCATTCCCATTTTGGAACGTGTGAGCCTGTAGTTGTCGCCAGTGACAGCGGAGCCTTGATTTGATACTTAAAATGCCAAGAGAGATTAAATTGAACGTGTGTGTTCTTGAGAGGAGAGACAATTCGTGTAAGCATTAGAATTTAATCAACATTTTATGTGCTTTGCTCACATAATGGGATGGGGGTGGTGGTCCTTGCAAGGGTCACTGTGTGTGTGCGTGTGCGTGTGTGTATGATGGTCTCAGAGCCAGCAAGAAGCAGCTGATGAAAATTCAAGACCTAATTTGGACAACGATGGCCCTCAACGATAGTCTCATTTTAAGTGTCTCTGCAAAACATGGATTTGACTCTTAGCCTCATTAATCAATGCCTCCCCCCTGTTCCCTGACTAATTTTTTTTTTTATAAGCAGAGCATTATATAACAATTCGCCCTTCAGATCTAGGCAAAACATGCAATGTGATAATTACAGTCAAGTCAAAAGAATAAAAAAAGAAGAACTCAAATGCTTCCCTTTCAGGAAACCTCTCTCTCCACCCCCACCCCCACAACTTTACTACCCTACACACACACACACACACACACACACACACACACACACACCATCAGGGTCTGTACATACACACACACACACACACACACACACACCATCAGGGTCTGTACATACACACACACACACACACACACACACACACCATCAGGGTCTGTACATACACACACACACACACACACACCATCAGGGTCTGTACACACACACACACACACACACACACACACACACACACACCCCCCATCAGGGTCTGTAACCCAGAGGTCTAAATTTTCCATGGTCTTAAGAAATGGGACTGCACAATCAGACAGAGAGAGAGAGGGAAAGCTTAGCAATTAAGCCCACCAAATAGTTTCCTCTCCCATTGTCTGTGGTCAATTAGATGTGACTTCAGCCCTCCTGTAATGATACCAGGGCAACAATGTCAGAACCTCTCCCATCTCCAGAGTCCCTGCCACTGACATTTGAGAGCATCTCCAGCCCAAGCAACTTGAGTGCAGCAAAACCCATTATGACAGAGAGGGTAGAAAAAAAAAAGTTAATTCTCAGAGCGGTGCCAAGAGCTGGTGCATTTGTTTAGAAGGAACCTTAATTAGAATGTTAAAGATGACACTTGGAAGAGAACAGTGCTTAGGATAAGTTTAAAACATTTTACAAGTGAAAACACCCCCAGCAGGGCCTTTCCTCCCCTGGACTAATTTCTCCAAATGTCTGTGCCATCAGAAGCAAAAATGCACAGCTGTGACTTTCTTGGCAACATGTTTTCACGGCACTTGGGGGCTGTGAGGGTCCGACTGTGCTGGGGTTGGATTGTTTGAGGTGCAAAGTTAACTCTGCCCTTGGGAAACCACATTCACCGTCACTGTTGCTCAAGGACAAGCCCGGTTCCTCTGGGGGACACTCCCACTCCCAGCCCACCTCGGGATCACGTGACCCAGCCTGGCTGACCAGAGGACTCGCCTCTCACGGCCACAGTGATGGGGGCTCATGCCCGTCTCTCTAAGCTGGTTAGCGAGTTGACCCCTTGCCACTCCAGTGAGGCGTAATCCTGGGACCTGACTGGTGTTCGGGGAGGAAGTTTTTTCACTACAATGACTGGCAGCTGGACATAATACCGGCTTGGAGCTACCAGGAAATGCCTCTTGAAAGGGGGCCTCTCTAAAGCAGAAGCTGACCCGGAGGAAAACGGAGCCCAGAAATGGAGACGCAGACCCACTGAGTCCCCCTGACACCATCTGAAGTCTTGGATCCAGCTCTTCCTGCAGTCAGTAATGCTGCTGTTTAAATTCCATAACTCAGTAAATGTCTGTGTAAGTAAATGTCCACTTTTATATTACATGCAAGCTAAAAGGTCTTGACTGATACCAAAAACAAAACAAAAAAATCCTCTACTGTGTATTAGCCGACTAGCATTCTTTTCTTCTACAGGGCTGCTCAAGGAACATAGGCTTGTGCACAGATATTCCATATGATGCAACTTCTTTCTGGCTCATGAGAAGCCCTAGAAGCTTTGGGACCTTGAGAATCCTCCAAAGGGAAATACACTGGGACAGATTTCACTTCTGCCCAAAGATCTATTTCAGACTCTCCTGCCCCTCCCCTCGCTTGTCTCTGAAAGACAGTCTTGTAAAAAACACCAAGGGAGCCTGAAATGCTCACAGGATTAGGGGTAGAGAGAGATGGTCAAAATAGACAGAGCTTTCCTTGCTCCGCCTTCAGTAGAAATGCTTTCACGGGAACGTATACGCCTACCTAGCTTTTCCGCATGGCAGAGCCATCTCAGGAAGAGAGAACCAGTCCCAAGTGCTTCTGCAAAACAGTAGCCGCTCTGTGCTAGGATCTGACCCCTCTCTGCACTGCCCAGGGAAGGGCTTGACCTCAAGAAGTGTATGGTCTCTTTTATTTTCTCAACATCATGTCTTTCTGCTTGCTGCCTCCTGTGCTTGGGAAGTTCTCCCCTACTCCCTTGCCTGGCTAGTCTCAGCTTCTCTCTCTCTCTCTCTTTAAAAATATTTATTTATTTACTTTTGGCTCTGCTGGGTCTTCATTGCTGTGTGGGCTTTTCCCTAGTTGCAACGAGTGGGGGCTACTCTCAACGTGTGGTGTGTGGGTATCTCACTGTGCTGGCTTCTCTTCGGGAGCTCAGGCTCTAGGCACACGGGCTTCAGTAGTTGTGGCCCCTGGGCTCAAGAGCATAGGCTCAGTAGTCACGGCAAACCGGCTGTGTTGCCCCCTGGCACATGGGATCTTCCCGGACCAGGGATTGAACCCGTGTCTCCTGCATTGGCAGGCGGATTCTTTACCACTGAGCCACCAGGAGAGCCCTCGGCTTCTCTTTGAGGTTCCAGATTCCCCAGCCAGTCTTTTTGACACTTAAACCACATCAGTTGCCTGTCCTCTATGCTCTACCGCAGCTTTGCTCACTTCCCACGTAACTGGAGGTACCGCCATTGCCTGCTGACTTGCCTGTGAACATCCGGAGGGTGGGAGACTGCGTCACATTCTCTGCTCTATCTCCAGGCTTCCGAAGCACACTGGCTGCAAAGTCAGCAGAGTGTTGCTAAGTGAGTGCATGCCTGGCCAGTGAACTCTGGGTTCTGTGTGGCTTCACTGGGCAACAGGATGGAAGGGGTGGGGATAGGAGAGGGATGGGCAAATGAACTCTGGAAGAAATCTGGCCCATGACTTGTTTTTGTAAATAAAGTTTTACTGGGACACAACCATGCTCACTGTGCCCCAACGGCAGAGTTGAGTCACTATGACAAGAGGCCATACAGCCCACAGAGCCTAAACTATTGAACTATCAGGCCCTTTGAAGAAAAGGTTTTCTCATCATTGTGACAGACTTATCATGAATCACGGGGCCAACAATTAAGAAGCTGTGGTTGCACAAATAGTTTGGGCAGGAAATACAGTCAGTGGTGAAGCAGGGAGAGAAAAGGGGATGCCTTCTCCCTAAACCAAGGAAGGGGTGGCCCAGTGTTAAGCATGGTGGAAGAAGGATGCCATAGAATCTTTTCCAGAATCTTCTCTGAATCACCAGACATCTACATTGTACATACAAGTGCATCAAACCCAGCAAAAGTGGGCTTATGAGAAGACTAATGATGGCATCACACGTCTCTGCTCCATCCGAAAGACACCGTCTTCAAACCGGAGCCCAGAAGACAAAGCAAGTGACACTCACGCCTAGTGGGCACCAGGCATGGTGCTGAGCGTTTTACAGCAAGAGTCCTCAAGCAAGGATGATCTCTTCCCAGGAGAATGAAGCAATGACTACAGACACTTTTGTTTGTTACAATTGGGGACTAAGGGGAATCGCCAGCATCTAGAGCATCTAGGAGGCCAGAGATGCTGCTGAACACCCTAAGATGCATAGGATCACCCCACCCCACCACCAAGGATTATCCAGCTCTGAAGGTTAATAGTGCCAAGGTCTAGACTCTGCTTTGCATGCTTTGTATCTGGAATCCCACTTTATTTCGTTGTAAAGGATACCATGGCCCACAGCTGGTAAATAATATTGTGAGATCGCAGCCACAGGTATCTCTGAGGAAAGCCAGGAGTTGAACCAGAGCTCGAGTTTATCCCATGCCAAGGTATCTCTCATCTGGCAAGAAGATCCCCTGGTGGGGAGATACATTTCTGATTTTAAATAAATAAGCCAGTCTCTGTCACATATATAGTGACCCTGAGACCCGTTTTCCATCAGGTGGCATGACAGGTGATAGGGTCAGTCAATCAGTTGCTCAGTCGTGTCCAACTCTTTGTGACCCCTTGGACTGTAGCCCTCCAGGCTCCCCTGTCCATGGTTTTTTCCAGGCGAGAGTACTGGAATGGGTTGCCATTTCCTTCTCCAGGGCATCTTCCCAGCCCAGGGATCGAACGCACGTCTCTTTCATCTCTTGCACTGGAAGGCAGATTCTCTACCACGAGCTCCACGTGGGGAGCCCCCAGGTGCTAGGGTATTTGATTCAAAGAGGCCAGGCTTCTGATTGCCAGGCTGGGGAGGGGCAAGGGGGATCCTTCGGCGAGTGTTAGAATAGCAGCTTGGGAAACTTCGCCACCTCAAGCCTGAAGCCTGGCTTCTGAAGGCTCTGAGGTTCCCAGGGCCAAGGACAAGGACCAAGTAGGGGCGCCACTGGAGCCAGGACAAACCCCCAGCATCCACCCAAACCTGCACCAATCTGGTAAAACCGGGTGCTCAACTCTAAGAGACAGTGTCCAGGGTAGCCAAGGAGCCTACAGGTAACACTCAAGTCCTTGGAGCCTGAGATGCACGCCCATTCCTGGAGCTCTCAGACAGATGTTGGGGGGATCCCCTGCGGTTACTTATTAACACTGACAACCATTCCAAAGAGACCCTAATTAATATTCCCAACATTTGCACTTTGGGTAATTACATCTAATATTTAATTAAGATCATCGTTCTTCCTATGGAATTATTTTTCACCTTCAAAGGGCTTTGGAGATGTCTTTCTTTCCTCCCTAGTGATGCTCCTGGATTCTTAGCATGGTTGAAATGAATTTTCTGGAAAAAATAAAAATATTCACGCTGTGCTTGTGTGCTAAGTTACTTCGGTCGTGTCCAATTCTTTGGGACCCTATGGACTATAGCCCACCAGGCTCCTCTGTCCATGATATTTTCCAGGCAAGAGTACTGGAGTGGGTTGCCGTGCCCTCCTTCAGGGGATCTTCCTGACTCAGGGATTGAACCTGTGTATCTCTGGCATTGGCAGGTAGGTTCTTTACCACTAGCGCCACTTAAGAAGTCCATATTCACATTAAGGGCTTCTTTTCTACTCCAGGTCAAGACAAGTCTTAAGTCACGTGAACATGCTCCAGGGCAGGGAATGGGGGGAAATGAGGGGAAGCTGAAGCCAATTTCATGTCAGTGGTGGGGACAGGCAACAATTTTCCAGAGCATGCTGACTAGACATTCCCTGATTTGCAGAAGCTCCCTTCATCCCTCTGTGCTGTTCTTAGTCAGTTGTGTCTGACTCTTCGAGACCCCATGAACTGTAGTCCGCCAGGCTCCTCTGTCCATGGGATTCTCCAGGCAAGAATACTGGAGTGGGTTGCCATGCCCTCCTCCAAGCGATCTTCCCAATCCAGGGATCGAACCCGGGTCTCCCGCATTGCAGGCAGATTCTTTCCTGACTGAGGATCATCCCCCTACCCTAATGCCAAATGCCTGCTTTTCCCAAATAAGTGGAATGATCAGGGAGATGCTGATATTTCCTGAGTCAGGGTGCTTGTGGGGGTACTGAGTTGACAGCGGTGGGTGATTTTGCCTTGCATGTACCTCCACATCATCCCTGAGACTGGGAAAGATTGAGGGCAAGAGAAGAAGGGGACGACAGATGAGATGGTTGGATGGCATCACCGACTCAATGGACATGAGTTTGAGCAAACTCTGGGAGATAATGAAGGACAGGGAAGCCCGGTGTGCTGCAGTCCATGGGCTTGCAACTTAGCAACTGAACAACCACATCATCAGGGGGGTGCTTCAAGTGATTTTGCAATCCTAGCATCTGATGTTCAATGCCTGGACTTCCCTGGGTTACTGCCGAATACACAAAAGGGAAGAAAAAAGATGCCAAGACCTCGTGTTTTCAAACCCACCCTTGGCTGTTGCAGGACTGGGTAGAAATTTGAAATCAAGAGTATCTGTTAGCATAAATGGAAAAGAAACTTCTTCGTCCTCATGGGCCAAACATCAATTAGAACAGCAACTCAACAGCAGCCAGATGACGTGGGGACCCCCCCCCAATTTCCCGAAACACCCCGGTGGGTAGTTTGCACTCCAGCTACAGAGAGGAAAGCGGGTTATTAAAATGCAACCAAGTCTGATTCACCAAAGGAAAAAAAAGTGCCATTTCAATTTAAATATTTTACTGAAGCATGAAATAGCCAGGATATTATTGCTATTTTAAGACAAATACCATAATCTGACCATTAGCATAGTGTGTGGACTTTGCTGCTTGCAGGCATTCAGTGAGACGCCCCTGAAATACAAGGAGAATTTCCTTGGTCGCTGAAACATCCCACACCCTTCATTTTCTCAGGAGGCAGAGCCGGAGAGAAAATGGGAAGTGTTTTTTTTTGTATTTTGGTGGGGTTTTTTTTGTTGTTGTTGTTAGACATCCCCTTCTCCCGGGCACAGCCCTGAGTGGCTTAATAAAGTAGTTTTGGGAAACTAATAAATGAACCAAGACTGGCAGCCCATCGGACTTGGCAAAATATTTTGGCTCACCATCTAATGCAAAGCACATTTCAACTGCAGAAAAGAGTCCTTACGTGGCAGAGCATGGAATGGATTTATTCTTTTCACCGTGAACTGTCTGACTTTTACTGAGGGGGAAAAGTGCCTGCCAAGGTGGACTTTAAGTATTTTTCTTTCCCGTCTCTGTGTGTGTGTTTTCCCAGCTCTAATCATCAAACTTCTAGAGCATCCTTTCTCCTTTTGCATCTGAAATTTATCGTTCCCAGTCTATTTCTCATCCCCTCAAATCTCTTCTGGCCTAAACACAGCCCCTCTAGTAAAGAATTGCACGGGAATGGTTCAGTCCTCTTAAACCAACTGGTTACACCTCTCCACACCGTCTAGATAAGCGGTGTCTCCCGCCCTGGGACCCACCCCTCCCACCAACTCCCACTCGAGAAAGGAGACTGTCCATTCCTGGCTGCCTGCAGTTCTCCGTCTTGCTGACAGTTTGGTCGACTTGAGTTTCTCAGCCTGGTCTGTTCTACTTTTCTGGCAAGAAAATGCGCATATTCAGAGAAAAGCCTCCAGTGCTGGACCGAAAAGAACTAAAACTGCATCATACCCCTGGGGGCACTGAAACCAAAGAAGGGAAATGCAAAATTACATCATTAACCTGCGGGTTCGAAGACCAGCTCAGTTCTTACACATCAAGCAGAAAAGCTCCTGCACACACACACACACACACACTTGGCTGAATTCCTCTCCTTTCCCTCCCGGCATGATTCAAGGAGCAAAATCCACATCACATACAGAGCAACAGAGACTTCATACCAAGAAAGGCTTCCGCTCTATTCAAAGCAGTTTCGAGTGAAACAGAAACATGGGGGAAATGTACCTGCGGTACCATCCTGCTTCCTTTCTCCTCCATAAACTTAGCAGCTGTCCTCGTACCACACCACAGAGCATCTGGCAGGAGAGAGCCTCGATGAGGAGTGAGGGTGTGTGCGCTGTGCAACGTGGGGACGGCGGGGGTGCGGGAGGCGGGGGGGCCGGGGCCGCCCGGCTGACCTCCTCCTCAACATCTGACTGCTCCCCAAACCAGCCCCAGAGGGGACTCCTTCCTGGAGCTGATCCATCAATCACAGCCCGCCCCTCCTCTGGCCCCTGCTCTCCGCTTCCGAGTGTACGCTGAGCAGATGATTATATAGACGAGGAAGGGGGAAAAAAAAAAAAGAAAGAAAGAAAACCCACACAGCGCTCGACTACATTAATAGCTGTTTAAAAAACATTAGAAATGCTATCCTCTGCACCGCCCGGAGCTGGAATTTTTCATTACTAAACTAAATATATGGTATGCAAGCAAACTTAGGAATTCCACTGGGATGCTCGCGCGACTCTCCTATTTTTGTTTTATATTGGGATGGGCGGGGGTGGAGGGAACACCAAAAGGAGCAGGGGAGGAGACAGAAGAGGGATGAAGACAGAGCTTGAAGCGATAAGAGAGATGGTGATGGATATGTTTTTAAAAAACACACCCTGAGAACACTGCAGATAAATGTATAACAAAGCTGAGTGGTTAATTGTAAATTGATCTTAAAATACTGTCAGGGGCGAGTGTGTGGAAGATGCTCGGGCCTGGCTCCTTGGCAGACTCTCTGCGTGATCTCAGGCAAGTTGTTGCAATGCCCTGGGCTCCAGTTTTTTTTTTTTTTTTTCTTTTTGCTTCTGTTTAATGGGGAACATGATGAGTGACTTCACAGGGTAATTGTGAGAAGATCATGATAAAAATCAAATCACGGAAAACAAACACGCACGGCGCCCTGTCTCAGAGGATGCGCTAGATAAACAGCTTCATTCATCACATTCAATAACGTGGTGAGCAAAATCCAAAACCATCTTTGTCCCCGAGGACCCAACAGGAAGGATCTACAGTAGACTCTGAAGAAAAGGAACCCACCCTTGACCCCAAAACCCCAGTGATGATTAAGAGCATGAAGGGAAATCAGCCTCTTGTTTTTCTCTTGTCTTGAACTTCTGTCTCTTCTAAGTTCATTTTTTTTTTCTTGTTTCCCAATGAGCAAAAATAAAACCTTGTACAAAATCCCCTGTGATTTCAATGCCAAATGCTGCCTCTTTATTTAAAGCTGCAAATACTTTGTTCTTCCTTTATTATTAAAACTACAACCACGGCAGTGAAATGTCAACACAATCTCAGTTTTTATTTAGTCATGTCTTTCTGGCTTGCCCAAGGAGAGGTTTCAAGAGACCCATCCACTCTTTGCATGGACAGCCGCTTATCACTGAGACGCCTGCTTGGAAAGGAGAGATCTCGCTACACTGGAGGGAATGGATGAGGTTTCTGAAGTGATTAAACTTGTAATTAAATTGTATAACAGAGGAGGAGGTGAGGGCGGAGAAGGCTGCCCGGAAGAATTCCACTTTCCTGCTGATCTGTTGGTGGTGCGAGTTCAGGGAGCCCCTGGGTGATTTTTTTTTTTTTTTAATTCCCAGCTTCCCAGGGTTGGAAAGAAAATCTGGATAAACAGTATTTGTACCATTCTTACATTCCTATTTCCAATCACAGTCTGGGGATATGATTATTAATCAATTAATTAATTAATGCAGGATGAAATTAAGCAGCCCTCTCAGGTTCCTTGGGATTCACTGGTAGCTCAGTTGGTAAAGAATCTGTCTATACTGTAGGAGACCTGGGTTCAATTCCTGGGTCGGGAAGATCTGCTGGAGAAGGGATAAACTACCCACACTCTGGTATTCTTGGGCTTTCCTGGTGGCTCAGTTGGTAAAGAATCCATCTGCAATGCAGGAGACCTGGGTTCGATCCCTGGGTTGGGAAGATCCTCTGGAGAAGGGAAAGGCTACCCACTCCAGTATTCTGGCCTGGAGAATTCTATGCACTATACAGTCCATGTGGCCGCAAAGAGTCAGCCACGACTGAGCGACTTTCATTTTCACTCAGGTTCCTTAAAGGGATGAGTCAGCTCCCCTCTCGAAACCGCATCACCAGAGGACCAGAGCCCCTTCTCAAAGGACTCACTCAATAGGTGGACTCAGCAGTCATTCTGAGCCACAAGCTCCTTGTCCAACTGATAACTGAAGAGCTGAGCTTCTGTCTTTCAAGCAAATACAGGGGTCTTGCTTTCTCCTAGAAAGCAAAAAGTGTGAGACCAAGACAGACAGATTCCCTGATGTTCTGGGAAGTGATAGAGAAAATGCAAAAAAACCCCCAAAACCCAAAACCCAAAAATGTCAAAACACCTAGTAGAGGAGAGTGTTTCAGGTGGAGACAGTCAGAGTGATGTAACAGGACACTACTCTTTAGCCCACGGACCATAGGGTCACTTAGGGGTGGTCCTACAGAGCCAGAGGCTAGACCACCACCCCAGACCCACCGGCTTAAAATCTCTAGGGTGGGTGGGATCCAGCCTTGAGCACTGTGTGAAGGTGCCTCGGACTGTTCTTATACACAATTTTGGGGTGAAATGTATTGTTTTCAAATTACAGGTGTGATCCCTTGGGATGTAAAACTCTGGTAGGGGGTTATCGCATCAACATTCTCTAAATGAAATAAACTGTACTACACTGGGAAAGAATAGAATAGAGTAAGAGAAATGTTTCATGAAACTTTTATGCGGGTGAATTGGGTTGTGATGTAAAACCTTTTATGGATTGCAATAAAATAAGTAAAATAAAAAACTCTATGCTGGGTAATTTCCCTGTTGGTTACCATCTAACTTTTTATTGGTGCTGTGACTACGGGGTTGGAGACAAATGCTGAAAAACCAGAAACTCAATGGTGGAACTATTGTGTACCCCATTTCCTCGTTTATTAATACAAGTCAAAAATATTCTCCTTATAAAATATTCTTCCTTATAAAAAAAACAAAAAAACAAATATTCTCCTTCCTGATGAGGCTCTTGTGATGCTCTAGGGATCAAATATATGGGAATGTGTTTCATAATTTAGAAAGTCCTTGAGCATATATGCCTCACTGTAGGGATGAAATCAGTCCCCTTTCTAGTCCAGCAAAATTCTTCCTTCTCTGAAAAACACATGGGCAGGTGTGTTGGATTCATTCTACTATGTGCTAGGCACTTTAATCTCCATAACCACCCCCAAGAGATAGATATTATGGTCTTTTTAAAAGTAAGAACACTGAGGCTCCAAATAGATGAAAAAATATTTGTCACTATGGGAGTTTGTAAATTTGGTAAGTGGTGGAACCCTTATTGAAGAGTTCCTGTCACTGAATCCATGCTAAGATGAAGATGGAGATGATCATGATGATAAAGAAGGTGAAGATGATGATGGTGGTGATGATGATAAAGATGGAGATGATGGTGGTGAAAAAGAAGAAGATGATGATACAGAGATGATGATGGTGGTGATGAAGCTGATGATGATATAGAGATGATGATGGTGATGAAGAAGATACAGATGGAGATGATGGTAGTGATGAAGATGATGGTGATGATAAGAAAACTTTTCTCGAGTATTAACTAGGTACTAGTCACTGTTCTAAGCACCAAAGATACAAAATTCAGCAAAGCAGCTTTGCCTATATTATCTTATTTAATAAGAACCCAATGTGGTACCTACCATCATTCTCTTTTTAAGCGAGGTGGAGTTATCAGGTTGGCCAAAAGTTTCATTCAGGTTTTTCATAACATCTTACAGAAGAACCTGAATGAATCTTTTGGTCAACCCAGTACTTCCTGCTACTCATACAACTAGTAAGAGCTAGTTACTGAAATCCATCAGACTCCTAAGCCCCACATCCTTAAACACTTGGAGATGGGTCAGCTTACAAACTGATGTTGTAGTTTGTAAGGTCAGTATACAAACCTTGGTTTCTTAACTATATGAGCTTACCAAAAAATAATCTCTGGAACAAAGAGCTCTGAAATTGTTCTGAGACCATAATTCACAAAAAACCAACAAACAACCACGATGACAGGAATCCATGTCACAGATTGGAGTGAAAGCAATTTGTTTCATCTCGCCTTCCCAGCCTCCGCAGGCAGGCACAGAGGGGAGAGAGGCCAGGAGCCACCTTGACGCGGCTGAAAACCCCAGCCCCAGAAGCAAGAAGCAGGGGAGGGGACGGCGGGTTTGCGACGGTGAGGTGTCATGTTTACGAAACGTCCCATCCTGACTTTCCGTGTGGAGACACAGAAGGCAACGGAGAGGTTGTTTTTCTCAACTCCTTAAAAATCAAATATTTATGGCACTTGGTGCTAATCAGTAGCCTTGACATGGTGGCTTATGAGATGGTATTTCCAAAGAGAAACATACTTGTGTCAAAAAAACCCCAATAATTATTAGCCTCTGGAGCAAGTGAAGTTCCCAGTCAACAGTCTCAGGCACTTAAGAATGGGGGCTTTCTTATCTTGCTCCCAGCATCCACAGGGTCTTAGAGGATAAATAAAAAATTTAATTTTTTTATTAAATTGTTCTTTAAAATCCTTGTCAAAGTCTGACATGATGTACAATTTGATTTTGACATTATGTGTATTTTTACATTATGTATATTGGGTTGGCCAAAAACTTCATTTGGGTTTTCCTGTAATACTGTGGTCCTCACCAAGGACTGGTTTCATGGAAGACAATTTTTCCAGGGACCAGGGAGGGAGGGAGTAGGGTTTTGGGATGATTTAAGTGCATTCCATTTATGGTATACTTTATTTCTGTTGGGCTTCCCTGATGTCTCAAATGGTAAAGAATCTGCCTGCAATGCAGGAGACTTGAGTTCGATCCCTGGGTCAGGAAGATGCCCTGGAGAAGGGAATAGTTACCCACTCCAGTATTCTTGCCTGGAGAATTCCATGGACAGAACAGCCTGGGACACTATACCCTATAGGGTCACAAAGGGTTGGACACGACTGAGTGACTAACACTCACTCCTCACTTATTTCTATTACTGTTACATCAGCGCCACCTCAGATCATCAGGCATTAGATCCTGGAGGTTGGAGGACCCTTCTGTAAGATATGATGTAAAATTCTGAACCAACTTTGGGGCCAACCCTATATTTTGAGATCTGTCTCCAACTAGACTGTAAACTTCATGAAGGCTGGAACCCCTGCTGTTTTTTCTCACCACTGTTGTCTGGAGCATCTTAAAGAGTGGTACACACATGCATTTATTAAAAATGTTTTGTCCCTTGAAAAATTCTCAGGTCCCGATAAGGACTAAGACATGCTCTGATTCACCCAGTAACTCAGGGAGCTGAGAAACAAAGTCAAACTATCAAATGTTGCTCTGCACTGTTGAAAATAAAAAAATTTCCCTATTGGAATATCCCAATATTGTACTGAAAGACTTCTTCTTGGAAAGCCATGTGGCATAGGGCTTCACTTCTCTGTCTGTGGAAATAGCTGTAAATGCCTTATTATTGCCCATTATTAATTTAAAAAAAAAAAGTACCAGACAGAATAGCAGCTTGTCATTGAATTCCTTCGCAGCATTAGATAATGGTAGCCACTTGATATACATGTCTAACTTCGTTTTTACAGGAACTGTGTTTTTACGGAACTTATTTGTTATCAAACCCATTTCACAGATAGAGAAGAGAAAGGTTTCTGGAAGCCAGTAAGTGGCAGACGTGTGCTCACTCAACTCACTTGTGCCCAACTCTTTGTGGCCCCACTGACTGTAGCCCGCCAGGCTCCTTTGGCCATGGAATTTTCCAGGAAAGAATACTGGAGTCGGTCGCCATTTCCTCCTCCAGGGGATCCTCTTGAACCAAGGATCCAACCCGTGGCTCTTGTGTTGCCTGTCCTGGCAGGCAGGTTCCTTACCAGTGAACCACCAAGAGGCAGAGGCAGACCTCAAATCCACATCTTTCTCCAAAGCTGAGTTTCCGTCAAGGATGCTATGATTGACCTCTGTGTTGGCTAAGATGAGCGTTGATATCTGTAAGGGCTATGGTATAACTACTTAATCACAAAATATTTTCTGAAGTATTCTAGCCAAAGTTGTAAGTCACCAAAAAGGCATGAGACCTTGTTCTTGTCATCTCAAGATCCAGAACCCAAGAGGGGTTAGTAGTGTTAATGATGATGATAGTGATAAAAACATTATTAATAACAACAAGAATATAATTAGAAGGGCTTCCCTGGTGGCTCAGTGGTAAAGAATCCGCCTGCCAATGCAGGCGACATAGTTTCAACCCCTGATCTGAGATGACCCCACACGCCACGGAGCAACTAAGGCTGTGCGCCACAGCTATCGAGCCTGTGGTCTAGAGTCTGGGAGCTGCAAATACTGAAGCCCATGCACCCCCAGAGTCCCAGCTCTGCAACAAGAGAAGCCACTGGAATGAGAAGCTGCTCACTGCAACTAGAGAGTAGCCTCTGCTTGCCCCTAGAGAAAAGTCTGTGCAGCAGTGAAGACCCAGGACAGCCAAAAATAAAAATAAATAAATAAGGATATAATTAGAATGGCTCTGAACATATGCATTCTATTGCCCTAAATGTTGTATAAATGTTAACTCCCTCAATGCACTCCACAACCTCCATCATTTTCTAGATGGGCAGCTTTGAAAGACTATGCAAATAATCTGAGGTCACCCCAAGAGGAAGGATGAAAATCATAGTTTGACCAATCTAATTCTGACTGCAAAGCAAGAAGTTGAAAAAAAATAAAATTCAGGGCAGTTGCTGTGTCTCCCTCATCCAGTTTCCCCCAGTGTAATCTCTCACTAACTATAGGAAACTGAGAAACCAGAAACTGACATCGTAGGACCACTTTCATGGTTGCAAACACAAAGGGAATTCAGGGCAGCAAAAGTTCAGCATGGCCTCACTGTCATTGCCGTCTACTCCTGAGTGACAGTTGGAGCTGCCCACCACCGTCCCAAATATAGTGGTGCAGACAGAAGGGCAGATGAACTAATTGACAATTGAACCAAGCAAATAAATATTAGCAGAAACTGTTTCCATAATGGAAGGAACAGATTGACGCATTTTAACTCATCATTCCACAAAGACCCTTCTTCTCCTGGGTATGGAGGAAACCTTCAACCCACAATTGACCTCCTTTCACAAGGAGCTATTTTCTAAAGAATCAGAAAAAAAAAAAAACGAAGTTCTCGCCACCACCACCAGGGTAACATCAGCGTTAAATTTCTATCCAAGATGAATTTCAAAGACTTGCACCATTGCTAATATTACTACATTTAACCATATCCACAACAAGAAAAGAATGGCTTCTGTTCCCCTAAACAGCTTGCTTACAGTTACCCTGCAGATATGACTTGGGATAATATTGCTGTGCTACATACTCCATCGTAGCTATCCAGGGGATTCTCTGCCTGCCTCTAAAATAGGGAACTAATAGATTTGGTGTAAGACAACCGTCTCTGTAAGAGAGGGGGTTGCTGCACATACCGCAAGCACCAGGAAGCCCAGAGTAGTGTCAGCTCCACCATGGATGTTCCTAATTGAAGCAACCTCACTCACATCACATTATGAAAATGGAATTTTCTACCTATCAGGAAAGTCTGTATCCCAAGGACACTAATCGACATTTCTTCCTTGGTCCTCTCTCAAAGGTGGATCCTAAACATAGCTGAGACAACCCATGACCTTGAGGAGACAAGACATTCTTAAGATGCAGAAACTATGTACCTCCTCCACATAACTTATAATGAATTTCCAGAACCAAACCTTTGAGGTTTCTTTTTTCTTTCTTTTTTTTGGTGTGTGCAGTTATCCTATCTCCCTTGCTATTGTTCTCACTAAGTCGTGTCCAACTCTTTGTGACCCCATGGACTGCAGCATGCCAGGCTTTCCTGTCCTCCACTATCTCCCAGATAGTAAAGAGTTTGCTCAAACTCATGTCCATTGAGTCGGTGATGCCATCCAACCATCCCATCCACTGTCGCCCCCTTCTCCTCCTTCCCTCAATCTTTTCCAGCATCAGGATCTTTTCCAATGAGTCTTTTCCAATCTCGCTACATGGCTATTATGAGCCTCTCCTAAGACTGTAAACTCCTTCAAAGCAGGGACTTGCCATCTTCATCTTTAACACTTCCCTCTTTTTCTTCCATCCTTTGTAATCAGGTGTTTGACATGATAAATATCTGTTGGCTTGCATTCACCTTACTTGTAGAAAGATGTCTAATCTGGTTAAGGCAACAGGCAAAGATGATAAAATATGACCTTGTCTTTCATTGTGCATTGCATAAGTTTTAGCCTCTAATAGTTTGCCAACTTGAAAAAAAAGGCTGTCACAAAATGAATTATACTTGGATATGGAAGAAATGAAATTAGGAGAGACTGCCAGAAAGCAAGGGCAATGAACTATTCAAATAGGCAAGAACTTGGTATTCACGCCATTGTTTCAGTAGCAAAGTCCTGGGCATCTTTGGTATGGCAGGTCCTCTGCTAGCTTCAGGGGCTACAGTGGTGACAAGGATTCACACAGCCCAGAAACCTCTGCAGCTCTAAGCAGAAGTCACAGAATAGCCTGGGAATATACAGTTTGATGGGGTATGTACCAAGAGAAGGGAAATATACAGAACTAAGAGAGCTCACCTATCCCCTATGGCTGATCAAGGAGGGCTTTCCAGAAGAATTGATGTCTAAACCTCGAATTGAAGGATGAGTGGAACATAGCCAGATGGTATGAAGCAGGTTGACAAAATCATGTGTGGAGAGGCCAATTTAGTGCTGCAGAAGGAGGAAATAGCTCATACCCGGGGTGGCAGAATCAATGAAAACAAAGTGAAAGAAAGTGTTGAGGTTATTTTTAGAGCCACAGGTGAGCTGAGATAGAGACCTGGAGGTTACTGGATTGGAAGGCCCTTGAGGGAAGAGACCTGAATTATCTGGGCCCTTGAGGGAAGGTCTGAGTACCATCTTCCCAGGAGCATTTGAATAGACGCTCAAAAACATCTTGGTCAGTCACAGAGTAAATGCAATGACAGTAAATAAAGTCAAGGGAAGAGTGAAGAAAAAGAAAAGAAAGGGATCTGATCTTTTAAACTGCACTCTTTGATGATACCTTTTCTCTTGAAGAAACTCAAATGTTTGAAACAGAAGAAACACATCAATAAGTCAGGTGGTCAGTTTAGGTAAATAAATAGGACAGAGTTTATCACTCTTGCCATAGACATCATCACAGTTGCTTAGCCAAGGATACAATGAAAAGGCTTCTGAGAGCATTCAAACACGGTCTGTGTGAGCCTCCAAACTGCATTGGAAAGTAGGTAGGATGGGTACCGTATATACCCATTTAACAGAAGAGGAAGTTGAGGTCAAGTAACTCAGTGACATGTCCAAGTTCAGACAGCAAACACACATTCTAGCTGAGATCTGAACTCTAGATATACTTCCATTGCATCACACGGCTCCTTAAATTTTCCATCCATATGACCCAACAAGTCTGGCTATATCAACAGACTTGATTCCATGATGCATTTCTGGGTTTCCTCCATCCTCATTTCATAAACTTTTATATAGAGAATAAGATAATTAAACAAGACCAGTATGACAATTGAAATTCCCATCAGAACAAAGGGGAGATAAAACTTTATTGACTTTACAAATTCAATACAATCCAACTTGGCATGAACATGCCAGTATTGAAGTTATTGCTATTTGTGAAAGAGTAAGTCAAGAGAGATTGAAAACAAAGAACTCCATTTCCCTAAGTGAAGAACCAAATTCAGTAACTGGTGCTGCCCCAACACAAGGGTCTCTTGAGCCCTGGACCTTCAAACAAAGCGCCACTGGAGACTGGAAAACCTTGAATTCTTTACATATGTTGGTCAGTGCACAAGTATTTTCCTGTAGCTAAAGGTGTATGATGTTTTAAGGATAATTGCCTCCATGAATGCTGAGCTGAGTACAGCACACAGTTTGGAGTAAACCAGGGCTGGACTGACTTAAAGAAGAGGTTTTGCAAAATGTCAAAGTGGATCCAAGGAGGAGAGTGAAATTTTGAAAATCTGGAAGAAGTTCAGCTTATTTGTGTGTAAGAGAGAATTTGCCTAATGACAAGACATTTTATTTAGATACAACAGCATGTAAGAGCCTGGCTAAATAAAGTGTGTGATCATTCTGTGTACAAATGAAGACACCCAAGTTCATTTATCTGAACAGTTCTGAGGCAGTTTTAGCTAGGACACTGAGGCTGATGGAAGTTAAGTAGGTTTAATTCAAAAGAACTTCAAGCAGCATATGTAAATATTTTCAAATGCGATAACTGCAAAGCAGGTGCCTTTGCAGAGTGGAATTGCCCATCAATAACATTCATCCTCTTCACGTCCAGTTTTCCTTGTTTGATTTTTAACCTGCCTATCTTTCTCAGACAAAATGGAATATTCTTGGGATCTACCCAGAGTGGACAAAAAATGGTCCTTATAGTCAAGTATTATTGATTCATGGATCTGATTTAGATTTAATGGACATATGCTGCTATAATGAACACGTGCTGTTAGAGGTTGAATTGTGCTCCCCCATTAACTTTTTGAAGTTCTCGCCTCTCTGTCTCACAATGTGACCTTACTTCCATCATAAATGGAATTAACACGTGTTAACTCGAGGTCATACCAGAGTAGGGCTGGCCCCTGATCTGATACAACTGTTCTTATCAAAAGGGGGTACTCTAAACATAGACACACACACAAAGAGAACGCCATGTGAAGACGAAGGCAGAGACTGAAGTGATGCTCCTACGGCCCAAGAACAGCAAAGAAAGCCAGCCTCTCACCGGAAGTCAGGACAGAGGCATGGGCCAGGTTCATCCTCACAGCCTCCAAAAGGAACCAACCCAGCTAACACTTTGATCTTGGACCTCTGGCCTCCAGAACTCTGACCATACATTCCTGCTGTTGAAGACTCCCGGTTTGTGGTACTTTGTCATCGGAGCCCTAGGAAACTAACACACTAATGTACTCGTGTACTGTCCAGAGACACAGTGTTAAATGAAATCACTCCCTACCGCGTGGAGCTTAAGGTCCAGTGACAGAACTACAACCAAGCAAACCCCCTAAAAATATAATGCAATATCTTGTCTTCTTATTCCATCCTTTACAATGAAAAGAAGGAAGTTCGGACACATGATGATTTTCATGCAATCTCGTCTGATCTCTGGGAAGCAGATCTTGGGATCTGGATTGGAAAAGTTTAAGAACTTGAGAGATCTGTCCAGGCACTGTGGCTCCACCCCAGGCTGTCCTGATGTGTGGCCGCGAGCCACGTGTGGTCACTGAGCCGCTGGAATCTGGTTAATCGGACATGAGGTGTGTTGTAGGCACAAAATTCACATTGAATCTCAGAGACAAGGTACAAGGAAAAGAATGCAAAGTATCTAATAGTTTTATTTTGATTCCAGGTTGAAATGATAATACTTTGAAGACATTGGATTAAAGAAAACATTTTCAGTTATTGTCGAGACATACTGGGTTGAATAAAATCTTGAAATTAAATTTATCTGTTTCTTTTTACTGTGTTTAATGTGACTACCAGAATTACAACAACAACAAAAAAATCTATGTGTGGCTTATATGATCTTTCTGCTGGTCTGTGGTGGTGATACCCACTGCTTCAAGTGTTATAGAGCTGGGTTGGATTCATGTTTGTCATTGACTAACTGATGGGCATAGTGGCTCAAGGGTAAAGAATCCACCTGCAATGCAGGAGACACAGGTTCAATCCCTGGGTCGGGAAGATCCCCTGGAGAAGAAAATGGCAACCCGCTCTAGTATTCTTGCCTGGAGAAATCTCATGGACAGAAGAGCCTGATCGGCTATATAGTCCATGGGGTCTCAAGAGTCAGACACAACTTAGCGATTAAGCCACCACCAACTGATGGGCAGAACTAGGAATGAACTCAGACCATTGAAATATGAAGTCCTTGCTCCTTCACATGCCAAGCTACCTTCTTGGCACCAAAGGAAAACGGCTTCAGAAACAATCTTGTTGAGATGAATCCAGAAGAGAGAAGTCTGATTCCTACACCACCCCCCACCCCATCTTTGTGATGTTAAAATCCTTCACTTTCCCTGACCCTTTCTGCACAATTTCAGCATCAACCCCAAGACAGCCTTCACAGAAGGCCGCGTCTGAACAGAACATAACTTTCACTTTACCAAATCCGACAAAGCTTCCCAAGGCTCTTGAGAATCTGTCTAAAGTACCTGTTTGGGGACAGGAGAGGTAAAAGGCTTTTAAAAGCTTGTTTTAACTCTGTGTGAAATCAACTGACTAATATTTATACTGGGCAGCTTTCTGCAAAGATGAAATAAACTCTCTACAAATAGCCTACAGAGCACAGACATTCACCGTGTGTGAGGTCAGGAAAGAACCGTGAACACGCTCCAGTATGCAACATGCTTAAGGCATGAGCAGACAGTCTGAGTTAGCTCCTGTTCTGCAAGGTTATCCATTGGATTTGATCAGAAAGGAACTAGCTCTTCTTTAAAACTCATAGACACATGGTAGGATGTCTTGCTTTCATTCATTCAGTCAGTCACTCAAGATTTATTTCCAGCCTGTGTCTTCGGCCCAGAAAGATGACACTTTGATTCAGTGTGCCTGGCTCGTGGTGGGCTCAGGATCCACGTTTGTGTTTGTATGAATGTAAAATGGGCTTCCCAAGGGGCACGAGTGGCAAAGAACCCGCCTGCCAAGGCAGGAGATACAAGAGATGTGGGTTCGATGCTTGGGTGGGCTAGATCTCCTGGAGAAGGCAATGGCAACCCACTCCAGTATTCTTGCCTGGAGAATCCTATGGACAGAGGAGCCTGCTGGGCTACAGTCCCTGGGGTCGCACAGAGTCAGACACGACTGAAATGACTAAGCATGCACATGAACGTAAAGTACATTCGGGCGTGAGAAAACTGTCTCTTCTCAAATGGATATTTAAAAGATGGATAAAGATAGATGCAGGAAAATCAACAATCAGAGCAAGTTTCATGAATTTTTAAGCATCTACATGCATATTATTATGGGAGCCAGAGAGGAAGCATCCTAGTTCAGAGATGGAAGGTGCAACAAATACTTCTAGAAGGATGTGATGGAGACGAGTCTTAAAGGAGAAGTTAGAGTGAGTTAGGGAGAATCTAAAACAGAAGAAAAGCAAGGAGATCAGCTTCAAGGAAAGAAAAAACACAGAGAAGACTCCTATGAGTGAAGTATGTGGGTGGTGGGGATTCAACAGAAAGTAGAGCTAGAAATAAGGTTGCAGATAGACAGACAAGAACAGGGAATGTCAGGTAAAATAGTTTGGATTTGATTCCTTAAGTAATGAGAAGCCACTGAAGAGTTCCAGGAATGCAGATGGAATGGTCAAATCTGGGCTCTACAAAGAATATTTTGACCACTGAACAGCTAATGAACTGGAGAGAAATGATGGAGATAGGGAAGATGACCGCAGTCAACCACAAATGAAATGAGGCTGCAGATATACAGACAAGAAGAGGGAATGCCAGATAAAGTAGTTTGGATTTGATTTCTTAAGTAATGGGAGGCCATTGAAGAGTTCCAGGAATGGGGGTGGAATGATCAGGTCTGGGCTATAGAAAGAGTATTCTAACCACTGAACAGCTAATGCACTGGAGAAAAATGATGGAGACAGGGAAGATGACCGCAGTCAACCACAAATGAAAATGACAAAGCAGGAGCAGAGATGAAGCAGGGCAGATGGAATCAAGGACCCACTCCCCAAGCTACTTTTCTGCATCAGTGAGGATGCTAATGGCTCTAATCTTAATGTGCGCCGTATTTCTGGGGTCCAGTGCAAAATCACTGATTTTTACATTTTTATTTTAATAGGACTCTAAAGACCACATTCTCTCCTCGCCATGAGAAAGAGATTTGGAGCAATTATATGAAAGATAGAAACTGTTTTTGTGTTCTGTTCTCTTTGTCATGAGAATGCTGAAGTGGTCAAATTAAAGAAGCAAAACTTCTATCTAGGATGATGCTGTTGGGCTAGAAATACATACAAGCAAAACAAGGTCTACTATGAACTTTACATGTGCCAAACTCTTGAGTACAGGTTATGGGAAAAAATGTTAATGATGATGATGATGACCATTAATAAAGCCCTTTATATTGCACACCCATTAAATCCTCATAAGGACTCTGAGTAATATATTATTATCTCCATTTGACAGATGAGAAAACTGAGGCTCAATCAAGGAATGACTTATTCACAGCCACACTGCTCTTAAGAGCTATAGCCAGGATGTGACTCCAGCCTGGGGTCTTCCCACTACCCCATAGTCTATTGGCTTTCTCTGGGGCATCTTCTTTAGTGATCTCCCCTTTCTGTGGGATCCTTTATTAATAATCTAGAGGATTCAACAATAAATTCCAATGAACAGTATCAATGAGTTTCTGCTGGTTTTCCAAGAAATTGTCTACACTCTTTGAGGGAACAGAGAAAGAATAAAAGAAGATAGCATGATTCCCAAAACTAAAGAGCTAGTCTGGGAAGGGGAACCACTTGTTGAGTTCTAAAATGCAAGCCCAGGATGTCCCTGGTGGTCCAGTGACTAAGATTTTGAGCTCCCAATGCAGGGGACCTGAGTTTGATCCACATGCCACAACTAAGAGTTCACATACTGCAAGGAAAGATCCTGTGTGCCACAACTAAGACTCAGCACAGACAAATAAATAAGTTAAAAAATAATAAGTATTTTTTTTTTTAAAAAAGAGTCCTCCTCTTTCTCATACAAGAGAGGGTGACACCTTTTAAAAATTCAACCCACCTCTGGAGCCAAAAAGCCTGCTGTGTAAATTGTGATTCTCCCTCTTTAAAAAAAAGATTTTTTAATTCAATGTAATTTTAAAGGTAATTGTAAATTCCATTTACAATTATTACACATTTTTGGTTATTTTCCCCATGTTGCACAATATCTCTTTGAGCCTGTCCTATATCCAGTAGCTTGTACCTCTCACATCTCCATCCCTTTTTGCCTATCACCCCCTCCCCACTGGTTCATTCTCTCCGTTGTATGCTTCTTTTTCGACGCATTCACTAGTTTGTTGTATTCTTTAGATTCCACATGTAAGTGATAACACGCAGTATTTGTCTTTTTTTCTGTTTGACTTATTTCATTTATCATAATGCCCTCCAAACTCACTGAATCCCGTGTCTCTGTCTTACTAGGTGCACGCTCTTGAGTAAGTAACATTAACTGTGCTTTGTTTCTGTCTGTTAAAGTGGGGATGCTGATAGTACGTCCTTATGGAGTTATCTGTGGAATTAGGCAATGCATATAAATTTCCCATTGCCATCCTGAAAATACATATCCGATTAATTTGCTATAATAGCTATGGTATATGTGCTCTTATTACCATTATTGTTATTTGAAAGAGACGTAACTTGGATGACAGTGTACAGTGGATGAAGGGACATTTTCCAGAAAAAAAGCAAAGAGTCAAAATCTAGCCTGGGAGGAGACAAGCAGGCTGGGGGAGCAGAGAAGAAGCTTGACTCATCACACCCACAATCACACACTAGGCTTGGAAAATAACACACTGGCCCGCGGGGGCAGGAAGGGCACAGAGGATTTCTCACTGAACTGTGTCTTCCAAGGCTTGAACTGAGCTTTTATTCTTTTTTTTTTTTAGGATAAAATGTTGTCTTTTTCTATTTGCACATTGTCTTTCTTTAAATTTATTTTTAATTGGAGGATAATTGTTTTACAATATTGTGTTGGCTTCTGCCATACAACAACTTAAATCAGCCATAAGTACACATATGTCCCCTCCCTCTTGAACCTGCTTCCCACCCCCTCCCACCCCTCGAGGTTGTCACAGAGCACCGGACTGAGCTCCCTATATTCTAAAGGAACTTCCCAGTAGCTGTCTCTTTTACATATGGTCAGGTACATGTTTCAGTGCTACTCTCTCAGTTCCTCCCACCCTCTCCTTCCCCGGCTGTATCCAAAGTCCATTCTCTATTCCTGCCTTGCAAATAGGTTCATTAGTAACCTTTTTCTAGATTTCATATATAAGCATGAATATACAAAATTGGTTTTTCTCTTTCTGACGAACTTCATTCTGTATAACAGGCTCTAAGTTCATCCACTTCACTAGAACCGACTCAACCGCATTCCTTTTCATGGCTGAATAATATTCCACTGTTCATACACACCACACATTTTTTATCCATTCATCTATTGGACTGAACTTTGATTCTGATTTGTCTGAAGTCACTCAGTAGGAGATAGTTACTATGTTTTCATCTCTGCCCATCCCATACAAACACACTGCTCAAAACCAGAATTGCAGTCGACAACCACCCGAGTCAGAGAAAATCGAAAGAGAGGTTAGAGAGATCACCTCTTGTGCCTTTCAACTATTACAGCCCCCTCCACTTCCTGTTGACACAGCTAACTCTTGATTCACTGAACTCCCATTACCCACTCTCAGAGCAGAAATCATTTCTGAGCCAATATGAATATCTCAGATGAAAAAGGGACCCGTTGCTTATGAGCTTGGTTCTTCAAATACCCAAGGGGTTGAGCACTCTACTTCAGGAGACTGCAAAACTGTAAGGATCCAAAGGAAATGCAAGAATTGAGTGTGATTTTGATCATGATAATCATGATGATGATGATGTACATGATTCCTTCTGCTGCTATAACAACTCACCACTGACTTCGTGACTTAAAGTAACACAGCTGTACTCTCTTAGACCCCTGGAGGTCAGAAATCTGAAATCAGTGCCACTGACCTAATGTCAAGGTGTCAGCAGGGCTGGCTGTTTCTGCAGCCTGTGGGGGAGGATCTGTCCCCTCGTTGTTTTCAGCATCCAATGGCCACTTGAATCCTTAGCCGTGTGGGCCCTTTCTCCACCTTTGAAATGCATCACTCCAGTTTCTGCTTCTGCTATCACACTGGTTTTTCCTCTAACTCTGACACTTCTGGTTCCCTCTTATGCTAAGGACCCCTGTGACTATATTGGGCCCATTGGGATAATGCTGGATAATCTTTCTCGGTCAACATCCATCACCTAATCACATCTGTAAAGTCCCTTTTGTCATACAAAGTTAACACTCACAGCAGTGACAGGTCCTAAGGACTAGGATATAGATATATTGGGGGGAATAATGCTGAGTCTACCACAATGATGATATTCTAAGCAAACACTATCCATTAAAACTCCCCAAGATGATGGGAACATTTCATATCTGTGCCATCTAGTACAGTAACCACCAGCCACATGCAGCTCTTGGGCACCTGAAAGGTGGATGGTGTCCTTGAAAAGCTGAATTTTAATTTTACTTCATTTAAATTGAATTAAATAGCTACTATTTAAAAAGTAGTGACTACTGCATGGGGCAGGGCAGTTCTGGGGTCAGCATTAGTCAGCTCCCATGTCACCTCCTGGAGGAGGAAATGACTACCCATTCCAGTATTCTTGCCTGGAGAATCCCATGGACAGAGGAGCCTGGAGGGCTACAGTCGATAGGGTCACACAGGGTCAGACAGGACTGAAGCGACTTAGCAACAGCAGCAGCATGGCCCCAATAGTATCTGATCTCTTCGGAAAATAAGACTAAATAATGATTATTTTAAACTGGATGATCTCTTATACATTTAGAAACAGTCACATCATCACAGTTACTAAAGCAGAGAAATTGACCTAAGTTTTTGTTGTTGTTGTTGCTTTTCAGCACCAAGGACAGAAGTACAAAGACTCCTGCTTTGACTCCTCTCTGTGAATCTACATTCCTCTTGAATTTTTTACAGATGACTTTTCCAGTATTCTGATTGGTGAATGAATCCCAAAGAACTGAATTTTATGCCTGTTTAGATTACGTTGGGAATCAGTGCTAAATGCAGAATGCAGACAAAATCATGCAAAGTAGTCAGTTTATGGTTGAGCTTTTATCCACCTTTCGCATGGTAAGTTTAATGCTGAAAATTGAGCTGGCTCCATGATATACAAGCATGAAACGTATGGTTCCAACACTAGAAAAGTAAAATAATTACTGAGCAGAGCTTCCAGCCTAGGAATTTGTGTGTGTTCTCAGTCTCGTCCAGCTCTTTGTGACCCAGTGGTCTGTAGCCCACCAGGCTCCTCTGTCCGCGGAATTCTCCAGGCAAGAATAGGGAGTGAGTTGCCATTTCCTACTTCAGGGAATTTTCCCAACCCAGGGATCGGACCTGCATCTCCTGCTTCTCCTGCATTGGCCGGCAGATTCTTTACCACTGTGCCACCTGGGAAGCCCAGGAATTAGTAGTATAGATGATATTCATCAATATTCAGGATGATAAAGAGAAACACAAGAGTGATGGAATAGAAATGGACTAGATATAGAAGACTGCATAGAAAATTATTGAAATCAAATTACTGAAAATTCTCCTTGAAACTTTTGTTAGGTAAGAGTCAATAAGACCTAATTTCTTATAAAAATTTGAATGGGAATAAACACTATGGTTAAAAAACTATTTCCTACTAAGATGTGTCATTTTTTTTGGGGGGGGGAACCCAAGAATTTAGTGGACCACAGACTCAAATACAGCAGTAATGAAATTACTTGTTAAGAATAAAGAGTCCAACAAAAACATTTTAATACTACATTAAGCAAAAATCGTAAGACAGAGAGACCATTTAAAATCTTACCTTGACCCCAGCCCAGTGATCAATAAGGAAAGCTAATGTGATCTCTCAGAAGAATTCTGAAAGTCAGAGAGACCACACCACAAGTCTGTCTGATGTTCGATGTGTCCGGTCCAGCCCTCCAGGGCTGTATCCACTTATGATAGAGACATATCCCATGAACAGGCTGAATCTTACAGTAAAACCCAAGAATCCCTTTCTAGGGTGTCAAGTCAAGTCAAGGCCATGGACAGGATGACAAGTTATCACAAATGAAAAAGGAAGGATTTGGAGTCAACCAAAGGGTCAGAGACAGGGAATGGTGGAATAGACTGGACTCTAAGAAAGAGGGATGTGGCATTAGCAGGCAAGGAAAGATGGGGTGGTAGACGCTTAAGGAACTGATTTTAGAGGAGATCTAATGATCCCCGTGTCTTGTTACAGTTAGAAGCTCCTCACTTTATTTCAGAGTCAGATGGGGAGAAGGGGAGATAAGAAGTGTGGGTCACTTTTTGGACTCCTCAGATCTCCAATTGATAGGTCTCTAAACCAGGGGTAGGAAAGTAATTCAACTCATCTTACTGAATCCTTAAACACTCAAATACATCTTTTTATTCACTGTCTATTAAAGTAGTTCAGCAATATATTTTTAGACACTTATCAAAATGTGTGATGACGAAGAGATTGGAAGTAGGTTTTTTCAGGCCACTTCAAGAAAAAAAGGGCACTGAAATGGTGGTCTATGTTCCCACAGGTTCTCAGGACAGCAAAGATGCCTGGGTGTCAGAGCAAAACCATCCAAGGAAAAAATGCAGAGCTGCTTCTGCAAAAAGGTGGGATCAGATTTTTGTTTACCATGGTTTCCTCTCTTTGAGACTATGGGAAAGCTCCTTTTACCAAGGCTAAAAGCTCATGAACAAGTCAGGGGTCAAGGTTCTCAGAACTCTACCGTTGGGGCTTCCCCAGTGGCTCAGTGGTAAAGAATCCATCTGCCAAGGCGGCAGACACAGGTTCGATACCTGAGCCAGGAAGATCCCATAGGCGGTGGAGCAAATAAGCTCGTGCGCCATAACTAATGAGGCTGTGTTCTAGAGCCTGCGAGTCACAGCTGCCGAGCCTGTGAGCCACAACGACTGGGGCCGCACATCCTGGAGCCCGTGCTCAGCAATAAGACACGCCATCACAGTGAGAAGCCCAAGCGCCACAACTAGAGAATAACCCCCACTCGCCACAAGTAACGAAAAGCCCACGCAGCAACGAAGACACAGCACGGCCAAAAGTAAATAAAATTAAACAACAACTCTACCTTCAACCAGATGTGGATTTGAACTTGTGAACCAGTACAGCCCATGGCTTCAAATAGCTTTCTAGCTCATGGTTCCTTCTCCGAAGTAAAATTTGCTCTCCCAAATGAATGAATAGCTGACTCATTGGAAAAGACCCTGATGCTGAGAAAGATTGAAGGCAGGAGGAGAAGGGGATGACAGAGGATGAGATGGTGGGATGGCATCGCTGAGTCAATGGACACGAGTTGGAGCAAGCAGTGTGAGACGGTGAAGGACAGGGAAGCCCATGCTGCAGTCCATGGGGTCGCAAAGAGTCAGACACGACTTGCTGGCTGAACAACAAACTGATTTGTGATTTGAAAGGTCAAAGTTTATTTTGATTCCTCCCCATTGATGGATGGAAGTGGAGAAGAATATGGGTCCATTATCCATTCCCCCCATCAGACTCAACTCCTCCAATTAAGAAGGCAGCCCATCTAACTAAAAAAATTTGAACTGCATGCACACAGTGAAACCAGACTCCTAGACCAATCCACTCTGGGGGGGTGGCCATGAGTTCTAATAGACTCTCTGCAAACCTACTTTTGCCAGTGGTATCACTCACTAGAGCACTGCAGCCTCTCCAACCCACCTGAGCTAGCACGTCCAAGATCAGAAGCTGCAAGGCTATTACCATGAACGCCTGAGCCCTTGGACAACGTGTCATCCTTTTCTCAGTAAGAAGAAAAGCATCTGCCTTGAAGAAGGAGAAAAAGCCCAATCAGACGTCTCTGCCAATTTATTCTGGCTCGTATGACTGACAGAAGCTCTGCAACCTCCTGTGTTCCAGAACTAGCCCCTTGGCCACATGGTAGGGATGTTCCAGTAAACACAACCGGGACACAGACTTTACAGGGGGAGAGAAAACAGAGAAACACTGAAAGGCACAAACCCACCTTCTAGTCTGTTCCAAGGAGCATCTGGGGGAGAGGCACGTCTGCAGTAAGACCCCAAGAGTCTTACCCTTTAAGCTCTCTGACCTTGGACAATACATAGTATGCCGAGTTGCTTAGCTCTCAGTCGTGTCCGACTCTTTACAACCCCATGGCCTGTAGCCCGACAGACTCCTCTGTCTATGGGATTTCCCAGGCAAGAATACTGAAATCAGTAGCCATTTCCCCCTTTCAAAACACTGTACACATATGTATCATTAAAGATGGAAATAACATCTTTATTTTGATGTGATAAAGAACAGACTCAGGAAATGTGCATAATTCTGTCTCTAAACCTCAGATTTTCCATCTCCAAAATGGGAATGTGACGGTAGCTTCTACACTGGATTATTTTGACGATGAAATGGGATTAGGTGTAAAAAGTACTTAGCATTGCCACCTGGCACATATTAAGAGATTAATCAATGTTAGCAATTTTAAGAACAAATATTAAATAACTATTCAACAGGATCTCAGGCAGCTCTTGGCATTCAGTAGATGCTTAACAAAAGGCAGGTTATAAATTACTCAGACATTAATATTGCTGAATAATAAAAGATTTCAGCCAGAGACTTCCTAATATTACCTCATAGGGCAGCCTTTGGAGAGACAGGACAGAGAGTAAGATGAGACAGGTAGAGGCAGTTGAACAGAGAAATCTGGACAGAGTGAGGAAAGCGGACCCAGGAAAAGCAGACACAAACATGGAAGCGGAATACACAGCGCAAAATCTCAGATAGACAGACACAGATGGTGACAGAGCTGCATAGATACAGATAGACAGATATACTCACACACACACATACCCACATATAGTGTGTGTATATATTCCCTTGTGGCTCAGAGGGTAATGAAATCTGCCTGCAATGCGGGAGACCTAGGGTTCAATCCCTGGGTGGGAAAGATCCTCTGAAGAAGGGAATGGCAACCCACTGCAGTATTCCTGCCTGGAGAATTCCAAGGACAGAGGAGCCTGGCGGGCTACAGTCCAGGGGTTGCAATGAGTCAACAAGACTGAGCAACGCTTTCACTTTCATATCTGTATACAGCTATGTGTTTCTATCTACTTAAACATTCATCCATTCATCCACATGCCCCTTTACACATCCACCCATCTATCCATCCGTCTATCACTCTATCAAACTATGAATCTTTGGAGAGAAAGGAAAAGGCAAAAAAAAGAGAGAGAGAGAGAGACAGAAAAGGAATTGCACAGCCAGCTCTTCGGCCTGCTCAGAACTCCATCGAGCTAAGTGCAGGCGCTGAGAACCGGCGCCCCTTCTGCCTGAGGGTATTAGCGCTGCCGCAGATGAAGATGTAAGGGCGACCAGCTCATCAATCACAGCCACGCGGGGACACGGGAGCCAGGCAAGAGGATTAGCGGTGCAGCCCGCCCAGACCGCTTCCTCTCACAGCTTCCCTTTAATTAAACATCACCTCCAGTGCCTACTTCCGGCCGAGATGCGCCCCCACCCCTCCATTCCCAAGGCCGGCCTCCTGTAATCTAGGCTTCAGAGTTAATTAGAAAAGAGGTTCTGGAAAAAAATCACACACAGACACACACACACATCCATTCCAAAGGGTGGGAATCCCTGAACAGAAATGATTGGACGCTGGTAATAAAGATTTGCTTTTCCTTGGAATTGAGATTGACTGTTAAATGGCCTTCATTAAGCTGCAGCTTTTTTTCTACCCAGGACCTCTCCAATAAAGCTATGTGAGGTCTTACTGAAGAGGCTGTTAGCCTCTGAGAGTGGGGAACGAAGGGGACCCTTTGAAAGGCTGTGTCCAGGTCACCTAGGAGAACGTTTGTGTCTGCCTTGAGAGCACTGAGGGCAGGGGAGTGTTCCTGTGTGTGCTGTGTGGTCTGGGTGTGAGTTTCCAGGTGTGTGAACATGAGTGGATTTTCCTGGATGGTTTGTCTTCGTGCAGGGGAAGGGGGAGGGAGGGAGAGACGGCAGGTGACACTCCTAGGGCACCAAAGGCAAGGCTTCCTTCCAGGAATGTTCATCCATTCATTCATTTAGTCAGCCAGTATGTATCGGTCTCAAATCTCATGCCAGGCCAAGGACTCTGTGCTGGGCACAGAACAAGATAAATTCCTCAACTGCCTGCGAAGAAAGCAGGCAAGTAACTGACCCACAAACACATAGATGGAGAACATGATGACCTAGAAGTGTGATGAGGACAGGCACAGAACAAGAGTGATGGGGGCTGCTCTCTGAGATGAGGGAGTCAGTGAAGGAGAAGCCACATGGAATGCAGTAGTATTAGTCACTCCGCCATGTCCCACTCTTTGTGACCCCGTGGATAAAGCCCACCAGGCTCCTCTGTCCATGGGATTCTCCAGGCAAGAATATTGGAGTGGGTTGCTACTCCCTTCAGAGGATCTTCCTGACCCAGGGATCAAACCTGGGTCTCCTGCATTGCAGGCAGATTCTTTACTGGAAGCCATGTGTAAATCCAGGGAAAATAAGGTCCAGGGAACTGCAAGATCAATGCCTTGAAGTAGGGTGTGTATTTGTAAGGATTTAGGGACGGCAGTGAGGAGGCAGAACGAGGCTTACAGGGCAGCCAAGGACCTGGATTTTGGAGTTCTGACTCTTGACTGGCTTGTCAAGAGACAAGGGTCTGTGCAGCCCCCGAGGCCTCAGCTTGAGGGTCTCCTTCTTAGCCTCTGCCCCATTAGAGCAGGGAATACCACCCAGAACATGATGGATGACTTCACTTCTACACTAATATTGGCCTGGCTTCCATGCAATGAGCTCACCTTATGTGAATTGGACACCACATGTGCCAGGCACATCACGTTCCCCCCTGCCAAATCTTCAAATGACTACTCTACAGGAGAGATGCTGTCCACTTACAGTTGTGGACATGAATCTCAAAGAACTTAGATGGCTAGCTCCAGGTTACTAAAAACGATAAACTGCCAGTACAAAAAAACAGTAGGATACACAGTACAATGAAGGTGCAAACAAGCCAAGCATATAGAAAGCAGACGTCGGCAGCCTTCTTCTGTGAAGGGCCCAAGGTAAGCAGACACCTATAAACTTTCAGCTTTGCCAGGCTTATAGCACCTCTGCTGCAACCACTCAAGTCGGCCATTGTAGCCAGAAAGCACCGAGGACGATGTGTGAGTGTGTGAGAATGAATGAGTCTGGCTGAGGATCAATAAAACTTTACTTGCAAAAGTAGATACAATTGTATGAGTGTGGCTGAGTATCCATAAAGCTTTATTTGCAAAAGTAGGCAGCGGGCCAGATGTGGCCCACAGGCTATCATTTGCTGACATTTGCTCTTGAATATCTGTAAGTTCAGAGGCAAACTGATTTGGGGAAACACAAATGATAGTCAAGGGATTTCATGTTTGCATAATGAAAAAAAAGTAGATATTAGTTAGATATATGCAAATGTAGTCTTCTATTTCAAGCCTCTCATAATCCTTTGCCTGGGGGAGTGGGGACACCCCATTTGGGAGCTGTGAGATTCTTCTCCCTGAGTTCATTCACCTCATTCCCTGTCATGTCTTAAAACTAAAAAAAGCACATGTGGGAGGCTGAGGCATCCAGTTGGATTCGGGGAAAGCCTATTAAGCATGTTAATCCATTTGTAATTCAATAAGAAGAAAATGTAAGTACAAGGCAAAGGAAAGAAGATGGGAAGAGGTGTTCCAGAAACACGTGAGCAACAGTGCATGGCAAAGCAGACCATTGAAGAGGGCACACTCAGTCCGCCTCGAGAAACAGCGAGGGGAAGAGGACACGTGGGTGTGCAGTTCAAGGTGTGCATGCATACAGAGTATACATGTGAATATACATGCCAATGGCATGTGACAAACATACATGTAATGAACATATATGTCAAAGGGTATGTGTTGAACAGATGTTCATTAATCAACCTGAGTAGAGGGGTGGGAACACTTTTCTATAGGAGTGAGTATGACCTATCTTTGTATATCTAAGGTGAATTCTCCGATACTTAAGAAGTATGATGATTTAATGCGAGGAAACTTAAACTTGCATACAAATTTTGGTGTGTAAGACATATAAAAATTCACCTTGATTGTGGAAATCCAGACAGTATCTCACCCCTCAACAGTCTTGAGCAAGTCAAAAGATATTAGTTGGGACAAATGTCTTCCTTACGACACTAACATCATCATCACGCATCTGAGTGTCCAAAAGCTGCCATTAAACCAGAAAAAGCAAAGGCCGGAGGGTCTCACGCTGGACTGCTATTAGAGACACTATTAAAAACAGCAAAACCAAACATGCTAGCACGTGACGCCCCCTGGCTGGTGGGCAAACAGTACAGCCATCAGTCGCTCTAGAAATCAGTACTGCCACATCTCATAAGGCTAAACCTATGCTTGCCATGTGACTCAGCAGTGCCACTTCCAAGGACTTACCTAAGAAAAAAACTCATGTCCACATAGAGGTGCAAGCTAAAATTTCATTGCATTTATACCCGCCAGAACCTGGAAACCAATGTCCATCAACTGGAGAATGGATAAAGAGATTGCGGTATATCCATGTCATGGAATACTACTCAGCAGTGGAAAGGACTGCTAATAGAGATTTCATGGATGCATCTCAAAAATAGTATGTTAAGTGAAGGAAGTCAAACATAAAATGCTTTGTACAGTATGATTCCCTTTATATGAAACTCAAAATGATAGAGAGAGAATAGATCAATGGTTGCCAGGGGTTGGGAATTTGGGGGTAAAATAGAATGAAAATGAGCTTAAGGAAACTTTTTTAAATGAAGGACCATTCTCTATCTTGATTAAAGTGAAGGTTACAAAATTCTATACAATTACCAAGAGTCCTCAAGCTGTACATGTGAATAAATAAATCTTATTGCATATAAATACTAACTTAAAAAAAAACAACACCCTAATGTGTGGTCTCCACTGCAAACCAGTTTAAGAATTTCTCAGAATGAAAAGCAATTGGTTTTACTATTCCCACATCTGTTTCTCAATCCTGGTACACAATGATATGACCCCAGTAACCTGTTATCCTGGGTTGGACTTAAATCCAACACCAGGATTTCCCCGATGGTAGAGTGAGTAAGAATTCACCTCCCAATGCAGGGGACACGGGTTCAATCCCTGATCTGGGAAGATCCTACATGCCTTGGAGCAACTAAGCCCGTGGGTCGTAACTACTGAGCCCACCTGCTGTAACCGCGGCGGCCTGGGGGTCTGGAGTCTGTGCTCCGCAACAAGAGAAGCCACTGCAATGGGACTCCAGCTCACCACAGCACAAGAGCAGCCCCCACTTGCTGCAACTAGCGAAAGCCCCTCTCAAAGCAACAAGACCCAGTGCAACCAAAACACTATATAAATAAATCATAAATCCAACTCCAGAAAAAATATCTTTGAAATATCAGTTTTTCCCAAAGTATATGACACTAAGCTAACACTGCGATATCACTCATTCGCATCAGGCCACTGCCCTTCTCCTGGGTGGGCCCAAAAGTTTCTTTGGGTTTTTCCCTTACATCCATCCAACCTGACACATCCCCAACCCAGGGAATGTATAAGGAGGTGCCAAGGTTGGCATCACAGGCTTGGGGATAAATGGTATGAACACAACACCTACTGCCTACTGCGTGCTTACTAGATCCTGGGCACTGCCCTAAGTGTTATTTAATATCATGGCCTTTTACTTTCATGAGAACTCTATGATTAGATATACATTAATGTCCTCCTTGTATAGATGAAGGAATTAAAGCTCACATACATTCTTTATGTATAAAGAATATACATAACTTATTCAAGTTCACCTGCCCAGTAAGGCTGAGCTGGGACAGAGATAGGTGTGCCGGACTCTAAAATCACCACTTTTAGGATTTCAAGACTCCAACAGAGCTCTGGAGGGACTAAAAGAGTTTACCAAGTCTAGGCCCACAAACACATCACAGCTAATCAGTGAGGGCTGTGCATAAGATCCCCTGGAGAAGGAAATGGCAACCCACTCCGGTATTCTTGCTTGGGAAATCCTTAGGACACAGGGACCTGCGGGTGGCGGGGGGTGGGCTACAGCCCTGGGATCACAAAGAGTCAGACACAACTTGGTGACTAAAGAGCAAACTGCTTCTGGAATGACAACACAGCCCTGTTACACTTGGAGGAACTCAGGTGCAGAGTGGCTTCCGTTTCCTACCATCACCGGCCAGGCTGAGGGGCCCAGGTGATGCACTATGTTGGAAGCCAGTTTGGAAGTTAACTTCCTCTTTCAAATGATCATAGACTGTTAAATCCCTGAATGAGATCCTGCATACAGCAAGAATGGCAAATACCTCCTACTGAAAAGTGATCAGTTATTCCTCATACCAGATTTGCAAGACTGGTTTGACTATTATATGAAATAGCACTTGAAAGTCACTCGGCTTCTGTGTCTTCACATAGCAAGGACTAGTAATAGTCAAGATAGCTACAAGCCTTCCTGCTTTCTGGTAAGAAAAATAATATTTTAGCACCTACCCTGAGTGTAGTGGGCTTCCCAGGTGGTACTAGTGGTAAAAAAAAAAAAACCCGTCTGCCAATGCAGGAGATGTAAAGAGATGTGGGTTCGATCCCTGAGTTCAGAAGATCCCCTGGAGGAAAGCATGGCAACCCACTCCAGCATTCTTGCCTGGAGAATCCCATGGACGGAGGAGCCTGGCAGGCTACAGTTCATAGCACTGCAAACAGTTGGAGACGACTGAAGGGATTTAGCATGCATGCAAACTGTAGTGTAGCAGAAGGAATTTTTTTCCCCAGGTACATCTGAGATCTGGGAAAGCTGATACACAAGGCTAAACACCTTGCCAGATCTCACCTCCAGATGCAGGCCTCTTCCAACCCAGGATAAAGTCTACAAAGAGATCATTGCAGGCAGAGCGGTCCTCCTCTCAGATCTTGTTTCTGCAACAGCTGAGCCCATCCCCTGTACATGATGTTCAGGATTTGGGGACAGAACATCCTGAGTGTGTGGGAGGGCACATTTGCATAGAGGTGGGTGGGCAGGGGCTTAGCAGAACATCCAAGAACACAAGCAAACACACCCAGGAAGGAAAATTCCTTTATCGCTCTGGGCTGTAACCCCCAGCAGGGATGCCCGTAGGGAGTGACCAAGGTCGCCTGGCCCAACATCCTCTCCCCACTGGGTTCTCTAGTGAAGCGGATCCAGAAATTGTGTCTCTGAGGCTCAGCACTGTCTTTAATGATTGCTTCCCAAAACAAACCCCAGGCAATCAGAGGAAAGAGACGAGCAACGCTAGTAGCTGACTCTTGATAAAAAAAGAACCAGAGGGAAGTTGATGGGGACTGAAGAGGCACAAAGAGAAGATCAGGAATAACTCTCTACTGCTTACTACATAATAGTGATGCTGTGTGGGCCAGACACGTGCCTTTGGGCCCTGTATTCCTCACCTGTAAGGCGAGACCGTAATTCTCACCTAATGCACCCGAAAAGTGTGCAAGTGAAAGTCACTCAGTTGTGTCTGACTCTTCGTGATCTCACGGACTGCAGCCCGCCAGGCTCTTCTGTCCATGGGATTCTCCAGGCAAGAATACTAGAGTGGGTTGCCATGCCCTCCTCCAGGGGATCTTCCCGGCCCAAGGATCGAACCCACGACTCTTATGTCTCCCGCACGGCACGTGTGTTCTTTATCAGCACAGCCGCCTGGGAAGCCCTTTTATCTAAGAGGTTGCCCCAGTTCCCAGTGGCTTTGTGTTTCCTCAAATGAGTGCCAAGACCCAGCAGATCATTAATTACAACTTCCACAAATGGCTTCCCACATTGCCTTGCAGGCACGCGTGTGCCTTGGGAGGGAAGATTTCTCAGCAGCAGAAAGTGGCCCGTGCGGCTCTACACGCAGCTCTCCGAGAGGACGCAGCTCATGTGGCACGGAGGCCTTCAGGCAAGAGATAATCTGCAACTGAAAATGAGTCTGTGCTGGAGACAAGGAGGGGGATGAACACAGGGCTTGCAGCTTTCAAGAAGTAAACAGCGTAGGAGAGGGGGAAAAAAATATGAGCTGGTGATCATTAGAACACAAAAACCCCATGTCTGTTGCACGTTGATTTTCCCCAAAGGACTTTCTCATTTGTGGGATTAGGATAAATATTTGCTAAGCACCTACTATGTTCTGGGTCGAGAAGATTATCCTGGAGGGGGGCATGGCAACCCACTCCAGCGTTCCTGCCTGGAGAAGCCCGTGGACAGAGGAGCCTGGCGGGTTACAGTCCACGGGGTCGAAAAGAGTAGGACTCGACTGAAGCAACTTAGCACACACGCACGTACTATATTCTAGGGGCTTCCCAGGGGGCGACCCATGGACTGTAGTCTGCTAGGCTCCTCTGTCCCTGCAACTCTCCAGGCAAGAATACTGCAGGCGGTAGCCATGCCCTCCTCCAGGGGGTCTTTCTGACCCAGGGATTGAACCCATATCTCCTGCATTGGCAGGCGGGTTCTTTACCAGCTGAGCCACCTGTGAAGCTCTTCTGAGACATTCCAGTGACAATAATCCCTAATCCTCTGCCTTTCCAAGACATAAGACTGTTGCAGTGATAAGATGAATAATAACTATATGTAAAGTATTTTGCTCAATATTTGGCTTATAGCAAGCACTGGTAAAATTAAAATGATATTTTCATTATCCTGATTACCTTGATCCATCTACAATCCAAGCTCTAGGAGAAAGTCATTGACATTTTGAAAAAAGGTAGTATCAAGAAATTGAAAGCATGAATGGACATCTCTTCTGCATTCACATGAAGGAAGAGGCTAGATATTGTCCTCTGGATACATCAGTTAAGGTCTGAGCCTGTGAATCCTAGGACAATATTGGTTGGGGAAAAAAAGCCCTTCTGCTGAAATTTAAGAAGAGCTCCACACTGTTTAAATTAGGTGGATTTACATGAAAAATATTATTTGCTGCTTACCCAGCATCCGCCCCATTGTTAACTTATTAATAGAATTTCAACTTATTCAGGTAAAGAGATAATACTATTTAACCTCAGCAAGGTAGGTCCACCTATCCAGATCCAGATAATGAATAATGATCAATCTAAATGGGCCAAGGTCATCCAATGACCTTTTGCATGTATGCCATCCAGTTCGGGCAAATAAGACATAATTTCATGTTTCCTTGATTGCTTTCCTTCTCAGAAAAAAAGGCAAATCCTTACAAAAGAAAGTAAGTGCTTTACCCCTGTTCTTTTAAACTTGATGCACTTGAGTGAGGACATGAGGCTTGGAACTTCAGCGACTACCTCGTTACCATGAGCAGAAAAGTAAAGGCTAGATGTAACCAGAGTGGGTAAAGATGATACTAAGCCAATTAACCAACTGCTTACTTTAAGGCTTCTTGCTAAATTTCTTTTCCCAAAAAATTCTTTTATAGTTAAGTCGTTCACTGGTAGTCAGTTTTTAGTTACCCTCAGGTAAAAGAAATGCAAACAGTTTCAATTCCTCAAATTCAGAGCTTCAGGTTTTGTTGCATTTATTGAGAAGTTGGAAAAATGGCTTCCCAAATCACCTGAATCATTTATAACTACAATGACTTCAGCTTCCACTGGAAATCTTATTGTATCTCACTGTGGGTGTGTCAACGCCCAAAATCTGGGGACCTCAGACCTGGAAGGAACTTCATACAAGAGATGTCCACTCTCCATCCACTGCAAGTGTCACCCCCATGGAGAACATTTCAGAATTTCTCCAGCTGGACAGCTCCAATCCCTAGACCATTTCTGAGTTTAACTTCCCCAACTTCCTCATTCCCCCCCCCACCCCAAATAGCCTTCCTTTTGGCTACAATTTTCCCTTTGGGCTCCACTGAGAATGAGTTCCATTTGTTTGCCTATGGTTATGTCTTCTTGTTGTTCTTTAGTCACTAACTCATGTCCAACTCTTTGCGACCCCATGGACTGCAGCCCCTCAGGCTCCTCTGTCCTTGGCATTGCCCAGGCAAGAGTACTGGAGTGGGTTGCCATTTCCTTCTCCAGAGGATCTTCCTGACCCAGGGATTGAACCTACCTCTCCCTTTTATCTATTTTAATAAGATGATATTCTGCCCTCCTAGTATTCTCCATTCTATGTAGTAATCATGCTCTCAGAATATAGAAAACTATTTATATAAAGGTAGTGACACTTTCTATAGATCCTGGGTAAAGTGAAAAGCCATTAAAGAATTCTGCTTTACAGATTCATTCTAACAAAGTTCTATTATAAAAAAAAAATTTTGCAGGGATTCAACCCCAAACTTTAATCACTGAATTGCAAGTGCTCATCAACTTGAAAGGCAACTTTTTAATGTTTTTCCATGTCTTTAAATCCACGTGGGGAGAGGGAAGGGTGCAAATTATAGACTTATGAATCAAAGTCGAAGTCTCAATTATGCGTAGGAGTCAGAGGTTCAGAAAGTACAGATCAAGGACTTAACAACAGGACACAATACCTAAAAGTCTCTGTTAGACTCTGCTGACTACCCTAAGAAAGACCTTGAAACTCCTCTTCACGTTTTCCTAACATCCTTCTGACTTCTGGATCCGTTTTTTCACCCACCTGCCTCCCAGCCGTGGGTTCGGGAAGAGAAGGGAAAAGTCAGATTTGCAGTGGGTGATGCTCTGTCCAATTCCACCTTGAAGTCCGAGGCTAGTCTCCAGGGCTCAGAGAATTAAAACGGATGCAGTGAACTTGACTTGCATGTAGTTACTGCCATCTTAATAAGGTGAGAGCAGCTGGGGGATCCCAGGAACATGTAAGTCGGACCTTGCCATATGCAGCCAGCCTGGAATCTGTCAAGTTCACTTAGCACATTTTGTCTTTGGGGAGTCAGCCAGGCAATCACGTTCAAGGGGGCAGGAGGGAGAGGCAAGAACATGGGGAGTAAGGGCTGTTGAAATATTGAAGCTCCTGCTGGTGTAAAGCCAGATGCATAATCACCCTCCCACCCCCCACTGGGAAATACTCCTCTCACAGACCCCGGCTGGAGCTGAACACTGACAATGATTTAGGGCTGTTTGGGGGAAAAGAACTGAAATAGCTGGTATGAATATATGTATTTCAGAAGGAAGTAATGAGCACGTTTCTCATGGTCGGTGGATGAAGCTCATTTGCATCCATGTCTTATTTCTGCCCCGAACAACCCAAGAGACAGATATACCAATTTCAGCATCCACAAGAATGCCATTTTTTTTTTTTTTTTTGAGGTTGGTTTTGTGATACTCCTGTGTGAGAGATCTTAAGAAGAAAAAGTCCTGGGGAAAAAAGGGCAGGGATTTGGGAAGGAGAGGAATAAAGTAACTGGCTGTTAAGAAGAGTGTTACCCACGGCTGCAGTCTGATAGCAAGGGCAAGATACACTTCCTGGAAGGGAAAGAGAGCCTGGGACTCCACCCCAGCGCAATTCTACTCTGATGGATGGGAATGAGGGCATCTCGGCAGAGCTTTGGGAGAAAAAGCCTGAATTGAGAATGTAATCTCCATTTCACACTTTCCACTGATATCCAGCATAAAAGCAAGGCTAGCCCATGGCCAGCCAAATTCAATGCAATTTATATGCAGCCTCATACATCTTTGAGGGGATTTTGTAGGGAGACCAAATCCTACTGACATCCCCTCGTACAGATTTGCTGGGTGGAGTTCAGAGTGATGCTTTGGAGGAGTCTTTCTGGGGAAATGAAGTGAGGGATTTAATTTGGTACAGTTTAAAGAATGTGCCCCAGCGGTGACATTTCCAGGGACAATGGGGCATCGTTATCCCTTGGAGATGAGGAGGACTCCGTTTTTTCAAAATGCTGCTCATTTAGCTTTCACTCCAGCAAAGGAACAAACAAAACCAGCTCAGGCTTGCTTCTTGCATCTTCTAAGTAACGTGAACATGGGAAGCTTCCTTCACTGCTCTGACTTACTAAGAGTAATGCCATCTAGCAGCTCTGATCCTTTCAGATGGTAACAAATAACCAACATGCATTCAGTACACCTGCCAATGTCAGAGATGCAAGAGACGTGGGTTCAGTCCCTGTGTCATGAAGATTCTCTACAGGGGGAAATGGCACCCTACTCCTGCATTCCTGCCTGCAAAATTCCATGGACAGAGGAGCCTGGCGGGTTACAGTCCATGGGGTCACAGTCAGACACGATGGAACACATGCATATATATTCAGAGCGCCACACCTGTCAGATATTTTTTAAGTGTTTTACATACACACTCTCCTTGAATTCTCACGTATTACACACGAAGGATCTGAAGAAAAGGAAGGGTTAAGGAGACTAAAACCACACCTTATAATCATTGCAGTGAAGATCTAAATGCAAATATTCTGACCCCAGAACTTTCTTCATGAGTTACTACATAGCAGCTGACTCTTCCAAGAGAAGCTCTTCACTCAATTCCTGGCATACACTAGGTGCTCAATAAATGCTACCTCTTAACTGATGGAGACTCGTGAGAGTCCCTTGGACAGCAACAGATCAAGCCAGTCAATCCTAAAGGACATCAACTCTGAACATTTATTGGAAGGACTGATGCAAAAGCTCTGATATTTTGGCCACCTGATGCGAAGATCCGGCTCATTGGAAAAGACCCTGAGGCTGGGAAAGATTGAGGGCAGGAGGAGAAGGGGACAAAAGAGGATGAGATGGTTGGAGGGCATCACCGACTCAATGGACATGAGTTTGAGCAAGCTCCAGGTGATGTGAAGGACAGGGAACTCTGAGTTGGAGGAGGGACTGAGTAACAACAATAAACTGATGGAAGTCATAGACGCTTGAATGTTCAGGTGCTGTATTAGCCACTTGGTGTGCATGCTTGCATGTTCAGTCAAGTCCAGCTCATTGTGAACCTGTGGACTGTAGACCGCCAGGCTCCTCTCTCCATGGAAATTTTCAGGAAAGAATCCTGGAATGGGTCACCGTTTCCTCCTCCAGGGGATCATCCCAACACAGGCATCGAACCCGCGTCTCTTGTGTCTCCTGCATTGGCAGGCAGATTCTTTACCACTGGGCTGCCTGGGAAGTCCCTTTAATACTTTCAGTTCAGTTCAGTCCGCTCAGTCGTGTCTGACTCTGCGACCCCATGAATCGCAGCACGCCAGGCCTCCCTGTCCATCACCAACTCCCGGAGTTTACTCGAACTCATGCCCATTGAGTCGGTGATGCCATCCAGCCATCTCATCTTCTGTCGTCCCCTTCTCCTCCTGCCCCCAATCCCTCCCAGCATCAGGGTCTTTTCCAATGAGTCAACTCTTCGCATGAAGTGGCCAAAGTATTGGAGTTTCAGCTTCAGCATCAGTCCTTCCAAAGAACACCCAGGACTGATCTCCTTTAGGATGGACTGGTTGGATCTCCTTGCAGTCCAAGGGACTATCAAGAGTCTTCTCCAACACCACAGTTCAAAAGCATCAATTTTTCGGCACTCAGCTTTCTTCACAGTCCAACTCTCACATCCATACACGACCACTGGAAAAACCAAAGCCTTGACCAGATGAACCTTTGTTGGCAAAGTAATGTCTCTGCTTTTTAATATGCTATCTAGGTTGGTCATAACTTTGCTTCCAAGGAGTAAGCGTCTTTTAATTTCATGGCTACAGTCACTATCTGCAGTGATTTTGGAGCCCAAGAAAATAAAATCTGACACTGTTTCCACTGTCTCCCCATCTATTTCTCATGAAGTGATGAGACCAGATGTCATGATCTTAGTTTTCTGAATGTTGAGCTTTAAGTCAACTTTTTCACTCTCCTCTTTCACTTTCATCAAGAGGCTCTTTAGTTCTTCTTCACTTTCTGCCATAAGGGTGATGTCATCTGCATATCCGAGGTTATTGATATTTCTCCCGGCAATCTTAATTCCAGCTTGTGCTTCCTCCAGCCCAGTGTTTCTCATGATGTACTCTGCATATAAGTTAAATAAGCAGGGTGACAATGTACAGCCTTGATGTACTCCTTTTCCTATTTGGAACCAGTCTGTTGTTCCATGTTCAGTTCTAACTGTTGCTTCCTGACCTACATACAGGTTTCTCAAGAGGCAGGTCAGGTGGTCTGGTATTCCCATCTCCTTCAGAATTTTCCACAGTTTATTGTGATCCACACAGTCAAAGGCTTTGGCGTAGTCAATAAAGCAGAAATAGATGTTTTTCTGGAACTCTTGCTTTTTCGATGATCCAGCAGATATTGGCAATTTGATCTCTGGTTCCTCTGCATTTTCTAAAACCAGCTTGAACATCTGGAAGTTCTTGGTTCACATATTGCTGAAGCCTGGCCTGGAGAATTTTGAGCATTACTTTACTAACGTGTGAGATGAGTGCAATTGTGTGGTAGTTTGAGCATTCTTTGGCATTGCCTTTCTTTGGGATTGGAATGAAAACGGACCTTTTCCAGTCCTGTGGCCACTGCTGAGTTTTCCAAATTTGCTGGCATATTTAATACTTTAGGATCACTCAGTTCTCAATTTCATATTGGGAAACTGAGAATCAAACAGGTGGAACAACTGCCCCTGGTCACACAGTGAGCAGCCAAGCCAGGATTATAACCAAGGTTTTAGACCCCCAAAGCATGATCTTAGTTACATCTCTATGTACCAGAGCGCCCACCCATGGGGAATTCTGTAAATCTATGAACCACTTGGCCCGCCCAGCACAGAAAATGGAGTCACAGGCTCTCCCTTCTTCTCTTGAGTAACCCCCTCCTCAGCTCCCGTGAGACAGCAGAAGATGACAGAGAGGAATGAGATACCCCTCCTGGGTCTCCGCATGAAACTCAACCCCTTGAAAGGAGCCTCCAGTCATTAAAAAGGCACGCATCTGTCTTTCCTAAGCTCCTACAAACTCTCAAAGGACTCCCTGACTGAGTGAACAATCACTGCAGCAAACACCTGGAGAGGGTGGCGATCATTTGGAGAACAATCGTTAAGACAGCGAAGAATCAGCAAGGAGGATGGTGGTAACTCGGCAGTGGTATCCAGAAGAGCCCAAAAGAAAGCTCAGGCGTGGCCGACTTTTTGTGACCCTACGGACTGTAGACCACCAGGCTCCTCTGCCCACGGGATTCTCCAGACAAGAATACTGGAGTGGGTTGACATGCCCTTCTCCAGGGGATCTTCCCCACCCAGGGATCGAACCTGGGTCTCCTGCATTGCAGGGAGATTCTTTATTGTGTGAGCCACCCGGAAGGCATGCAGCCTAGTAAATGACAGAGGAATGAATGAGGGGAGATGGATGAATGGATCTGGCTAACTGAACAGCACTCACAGTAAGACGCGACACAGAAGAATGCTTCCTGGGCTCAGGGATTAGGGCCCCGTTGCTACCATCTTCAGAGTCATCCTCTCATCTCAACCTCTCCAGAAATCTTAGGAATTCATTTCTGCTCTCACATCCCACTTCATAGAAATGAAAACTAAGTCTTGGAAAGGCAAAGCATTGCAACTCTTCCAAAAACACACAAGTAATAAGGAGAGAAGCCCGTCTGACTCGAGAGTCAGGCTCCTTTGAAGGCTCCTATGCGCCAGCTAAAGGAGGAGCTGTCGAATTACATTAAAACAGCCTAAAGGGAGAGTCCACCCTTAATTGTGAAGAATTAGAGGCGTGGATAGATTATCTTCCTAGTGAAGCTGAAGCGTAGGAGGAAACCCTAAGAGGTAAGCAGAGGCCATTTGTTCAAAAGCCTGAGAGCTGGGAAGATGGGGGTGGGAGGTGGCTTTAATGAAAAGATAACATTGATTTCTAATTAGCATCTCAATTGTTTACCAGCTAATAGATGGTTCAAACAGTGCTTTAGGTGGTTTAGAAAAAGCTGGAGAGCTGCAGGGTGCTTGGGCATTTGACACATACTCTAAAATCACTGTCTTAATCACTGGAGTTGCCTAGGAAGAAAGTCACCGTGAGATGAGAATAAATGTCCACATTTGACAGATACACACGACTCAATACAAAATAGATAAACAACCAGGGACTGCTGTATAGCACAGGGAACTATGCTCAATATCTTGTAATAACCTACAATGGAAAAGAACCTGAAAAAGAAAATATATATATATAAATGAATCACTTTGTATACTTGAAACTAACACAACATTGTAAACTAAGTATATTTCAATTAAAAAAAAAAATGAATGTCCACATGCTCCATTCATGTATGAAGGCAACAAAGAATTGGGAGTGGGGGATATTGATAAATAAGAAAGCACTCTTGGGTTACCTACTGATTCCTTTCTCTCTGTCTCTCTTTCATTTTGTCTCTCTCTCTAATGATTCTGTGCTTAGTCACTCAGCTGTGTCTGACTCTTTGTGACTCCATGGACTGTAGCCTGCTAGGCTCCTCTGTCCGTGAGGCTACTCCAGGCAAGAGTACTGGCGTGGGTTGTCATGCCCTTCTCCAGGGGATCTTCCAGACCCAGGGATCAAACTCAGGTCTCCCACACTGCAGGTGATTCTTTATAGTCTGAGCCACCAGAGAAGCCCAAGAATATTGGAGTAGGTAGCCTATCCCTTCTCCAGGGGAACCTTACAACCCAGGAATCGAACCAAGGTCTCCTGCATTGCAAGCAGATTCTTCACCATCTGAGCTACCCGGGAAACCCATTAAATGTAGCCAAATAGAGCATAAAAATATATTACTGTCTGAGAAGTTGTCCCAGTAAATTATAATATAGGCAGGCAAAGAGGAAAATAAGTAAATCACTTTTATTATTTACTATATTCCAGGTCCTTTTAAGACTGTGTTTGCTGTAAATAAAACAATATATACTTAAAAGAAGTACCAGCCATGGTATTCATGAATTCATGAATATTCATGATTGCACTATTGTTCTTATATTTTTATCTAATAATATTTATAGCTAATAAACTGTGGAACGAGTATTCCTCTCTGTGCCTGTTGTTTTTAAGGAAATAATTGTTTCGTCTCCCTGGACTTGGATCTAATGTAATGGGACCACATGCTATTATTTACGTGAATGTGCTTGTGTATTAATTGATTGTCTCTCAGAAGATGCACAAAACTGGTAACAGTGGAACCGCCAGGGAATAGAACTGACTTGGGGGAGTGGGGGGGGGGGTGGGGAGGAAGCATTTCACAGTAAACCTTATATTGCATTGTGCGATAGTCTAAAAATAAAGTATTTTATATCAAAATAATGTAATGCTTTCTCTGCAGGTTTCATAACACCGCTTTCTAGACTTTACAGTGCAGCAGTAGTGGAGAAAATTGACTTCCAAATGAGTTAACCCATAAAGAATCAAGCATGACAGTTGCAAGAAGGTGCTATGTTCATGGAACGTTCCTGTTGCTTATGTACGTTCTCCCCTCATAGCACCATGGATTTAGGGCGAAATATTGCAGAAGACTAGCTACAGCTTATCCTAGAGGAGGAAATGGCCTGTGTCTATCACTGTCTCTTTCTCTTTTTTTAATTAGGTATAGCTGTTTACAACGTTCTGTCAGTTTCTTGTGTACAAGAAAGTGATTCGGGTTTTTTTAAACTTTTTATTTTATAAGGGAGTGTAGCTGATTAACAATGTCGTGACAGTTTCAGGTAGCCAGCAAAAGGACTCAGCCACGCACCTACATGGCTCGATTCTCCCCAAAACCCCTCCCATCCAGGCTGCCATGTGACGTTGAGCAGAGTTCCCTGCGCTGCATGGTCGGTCCTTGCTGGTTATCCATTTTAAATACAGCAGTGTGGACACGTCCATCCCAAACTCCCTGACTAGCCTTTCCCCTCATCCTTCCCCTGCTGGCAACCATAGTTCTCTAAGTCTGTGCGTCTCTTTCTAGTTTGTAGATAAGCTCATCTGTATCGTTTCTTGTTAGATTCTGCATATAAGGGATGTCATACATTTCTCCTCCTCTGTCAAACTGAGTGCAATAAGCCAGAGAGTGATTCTGTTTTACATATATATACCTGTGTGTGTGTGTATTCGTAAATATATGTGTATAAGTATTTATAAAGAGCATATAGGGCTTCCCTGGCGGCTCAGTGGTAAAGAATCTGCCTGCGTACCCAGGAGACACAAGAGATGCAGGTTCAATCCCAGGGTTGGTAAGATCTCCTAGAGAAGGAAGTGGCAACCCTCTCCAGTATTCTTGCCTAGAGAATCCCATGGACAGAGGAGCCTGGCGGGCCACAGTCCATGGGGTCTCAAACAGTCAGATATGACCAAGTGACTTACTGATGACAACAAAGGGTGTATATGTATATATATCTCATATTCTTTCCATTATGCTTTATTACAAGATACTGAATAGAGTTCCCTGAGCCATACAGTAGGACCTTGCTGTTTATCTATTTTATATATAATAGTTTGTATCTACTAATCCCACACCCCTAATTTATCCCACCTTGTTTCCCTTCTGGTAACACTAAATTTGTTTTCTGTGACTGTGAGTATCTCTGTATCTTTTTATCTCTGAATTAAAGGACAGACAACTTCCCCCCCCTGCACAATGGAGAAGAAGAAGATAACAGAAGCACGCTCTGCTCTCTTTTGATTTCCCCTAGTGTCACACATCAGGCCGGCTGTGTTGAAGCTGAGATGCTGGGCACAGCAGTTAAGTTGTGTCAAAGACATGCTAAGATGGGTTTTGCCACTTTTTCACCTCCTGCCTCCTCTGTACCCTGGGATATAGCCAGCCCCACACTCCTTTTCATCGGCTGTTTGAGCCCTTACTGAACGGGGCTGACACTTGACCTGAGGAAGCAGGAAATAACACAGAATATAGGGCATGCCAAAGCAGTGACATCCCTTCTCAGCTGGAGTGACAGCCATGCCGTGGGGTAGACCCTGGAGCTCCCAGACAGAAGAGAATCACCCATCACTCTTAAGGGGAGGCGACTGAGGTCTTAACCTCGTCTGTCTCTTCCACTTTAAATACATCCATCGAGGACAAGAAAATAGACGGAACTTCAAATCATGTTTGAGTTCGACATCTCTGGATTTTCCCCTTTCTTGATCTGATATGCACAGCTATAAGTGTAAAAGAGCCACCTCTGCCCCCTTCTAGAATTTATTATAAATTAGGGAATATCATGACTCATTCCTTGAAGAGTCTGAGTAAGGTCTGGCTATAAACCGGACCAAAGGCTCCAATCTTGTGTGTTCTAACCATTGGTTCACTCACGTTAATAGGTCTGACAGCAATAAAAGAAGTCAGAGTACCTCAGCCAGTTCCAACTCGTGAGAGAGGCACTGGGTCAATATCTACCCAAATGCAAAGTGTTTGTAATATCTGGGCTTCCCAGGTGGCACAGTGGCAAAGAATCTGCCTGCCAATGGAAGAGAAACAAGAGATGAAAGTTCGATCCCTGGACTGGGAAGATCCCCTGGAGAAGGAAATGGCAACCCACTGCAGTATTCTTGCCAGGAGAATCCCAGGGACAGAGGAGCCTGCTGGGTTGCACTCCATGGGGTCACAAAAAAGAGTAGGACATGAGTGAGTGACTGAGCACACACACATGTAATATCTACCAAAATGCAAAGTGCTTTAAAAAAAATTTAGCCCAGAAGTTCTCCTTCAAAGAATTTATCTCATGGATATGCTCACAAATGTACTCTAAGACACTGCAGTTCTGTTGATAATGATCAAAGCTAAACATCTTCCCTGATGAAGAGCAGTTAAATAATGCTATCTCCATGCTACGGATGAACAGGCCCCATTAAAAGGAGTGTGGCCATGTATATTCACTGATTGTAGAACGTTCCCCCAAGAATGGTTGTAAACACTTAGGAAGGAGTTAATGGGGTTACCTCTGCAAAGAGGAATTTTTAATTTTCATTTTATTCCTTCCTTTCCCCTGTGAGCTGTTTGTGTATTATTTTTATATTTACAAGGTCAACAGTATCCATTTTGGCAGTAAGACCTTAGGAAAGTTTTTCATTGATTTATTTTGCTAAAATTCTAACCACAACTTTTTAAAGTACAAAAATGTCGAGCGAAATACACTCCCGACCCCCCACCCTTGGGTCCACTCTTGCTCTCTGTTGTGTATCAGTTTAGCTTTGCGTTTTCCCTTCGCCCTGAACGCCTGCTTTATAATCCACGCTCACAAACCGAACTTGATGCCGTTGTTGTTTAGTCATGAAGTCACATCTCTTTGCGACCCCGTGGACTATAGCCCACCAGGCTCCTCTGTCCATGGGATTTCCCAGGCAAGCATACTGGAGTGGGTGGCCATTTCCTTCTCCAGGGGATATTCCTGACACAGGAATCGAACTCGCAACTCCTGCATTGTCAGGTGGGTTCTTTACCACTGAGCCATCAGGGAAGCCCGTTGGAATCAATAGTAGGAATCAAATTGTGTTCCTTGAGATATCTGTTTAGGCCCATCCTCATCTTTTTATACATCCACCCACCCTCCATCCATCCATCCATCCATCTACCCATCCATTCATCCATCTATCCTATGAATCATTCATTACAAATATGGTGTTTTCTGTGAGGCAGGCACAGTTCTAGGCCATGAGAAACAAGGATGAACCGCTTACTGTCATGGAACCTGTACTTAAGAAGCTGAGGGTCTGGTGTGAAAGGTGGATGGGGAGGCAAGTTTTCACACTTCTGTGGGATAAGCATACCTTGACAGAGGGGACCCCCAGATGCTCCTGGATGATAAAGTCAAGAAACACCTTTGAAACCAAAGGAGGAAGAAACACAAGTGTCCATGAATAGACAAAGAAATGAACAAAATGTAGTATAAATAAGATGTCCCAAAAGTGTCTTGGGAGGGTTACCCAATTGCAGAACTGACCACAGAGACCAACATCCAAGGATGCCCAAATCCCTTACAGTTGGTTTCAGCTTCTGTGGGTAGGGTCTGCTGGATACACATTGGAATATTACTCAGCCTTAAAAAGAAGGAAATACTGGCACATGCTACCATATAGATGAATCTTGAGGACATTATGCTGAGCAAAATAAGCCAATTCTAAAAGGACAAATCACGTGTGAGTCCAGTTTCATGAGGTACTGAGAGCAGACAGATTCACAGAGACAGGAATGGTGGTTGCCAGGGTCTGGCAGACTGGGAGCCAGGAAACTCATGTTTAATGGATATAAAATTTCCTTTTGGGAAGACAAAAAAGTTCTGGAGATGGGTGGTGGTGATAGTTGCCCAACAACGTGAATACACCTCATGCGTATTAACTGTATACTTAAAAAGAGCTAAGATGGAAAATTTTAATATTGGTTCAATACTGGTTCATTAATTGTGAGTGATGTCTCACAATAATGTAAGATATTGACAACAGAAGAAACTGGGTTGAGAGTACATAGGATTTCTGTAACATGCTGGCAACATTTTTTTTTTTAATCTAAAACTACTCTCAAATGAAAAGTTTATTTAAAATAGAGGAAGTTAATACTAAGCTGAGGTGTGAAGAATGAACTGGGGTTGCCCAAGGGAATGGTGAAGGGTAAGACAAGAGAACCTCCACACGCAAAAGTCCAAGAATGAGACAAAGATAGCATGTTCTGGGCTGAGTTGCTCAGTCATGTCCAACTCTTTGCGACCCCAAGGACTGTAGCCCGTCAGGCTTCTCTATCCATGAGGATTCTCCAGGCAAGAATATTGGAGTTAGGGTACGCCCTCCTCCAGGGGATCTTCCCACCCAGGGATTGAACCCAGGTCTCCTGCACTGCAGGTGGATTCTTTACCATCTGAGCCATCAGGGACGCCCCTAGTGTGTTAAGGTTTGGGAACTAAAAATGACCCAGTCTCGCCGGGACAATGTTCCCAAGGTCCCAGATTCCTGAATGAGACAATTTGGCTGGGACCCTATGGTTCTAGCAATGTCCCAAACTTTGATGGTGGCTTGAGTACCAGTGGGATCCACCACAGGAAAGCCCAGGATGCCTCAAGAAACAGGGATGAGGAGGCAGTGTGTGTGTGGGTGCACGCATGATCAGTCATGTCTGACTCTCTGCAACCCCGCAGACTGTAGCCTGACAGGTTCCTCTATCCATGGAATTTTCCAGGCAAGGATACTGGAGTAGATTGCCGTTTCCTCCTCCAGGGGATCTTCCTGACCCAGGGATCAAACTTAGGTCTCTTGTATCTCTTGCATCAGGAAGATCCCCTGGAGGAGGCATGACAACCCACTCCAGTATCCTTGCCTGGAGAATCCCATGGACAGAGGAGCCTGGCAGGCTATAGCCCATGGAGTCCTAAGAGTCAGAGAGGACTGAATGACTAATACTTTCACTTTCACATGCCATCTGATATTTTTCCTGACCAACAAGTTCCCTGATTCCTCAGTGACTCATGCCGGGACCTCCATCACACATTAGGATGAAAGCTCTCACACTCCAAAAGTTCCCTGAGTATCAGTGTTAATAGCGTGATAGAGAAATCAAAGGAAAGAAATTCCAAGGTGTTATTTGCAAGTTGTCATTAAAAAAAAAAAAAAACACCATCAGAGGATCTCAAAAATAAGCAGTGTGGTGAGTATAAGAAGCAGTGAGAGTTTATCTCCCCAGCAGCTTGACACAGTATCAACTTTCTAATCGGGAGACACGCAAGGGAGAAGAATTTATTGTTTTAATTATAATCTACAGCGCAGCCTTATTTCTCGATAAGACGCCAAAGCACATGCTCTTTGGGGTGTTCCTGCCGGGAAAGGTCGGGCGGGCGTGCAGAAGGGAGCCGGTGCATTGTCCCTCTCCCCTTGCAGCTCTTTTGATCCTGTGCACCGAGCAATTTGGCTATGGAGATTTAATCCCAAGGTTTTCATACACAGCTTGTTATATTCCCGCCAGCTCAACCAAGTTCTGTGATGCTCGCTTATTTGCAAGCGGCTAAGCTGATGCTGTCCTCAGAAGCTCAGCGGCTAACAAGCCAGAATTAGGCATTTTCCTCCTGCCTCGCTTGCTGAGAATGCGTCGGATTCAGTGCAAGTTCTCCCTCTTAGCCAGAACCTGTTATTCAAATGTACGAATTATTGGACACACCAAGTCAAGTTCAGTGGCCAGGATCCTTGGGTTGAGTCAGATCAGGCTCATTACTTCGGCAGCAGACTGAGCTCTCAGAAGACAAAGGAGGAGTCTTTTAAGAGACTCAAGTCAGGCTGGACAACAGTGGTTCCCAAGGGATAACGTCGGGGTGGGAAGGATGCTGCCCACGAGTTGTCTGGAGGATGCGGGGTTTCAGTGCAGACAGACCAGAGTCCCTGTCTCCACTTTGCTATAGGTACACAATCCCATTTCATCCTCAAACACCCAGCAAGGTCACTCTTATTATCACATCACATTTTTACTGTTGAATTATCTTGCCCAAGATCCCACCGCTAGTTAAGGACAGAACTGGGATTTGAACTAGCGTTGATTTGATTCCAAAATCCATGTTCTCACCCATTATATTATACTGCCTTCTCTAATATTCTAGGGGTTGAATGTCCTCTCTGGGCATTTGGGGTTTTCCAACCACTGTGGTTGTTATGCTCTATCGTCCTCTCCATCCAAAGTGCTTGCCTTTAAGAAAGCATCGGAAGGCAGACACGCAAAATCTCCAAACTCGAGGGCTGACCTTGGAGATCACGCAACCTATGAGCCTTGGGTATAAGGGGACCCTGTGACAAGTGTGCACATCAGCCTGTCTTTAGCCTGGGTTATCTACTTCAAGGTCACCTGGCAGGTTGGACTGCGGAGGGGGTTGCTTAGAAAGTTCTTCCTGCTTTTCTAATTGTGCTTGAGCTATAACCCTGCTTTGAGCACTTTGGGGCTTGAAGAAGTCTGATTTCTTCTTTAAGAAACAATCCTGCAGTTGACTCTGTTATATACTCATATGACTTATCCTTCACATCACAATTTTAAATAATATACATAGTCATGTTCACTGTTTGTGACATATTAATGAATAGAAACCCTCTTTGTTCACTTCTGCTTTCCTAATGCCTTTCTTAACTGTCCTAACTTTCTGCTTTCTGTCCTAACTGTCTGCTTTCCTAACTGTCCTGGGAGCACCAGAAGTTGCTGTATATAATATCTGCAGATCAGATGAGTCACTTCTGGGGTCAAGGAGCATCAGTGTCTCCAGCCCTGCTTGGGTACAGGGCAGGTCATTCCACCATCTTGGTCATTCCCTGGTCTAATCCGTTCTCATTCCTCCAGAAGGGTCCCCAAGTGAACACGCTGTGTACAGCCAGATAATAATACAGTTCCCTTGATGGAGAGTGAGTACCCAATGGCTCAGACAGTAAAGAATCTGCCTGCAATGCAGAAGATGTGGGATTGATCTCTGGGGTGGGAAGATCCCCTGGAGTAGGAAAACACAACTCTCTGTAGTATTCTTGACTGGAGAATCCAGAGGTAGAGGAGCCTGGTGAGCTGTAGTCTATGGGATCGCAAAGAGTTGGACAGGACTGAGTGACTAACAGCTTCACTTTACTTTTCTTGATGGAGAACCTCTGCCCATGCCTCACAAGGATGCTTCATTTTCCTGTCCTGCCTGTGAGTGCAGGTAGGGTTCACTGTTGCCATTTTGCAGATCTGCATGGCCAGTGTGTGCAGAGCGAAGATCCAAAGCAATGATCCATCCCAAATAATCTGAGCCCTGCCTTCTTTGTGAGGTTCAGAAGAACACAAGAGGGCCTGAGGTCTTAGCAAACTTCACATCTAGACTCCCCTACCCACTGGACGACCTGGGGCGACTGTCCTTAAACTAAGCTCCTCTTTTCTTACCAGGAAAATGCAAACATTAGTACCTGCCTCACAGGAATGTGTGTGAATTAAATGAGATAATGCACTTAGAAGGGTTAGCCTGCCACAGAATAAGCACTCACTTAATTTAACCTTTATTACCATTATTAGATAGCAGAGGTCTGGCAAAAAAGCAAAAGCCAACAGCATTATTTCCATACACAACGCTGCAGAGTAATGCTGGTAGGATTTTTGTTCCATAAAAATGACTTTTATTAGAGGCAAATGACAACCAGGCTAGCTTTTTGGCAGCTTAAGTCCATTGCTGACCCAGACAACCCTCCCTGTTGGCTAAAACCAGAAGTCTTTTGCTCTGTGTCTGCTCAGCCCAGGGCTGGAAAAAGTCCCCAAGGAGGTTTACTCCAACCTAAGCCCAGGATCAGAAAATGGAGCTGATACATTTTCCACTTAAAATTGGAATGATGAGATTTGTTAGAGAGATGTCTGTTCTCTGTTATTCAATCTGTCACTTTTTAAAAAATAATAAAACTGCTTAGTTGACTATAAAGAGATGTTCTTGTTGTGCAAGAAGATATCTTTATGAGTAGATAACAGGTAACACTGAACACCCCTGATCAGGGTTTCTCATATCTCTGTGTAGATCAGAGTTGTCTGGGTTACCTGTTGCAAATTACAGTCCCGCAGTTTCATCATTGGGGATTCCGATTCGCCGGGGTTAAGAGCAACCCAATCACCTTTTGAGGGACCCAAACCAAGATGCCAATGTGCTGTGTGTCTCAGCTGTTTATCTTTAACATGTAAGATGAGAATACCTAGACAGTGTATTAAAAAATAGAGACATCACTTTGCCGACAAAAGTCCGTATAGTCAAAGCTATGATTTTCCCTGCTGTCATATACAGATGTGAGAGTTGGATCATAAAGAAAGCTGAGTGCCGAACAATTGATGCTTTGGAACTGAAAACTCTCTTTGTGACCTCTTGCTCCTCTCAGAAGGCTGCAGGGGAACCCTCCACATTCTTGGATATACAGCGGACCCAAAGGGGTCCCTGAGAGAAGACGCCCATGCTTCTATCTTGCTCATGGCTCACTGGCATGTCCACGGGTGTATAAGTGGAAAAAGTCATCATGGGTCCTTCCCCTAATCCTCCTGGCCATCTGCCCACTGCCCAAACTGCCAAATGCTTATGTTCTCTGGATCTCAGAGATTAAGAGACATTAAAAGAGCCTAGACATAGACCTAACACCAGGCTTATTACAGACAAGGATGTAGGTAAACTCGTAACCACTGTGTGTCCCAATTTCTCACCTTCTATTTAGGCATTATCACACCAGCATCCAAAATATCTGTTCAACCCAATGAATGCAATGAAACTTACAGTTCTTGGAAAAATAAGCACACACAAATAAAATGGAACTACTGCAGTGAGTTGAATATAAGTGGTAAGCCTTTGAATGGTGGCAGGTCCACATTTAGACAAAATTCAATCTCCAAATTCAAGTTCACCCTCAGTCAGCTCTTACTAGCCACGTGAAATATCAGGTTACTGCTGTAAGATGTCAACTGTGTCAGATGCTTTTGGGTAACTAAACAAGAGGTAATTTTCTGGCTGATAGAAACCTAAATATTTCACTCACCTCCTGACATCCACGCCCTTCAAGGAAGCTGAACTTCTCCCCAATGCCAAAGGGGATAAATCTGGATTGCTCTGTGTCTGCGGGTCTCAAAATGTTGCTCTGCGACCATCAGCATCACCATCATCTGGGAACTTAAACATGCAGAACCTTGGGCCCCATCCCAAACCTACTAAATTCAGAAATTCTGAGAGTCAGGTCCAGTATTTTGTGTTTTCTCAGGCTCTCCAGGGAATTGTGAAGGATGTTCAAGTATGAGAAGCACTACTTTAAGTCACTCTTAAGGGTCTCATTTCTTTTGTTAAGTGATAAAGGCAAACGATAATCTGGCCAGTGTGATGTCAGGGGAAAAAAAATTTTCTGGAATGTGATGTCAAGGGGAAAAAAATCTCTGGAAGAGGTGAAAGGGCTGTTAGGGAGCTTTTCATAAGAAGAAAAATCCAAAAGGGTCATTTCCTACTCTCCTCTGAAGTGTTATCATCTTGTGTGATGGCTTGAGCAGCAGCAGCTATCTTGGGGCCAGGAGGAGTGCAATTGAAGAGGATAAATAGACATGATGAGAGTAGCAGAATGGCAGAGTAGAAACATAGCAAAAATCTGAAATGTTACTGACGCTGAATTGCTAAGCTGTCTGAATTAACTTGGGGCTTCCCTGATGGCTCAAGTGGTAAAGAATTTGCTTGCAATGCAGGAGAGCTGGGTTCTGTTCCTGGCTCAGGAAGATTCCCTGGAGAAGGGAATGGCTACCCACTCCAGTATTCTTGCCTAGAGAATTCCATGGACAGAAGAACCTGGTGAGCTACAGTTCATGGGGTCCCAAAGAGTCAGACAGGGCTGAGTGACTAACACATACACACACACCACAGCTTCACCTCCTGAATTCCTAAGTGAGAGTATGCATGCCCTTCTTCAAAAACTATTTTTGGTTGACTTTTCAATTAATTACTCGACAGGATTCAACCAATACACCATTTAAACATAACTCTTCCCTTTAACAAGTTGTCAGTAGAAAACAAAAGCCATTCAGTATGGTGATAAAGTTACAAATAAATGTGACTATATTGTGACCTATAATGGTTTGAAAGAAAATGGACTAGAATAAGAGATATGTCTGAAAACTATGCTGATTATATTTTCCAAACCAATTTGGATTTGAGAAAGATTTTTGTTTGTTTGTTTGTGCTATTTCCAGGTGCAAGCAATAATTTGGAATGCCAAAATATTGCAATTTCTAGGTCATTTACTTGATTTACAGACACAACACAGTAGAATATTTGAAACTAGAATTATCCTTCCGAATCCAAGCTGAATGGCTGCCATATCAATAACTTTTCCAATTAACAGCTGAAATTTTAAATGCTTCCACAATCTAGATGAAATGCTTTAATCTGGCAACATGAAATGTATAATAATCTGTGGCTTGGTTTTTATATGTATCCACTCCAGCAGATCTTGGGGAAGTCTTACTTCACCCACAATATTCAAGTTGCCAGAGAAGAAAGGCAGAACAGAAACAAATATCTTTTCTGCACAGAATGGCAAGTGCCAGGTAATTGCTCACACCAAGTGAAGCAAAATAATATCTTGGATTTGCCCCAGAAAGTCTGTCTCAAAATATAATAATGATTGGTGTTTATCCAAAACTCTAGAATCTAGAAATTAGAGATGACTATTGATATTAAACTCAAGGCCAAATATATCCATTCTCCCACTCACCTGTCTATCCATCCACCCATTTGTCCATCCGTTCATTCATCCATCCATTCATCCACACACCCACCCATCCATTCACTTGTCCATACATACATACATACACTCATACATCCATTCATCTGTCTGTTCATCCACCCAAACAAGCATCCATTCATTTGTCCATCCATCCACCCACCCATTCAGCCATCCATCCATCCATTCATCTGTTCATCCATGTACCCATCCATGCATTCATTGTTTTAATTATTCAAGAAACAATTAATGCCTACTCTATCACATACCACAACAGTCAAAACAGACTAAAATATCTGCCCTGATGGAGCTGACATACTAGTGGGGAAAGACAGACACAAACAAATAAAAAGCACAACTATATAGTGTATCAGATAGTGATAAGCGAGTGATACAACATCATGTCAGATGAAGGGGAACTGGATACACAGGAATGAGCAGAGGGTCTGGTTTTAATGGAGGGGTCAAGGAGGTCTGGTCTGAAAAGATGATAAACAAATAAATCTGAAAGGGGAGTAAGGGAGCAAACATCAATATAAGACACTTACTTTTTCAGAAAATGGACAAGGGGAGCTTTGAGAAATGGATGCTCCCCGTCGAGAGGAAGTGAGCACCTGGGCACAGAGTAGATTGAACCAGTGACCCAGCCAGCAAGCCCTGGAATCAGACAATCCCTGCATTTGTGACTTTGAGAGGTAGGTTCCAAGGATGCACTGGGGTGCTAAAGGTACCATATCTCTACCTTTAAAATGCCCATGACCTGGTAGGAGAGATACATTGGGTATGACAGAAAGAGAAGTACAGAAAGTTAGTTAGCACCTAGAACAGGGAGTCTTATTCTGATCTGAAGAGCTGAATCAGAGGGTATATCCTTAGTGCAGCGATGTCTGAGCCAAAGAAGGTTGACTACAAGAATGAGTCAAAAACTAGGGTGGGGACTGGGGGCTGAGCATCTCAGACAGCCAGAAAAGCATGTGCAGATGCCCTGTGGCCGAGACATCATGATTACTGGGGGGACCTGGGAGCATCGGCGTGGCTGGCCATGAGAAAGGAGGAAGGAGGTACTGAAGCTATAGAGGTCTGCGGATCCTAGCAACCGATCTTCCTCCAGCTACCTTCAAGATTTTATCTTCTTCCTGTGCAGGTACATGTGCTCAGTCGTGTCTGACTCTTTGCGACCGCATGGACTGTAGCCCGCCAAGCTCCTCTGTCCATGGAGTTCTCCAGGCAAGAACACTGGAGTGGGTAGTCATTCCTTTCTCCAGGGGATCTTCTCGAACCCAGGTCTCTTGCGTGTCCTGCAATGGCAGGCAGATTCTTTACCACTAGTGCCATCTGGGAAGCCTTAAAGATGTTGATCTTAACCACTGAAAGATTTTTTTGTTTTGTTTTGTTTTTTCTTTTAATTGAAACCATTGTCACTGCTGGGTGGGAGGCCATGTGCTCATCAGGATAACCAACTTGACTGCAGCCACCCGGGAAGGAATTTGCTTCCAGATGTTTCTGGGAAGACCAGGAAGGGCCCTGTTCAGGCTGAGGATATGAGGACAGGGAAGAGGGCAACAGAGACAAGTTCCTTGAACCAGGGAAAGGAGATTTGATCTCTGCTATTTAAACACTCTGCAAAGAATATTCACAATGAAAACCAGATTGAAGGCAAAAAAACAGAGGCCCACAGAGCCCCAGGGAATTCCTCAAGTTCACAGCGTCAGGAAACCCGGCCACTTTTCCATTTAAGGAAACAGGAGGGAAGAATACAAGGTGAGGTATATTTGTACATGAATAAATGTGTATATGCCTGTGGGTTTTCCACTTATGTGATGCTAATGTGATGACAATGAGATTGACAAACTCTATTTTGATGTTGTCATTTCGGAAGTAAGAATTAGGTCGCCGTTGTCAGGAGGCCACGGGCCCAGGACACAGACATGAAGATGGTATTTGCTATTTCATGATCCGTAGGTCTGTTGCTGACCCCCTGAATAGCTGTAGGCATGATGTAGGCATGATGCCATGTTTGCATTACAGTATAAAAAGGCATCTCTCTCAGAAGATGAATTACCAGTGGTTAAAAGGACCAGATGCTGAAGCCAAAGTTCCAATACTTTGGCCACCTGATGTGAAGAGCCAACTCACTGGAAAAGACCCTGATGCTCGGAAAGATTGAAGGCAAAAGGAGAACGGAGTGACAGAGGACAAGATGGTTAGATGGGATCGTGGACTCAAGGATATGAGTTTGAGCAAACTCTGGGAGAGAGTGAAGGACAGAGGAGCCTGGCATGCTGCAGTCCATGGGGTGGCAAAGACTTGGACATGACTTAGTGACTGATCAACAACATACCTTCCTCCAAGCTGATGTAGCCACGCCCTGGCAGAGGGGGCTTAACCAGAAGACCCAGAGTCAATTTCTGCTCCCTGCTCACGATCTCGGAGGCCCTCCATGAGTAGAGAACTGCATGGTGGTGGTGCTGTAGATATGCATCACTCCCAAAAGGTAGAGCATCCCGGGGTGATCAGCCAGCGGTACCCAGACAGGCAGAGGAGGGGAAGGAAGGCAGGTCGAGGTGCGTTCTCCCAGCCACCTGGCCCCGCCTCCGGCCTCTAGATCCTAAAATCAATTAGGAAATCTCCACTCTGAGCAGACAAGACCAAGGTTTCGTGACACCAAACAGGATCACGTATGGAGGGAGTCGGGCCCTTGGCAGACGCTACTGGGAGTTGGAGATGCATGCCGGCGTGTTCGTGTTTACTGTTTGTCAGCTGAGTACTTTGTGTTTACATTGGAATTAATCCAGGCCCATAAAACAAGTGCTATATCAACACAACAGATGCACTGACGATACATTAAAAGGTGATTCCCTTCACAATGAGAATCCACCCACAAGCTGGAGACGGAAGCAGGTATCTTCCGGATTTCTCTAGGAGAGGCCCTTTCATGATGTGAAATATTGGGGTGGGGGGACAAGCCCTCAAGTAGGGGAGCTTTAAAGGAACAGATTCTGGGGTTGGATCAACCCCGCATGGACCTCTGCCTCTGCCCCTTAATCAGGACCAGCTATAGAATTCCCAGGACTGGTGCAACAAGGAAATGCGGGGCACCGTATTAAAAATGTAGTAAGCATATTCAAATTCTTTGAATTATTAAGAATAATTTAAAAATCATTAAGAACCCCAAGCAGAGGTTTAGACAACATCTGGCGTCCTTCAGAGCATGGGGACCCGTGTGAACACATAGGGAAAATGCCCACGAAGCTGAACTTGCCCTCAATAAAAGGGATCCGGTCTGACATTTCCAAAACAGGGATGTTAATGATATTGACTTAATAGGGTTGTTGTAAGAATCAAAGAAGGAAATGAATCTTAGACTGCACACTGGCCCATGCTCTCAATAATGTTAATTATTAGCATGCGTTAAAGTGTGAGCACGATCTCTTATATCATCCAAACAAAATGCCCCATCTGTATAAATATTTAATATTTCCTCGCCAACAGCTCTGAGGTCTGTTAAATTCCTGCAGAGAAGACAAAGCTAGATAAAAAAAACAAAAGACATTCCAAAGAGTTGGAAGAAGAAAGCTATTCAAAAGATGTGACGTATCAAAATACAAAGAGGGTGAAGGATGGGAGGAAAGCATCTTTGGATGTTCCAAAGGGGGGAAAAAAACAAAATGTATTTTAGCTAAAACCTAACCCTTTGGTAGATGGGGGGAGAGATTTTCCAGTCAAAAGCGAACTGTTCCTTGGTTTCCTTGGAGGCTCAATGGTACAGAATCTGTCTGCCAATGCAGGAGACAGGGATTCGATCCCTGATCCAGGAAGATCCCACAAGCCGCAGAGCAACTAAGTCCAGGCGTCACAACTACTGAGCCTGTGCGTTGCAACTACAGAAGGCCCTGCACTCTGGAATCAGTCCTCCACCTCAAGGAGAAGCCGGGGCACCACAGCTAGAGTCTTCCCTGCTCGCTGCAACTAGAGAAAAGACCGTGCAGCAACAGAGACCCAGGGCAGCCTCAAATCAACCAATCAATCAAATTAGTTAAAAAATCTAACTGTTCCTAATACTCGATTGTAGCTATTCACTTGAAAGATATAGTCCCATTTCAATTAAAAGCTAAAACATAGCCCTTCTAGATATATAGCTCTAAGATGGTGGAAACTACACCTGTCTTGTTCACTGTATCACATCTGTCACATAATTCGTGCCCCATAAATTACTACTGAATAAATGAATGAATCTGTGAGCAAAACATGGAAACAAGGATTTTTCTATGGGAAAGGGGTTGGCCAAGGGCTGACCCCATACAGAGAGAACAGTCATCAACACTGAGGACTTCCTGGGACCCAGAAGGTCAAAAGGAAGGTCAGAAAGAGAAAATACGGATTGGCAATTGCACATGTTCCTGGTGGAAATGTGTGGGTCCAAGGATGACTGGATTAGCTGAGGCAAAACCTCATTCTCTTACTGTATCTCAAGCTCCATCTACATACTTGTTTTTGAGTAGACGTGAGCTATGGATGGTATTTTGTCTTTTTGATTTCTTGATCTAACCAGTCAGTTTCACGCATCTCTGTGTAGCTTGCCTTCCCATACCAATCAGAGAGTATAAGGTGGCTTTCATTCACTCTTCTTCAAATGCATGGTAATTGTGGGTTGTATGAATTCAACTTGATTATATGTATAAGAGCCTACAATACACACATAGGATTGGGAAATAGGGTAAGGGGAAAAGGGTAAAACATGCATTTCGATGTAAAAGCATGGGAGGCTACCTCCTAGTGAAAAGATACAGTTTTAGGAGACTCCAGTAAGACACTGATCATGAGGTCCACCCTGGGAGCAGGTGCCCCATCTCCTTCACCAGCATTCTGTCTGCCGACCCCAGCGGCCTTCCCCACTTGCCACTGACTGCAGTTTTCTTAATCATAACATTCCCCCTGCCAAGACAGCAACACTTCCTCCCCGCCTTTTTTGAGGGACAACTTCTGTTCCTCCTCTGAATATTCTGTTCGGAGAATTTCCACTCTGGGAAGTGATCCATAAAGTTATAGGCCCTCCTCTGTGCATCCTAATTTCATCAAAATGCTTGATATTTAAATCACTGGTTAAGATGACCTCTACCTCATTGAAAGTGATGGTGTTACGTGCTCAGTTGGGTCTGACTCTCTGCACCCACCAGGCTCCTCTGCCCATGGAATTGTCCCACTAGCCTGCAAACTTCTCAAGGGCAAGGATGCTCCCTTGCGTGTGTGTGTGCGTCCTCAGTGGCTTGACTAGTGATTCGTACCAAGTGGATGCTTATGTTTATGAAAGCGTGTGTGGAGCAAAGCAGCTTCTGCCTTCCTAGAGCTCCCAAGTGATTACAATATGAATACAATAGTTCCAAGGAGGTCTGGTCCCAGCTCCCTCTGCAGTCCTAGGTCTATAGGTAATGTTTAATGTCCCTTGCGTGGATCACAGCCTCAACACAAAGAGGCTTGCATAACTCAATGATGCTATGAGCCATGTGATGTGGGGCCAATCAAGAAAGTCAGGTCATTGAAAAGAGTTCTGACAAAACACGGTCCACTGGAGGAGGGAATGGTGACTCACTCCAGTATTCTTGCTGCTGGAACCCCACGGACAGTATGAAAAGGCAAAAAGACACGACCCCAGAAGATGCGCCCCACTTCCTCGGAAGATGTCCAGCATGCTACTGGAGAACAGTGGAGAAACAGCTCCAGTAAGAACGAAGTGGCTGAACCAAAGCAGAAATGACACTCAGCTGTGGATGTGTCTGGTGGTGAAAAGTCCTATGCTACAAAGCCATCCTAAAGGAAATCAACCCTGAATATTCATTAGAAGGACTGTTGCTGAAGCTGAAGCTCCAATACTTTGGCCACCTGATGGGAAGAGCATACTGACTGGAAAAGACCCTGATGCTGGGAAATATTGATGGCAACAGGAAAAGGAGAAGGTGTAGAGGATGAGATGGTTAGATGGCATCACTGACTCAATGGACATGAGTTTGAGCAAACTTGGGGAGATAGTGGAGGACAGAGGAGCCTGGTGGGCTACAGTCCGTGGGGTTGCAAAGATTCGGACATGACTGAGCTACTGAACATAGCAACAATGCCCTCTGATGAGCTCTCATTCTTGACTCAAAGTCATAACTCATGATCACAACCTGTGACACCCTGCCTGCCCCCTATATGTTTTAAATGGACTTGGACCACTTCTCAGCTCCAGTGTAAGGACCTCTCTCACACTCACCTCCCTACCACAGGCCCTTTGCACATGCCAGTTTTACCATCTGGAATGCTTTTCTCATCCCTCTTTGCTTAATACCTTTTTACCTTTTGATGTCAACTCAAACATCAGCTCCTTCAGAAAGCCCTCCCTGACCAACCCAAATGGAACTTGTCACCTGTATGACTACTACAATTGTACATTTATTTTTGAGATTATTTCATCCAGGTTTTTTCCTCCCACTAGACTTTCTGCAATCTTCTTAAAAAGATTATACATATTTTGCTCTCTTTTAGATCCTCAGCAACATAAAAAGGGCTCAATACATTTAGTTGAGTGAGTACACAAAGAAATTGACTGGCACCTTCTACAGGGATGACCCCAGGTCTAGGACATCAACTACTTATTGTATGTGTTACTGATAATAGAGTAACATGGAAAGCCAATATTTGCATTCCATTGCCAGAGAACCAAGTTAACCTTTCTTCCCAGGAGGCTCAGTGGTACAGACTCTGCCTGCCAATGCAGAAGATCCAAGAAACATGGGTTCGAGCCTTGGGTCGGGAAGATCCCCTAGAGGAGGAAATGGCAACCCACTCCAGTACTCTTGCCTGGAGAATCCCATGGAAAGAGGAGCCTGGCGGGCTATAGTCCATGGGGTCCCAAAGAGTCAGACACGACTAAGTGAGCATGCAGACAAGTTAACCTCACACGATATGAAGCAATCATCTGTTCTAGGTATGACGAGGATCAATCAGGCACTCTCTCTTGTTCTAAGAGCTCAATGCAGGCTACCTACCTGCTAACGTGGGCCGATTCATTCTCAGACGATGTGTTTTTCGTGGAAATTGTCAAGCCACATTGTTACCCTAAATAGAATATTACTAAAGTGCTTTAACCAAGCCAGCTGGAAGGCCTGACATTTTATCCATATTGTTATTTATACACATATTTATGGCTGCCACCTGCCTGTGACTTGGCTGTGTCATAAAGCAGTGCTGTTCTCCTGTTTCATTATACTTTGACATTTCACTATAAGTGCATTGTTTCCCATTCCTTAGTTTCCAATTGCTCTGCAGCCACTCTTGAATTATATTGTCTTGGTAATGGAATAAAAGTCTTCCTCTGTGCTTATACTACTCATCTCTCTCTGTCTCTCTCTCTCTCCCCACCTCCTCCTATACCCAGATGGTACAAGTCGTGGCTGGCACATGTAACAATGATAGCCCAGCTTCTGGTGCTTAAATGAACCCTCACAAACTCCACCAAGTTAGATTAGGGAATTGGGAAGTGAGTAGGAGGGCTGGCCAGTGGTCTCCGTGGAAGCCAATGGATATTTGGTTATACCCCCGCAAGATGTGAGAGTTGGACCATAAGGAGGGCTCAACACCAAGGAACTGATGCTTTCGAACTGTGGTGTTGGAGAAGGCTCTTGAGAGTCTTTTCGACACTAAGGAGATCAAACCAGCCAATCCTAAAGGAAATCGTCCATGAATATTCATTGGAAGGACTGATGGTAAAACTTAAGCTCCAACGCTTTGGCCACCTGATGCGAAGAGCTGACTCATTAGAAAAGACCCTGATGCTGGGAAAGACTGAGGGCAGGAGGAGAAGGGGATGGCAGAGGATGAGATGATTGGATAGCATCACCGATTCAATGGACATGAGTTTGAACAAACTCTGGGAGATGGTGGAGGACAGGGAAGCTTGCTGTGCTGCGGTCCATGGGGTCACAAAGAGTCAGACGCGACTTAGTGACTGAACAGCAACTGCAAGATGGGGAAGAAATATTTCCTTGCTCAAAATGGTTCTGCAAGAAGACAGACAGGAAGAAAAAGCCAAACATTTAGTGAAAGGCAGATAGGTTTCGTTTCCAAATGTGGGCATTGTCCAATCTCAGAAAGTATGTGCTGCTCACTGGGAATTGAAATGCTGGATTCTGAGAGCAAGGGAGAAGCAGGGGTGTGGAGATCTCATGAGTTAATGTGTTGAGCTGTGTTTTGTAGCACATGGTGTTGGCCCTGTGGTCTTAAGCCTGTGAGGGATACAGTCAAGGGCCAGCCCACCCAAGTCAAATTCACCATCACCCTAGTCAACCAGGTTGAGGGTAATAGGGCTTTCACTTCAGTTTCCTAAACTATGACATCCTCTCTTGTTCTAAGATCTCCGTGCAATTCAGATCATCTACCTACTAATGTGGCCCAATTCATTCTCAAATGATGTGCTTTTCGTGGAAATCATTAAGCCACATTGTTACCCTAAATGTCAAAAGAAATGACATTTTGTGTTTATTGCAAGGAAGAAACATGCTTTCAGGTCATTCCCTGCAGGGTTTGCACAGAATCAGTGCAGAACAAAAGCTCATAAGATGAAGTGGAATTCAATCTAATTTTAATATCTAAAGTGAAGTGAAAGTCACTCAGTCTTGTCCGACTCTTTGCGACCCCATGGACTATACAAGCCGTGGAATTCTTCAGGCGAGAATACTGGAGTGGGTAGCCTTTCCCTTCTCCAGCGGATCTTCCCAACCCAGGGATCAAACACCCAGGTCTCCCGCATTGAAGGCAGATTCTTTATCAGCTGAACCACAAGGGAAGCTCTTTAATACCTAAAGTCCTGCCCAAAATGCCTCCAGAGAAATCTAGGAAAGCAATGCCTCTGTCCTGCTGCTACAACCCTCCCCCCAGCAAGAGTGTGTGGCCCCTCCCTCCGGAAGCTGGCTGCCCTGTTCAGGACTCCCCTCCCTTCAGGCTTTACCCAGCCACCTGTGTGTCCTGGTGGGCCAGTCCCCTCCTTGTCACTCAGGGACTCTCAGTCGCCTGAGTTCACTGCTCAGGAGTGAAGCCCAGGTCAGATCTCATCAGAGCAGTGATGGAAGGAGGCGGGCCCCTCTCTCTTTCATAGGCTGGCGTTCAAGCTACCAACCCACACTCTAATCCCTGCCCGGAAACCCACCAGCTCTCTTGTTCTCTCACTGCTGGTGTTGAATTCCATTGGATGGTTCCCCCTCCTCCCAGACTGGATCCCTGGATTCTACCTGCTGTCACAGAACCCCATCAATGTCCAGTGGGATCACCAGGCTCTCCCCTTAAACCTTCCTCCTGCAGCCTGAAGACCTAATTAATCATTAACAGCCATGTCTGGAGGGCTTCCCAGGTGACACAGTGGTAAAGAATTCACCTGTTGATGCAGGAAATGCCAGAGACACTGGTTGGATCCCTGGGTTGGGAAGATGCCTTGGAGAAGGAAACGGCAACCCACTCCAATGTCCTTGTCTGGAAAAGTCCATGGACAGAGAAGCCTGGTGCACTGCAGTCCATGGGGTCTCAAAGAGTCAAGACATGACTGTATAACTTAGCATGCACTCATGTATCCATGCCTGGCACCTGGTAGGCATTGATTGATGCTAATGCTCTTCCACCCACTTTAAAGGAACAAGGAGAAGGGAAAAAAGGTGAGGGTTCTGGGGACAGGCACTTAAGTCCCAGATATGCCAGCAATTTGCTTTTTCTCCTTAAGAAACTCACCCAGGCTCTGCTGCAGTCTAAATGTTTGTGTTCCCATCACCAAATTCATAGGCTGACATTCTGACCCGCAATGTGATGGTGTTAGGAGGCGGGGTCTTTATGGGGTGATTCAGTCACAAGGATGGAGCCCCTGTGATTAGGATTAGAGCCCTCCTAAAAAAGGTCCCCCCTCCATGTGAAGACACAGAAAGGAAACAGCCATCTTTGAACCAGGTTGAATCAGGTGGCAGATCCTCACCAGGGCTGAACCTGTCAGCACCTTGACCTTGGACCTCCAGCCTCTGGAACTGTGAGAAACAAGTTTTTATTGTACATAAACCACCCAAACATGGGATTCTGTGACAGTCACCAAGGAACCAAAAGAAGCTCCTGCAGCCATCATTTCTTCCTCTGTAATGTAACGGGGGGTTAACTTCAAGCCCTCACACAGTTAACATTCTCCAAGGGGCAGGATTTACTCTCCACAGGTGCTTCTTTTGAACTGGTTCTATGTAATTCTCCCCTTCATTTACACTTTAGCCTGGGTGTCTTCCTTCCTCCTGCCCTCTGATCAGCTACAAATCGGCTCTTGCCAATAGCATTGCCAGCAACTGAACAAGAGCATTTGCCATCTGTCTCTGCCAAGACTGAACCCTGTGCTGCTGCAGCTGTCGACTTTCAAACCCCTCTGAGGGAATTCAGGGTGGAGAGTGAGGCACTCTGCTCTCCACTGCTGGAACAGGTCTTTAGAAAGTCAGGTATTTTCAGAACTGATTTCATGATCCCAACCCTTGCCTCTCCTTGTATCTAGAAAGTCACTAAATGCTTCACGGTGACATCAGCTGCTCGTGACCAGCAGAAAACTGTCTGTGAAATAAGCGCTTGATTGCACTGAACTTCGCCTTCACTAAAGTCTTATATTTCGACTTCCTCTGCTGCCTCTTCAAAGCAGTCTCTCAGAGCTATCCAAGGTGCTGTCTCCTGGGCTGCAGTCCTCATTTTGCCCCAAATAAAACTTTACCCGCAACTCTCACATGATGCATCATTTTAGTCGACACTACCTTCCTTCCATCTTTTCTTTCCTCCCTATTGTTGATATTGTTGAGATATATATATATATATATATATATATATATATATTTTTTTTTTTTTTTTCCTGCACTCCAGGGCATGTGGGATCTTCATTCCCTGACTAGGGATTGAACGCATGCCCCTGAAGTGTAAGTTCAGAGTCTCAACCACAGGACTACTGGGGAAACCCCCACCCCCATCTTTGGCAGTTCCCTCTGGATTCTCCAAACACAATCATCTCTGCTGTCAACCTCCGTCTTCCATCTTTCCCTTGATCCTCCCACGTCAGTGGCGAGGGTGAGAAACAGGCTCTGAAAGCCGCACCCAGAAAGGCTCTGGAGACACTGCTGCCCTGGATGCCTCTCCCACCGTGTTTCCTCTCCACTCTGATGTGGCACCGTCCTCGTGCAAGAGCCAGAGACACAGTTCTCCATCTCTCCCTGCTCTGTCTTTTAACAGCTTTCCTCCTCGCATGCCTTCAAACGCCTTACATTTCATACTTACAGTGTCGGATGTCATCAGAGCAAGCCCCCTGAAGCATTTCTCTTTATGGTACAGAGGCGGTGCTTCCACTCATTGGAAGAAGCAAACACATCTCTTTCTCCCCAGCCAAAAGCATCCATGAAACAAGTTAGCCCTGAGATCCTACTGGGTACCAGTCCCTGTTCTAGGCATGATGAGGGGGCAGGGAGTACACAGGCCTAAATGTATTAGAGCTTTTTTTTAAAGATTTTTAAAATATGGATCATTTTTAAAGTATTTATTGAATCTGTTACAATATTGCTTCTGTTTCCACTTTTAAAATTTATTTATTTCTAATTGAAGGATAATTGCTTTACAATATTGCATTGGTTTCTGCCATATGTCAATGTGCATCAGTCATAAGTATATGTATGTCCCCTCCCTCTAGAACCTCCCTCCCACCACCCATCCCATCACACCCCTCTAGGTTGTCACAGAGCCCCGGTTTGAGTTTCCTGAGTCACAGAGCAAATTCCCATGCTCTATTTTACACATGGTCATGTATGTGTTTCCATTTGGCCATGAAACATGTGAGATCTCAGCTCCCCGACCAGGGATTGAACCCACACGCCCTGTACTGGAAGGTGAAGTCTTAACCACTGGATCACCAGGGCAGCCCCTGGACTGTGACGTGAAGGGATGGTACTAAACAAGGAAATAGAGCAATTACAGGACACGGCAAGACTATGGCAGAGGGTGATGGACTAGCTCATGACTCACGGAGCCACGCATTCCTGACAAGGGGGCATTTCAGCAAGACCCGGGTAGACACTGAGCAATCTCCCTGTTTGGAAGATCTGAGTGGAGAGCGCTCCACGCAGAAAAAAAGAAAAAAAAAAAAAAAAGTCAAAGTGCAAAGACTCACAGGCAGCATGAACTGCAGGAAAATGAAGGAATAAAAAGTCCCATCACTGTTCACTCCAAAGATCTTAAGAATAAACAGAGAGGGCATGGATCTGTCCAGAAATATGGAATTTAGGGGAGGGGAAGCATTTTCCTCCGACGATGGAATTCCATGCCTTCCAGAACACAGAAAGTGCTTTCTGATCAATAAACAGACAGAGGAACACAGAAGAGCGAGTCCCTCCAGGACGATCTCCAGATCTCAGGATTCTTCTCCTTCTGGAAACCGGCAAATACCTTCTCCTCCAGCTTCATCTTGGACTATCTGCCCAAATGCCTGGCAGGACTCTTCCTGCCAGGACTCTTCCTTCTTTCTCAGTGCATTCTCCAAAATTGTATGGAAACCCCAGGGATTAGCAACCACATCTATCGCTCACTGGGCTAGTCCTCCTCTGGCCTCCTGGCCAATATCTCAAGCATGGCCCCCTGAGAATGCCCACCACACTGCACAGACCCTGCCCACGCATGGGAAGCTCCTTTCTCCAGGCAGTGACACAGGTTGGAGTGTCAGACATGAAGGGGAACAAGCCATCCATCCACTTCATCAACTCCGTGAGCTTTTAATTATCATCTCCATGACCCAGATAGTCACGACGGTGTGGCCACTCCCCTAGAGCCAGACATCCTGGAATGTGAAGTCAAGTGGGCCTTAGGAAGCATCACTACGAACAAAGCTAGCGGAGGTGATGGAATTCCAGTTGAGTTATTTCAAATCCTAAAAGATGATTCTGTGAAAGTGCTGCACTCGATATGCCAGCACATTTGGAAAACTCAGCAGTGGCCACAGGGCTGGAAAAGGTCCATTTTCATTCCAATCCCAAAGAAAGGCAATGCCAAAGAATGTTCAAACTATCGCACAATTGCACTCACCTCACACACTAGTAAAGTGATGCTTAAAATTCTTCAAGCCAGGCTTCAGCAATATGTGAACCGTGAACTTCTAGATGTTCAAGCTGGATTTAGAAAAGGCAGAGGAACCAGCGATCAAACTGCCAACATCTGCTGGATCATTGAAAAAGTAAGAGAATTTCAAAAAAAAATCTATTTCTGCTTTATTGACTATGTCAAAGCCTTTGACTGTGTGGATCACAATAAACTGTGGAAAATTCTGAAAGAGATGGGGATACCAGACCACCTGACCTGCCTCTTGAGAAACCTGTATGCAGGTCAGGAAGCAACAGTTAGAACTATGCATGGGACAACAGACTGGTTCCAAATAGGAGAAGGAGTATGTTGAGGCTGTATACTGTCACCCTGCTTATTTAACTTATATGCAGAGTACATCAAGAGAAACGCTGTGCTGGAAGAAGCACAAGATGGAATCAAGATTGCTGGGGGAAATATCAATAAGCTCAGATGTGCAGATGACATCACCTTTATGGCAGAAAGTGAAGAACTAAAGAGCCTCTTGATGAAAGTGAAAAAGGACACTGAAAAGTTTGGCTTAAAGCTCAACATTCAGAAAACTAAGATCACGGTATCTGGTCCCATCATTTCATGGCAAATAGATGGGGAAACAGTGGAAACAGTGGCTGACTTTATTTTTCTGGGCTCCAAAATCACTGCAGATGGTGATTGCAGCCATGAAATTAAAAAACGCTTACTCCTTGGAAGGAAAATTATGACCAACCTAGACAGTATATTAAAAAGCAGAGACATTACTTTGCCAACAAAGGTCCATCTAGTCAAGGCTATGGTTTTTCCAGTGGTCATGTATGGATGTGCGAGATGGACTATAAAGAAAGCTGAGCACCAAAGAATTGATGCTTTTGAACTGTGGTGTTGGAGAAGACTCTTGAGAGTCCCTTGAACTGCAAGGAAATCCAACCAGTCCATCCTAAAGGAGATCAGTCCTGGGTGTTCATTGGAAGGACTGATGCTGAGGCTGAAACTCCAATACTTTGGCCACCTGATGCAAAAAGCTGACTCATTGGAAAAGACCCTGATGCTGGGAAAGACTGAGGGCAGGAGGAGAAGGGGACGACAGAGGATGAGATGGTTGGATGGCATCACCGACTCAATGGACATGCGTTTGGGTGGACTCCGGGAGTTGGTGATGGACAGGGAGGCCTGGCGTGCTGTGGTTCATGGGGTCGCAAAGAGTCGGACACACTGAGCGACTGAACTTAACTGAAGCTCATCCCTCTCTTTTCATTGCCGTTTTCCACATTGGCTACCTACGCTTGGAGTCCTGGGTTGAAGAGGATCTTTCCAACAACTCCTGTCCACCTTGCAACATGACCTTATTTGAAAACAGGGTCTTTGCAGATGTCATTCAGATGAAGTAACACTGGATTAGGGTAGGCTCTCAATTCAATGACTAGTGTCTTTATAAAGGACTTCCCTGGTGGTCCAGTAGTTAAGAATCCACTGTGCAATGCAGGGGACGTGGGTCCGACCCCTGGTCAGGGAACTAAGATCCCATGTGCCTTGGCACAACTAAGCCCATGTGTCACAACTAGGGAGGCCATGGGCCACAGTGAAAGATCCCACACGATGCAATGACGATCCATGCATTGCATCTAAAACTCAACGCAGCCGAATAAATAAACCAATATTTTAAAACGAAAGTTGCATGACAACACAGTCACACAGAGAGAGCGAAGAAGGTCATGTGAAGACAGGCTCAGAGTCACAAGTCAAGGTGGACCGAGGGGCACTGGCCCCCGGGAGAGGCTGGGAGAGAGGAATGGGCATATACTCCCTCAGAAACCTCCGAAAGAACCAATCCAGGGGACACTTTGATTTCAGGCTTCAGACTCTCAGAACTGAGCGAGAATATGGTTCTGTGTTTCTCAGCCGCTCCACGTGTACTCATTTGTTACGCAGCCTAGCAAACTGATACACCCAGATATCTCTGTTCATCTTTCAGTTCTCAGGGAAAGAGTTCATCTTAAGAGCAGTCTTCAGGGGCCTAGACAGCAGTGGTTTTCACACTTTCCTGTGCCCAGATCATGGGAGGTAGATGGCTCTTAAGACACAAAGCCCTGCATTCTAAGCCCAGCAGTTCTGTAAGGACAGGGCCCAGGAAACTGCATGGTGAACAAGCTGAATGCTGACCCCTCCCCAGCTGGTGCAATCACAGGTAATGCATGGAACAGACAGTGAGGAATTTGCTGTAAACCAGGTCAATTCAACTACAGTGCCCACTTGTCTTTCCCCTACAAGCTCTAAGACCTTGAGCCAATACATTAAACTCCCATTAAACTTGACTCTTCATCAAGAGAAGATTAGTCCAACTGAGGCAGAGGCTCACAGAGAGGAAGAGCCAGAGATTAACGTCAAGTCTGGAGTCCAGTTGATCACTCCGTAAAATTAGCTTCTGCAAGATTTCATTGTGAAACAGAGGTGGATAAACAGGGATGGATAGAGGAGGGGAACGGGAATGTGATGGACATTAAGCCTCAGAGACCACCACTTAGGGCAGCAAGTTTTCACAGCCACACCTCACTTTGCACTGTTCATTTTGTATCTTTCTTTGAAAGGGGGATCTCAAATTGTGTAAATCTCATGTTTTATAATACCTAGATCTGCCTCCACTGGGATGTGTGTTTTTGAAAAGGTGAGTTCAGGCTGATAGGGGAGAGTCTTGATTATGAAAATAAGAATTCTGGGGTTTCTGGAGTCTGTCCTGGGTGATAACCCAAGACGGGGCTACTGAGGTTTCTGGTGTAAAGGGAAGGTATGGTCATGTGCTTCCAGAAGCGTGGTCTGATGGGAGAGGGCAGCACTGAATAGTCTAGGTAGAGAGGCATTTGGACGACAGTTCATATTACATCTACACTGCCTGATGTCTGGTTGAAATGCAGTATCAGTTTCCCCTCCCTGACTCAATTATGTCAATAGCTCAACGATGGGCCAGTGTGGGTACCTATCTCACACCATGTATGGGAGAACCTGCTGACATCTTTGGTTGTACCAGGAAAACATAGGCTCAATGCTTCTATGCCTCATGAACTTCCGAAACTATAATCATGTAACTGTTCATTTCAGGACAGCTTGAATGAAGGGACTCCCGAGTTTACTAACTCAGGTGACAACTAGCTCAATCACAGAAGGATGACAAAGGTCATCCTTCTTGTAAATTCACATGGATCTAGGGAGACTTGCGGGCCGACCAGACATTTCCAGGAGAACCGCTGGTTACTAACAGCCCTATTTGTCAATGACAATTCTGTCTCCATGTGTGCTGTTAATTAGTCATCTCACACAGTATCTTTGACAAGGAGTTAGGTCCCAGTTAACCCAGCTTTCAGACAAGATGGAGTAGCAAAGAAGGAAAATGGCTTTAGGATAGTAGGCATGGCCATGCAAGCATGCGTGCTGTCATGTCTGACTCTGAGCGACCCCATGGACTATAACCCACCAGGTCCCACTGTCCATGGGGTTATCCAGGCAAGCATACTAGACTGGATTGTCATTCACTTCTCCAGAGGATCTTCCCAACCCAGGGATCAAACCTGTGTTTCCTGCATTGGCAGGTGGATTCTTTACCACTGAGTCAGTAAGACCACCCTGCAAATTCTTTGCCAGGTTGAGGTTAAAGAACCAGAAGAACCTGCCTGCTTAGATGGTCCTGTTCAGACAAAAAAAGGAAAGATGTGGGAAGGAAAATGAAGCTTAACAGCTTAGTAATACAGTAAATTAAAGTGGACAGTATCTATCTACCACCCGACTGAGAGCATTCACCTAAGGAAGGTTTATTAAACAGCTTTCGTAAGTGAGGACATGTGATCAAGTGTTCAAGAAATATGTGTGGTTATAGACTAGGTACCTTGGGGATACCAGTCTTTGAGCGTTTCAGAAGTCACCTCATATACAAGGGCGGGGAAGGGAACTGTGGCAACATGCAGAAGGTGTCCTGCAGACCCGAGGGAGACACCCTCTGTATTCCGTGAAGGGCTTCCTGGGATGAGCTTGCTGGGGAGAAGACAATCTTTTACATTCTGAATCCGATGGCCGCAGTCTCACTTGATTTATGGAGCTGTCACTGCTATTTGATGCCGAATCAAATGCATTTTGAGAAGTTCGTTTGATGAGCCTCTTCAGCTCTCAAAAGCTTGTCCTAATTATGCAGATCTGGGGCCAATATTGTGATCCCGGCTTTCATTTATTCTAATGGAGCTGGTGCATGGGGAGATCAGGGACCCACAGGGCCTCTAGATTAGTGAGAGAGAAGTAAGGAATTGGATGGCTAACAGGGTACGGTTACAGAGCCCCATCCACACTGAAGCACTCTGCCTTCAAAATACTCATCATTTTCCAGGGGGCTTCCCTTGTGGCTCAATGATAAAGAATCCACCTGCCAATGCAGGAGATGCAAGTTCGATCCCTGGGTCAGGAAGATCCCTGGAGAAGGAAATAGCAACCCACTCCAGTACACTTTCCTGAGAAATCCCATGGCCAGAAGAGCCTGACGGGCTACATACAGTCCATGGGGTTGCAAAAGAGTTGGACACAAGTTAGCAACTTAACAACAATGTAGGCAGCAGCACTAAGATGTGTCCTTTGCTGAATCCTCGGTGACCACCAGGCACTACGCTTCACCCTGCTCTCTCCCCCAGCTGATTCCTCAAACCCAGCATCAGCATCACCAGGTCATCTTTCTCCAGGCAGTAAAGACTTCTGTTCGTTTTCATTCCTGGTGAAATGGAGCAGAGACCGATGGTCCTCCCCGACCCGACCATGTCCTCCACCTGCCTTTTGTCTGTAGAAAAACTTTAGCCAAAAAATAAATTCAATTAGAGGAATGAGAAAATGCAGAAACAAAGGATAACAGTCCGATAAGACCAAATAATAATAGTTTAGTCATTAAGCAAAGTCAAGGACTATCACTTCTTCTTCAAGGTCTAAAGATAATATTCCGAACCACCTCCTATGAGCTGACTTGTAGGTACTGAAGCCCCACCGGGTGGAGAAGCTAACTGCACGATGACCAGACTGTAGCCGTGACATGAGCCGCCACAGTTCCAAGGACTGGCCCCAAAGAAATGGGGACAAACCAACGCTGGAACTGAAGGTTAACTCTTCCTAAAACAATCAAGATGATGCTGGTCAGACCACTGCAGGGCCAACTTCAAGATGATCATCAGGGCTCACCGTGTGTTTCTACAAGTACCCCTCCCTCTCTCTACAGAAGCTCTTGCCCATTGCTTGTCAGTGGGGAACGGGGGAGTCAGTCATTAGACAGGAGTCCACCACCCCCACCTCAGCTGCCAGCCTCCAGAATAAAGCAAACCTTCCTTTCCACCAATACTGCCTCTTCATTGGCTTTTGAGCAGCAAGCAGCCAGACCCCACTCTGAGAACCACGAGGGAACATTTCCAAGAGGCTTCACACTGCACAGCCGCATTAACTATAATCTGAAATAAGAACCCCCGCCAATGTCGCTTTAGCATTACGTGCTTTATCATGTATTTTATGCACGTATGGTCTTGTTTGACTTAAACCTATATATTAACACATCTAACTTAAGGCAACCACAGAAAACAACCCCAGCTATCCCCTGATCACAAACTAGAAGTATTCTCTTGAAGAAAAATATGTATAGCTTTTGTTTCAGCCCAGCAAAAGGATGCCTTAAGCAATATAGGAATATGAAAACAGCAATGTCTTGTTGCAACGATTTTGGAAGTCAACATTTTTACCCCACGCACATCCTTCACTAGGTTTAAGACATGAAACAAGTCAGTTCGCTTCACTGTTCATCGGTTTGCTTGTTTATAAAAGCGGGGTCCAAATCTTTCCTGGTTAATTCTCAGGGCTTTGAGTTGTAGTGTCAACAAAGACACCACATGTGAAATGCTTATAAGGGTAAGAAGTACTACTCCTCAAAACTAGATGAATGCAGAAATAGATTGTGCATTTTGTGATGCTTAAACTTTATCAAATGGTTTTAGCAAAAGAAGGATAAGAGAAGATATTTATTACAAAAAGATGAGAATATTCATTATATGAATCCAGTTGCTAGATTTCATGCCTGGCAAAATTCAAGAGCCTCAGCCTTCCAGTCAGTTGTGAAACTGAAACCTTATGGGGAGAAGGGAAAGAGTGGAGTTAAAAAAAAAAAAAGAGCTCTTAAAGCCAGAGCTTATTAAATCAATTACATGATTAATGCGAAAGAGAGTGTGAGCAGAAGGAGGAGAGACACTTGTTCACTCAGCCCAGCAAAGGATGCTGACTAAGCATCTTTTGTAACCTCCTAAGCCACCAAGAAAATTGCCTCTTGGAGGATAAATCAAACCAGAGAAATATATTTGTTGGCAGCTTTTCATATTTAAAAAAAAAAGCGGTTGTATATGAAATCTCCTGTACCACTCAATCCCAGCATTGACAAATATTAGAAACAGTAGCATCCCCCTATGAATCAAAAATGACATTTTATCCTTGATCAGGGTTTCCTCATGCACCAGAAGGGTGAGGCTTGTGATTTTGAGAGGAAGGGGGTTGACTCCTCCCCAAGAAAAAAACTGCTGATTAGGGTCTTTGATGGAATTTTCTTCCCAGTACATCCTTGGAGAAATGTGACTTGAGTTTCACCAAAGATCATTCGTCAGAAACAGGCAATGAGTCAAGTCATCTCCTTGATGGAGTTGGAAGATGAATTCTTCTTGGAGGCCATGGACCGGGTCTTGAATCAGGGGAAGAAAAAAAAATTATTTAGCCACCTGGATCAAGTGAGCTGATCTGGTGGGTGACAATGGGAGGGCTTGAGACCACGGTTTCTACTAGCAACCACGTCTTTCCTGTTCCGGTTGACAAGATGGACAACCATCCACCCTCGTGAAAGATTCATGATCCAACTTTTGCACTCTCCACTGCTCGTTTTCTCATAAAACCAGTGCAAATCCTATCAAAAATTTAGCAGAAACCCTGCCTCATCTGTTTAGGCCTGAAGCTAGTTGCAGGAACAACTCATTAGGGACAGGCTCATTAAAACCAGCCCTTGGGCAAAAGTGGTTTGCGAGCCTCCTCATTTTTATTCAATCTCACCTTCCTGCCCAACCTCCGTGAGCCCTCAGACACGGGGCTTCTAATGATTTTGTACAGTGTGCAGGTCTGTTTGCACAGTTGCAGGGCCCAGGGTTTGACAAATGCGGCCCCTTACGTCGCCAGAGAGGATCTGCCTCTTCTCCTTTGCGTGCGTCAGGAGGGCCGCGCGGGAGAGGGAAGGGAGGAGAGGATGCTGAAGGCCGGCTCCTCACCTGGGGATGGAGGGGACAACACCTGGCATCGCAGCGGTCACGGGAGCCCCAAGGACCAAGCCAGAGCTCAGGCAGAACCAGGGCCAAAAGGTAAAATCCTTGCGGTCTCATTCATGCTTCCTGCTCAGCCCAAACACTCAGACCCTTGGGCACCTGCAGCCTGCGCAACAGCCGGGCTAATGGATTCATTACCAGATGTTTTCTGCTCCGTGCCAAGGATGCCATTCTCTACAGGAACTCAGGAAGAAGCTTATTTGTGCTGAGAAAGAGCTGCTGGATTCTCTAGGCATGGCTGCAAAGAACAGGCAACCCCAAACGCAAATGCAAAGCCTTCCTGTTGCCAGTTTCTCTGGGTGAGCTTATTTTTCCAGGGGCTGGAAGACAGGGCCACAAACCCAAATGCTTGGGGCAGCCCTGGATAGCTAAGTCAAGGCTGAGTCAAGGTCAAGAGTGAGTTCCAGGGATGGACCACGTTGAACCAGAAAGCTCACACCCCTTTTCAGCAGGGAGATGCTGTAGAATTTGAGCTGATGGTTGACACGTGGGGAAGTTACCCCGTGTGGAGACAGTCTGATTTTTCAGAAGCCAGGGATGTGGATTTGAAGTGAGATCTCTATTATTTCAGTATTGGCAGCCAAGAACAGAAAGAAAGCAAAAACAACTCTACGGGTGAAAGAAAAGTACAGAGTTCAGGTTCACAACACCTGACCGGAGAAAGATGCTGAATGAGGAGGGCCGTGGGCACCAGCCATACCACACCTGGTGACGACGGCAGTACATCAGTGGACCCCTATCGGTTCCTCTCCGCAAATCTATAAAGTGAAGGGCTAGCAGATGCCATGTCTCAGGCCCAAATTCTATGGCTCTAATCCTTTTACAAGAAACTTTATTAGGTAGGGCTTACAGAGTCCAAAAGCATTTAACCATCTCAAATGGAACTAATATGCTAATAGCTCCACCACTGCCAAAGCCATTGACGCTGACTGTTCTTAAAAGCATAGATTATTAGACTAATAGAGCTTTCAGAATTGCCAAGTCATGTGCATACAGCATCGATTCTCTAACCGCAATGGGCTTCAATAAAACTAGAGAGGTTGCTTTCGGGGGTCCAGTGGTGGAGGCGGAGAGTCTGGGTATAGCCGAATCTTCCGACCCGCCAGGGGGTCATATCCCCCCAGCTCTCCCATAAGAGCACGTAGCTGAACTTGGTTAGAAGTTGGCACACCAGGCCATGCTGGACCCCAAAGGGTCTCTGAAACCCTATGTCTTGTCTTGTGCATGCTCTGTTGTGTCTGACCCTTTGCAACCCCATGGACTGTAGCCCACCAGGCTCGTTTGTCCATGAGATTCTCCAGGCAAGAATACTGGAGTGGGTTGCCATGCCCTCCTTCAGGGGATCTTCCCAACCCAGGGATCGAACTCGAATCTCTTGTGTCTCCAGCATTGGCAGGCAGATCCTTTACCACTGACGCCACCTGGGAAGGCCTGTGCAACCCCATGGGCGCCGCTAAAGCTGAGTAACAGAGAAAAGGATGGCAGGGAGGAGGCAAACCCTGGTTCCATTTCTCGTTTTTTTCTTTCCTCCCACCCGGCCTCCAACAGAGAAACTTCATTGGAGCAGTATTATTTTGCACCTTCACCTGAGACTTGGAGCATAATATGTGAAACATACAAACAAAAATAAATAAATAAATAAATAAATAAATGATGGTATAAGAGTGGAAGGCTGGGGTTAGCCCATGTAAGCTTTTATATACAGGACGTATAAACAACAAAGTCCTACTGTATAGCACAAGGAACTATACTCAATGTCCCACAATAGAAAAGAATATCTTAAATATATATATATGTGTGTGTATATATATATATATATATATATATATATATTTGTTGTTGTTGTTCAGTCACTGACTCTTTGCAACCCCATGGACTGCAGCACACCAGGCTTCCCTGTCCTTCACTCTCTCCCAGAGTTTGCTCAAACTCATGTCCATTGAGTTGGTGATGCCATCCAACCATCTCTGCATGTGTAACTGAATCACTTTGCTGTAGAGCAGAACACTGTAAATCAACTATCCTTCAATAAAAATATTGAAAAAAATAAATGAATGAATGAATTAAAAAAAAAAACCCTCTCCAAATGAAAACTGTAAAGACAACAGGATCTTGAGGCCCTCATTTTCTAGAAGCCTGAAATGTGCTGACCCCACTCAGCCACTAACATCTAACTCTGGCCATGTCACCCTGGTTCCCTGTATCCCCATCATCTAACTGGGTTTGGGGACATCCGAGGGGAAATTTAGGGAAGGCTAAACTGGGGAAGAGAGAGTTCCTTTCTTAAAAATCACCATATTCATTTTCTCTCCATTTTCCCCACCCAGAAAGGTTACTGCAAAAGCAATCTTGCTTTGGCTCACTCTCTCCGCACCCCAAAGCCCATGATTGGGGTAAAACAAACTCAGTGTGACTCATCTCTGGAGACCACACGGCCCCATGGCATGACCGACCTGATCAGAAATGATTTGCTTGTTCTGTGGTTAAGGGAAGCGGGAATTCGACACCAGAAATTATTCCAGGACAACTATTTTCGATTAGCTTTTAACACATCACCGCTCCTCTTTTTCATCTACATTATTGCCATTGCTTCCACAAACCCCGATTTGACGAGCAGGAAATCTGTAAATTTGGGGGTGGCTGCTCTGAAAAGACTGCATGAGGAAAAGACATGTCCATTAGCAATGCAAATACAGTCACAAATGAGACCTGAGCTTGTATGAAGAGTGCCTTTAAAACAGTTATTTAATCCAACTAAAATTTATCTTCAGAGGGGAGGAAAAAAACAGGCAGCATGGGGATTCAAGACATTCTGCATTTAAAACATGAATAAAGCACTCTCCTATAGACCTTTGGAGGGGAGAGACTTGCACATCTTGTTCACAACTTTTCAAGATGGCAGGGGCTAGACGGCTACTTCTGGGTTACAGAACCATGGCCAGACCGCATGCATGCTTGCTAAGTCGCTTCAGTCACGTCGGACTCTTTGTGACCCCAAGGTCTGTACCCTGCCAGACTCCTCTGTCCATGGGATTCTCCAGGCAAAAATACTGGAATGGGCTGCTGTGCCCTCCTCCTGGTGATCTTCCTGACACAGGGATGGAACCCTATCTCCTAAGTCTCAGTCATTGGCCGGTGAGCTATTTACCGCCAGCGCCAGCTGGCCAGATTGGAAGAATACAAATGCTTTGTTCTCTCTTTACAATCAATGGGTGCATTTTCCTCCATTTCAGAAGACAAGCGAGACTGTAGTTCTTACCTGCTTTTCATGCTGTGTGCTTGCCTGCTAAGTTGCTTAAGTCCGACGCTTTACGACCCCATGAACTGTAGCCCACCAGGTTCCTCTGTCCGTGGGATTCTCCAGGCAAGAACACTGGAGCAAGTTGCCATGCTCTCCTCTAGGGGATCTTCACGACCCAGGGACTGAACCCATATTTGTTATGTCTCCTACATTGGCAGGTGGGTCCTTTAACCACCAACACCACCTGGGAAGCCCATCTGTTTTTCATGGAATCATTCGATCTGCACAGATGCATGATATTCCACAAAGAGATGGAACCAGAAATGTCAAATTGCTGCCCTGGAGATACAGGGAAGGCCATGCCTTTGGTATGATCGTGCGGTTTGTATCTTTTGTTCCCCCATCGGATCAGCGTGTACAAGGTCTCCAAGAACAGTGAAAGTGACAGTCACTCGTCGTGCCTGACTCTTTGAGACCCCTTGAACTGGAGCTTCTGTCCATGGAACTCTCCAAGTAAGAATACTGGAGTGGGTAGCCAGTCCCTTCTCCAGGGGATCCTCCCAACCCAGGGATCGAACCCAGTCTCCCACACTGCAGGTAAATTCTTTACGGTCTGAGTGGTTAGGGAAGCCAGAACAGTGAAACCAAGCGCAATGCAAATACCTGCATCAGAGGGAGTCAACCAGAAGGACCTCCACCCATCCCCTTGTGCCAAGAACACGCTCCTCCGCTCGCCCTGGGTGCAGCTGGAGAGACCACGCATTGCCTCAACGAAACACGACGCGGAGGCTCATGCCGAGCTCTACTTCACCGCCATGCAACCTGCCCTCATTAAAGATTCCCCACAAACAGGTGCTTCTCACCGGGCTGACTTCTGAAATGGCTTTCTTTTTATTCCCAGGGACACATCAAGAGCTGAGGGGGGATTCATGCAGTATAGATCAGTCGGCCATTGACAGCGCCTCACGCTTTGACAAGCTGCTTGGCTCGGTTGAAAGTCTAGGTTGGGCTTGGGCCCGTCAAGGCCACGCTATTGAATTATTGACAGGCGTTCACCGTGGTGCAAGGGGAGAGCGAACCATAGCCTCGGCTCAATAAAGATGAAATGGAAACCCTCTCTGAAGCCGACTTTAGCACGTTAAAGGAGTTTTAATGGGCTGGTTTAAAATTCAGTAAGAGAATGCATTAGGCTGATTATAGTTTCAATGGCTAAATGCAGGCACGTACATGAGTTTGGGATGCCGAAGGGTTTACAAATGAGTGGGGAGCCTGTCAGGACGAATTACACCCTTTGAAAGGCAAGCATGTGTCTGGGTGTGTTCGAGCCTGGTTTCCAGAACGGTTACTTCCAGGCCTCTATCCTTGATCCCCTTCTGTCATGTCAGCTAAACTTGCTGGTCTGGATGTCACAGAGAAAACTGCAGGGTCATTGTTGCCACTTGAGCTTTACAGGACCCAAACCATGGAGTGCAAGTAGCCCTCCAAGGCTTCTCCTCCTTGCAATCCCATTCATAACCTCCATCCCCACTCCAGGCAAGAGTAAGGTGTCTCTCCTATCAGCCTCCTATGAGAGAGCTTGAAGAACCATCACCAGCTGGTGTCCCCTGGTTAGCAAATTAATATTAACAATCCCAAATTTTTCTTATATAATCTCCTTTCTTCTTTAAATTTCCACCTGCCAAGACTCACTTGTATTTTAATAGCTGATGTCAGACAAGCCTCGTAGACCGGGGCCCATCTCAGAACTATAATTTTAAATACAATGAGATGCGCACGCATCAACTGTCGCCTTGACGTGCAGGAATGATCCCACGTGGACTTGTAAAGTGCATCCTAAGAGCTTCAAAGACCGAGTGCATTTTAAAAGAATTTAAATGGATGATCATGGTTTGCTTTCCTTTTTAATTTTTTTTTTAAAGCAATTTGTCTAATGTGACCCTCTGTTCATTTTTCTTCTCCGACTTTGCTTCCAAGGGGCTGTCTCCTGTCAAACTGCAGAAAGGGCCAAACAGCACATCTAAATCTGTGTTCATTTGCCTTCTGTGGGATTAGCTTTGCCACGTTGAGCAGTATAAGTAAGTCAGAGATGCTTCTCAGGGCTGCAGGAGGCGGCTAATCTCCAGACAAATATTTAGAAGGCAGCTTTGCCGATTCCGGCCCTTAATCGTTTCCAACTGATTTGACTTATTCTAATTACAGCCTTTATGTTATAAAAGCCATTTTTGTGTTGCCGGGGAGCAGTTTCATTGCGAATACATGAAATTTTGCTGAGTTTCCGTTCCCATGTTGATTATGGAAATGGTACTCTGCAGCTTGGCTCTAATTAGAAAAACACACTGCATGGAATGTCAACAATTTTTAACATTAATAACACACTGGCAGCGTCCTTTTGTCTCTCTTCACGGCCTTAGGCCAACACTTGAGAGCCTAGGCTCCACTCTGCTGGAGGAGGAGGAGGTGTTTCCCTCAGAGAGGATGCACCAGGACTACCCCCTCCATCCCCTAAAGTGGGAACAGCTTATTTGAAGAAGTGGAATACTAATGTAATATAATAAAAGCAAGGGGGGGAAGAAAATTAAATTCTAGCATCCACATGCTTGCTAAGTCATTTCAGTCACGTTCGACTCCTTGCAACCCCATGGACTGTAGCCCACCAGGTTCCTCGATCCATGGCATTCTCCAGGCAAGAATGACCGGAGTGGGTTGCCATGTCCTCCTCCAGGGGATCTTCCCGACCCAGGAATCAAACCCACGTCTCTTATGTGTCCTGCATTGGCAGGTGGGTTCTTGACCACTAGGACCACCTGGGAAGCCCCAAATTCTAGCACAGTTGAGGGTAATGCATTTGTTTCACAACTATGAACTTGAAAAAGTCTAGGCCAGTATCTATCAAAAAGCAGATTAAATTGGTCCTAATACAAATCTGAGTGATGCGTGTGTTCCAGGGAGTCTTTTGGGGTCATGAGACTTTATGTGTTGGGAGCATCTCAGCAAAGAGATCTCAGTGTCATTGTCTAGATATCACACTGAGAGTGGAGGAAGACCAGGCCTAGACCTTTAACCTCACTGAGCCTCAGTTTTCTCATCTTTAAAATGGGGATGATCAGGCTTGATTTGCAGGGTTACAGTTAGGATGAGGTATAAAGCAATCCTCTTGCACCATGTCATAAATGTACATCCATCCAGTTGTTCTGGACAGTGAACTGCTGGATCTTATATACATTTCAAATGTGACTAACTCCAGAAGAGGCCATTCTACCTCTTGTAAAATATCTTACAGGAAGCCATAGACATAAGTTTAAACACATTCATTTAAGTTTGCCTACTGAAACACTTAGAGATACAAATAAAAAGTAGGGAAAGACAAATTGAAAATCACATAAGCATCAACTAAAGGAAAAGCTGTCTATGGCTGACTGTTCAAAAAAGAAAAGAAGAATTCCACCGGAAAAATTTATATGGCTTGGCCAAAATACAGGAGCATTTTAAATTGGAAAGGTTCTGCCAATTTGCCCTCCAAAAAGGCAATCTTGAGTTTTGCTCCCATCAACAGAGTTGTCAGTACACTTAGAGAGAAGGTTTCATGAGATAGGAGGGTTCAGGCCATCCCCTCCCCAGAAAAAATATACCAGAGAGGGAAAAAGAAAATGTTACAACTGACGATCATGGGGGAGAGAGAAGAAAAGAGGTTGCTGTGTGATAGAAGAAAATAACTTGCTACAATGATAGTGAAACATTGCACCAAGTATTGCCTTCTTTGGTCATATCCATGGGGACACACACACACACACACACACACACACACACACACACACGCATGGGTGTGCGCGGCAACTCCCGGGGCTAAAACCCAACCTTCTGCATGGCAGGATAATTCTCAGGCTTTCTTCTAGACAAGATCTGAAGCTGTGGCTAATGTTTGCTGGATGATGGAGACCTTTAAAGAATCTTATTTAGCCTTGCACTGAACCCACAACCAAACATTTTTAAAGGGGTAGGCACTCCTCCTGGTCGTGAGTGCAACATGCTTCAAGGTGGCTTTTGCAAAAGTCCTGGTATTTTCTAATCAGTGGCCCTTAAACCAGGTCCCTCTTGTGCTTCAAGATCATCACGGATGCCTATGCGGCCCTCTCTTAGAGGCAGAGTTTAACTGCCCAGTCCTTAAACGTGGACTGTACACAGTGATTTCCTTTCAAAGAACACAGTATTTGTTGTTTAGTCGCTCAGTCGTGTCCGACTCTCTGCAGTCCCATGGACCGCAGCACGCCAGCCTTCCCTGTCCTTCACCATCTCCCAGAGTTTGCTCAAACTCAGGTTCATTGAGTTTGTGATGCCATCCAACCATCTCATCTTCTGTCATCTTCACAGTATGGAACACATACCACGAACACATTATGGAAGGGGAGAGGAAAAAAAGAGTAAGTCCACAGTGGGGAAGTCTGACAAACCACCTCATCCAGGTGATCAAGGCGAACATCTCAACAACAATCAATCTGATAGTACATGCCCTTGATAGAGTGTGATGAAAATGGTACTTGACCTCTGTGATCTTCCTTCCCCAGCCCATGACCTCAGTCTATCCGTGAGAAAAACATCAGACAAACCCACCTTGAAAGACATTCTATGCAATACCTGACCAGAATTCATCAAAACCATTAAGATCATCATAAAAAAAAAGAAAGAAAAAAAAAATGTCTAAGAGATTGTCACAGTCAGAGGGGAGTTAAAAGACATGATTACCAGAGGACTTCCCTGGTAAGAACCCACCCGCCAATGTCAGGGACAGGGGTTCGATCCCTGGTCTGAGAATATTCCATATACTGCGGAGCAGCTGAACCCATATGCCAAAAAGGCTGAGCCTGCACACTCCAGAGCCTGTGCTGCCCCACAAGAGAAGCCGCCTCAATGAGAACCTGGCACCCCGCAACTCGAGAAAAGCTCACAGAGCAACAAAGAGCTCATGTGCCCCAGTGGAGACCCGGCGCAACCGGGAACAAATGACGTGATGACCAAATGCATGGGGGCATCCCGGACAGGGCCCAGGAACAGAAAAGGGACACCAGACTAAAAAAAGGAAGCCTGAATAAAACACGGACTTCAGTGAACAATAACACATCAGTCTTGGTTCATTAGTTGCGATAAATGTACCATCGCCATGTAAGACGTCCACAGCAGGGAAAAGTGTGTGCAGGGTCCGTGGGAACCCTCTGGACCAGCTTTGCAACCTTTCTGGAACTCTAAAACTCTTCTGAAACAAAAATTGATTCAAACAGGCCAAACTGCAGGGGGCTCCCTAGAATCTCTGAGAGATGTAGTCCAGTAAGGCAGGCTGCGTGTGTGCTGGCTAAGTCATTTCAGTTGTGTCTGACTCTTCGCGACCCCTATGGGCTGTAGTCCACCAGGCCCCCCTGTCCATGGGATTCTCCAGGCAAGAATACTGGAGTGGGTTGCCATGTCCTCCTCCAGGGGATCTTCCCGACTCAGGGATCTTGCATCTCCTGTGTTGGCAGGCGGATTCTTTACCACTAGAGCCACCGGGACCCTTGCTTTTTGGCCCTTGCCTTATTTCCCAGGTTCACCTCCGGCCTTATCTGCTCCAGGACCGAGATTCAGCATATCCCATGCACTCCCCTACCATGAGGCACCCCTGATCTTTCTTGCTTTATACCTGGTTAATCCCTTTCAGTGTCTCTAAGATCATTCAACCTTGACCTCTCCAAGAGCAGCTTCCAGCAGTATTAATTGTTCATCCTCCATACTCTCATTAATACTCTGTCCAAAATTCTACCTCTTCAGTTCATAATTAATTGATGAACATAGCCGTCTACCACACTTCTCTGAGCTCCTTCACAATGAGTCTCCTTTATCTTTTTCTCTCTGTCACTGGGCTCAGTTCATGGTACCCAGCAGATCTGAAATAAGTATTTTTAGGCTGAATGGATGAAAGGACACACAGATAGATGAGTGGATGGATGGGTGGATGACTTATTCTCTCTCTGCTCCCTGTGTGCTGTGGGAGTTCAGTCACTCAGCCGTGTCTGACCCTTGTGACCCTATGGACCCGCCAGGCTCCTCTGTCCATGGGATTCTTTACACAAGAATGCTGGAGTAGGTTGCCATTTCCTCCTCTGCGGGATCAACCCAGCCCAGGGATCGAACCCGCGTCTGCTGTGTCTTCTGCACTGGCAGGCAGGTCCGTTACCACTGAGCCCCCTGGGGAAGCCCCCAACCAGGAGGCAAACCCGTCTGTGCCCCCCGAGGGGGAAGCAAGGAGCTTTAACCATTGGACTGCCAGGGGAGTCCCAGGAAAGAGCTACTTTTGATGGACTGACCCAGGAAGGCTTCTTCGAGGACATGATGTTTAAATTAACAGCTGAGGAATGAAGAGGGTGTGAGGGAAGGAGAGGCAGGCTGGCTGGTGCAAAGTCTGTGGGATCCTAGAGGGCTCCAGCCTGAGAAAGGAGCCATGGTGGCTGAGGATGGGTGAGCAGGACGTGGAGTCTGAAGAGACAGGAAGCAGCTGGGCCTCCGTTCATCAGAAGCTGTCCCTGCCAGTGGCTCCAATTCACAGGGATGTACTGATAATGTTACCATCTAGGGATACCAGAGATGAGCATCACCCTGCTCGGAGGCCTTCCAACTCCCGTGTGGACCCCACCCTCCAGCGCCTACTCCCCCCACTGCCACCTATTCCTCTCCACATGTCTGATCCTCTATTCTACCAGCGTGGATGTCCCACAGTAGGAAAGAGAAAAGAAACATCATTGCCTCTTGAATTTTTGTTAGGGGTCAGGCATTGTTCTGTGCCTTTTTAAAAATTATTGATTTGGCCGTGCCAGCTCTTAGCTGTGGCACACAGCATCTTCAATCTTCACCGTGGTATGTGAAATATTTTAGTGGTGCCATGTGAATCCTTCTTAGTTGAGGCGTGTGGGATCCAGTTCCCTGACCAGGGATCAAACCTGGGTCCCCTGCATTGGGAGCTCAGAGTTTTAGCCACAGAACCACCAGGAAAGTCCATGTCCTGTGCATTTTATTACCTGTGTGGGGATGTTATTAATGTTACTGTTACTAGTATTATAATAATGCTTATGAATATCCCCATTATAAAGATGGGTAAGACTGAGGCTCAGAGAGCAGAATTAACCTCCAGAACAAAACGCCACAATATGGTTGCATGAAAATTCAAACACAGATCATCTGACCCCAAACTTTGGTCCTTACCATTAGATAACAATTCCCATAAGACAGATTTGTCTGAGGCAAATGTTACTCAACAGCAAATTTTACAGAGCAATGACCATGTGCCAGGCTAGGTGTTGGCTTAATAACACATTCTAGGTGTTGGCCTAATAAAATGAAGAAAAGAGATCTCTGATTTTAAGGAAAAAAAAAAAAGACAGAAACCCAGTCATATTAATATAATATGATACAAATACATGGCGGGTGTATATACGATGGAGATTCAGATTGGGAGAGAGTGACAAATTCAGTCCGAGGCCACCCAGGAGAGGCAATAGTTGAGCGCCAGCTTAGCCGAGAGGTGATAACCTTACAGGCGAGAGAATGGAAGAAAGGATATTCTTAAAACATAAAAACACATTTGCTGTGAGTGACCCTGGCATGTCCCCAGTTAAATAAGTTGGACAGCAGGATGAAAGGCCAGAGAAGAGTAGCCAGATGATAAAGGGTCTCAGAAACCCGTTAAGGACTGGGGACTACCTCCTGAATTTGATGAGAGCAGACTTCATCACTGGTGGTCCAGTGGTTAGGAATCCGCCTGCCAACGCAGGGGACGTGAGTTCAATCCCTGGTTCGGGAAGATTCCATATCCCTCAGGGCAACTGAGCCTGCATGCCACAATTACTGAGATGAGACAGCTCATCCTGGAGTGTATGCTCCACAAGGAGAGACGCCGCCGCAATGAGAAGCCCGCACACCGCAGCTAGAAAGTAGCCCCTACTTGCCGCAACAAAGACACAGCATAGCCAAAAATAAATAAACTTTAAAAAAAAAAAAAAAGATGCTGAGAGTCACTTGTGGGTGTCAGGCAGGGAGGCTGGGGCTCAATTCACACTAGCAAAGGGCTCGCCCATGAGTGCCAACCACGTGTGGTTTGGACCAACCGCAGCAGTGTCTCTTGGAATCTGTTACGATGCAAGTCCTCTGGCTCCACCCAGCCCTACTGAATGTGAAACTCCTGAGGTTTTAACAAGAGCCCCAGGGGAAGCTGATGTGATGCTAGATGCTGCTCACCTATGGGAACCACAGACCTACTCCTCTCTCCGCCAGCTTCTCCCTCCCCCTCCACGTCTCACAGGATGGGCTTCATTCCTGCTGCCTCTCCAGGTCCTTACAGAAGACAGGAAAGCATGAAGCTCATCTTGTCCCTGCCTTGGAGTCAACCCACAGGCCCCGGGCGGCCATCCAGCCCAGGGACCACCTAACTTTCCGGGGAGAGACCCTCGCTCTTGACCCCTCTCTTTGGTTTTGCCGTGAAGACTTACAAACCTCTCTCCCTCCTCCCTGGTTTTCCTCGCTGTTCGGGGAGCTGGAGGGCGGATGACGGATGCTACTCGGGAACTCTGGCTGGTGCTGGAAATGATCATTTGCTAAGTGCCTTGCTAATGCATTCAGAGGTGGTGAGTTAATAGGAAAACTGGTCTGATTCGGCGGGCTGTGCCCACGGTGACCTAGAGCTGGGTGTTAAGTGGTGACGGGCAACTCCCCTCTAATCACCTCTTGTTAGCTGCAACTATAGGCAAATTGCTAGCGAGGATTAAGTTGGGAGACTATGCCAGGATCACTGTCAAGCAGAAAAAAAAGACTCAATTTGTCGAGCAATCATGACTCTGTAATCACTTCCTGAAGAGCTCTTTCCGGAGGTGTTTGCCTTTGGAAGGTGAGGACCCTCCCTAGGGGAAGGTGGGCTGAGAATTGCTCGCTGGCTTTTTCTGGAGCATTCTGAAAATAATTCCTCCCCCCAACCACCCACCCAAGGAGATAAGCCTCACCTTGAATAGCGCTCTGCCCCCAGGGTTCCCTGGGCTTCAAGAATGAACACCAATGTGCATAAATGACTGATGGGAGTTCTTCCATCGTGAAAGGGAAAGTCACTCAGTCCTGTCCTACTCTCCGAGACCCCCACGAACTATACAGTCCAGGGAATTCTCCAGGCCAAAACACTGGAGTGGTAGCCATTCCCTTCTCCTGGGGATCTTCCCAACCCAGGGGTGTTGAAACCCAGGTCTCCCGCATTGAAGGTGGATTCTTTACCAGTTGAGCCACCAGGGAAGCCCCTCAAACACTGCACCTTTCTGTAAACAGAAAGTCTGGGAGGAAGCTTTGGGAGGGATGGGGGGAAGCAGATACATAGTTTAACTCTGCATCACATCCCTGTAACACAGAAGCAAATTAACAAGGTCATACAGTCATCCTTCTACATCTGCTTGGGATGGTTCCAGCAACTCGGTGGGACCCCAAATTCATGGATGCTCAAATCCTTTCTATAAAATGGTGTAGTATTTGCATACAACCTAAACACATTTCCTTTTATCCTTTAACTCATCTCTGGATTACTTAAAATACCTAAAACAATGTAAACGCTATGTAAATAGTTGCCAGAGTGTGTGGCAAAAGCAACTTTTGCTTTTTGGAACATTCTGGAATTTTTTTTCCTAAATATTTTGGACCCACAATTGGTTGAATCCACAGGTGCAAAATCAGGGTTAGGAAGGGTGGCCTGCACTTTAAGAAGGATTATACAACACTGGAGAGAAAAAAAAATAAGTGTTGGAAGAGCGTCCCTAGTTCAAGGGAGATTTTTAAAAAGGCAGTGCTAGACAGGACTAGACTTCTTTTCTAAATGTTTGGAGTCTTTACCAGGTTGGAAAACAGCTCTTTTCAACCTTATTCTTGGGGCTTAACACCTTCATTATTTTCATACATCTATCTGGAGAAGTTTGGTAACAGAATAAACTACAGGGATCCGTGTGATCTGAGATGAAATATTCTGAAGCTTGGAGAAAAAAAGAGATTGCCAGAAATGAGAGGATATGTGAAACTAAAATGTGATTCATTCAGATAGAAATGTTAAAGTCCTTCAAAGAATGGGTCCAATCCTTCGCAATTTCCCAAGTAGAAACATGTTTTGAAGAAGCTTCCTGAAACTGGATTCACGGGCAGGCTGCTGTCAAGAAAGGCAGGGGGAATAAGAAATGGGGGGGTGGGGAGGTGAGGGGCAGGGTGAAAAGCCAAGCCATCTATTACTCATCATATATATTACTCTTTCCCTCCGAGATTTCTGAAAAGTCATAGTGAAAGAGAAACCAAACCCCGCTCATCAAACATGTGTTGTGTGAATCCGCGTGTTCCAAACGAAGCGTGAAGCTCTATTGGGGTGGCGGTTTGTGTTTCAAACCATAATTTTCAAATTTTTCTCTTAGTCGTCCAGATGAGATGATATCTCACCCAGACAAGCCTTTCCCAGACCAAATAAATAAATAAATAAATAAATCAGCATTTACCATAAACAAATTTTTTAAAAGTTCCCTTGTATATTTCAAAATAATCAGAATGGGAGAGTTATAGCTCTGTCAAATATCATGTACCCAAACTTATAAAGATCCCATCTGCTTTGAAGCATAATTTATCTGAGTTCATCTCCAAATTTCATCTCTCAGTGGATGTGGTCAAAATAATACCTGTCATTCCCTGAGAAATGAAACAGAAGACAAATTCATCGGGGATTCAACATGATCACCTGGGTGGTGGCTCCAGCTGACACTATTTTTGGTTTATCCGTTTGCCTGCTTGTTTGTTTCTGATTGGCTACAAATGGTCAGACTTAAGATAGCACCCCTCCCCTACGGAGTTCTGAGCTCTTTCTGATCCTGTGTGCCCTGCCACAGACTAGATATACACTCATGTGGTCAACCGAAGCTTGTGGGTGGGGAGATAGGTTGAACATACGGGTCTTAACAGCAATCTTACATTGGATCAAACAGAAGTGAGTGTACGTTCAGCACCACTTCAAAACACTGTGACAAACGCCGCTCCTGAAACTGAAGTCATTAAAACACTGCATCCTTCTTTTAAACCGAAATTCACTACTTAAAAAGCTCCAGATGCTTAAAAAAAAAAAAAAAAAACGCTCAGAATAAACCAAAGGAATAATCAGCTTGGAGGATTTTTCCTGCCTCGTGCTTAAGTTATATAAATAAAGAGAACAATTAATGTCAACTGCCTTTTATTCTCCATTCTATTAGCTTTGGGGAGCTTCGAGCTAATCTCTCCACAAAGAGGGGACATCCTGGGATTAAAACACAAGGTTTTCTGTAGAAAAATGGGCCCGCCAGTCAAGACAGCTCAGGGAAATAAGACATAGCGCTTCCTCCACTCTTCTGCGACCGAATCAAACAGATTTCCAGGAGGGAAGAAATTCAGAGAGGAGGAAAGAGATCCCCCAAGCAGGTGAGGAGAGATTTGGGCAGAACCCCAGGATGTGGAATTCAGAAGGCCGCCCCTTTCTGCTCCTTTTATACCAATCAGACACATGAGCAGGTCAGCGAATCAAAACCCAGAAGTCCCCCCAAATCACAGGCACAGGATCAACCCCACCCCCACCCCCTCAACTCACAGCTGCAAACTCTCCTGGGTTCACAATCATCAGGGAACACTCCTTCCCGAGAGTGTGAAGGTGTAGGCAGCAACCAGGGGTATAGGCCGTGAGGGGAGTTTGGATGCAAGTCTCCCCAGAGCACAACCCATCCCCCCAGCAATCTCCCAACTCCCCCCCTTGACTCTATTACAGAGCTATGCCATCAGATAAAAGCTGCCTCCTCCATACCTTTTAGCACGAGAGCCTGCATCACCTGTCATTATTCCCCCCTTTCCTTTCTGTTTTGCAACATGCACACTCTTTGCCTCTAGAAGTGGTGAGCAAGACCATTAGTTAACTAAGAGGAAGCATAGCTCTCCAGGCAGCCGAAGCTGGGGCGGGCTGGGACGCAGTCTCTCAGTAACCTGGTCTTGCTTTTTTGGGAGGGTCACTCCTCACCGAAGGCCAAGCTTGTGCTGATAATTCAGCAGCGTTCAAACTCCCCAGGATCTGTTTCCTCTCTCCCTCTGTCTCTCTCTCCTGCTTTCGCAGACAGAATCCCCGGTGGGAGGCGATACACTCACCCCAGCTGTGAAGCCAGCCGCACAGGTGGGGTGGCCAGGCGTCAGTGGGCAATGCTAGCAGTGAGCTCCATGGGAGGAAAGGTGAGCCAGAGGGCAGAAAAGGAGGGATGGAAGCTTGGCAAAAAGCACAGTGGAAAAGGCAAGAGGAAAAGCATCAGGAATGTGTGCAAAGGGGGAAAAAAAATAAGGCAAAGGGGACGAGAAATTAATAATCCAACAAGCAGGTTTCCTGCGTGTTATTAATCACACCGGTTCGCCCAAGCTGCAGAGAAACCTAGCGCTGCACATGAGAGGGGAGGGTTTTCACATCATTGGCCGCCTCGGCTCACTCCTATACATCTCAGCCAATCCTCCCGACGCCTTAAGGTACAGATCTATCCGGGACTGCAGTTCCAAACCCCTGGAAGATGAGAAATCGGGCTCCGTGGGTGAGGCGCTGCTCCGGCCAGTTAATGCACTATAAACTTTATTTGAGCTGACTTCTCATCCGATCCCCCAGTGACGGGGTCAGGGAGCACGAGCAATTCCACCCCAAATCATACCATAATCGAATTGCTGCCTATTTCCCGAACCTATAATGAAAAAGGCAACCGAAATAATGCAGGTAATGTCGGCGGCCTCCCCTGCCTGTCGGACGTTATTACCTCCGATTGCTTGCCACCATTTCCCCGGGACTCTAACAATGAATATATTTCACAGCTCACTTGCTCTCCTGTGTGGGTGGCATGGTATAGACACCTACATGATCTGAAAAGGAATCTAAGACAATACCGCTGTTTCTGAGCACCGTGCCTAACAGCCTGTTGGTGGGAGAGGCATTTTTATCAAAGCACTTCACACACACACACACATACACATACACACAAACACCCCGACCTGATGGGGTCCGGAGTCCCAGACTCTGCCCAAACCGACTCAATCTCTGTCTCTTTAAGCCCCCAGCTTCATCACCTACAGCATAATAACCCAGAGTGTGACTCCTTTATCACTCAGATGCTCTGAAGGTTTTTATTCTATTTTCTCCCTCTGAATAAAATGGGACAGATACAGCTTTAGGGACTGAACGGGAAACAAAATAATGTGTGCATGCACCCTACCTGAAAAACGCCTCTTAAGCACTGACATCTCCTTAAAAAAAGAACACTTAAAAAAAAAAATCAACACTATTTGCATGCCCTTAAAAAGCAGAATTCAGCACCCCATCATCTTTTTGCTTCTCAGAGAAGTGCTGACCGCAGCAGGATGCAACAGTACAGATTCAGAGACTCAGAAAGAACTATCCAGATAGCCTACTCAGCTGTGATTTGTAGGGCTGCCCTTTGGCGAATGAAGGCCACCTCCAGATCGCTGGAAATGTGAAGTGGGATGCCAAGTGTGCCTGAGTTCTGGAGATGCTCTCTGTCTAACTGAGTGCCTCAGTAGGCTCCCAGCCCTAGCATTTATTCTTCCAACTTATGGGTTTGGTTCAACCAGAGCAGTGGTTTTGAAACAGAAAAGCCATTTGTACCTTGGAGATATTCTGTGTGTCAAGCCATCATCAAACACTGTGGCAGGCACCTTGGAAATAGGTGTATTTACGGGATGCGGTGGCTCAGCTGGTAAGGAACGCATCTGCCAACACAGGAGATGCAACAGACGTGGGTTCAATCCCTCGGTCAGGAAGATCCCCTGGAGAAGGAAATGGCAACCCACTCCAGTATTCTTGCCTGGAAAATTCCATGGACAGGGAAGCCTCGGCAGGCTTACAGTCCATGGGGTGGCAGAGTCGGACACAACAGAGCTCACACGCACACTCTGGACACTCGGATGCGTGAAAGCGTGCCTTCAGGTAGCAAATAAATACACTACAAATAAATCTGGTTTAAGCGTCCTACAGGGACTGCAATAGATCAAGTCAGAAACAGGGTCTGTGAACAACATTTTCTTAAGCTTGAATTACAATACAGACTCTCTCCTTTATATTTCTTCACTTTGTTTTCCTCCTGCTTTTTCCATTTTTTTTTTTTAAAGGGAACTGCCCTCTACACAATTTCCACTACACACACATTTATTTCCTCATCTATAAGATCACCTTCCTTACTTTGGCCCTACCTATAACAAGGAAAACCAGACCAAAGAAACTAAGTCCTGCTAGATGAGATAAGAATCAGGTGAGAAGAGTCTATAAGAGTTCATCAGGTGAAGGCCTCCAATTTCCCCCTACAGGTCAGTCCAGACTGATGAAAGGGCAGCACAACATTTTTTAAAAAGATACATGGGTTCAAGAGCACACGCCTACACACGGACAAAGAATAATTCTTAAAAATACTCAGCACTATGGGCTATAGAGAACACATCTTATAAGAAGTGGGGGGGGGGGGGATCAATATAAAGGAAAAAAATGCTCCAGATGTAATTGAAGTCATACATTTGTACATGACTTCTGCTATACGCCCAATTACTGCTATTTATCAAAAAGCAGACAACATTGAACCTGGCAGCATGAAAAACAAATTTTACTAAGTCAGAGGGGGAAAAAAATCATCTGAAAGAGAAAGGGTGGGGGGAGATACAAATAATAAATAATTCAATATTCTCAAGGAAAGCTCTTGGAGAAGAGGCTTGGTTGATTCGAACATCAGACATGGGTCTGACAAGAGATGTATCGATTGAGACAATTCTATCATTATTATTCCAGCCGGAGTGCTTCACAAAAGCTGCTCTTTTTGCTCCTGTTTTTACTGCTGTAGCTACCAGCCTCCTTCTTCTACCTCGATCTCTTTGAACCGGTATTCATTACAGCTTAAATCTTAAGCCTAAGCATAAGATCATAAACAGATTCTGCGTCTCATGTTTGGCGCCGGCAAAGGGCTCAGCTTTCCTAAAATCTAATAGGACGGCAGGCTATTCACAATCTGCAGAGGATTTCCACACTCGATGAAATAAGTCGGCCGCCCCATCTGTATAATTACCAAGGCAGAATATTTAGATTCGAGCAGGAGCATATATCCGAAGCAAATATGACCCACATCTAACAAAGAGTTGCCAAACGCTGAACAGAAGAGCTGACAACAAATGTATCCTCGTTTGTTACTTTCAAGGCTATGAAAAGCAACACTGACAACACAGATCCTTAATGATTTCCTTCTCTTCTGCCCCAACTGAGTTCCAAAAATGTACTTGTTCTTCCAACCAACACATTTTTTTTGTTGTTAAAAAAGAGCCTTTGGGGTCAATGCAGATCACGAACATACAGCGGTATAATTAGTGACGGAGGAATGCACGTCCGTTAGGCATCTGTGAAACGTGGAACTATGTCTTCAGCGTTCGATGTGTTAATTACAACCAGATAGGAGGTGCCACAGAAAATTAACAGTCTGGCACAGGCATGAGAAGTCAACAGACAAAACAGGAGCTGCTGGAGGGTCGGGAGAGCAAGTCAATTTTGAAGAAAGATAAAAGGGCTGCCACGTCTGCGACGGCTGCAGGGAGGGGAAAGGGCAGTGGACCTTGTTATCATCAGTTAATTAAGCAGGAGGTCCGGGCTTGCATACACCACCACATTTGCCATGGTAATCAGATGTATTATTCAAATGTGCGGGAAAACAAAACGCCATGGCAGGCCTGACAAGGAGCAGCGGCCGACGTCGGCTCACCCCAAGGTGCCAGATGCACAGAGGCAGAGAGGAGCCAGCGGGCATCTGTTCCTGGACGTCTGACCCATGGGGTGGCCTCCTGAAACTCAGGTGGGAGAATGGAGCTGGGCGGGGGTGAGGAGACACTCTTAAAACTAAACACGTGCCCCCCCCCCCCCCCCCCCCGCCCCAAGGTCTGTGTTTGCTGGCCAGCCAAAATGAGAGCCATTGCAGGAAAGACGGGAGGGGAGTCAGCTGGTGGAAGACAGGATGGCAACCAATTAGACTGAGCCTACAATGCAAATGTGGGCTTCCCAGGTGGTAAAGAATGTGCCTGCCAATGCAGGAGGCGTGGGTTTGATCCCTGAGTTGGGAAGATCCCCTGGAGAAGGAAATGGCAATGCACTCCACTATTCTTGCCTGGGAAATCCCATGGATAGAGGAACCTACTGGGCTACAGTCCATGGGGTCGCAAAAGAGTCAGACGTGACTTAGCAACTAAAGGACAACAATGTAAATGACACTTAGTGTGAGAAGGGGTCTCTGGATGACTCGTGCCTTAGTTTACAGCGGAGAGAGACAGAATGTAAGTGTGACCTCAGATTCAACATGGTTAGTCCCTTTCCTGGGCTTGCAAAATGAAGGGGTAACCCCCCAGTCAATCTCAGATTCAATCTACTGTAGTTAACACTCTGTGGCCAAGGATAGCTCAGTTTAGCTCATCTGGTCTTTCATCCCCAATGCATACTGACCACTGACAGACAATGACCTTAACAGTATCGCTACAACACCAGGAAAGTGAGACATTCCTTGTACTGGGCAGTGACCTGTGATGCCCCATCTCCATCTGTGAGGACTGACTCACACCCAGAGGTCATTTAAGTGGGTGGAAAGGTTTCTGGACACTCTGCAACACAGGTGAGAGGCAAGGCTACTTGCTATGCACAGTTTTAGGGAATGCCATATCTGGTCAAAACTGGGGGTGAAGCCCCCACCCCCACCAGCCATGGAAAATAAAAAGTCCAGTCTGATAGACTCCGAAAGACCCGCTTTACTCCTGGCAAACCTCTTTCTCCACTGTAACTTTTTAAACAGGATGGGGCCTGGAGGTTTTTCGGGACTGGACATCATATATAACCCCATATCCCCAGGCTCAGTATGGCTACTGGACCTGGGTTGGCCTGGGAGAGCGGTGAGAGAGGGCATGGGAACTGATAAGAAATACTGATACAAGTGACTCGGCCTCCAGTGGCTGAGTTGGAGCTGGAACTCTTGCAGTTCCAGCTGATCAGGAGACTGCCAGGAGACAATGATCAGGAGTCTGTCCCCGGCAGACGTGCTGGGTGGGGGTGGGGGTAGATTGTGTATGGGTTACACATTGGTGTCAAAAGTGTATCTCATCGCAGTAAATCTGCAGCAAAAGGAAGTGGGAGATGCCAGAGGAACAGAAGGGGAGCAGGAAGCCAAATGGACATCAAGTTCTGTCGCTGGACCAACTCAGTACCCACTACACATGCGCAGACGCAGAGGAGCAGAAAGGCACGTTCTTCACATACTTGTTACAGAGCGTTCTTGAGATGACAAAATCATAGAGATGGAGAACAGATGAGCGATTGCCTGGCTTTGGGGGTGCTGGGGCAAGGCTTCCTGTGATGGAGCTGCTCTGTGTATTGACTGTGGAGGCTGTCGTGGGAAACCATGCGCGTGATACAGTGACAAAAGTAAGCGCACGAATGTCAGCGATCGCCTGGAGAATCGGTGCTCTCTGAGTCAGGTGGGTGTGTTGGGTCAGGGTCAGTTTCCCAGCTCTGATATTGTTTGACGATTATGCAAGATGCTACCCCTGAAGGCACGGGGTGAAGGGAATAGGGGATCATCCCTTTCTGTTATTTCTTAGGACTGCGTGTGAATCAACATTTCCAAATTAAAAAAAAAAGAAGCCTTCAGCAAAATTCAAGTTTAGGACTCATGTATGCGATTCTCAGGGTCCCTACCTACCAGCCATGAGGTCTTGCACAAATTACTTCTATAAGCCTCAATTTTCTGCTATCAAATATGGATAAGTATAATGTACCCTTCAAAGAATCATTGTGGAGGTTTAATGTGGTAATATGTTTTCTATAGTTAGAGAGTCCCTTGGTACTTAGTAAAGGTTTGGTAGGTGTTAGTTATTACTTAAAAAAAAAAAAAAACTGCTTTCTTTTAAACTTTTTATTTTTCATTGGGGCACAGCCAATTAATAATGTTGTCATAGTTTCAGGTGGACAGCAGAGGGACTCAGCCACACACACACATGTATCCACTTTCCCCCAAACTCCCCTCCCATCTTGGCCGCCACATAACATTGAGCAGAGTTCCCTGTGCTACACAGTAGGTCCATTTTAAATACATCAGTGTGTACATGTCCATCCCCAACTCCCAAACTATCCCTTCCCCCATCCATAAGTCTGAGAGCCTGTTTCTGTTTTGTAAGTTCATGGGTATCATTTCTTTTTCGATTCCACATATGAAGGATATCACACAATAGTTGTCCTTTCTCCTCTGTCTGACTTACTTCCATCAGTATGACAATTTCTAGTAACTGCAAATGGCATTACTTCATTCTTTTTCTTTTTTAACTTTTAAGGTCAGCGTGACCATTAGTATTTACAAGTAGTATCCATATCTATATGGATAAATAAGGATGCATCTAAGCTCTGAGTTGCCTTTACTCAGAGATTAAAAGTGCACCTCTTGCCACTAGATTCTCTGATTTTCAATGATTGGGACTGGCGGGTGCTTTCCATAATTCATCACTGACAAAAAAGGATAAGAAGCCTGTTCCGTGGAAGGGCTCTTGCACTCCCCCCTCCCCAGCATCATCCACTTATAACTTTTCCATCTGATGCAGAGGACACCCCTCCCTCCCCAGTGCGGACCCAGGGTCTCCTGCATCCTATATAGCAGCCGTAAGAGGTCAGGGTCCACTCCTGGGCACTCAATCACATCTGCTAAGAGCTACTGAAAGGAGCATCGGGGAATAGAAGTCTCTATTCTGATCAAATTAGTTGGACATGGATCAATAGCAAGCCTTGGTGTGTCCGTAAGCTCGGAGCCGGCTGATTCCCGGAATAAAGCGAGAAAGAGAGAGTGAGGGGGAGAAATAATATCTGTTTCCTTGGCACAGAGATTTCCTTATATTGAGCCTGTCACTTCCCATTTCTGTTAACAAACTGCTGAATGGAGCTCATCGTTGGGCAAATATTACAGCTCCCCGGAATACAAAATGGGGGCAATTGTCTCTGACTGGGGGTTTAATAACAAAGAAAAGGCCAGGCAAGAAAGAAGAGATCTGGGGGCCGGGGGACTCTGTCTGCAAGAGGGGGAGACCAGCTGCACAGAGACAAGATTCAGGAAAGAAGAGAGAAGCAGGCTTCAGCTTCACTCATGTTCTCTGTTTTGTTTTCCTCTCTCTTAAACTGCCACTAGCCCAAGATCCATAGCAAGCCTTACTGGGTTCAAAGTTATCATAGCAAATGCATAAAAAGGATGGTTCTATTTTTCCCAGGAGAGACTGCTAAATTTGGAATTGAATAATTTTGGAAAGAAGGGCCTGGAAAAAAAAAAAAAAATGAATGCACTCTGCTTATCTTCTACTTTCCTCTACTGGAAAAGAAGTGTAGTCATTGCTGGGTGGAGAGGAAATTGTGGCCGTCTTGTTGGTATGCAACAGATCTCCTTGGTAGGGGTTGTCAACTACAAATCGCCACTTGCCGTGCCCACTTGCCGTCTACCTCTATATGTATATATGTGTTAGCCCCTCAGTAGTGTCTGATTCTTTGTGACTTCATGGGCTGTAGCCCGCTAGGCTCCTCTGTCCAAGGGATTCTCCAGGCAAGAGTACTGGAGTGGTAGCCATTCCCTTCTTCAGGGGATCTTCCCGACCCAGGGATCGAACCTGGTCTTCCGTATTGCAGGCGCATCCTTTACTGTCTGAGCCACCACGGAAGCCTATCTACCTCTACAAGAATTAAATCATGTGCTGCTTCAGCTGCTGATTTTCAACACCCCCCGAAAGGAGTTCAGGAAGGAGAGTAGAAATGAGGTACTCTGTGCTCCGGGAGGGGAAAAACTGGTAGGACAGGTCTTCAGATAGTTAGATATTTTCAGAAGCCAATTTTGAGAGACCAATTCATGTATCTCCCCATATCTAGAAAAGCACTAAAATCCTTCATGGGGACGAATGTTTCTCATGATTAGAAGAAACCTTCTGGGAAAATATGTGCTTGATTGCATGCATTCCCCTTCATCAAAATCAAATATTTACAGAATTGCCCCCTGCATCTTTGCAGCAGTTTCTCAGAGCTATCTCCCAGGCTGCAGTCCTCATTTTGCCCCAAGTAAAAAACTTTAACCTGCAACTCTCAGGTTGTGTATTTTTTTAGTTGACAGGGTGGTGTGTTGGCTTTCCAGGTGGCACTAGCGGTAAAGAACCCATCTGTCAATGGAGTAGACATAAGAGGCTCAGGTTCGATCCCTGGGTCAGGAAGATACCCTGGAGGAGGGCATGGCGACCCACTCCAGTATCTTGCCTGGAGAATCCTATGGACAGAGGAGCCTGGCGGGCTACAGTCCACAGGGTCGCACAGAGTCAGACATGACTGAAGCATCTTAGATGCAGCATGCATGCATGGGTGGTGTATTAGAGAGAGAAAATAGAGAATACCTGTATTCTTAACAATATAAGGGAAGGAAGAACTAGGAACAGTTAGGTTTCATACATCACCCAAAGCCTGGAGCCAGAAAAGAGCAGAGCTGGGTGTCAAACCCTGCATGGGCTCCAAATTCTGCACTGATTCCACAGTGCCACTCTGCCCACTCAAGGGGACTGGGCTGTCTCTTGTTTCGGAGAGATTTATCACCCTGGTGATTATGAACCTCAAGTGTATTGGCTGATGGCTACCCACTGGATCTGCATTCTGAACCAGAGCTCCGTTGGTCATACAGCCAGAAACTGTTTATTAGTCTTGGGCTGTCATGCTAGCCAGGGGTGCCCGCCAGTAGCTGCACATCAGATTCACCTGAGACTTTAAAATCCCAAATACCCAGCCCCCCACTCCCAGAAGACTTCCATGGGCAGCCAGGATTGTAAGTGACTGGGCATGGTGATGCAATACATTTGAAAAATGGAGACAAGTGGTGCTTTGAGGGGATTATGACAATATGGTTGGTAGCACTATGAATCCTGAAAATCACTAAAGTTCAGAATTTTATATGTTAGTGGCTGCAGGGTGTAGCAGAAAAAGCCAAGAGCCTTTTACTAGTGATGTGACCGAGTAACGCCTTCAAAACTTTTTCATCTATAATATGGAGATGCTAGTCTGGAAACAGTGACAGACTTTATTTTCTTAGATTCCAAAATCACTTGCAGACGGTGACTGCAGTCATGAAGTTAAAAGACTCTTGCTCCTTGGAAGAAAAACTATGACAAACCTAGACTGCGTATTAAAAAGCAGAGACATCACTTTACTGACAAAGGTCTGTATAGTCAAAGCTACTGGTTTTCCCAATAGTCATGTATGAATGTGAGAGTTGGACCATAAAGAAGGCTGAACACTGAAGAATTGATGCTTTCTGTAGATCATCTATAGTGAAACAGATCACCAGCCCAGGTGGGATGCATGAGACAAGTGCTCGGGCCTGGTGAACTGGGAAGACCCAGAGGAATCGGGTGGAGAGGGAGGTGGGAGGGGGGATCGGGATGGGGAATACATGTAACTCCATGGCTGGTTCATGTCAGTGTATGTCAAGACCCACTGCAGTGTTGTGAAGTAATTAGCCTCCGACTAGTGAAAGTAAATGAAAAAAATAATAATAAATAAATTAAAAAAAAAAAGAATTGATGCTTTCAAACTGTGGAGAGTCCCTTGGACTGCAAGGAGATCAAGCCAGTCAATCCTAAAGGAAATCAACCCTGACTTTTCACTGGAATGACTGATGCTGAAGCTCCAATACCTTGGCCACCTGATATGAAGAGTCGACTCTGTGGAAAAGACCCCGATGCTGGGAAAGCTTGAGGGCAGGAGGAGAAGGGGATGACAGAGGATGAGATGGTGGGACAGCATCAGCGACTCAATGGACATGAATTTGAGCAAATTGTGGGAGACAGGAAAGGATAGGGAAGCCTGGCGTGCTGCAGTCCATGGGGTTGCAAAAAGTTGGACATGACTTAGTGACTGAACAACAACAAAGGCTTCTCCTGGCAGAGCTGTTATGGAAATTAGAAAAAAAATGGAGAAACATTGAGCGTTGTGCCCAGAATACAGCGGGCATTCAACAAGGTCTACCATAGTGGCTGGGAAGTCCATGATTTCTATTTAAAAAAAAAAAAAAAGACTACAAACTAAACATGACTACATTTATGTTAAATTGCGTGATTTCCATTGGGGAAGACCACATTTGAATTGGAGATCATTTTACAGTTTCTCTATGTAGTCTTTCCAATAATGTCATCTGCTCAGAAAGACCTCCTCTGACTGTGCTATATATTTATCTTCTCACAAGACTGTACTTCTACTTTGCATCACTTCCTAGGACCCAGGTATTCATTATGCACTCACTCTCCCATCTGTTTAGTCCATGGATCTATCCTTAGCACCAAGAAGCCTACTGGCACATGGAAATCTACCACAAACACTTGTTGAATAACCAAGTAAGTGAATGTGAATGGATGAATTCCTGTAGATCACTTGAATTGGGGTTATTCAAATATCTTTTTCTTTCTTAAAATTAAAAAAAAATTCAGCTGCAAGATCTCTGGCACATGGCATCTTAGGTCCCTGACTAGCAACTGAACCTGCACCCCCGCTGCAGTGGAAGCATGGGGTCTTAACCACTGACTGTCAGGGAAGCCCCGTGGACTTTGCTTTTCAATCCATTCCAGCCATGAGTCAGAAGCTTCAGGGGCCAAGGCCTGGGACTCTGCATTTTGACATGCCGTGCATGTGATTCCAATGGACACCAAACCTTGAGAATCACTTTTCTGGGGCTAGAGAAGGACTTGTCACTGAGTTGTGGCAATGCGTCGGGGTTCTCTGGATGCTCATGTGTGTGCAACCAATGAATTCTTACAGAAGCTGAAGAGGTGAATACTACCCCCATTTTACAGTAGGGAAACCAAGCTCTTGGATTTTATGAAATACACCTGAGGTCACTCAGCTAGTAAGTCATGGCACTGAGCGTGGGACCCAGATCTATAGTTACAAAGAGAAATACTCCTTCTGATAAGTGGTGCTATTCTTAAACCAAATACTCCCAATCTCCTACTGGAATCCCAGCCATTTCTGAATCCCACAGTCACTGGGGAAGCCTTCATTGATACTTATTTTAGGTACTAGGTCACCAGGGCATGAGGAACAGCAAGAGCAAACATATGGTAGCAAGACAGAAGTGAGACTCTATGCATAACTGCAAGACAACTTCACAACCAGAAGGAAGGGCCCTCAGTGGTGTTCGAAGCATGACATCACCTGGGATCTTTCGAGAAATGCAGATTCTCCCCCACCTCATCCCAGAGTCAGGATGGGGGTCGATGGAACCCTAGGCCACCTGGGTCTCAACAAGTTTCCCTGGGAAGAGGAAGACCCACTTCCTTAGAGAGTGGGAGGGAAAAGAAGGCATTTCAAGGAGGCTGGGATTGTCAGGGGAGAGAAATGGTTTGAGGGTGAAGATTCCTGTTGAGGCAATAAGGAGTCACTTATTTAGTCATGTATTGAGACAATAAGGAGTCACTAGGCAGAGCCCTAATGTGAAAGTGGTCCAGCTCTGCTTCCTGGAAAAACTGATGCTAAGAAGCTCCTCAGGATCAGGGAAGCTTGTGACCCAAGTCTGTCTTCCCTGTTGTTGCTCAGTCGCCCAGCGTCCGACTCTTCACGACCCCATGGACTGCAGCACAGCAGGCCTCCCTGTCCTTCACCATCTCTTGGAGTTTGATCAAACGTAGGTCCATTGAGTCACCTTCCCTATAGTTTTATATTTTTATTTTTTCGGATAAAAGGATCCCATGATGAAATCCATCTGGGAAACCTGGTTCAAAGCAAATGGCACAATTACTTTAATGTTTATGGTGGGACCTTTCAAAGCCATTAACTGACTGATAGATACCATGAAACTAGTAAATAGAAAATTTTATAGTACTCAGTAAAAACTTATCAGAGAAACTCTTATTAACAGGAAACACTGGGACCTTTTGGTTATTCCATACTTTCTATGCTTATGTGTCTTTTTTTAAAAAATAAACTTCACTGTAAAATAGCTTTGGATTTACAGAAATGTTGTAAAAATAGTACAGAGGATTTGCACATGCTCAACACCCAACCCCTCCTATTATTAATATATCTTAATAGTATGGTACATCTTGCATAACCAGTGTTACTGCATGTGGAGGTTTGGATAACTTGATGAGGATAAAAATCTGACTCTTATGCATACCCATCAATACAACCTTGTGTGTGGGTGATTCTTAAAATTCCAATTTGATGGCAACTAGCCCATTCTTAGGTGGTGAACAGTTCCCTGGAGCCAATTAGAACTCTCATGATCAGGGAAATTTACATACAAATAAATATTATTTTCCGAAATCTGAGGAAAATGCAGGAGCTTCTGTGTAAAGTATCAACATCTCTGTAAAACAGTTATCCAGCCAAGGTTTAGACTGAGGGTTAATAACATAGATCGTAGTATTAACCTGTGTATGTTTGTGTGTACTCAGTTGTGTCCAATTCTTTGTGATCCCATGGACTGTAGCCCACCAGTCTCCTCTGTCCATGGGATTTTCCAGGCAAGAATACTGGAGTGGGTTGCCATTCCCTCCTCCAGGGCATCTTCCCGACCCAGGGATCGAACATTGGGAATATAATATTTCAGTAGGTCAACAACTGTCAGATGCCAGCAATTTCATAGATTTTGATCTGTCCCGCTCGCCATCATCACCATCTTCATAATGATCACCAGAGAGGCCAAAATACAATGGAGCTTTCACTAAATGAAGTGACCCCAGAACTGGAGCCAGCCAGCTGTGCCCTGGTGATCCTCCAGGCCTCCCCCCCACAATTTGAGAGCTGTCAGTATCCCCCCCTCATTTCTCACCAGGTTGGGTTGGGCGGACCCCCTCCTCCCATTGAAGTCATCGTCTTAGGCCCATTTTTCCACACTTCATTCCATCCAGTGCCTGGGACTAAAGAGGACTATCAAAGCAATGGGACTAAAGAGGAATTTCACAGCTCTAGGCTCTCAGCGGGGAATGCCCGGGAGCAAAGAATGAATGAAACATGATGAAGTTTCCTGAATTTTTCCAGAAAATCGAACTTTCAATGAAATTGGAGATGGGAATCCAGGAACAACCAGAGAGAGAGGGGAGAGAGAGACAGAGCCAGTTCGGCGGTGATTGGATTATATCCACCGGCAAGTGGCTCCTTATTAAGACCATTCAAACGGATGTAATAGATATCACGCACCCATATGTATTCAGTGCACGCACATATAGACTCAGGATCCTGGGAAATAATTGAAACAAGAAACAATAGGCGAGGTCCCTTCCACAGAATCTGTTCAGAAAGAATCTCCCTGTTTGTTTTCTCTGTTTTCCGCATTCCGTGACAAGGCTGGGGGGTGGAGGGGGGGTGGTGGATGGAATGGAAAGAAGTGCCACTCTCCAATCACTAAAAATAAATACTTGTGTTATATTCTGTTCCCTCTGCAACGAATAAAACAGGCACGAGGGTTTATAATATCAATTCACAGGGCTCTTTCTGCTCCAGTGAACTGTTACTGAACGGTTCAGAACAAAGCTACAGGCAGATCGGACAAAGCTCTTCTAACAGGGCTGACATTAGGCTCAGCCTGATAAGACGACATCAGAGAGATGCTTGTGTCCCGGACCCTCGGATCACAGCAGCCCGAGACGGAGAGGTGGTCCAGCTGCGGGAATCTGATCACAGAGCCGGTTCCGCTGATCTGGCTTAGAGCGACGGTGAGGCTCAGGGTTATCGGGTGAAGCTGGATGAGTTCAAGGCGATCTCGTCCTGGCGCTGCATTTAGACATTAATAAGAGCCCAGCCTTGGAAGGAGGGGGAGGGAAAGGACTGTGGGCGTGGGGCTGCGAAAGGAAAAGAGTAAAAGTTCATCTGATACAACAACGTGCCGTGTTTCACACGCCCGGATGCCAAGCACCTCCTAAGCCCCTTCTAAAGCCATCCCTGGCGTAGAACAACTGTTCTCAACTGGGGACTGGTATGGTTCCCATTCTTCAGGGACATTTGGCAATGTCTGGAGACAGTTTTGATTGTCACACGTGGAGGGGCTTTTTTTTTTTTTTTAAGATTTATTTATTTTTTGGCTGTGGTGGAGCCTGGTTTCTCTAAGGGCTTTCTCGAGTTGCAGCAAACGGGGTCTCCTTTATAGTTTGCAGTAGGCAGGCTTCTCATTGCTGGTAGCTTCTCTTGTTACTGAGCATGGGTTCTGGGTGGGCACGCTCGCTAGTTGGGGCTCCGGGGCTTAGCTGCCCCGTGGCATGTGGAATCTTCCTGAAGCAGGGCTCAAATGGGTGTCCTTTGCCCTGCACGGCGAATTCTTAACCACTGGCCCACCAAGGAAGCCCCTGGGAGGGGCGCTTTTGACCGGCATCCAGTGGGCAGGAGCCAGGAAAACATAATACAGTGCATAGGACGGCTCCCTCACAATGATCACACATTTGGTGCAAAATGTCAATGACAAGGAAACCTGCTCTAGGAGATAGCGACCCCGATTGCCCAGCTAGACGGAGATAAAGCCTTATTAAATTAGATTATCAAGTTAGTTATCGGCAACAATGATCTCAGTCCTCAGTGCAATCGATGGACAGCCTGGACAGGAAAAAGCGTCCGGAATTAGTTGCTTCTCTTCAGCAGATCAAACAGATGGTTATAATTTAAGGATATTTACAGGATATTTTTGGAGATATACTGTTTACTCCCATTCACCTCAGCACAGTGACACTCTCCAATCGTTTGCTGTATTTGACTTCCCAAAGAAGACACATTTTAACTTTTTTTTTTCCTTCTCCAAAATGAATAGAGTCACTGTATACAATTTCTTCTGCTTTACCGGTATCTACAAGTCACCACAGTAAAGTGCAATTTATCTCACTGAAACTGTTGGGGAGGAAAAAAATCTAAACAATTTGAGTGCCTGCCTCAATTGAGCTTTTTATTAGTTGCAATAACAAGGGCATTCACTGGATGATGCTCAAATACATAACCTGGTGGTACCCAACTTTTCTGGCACCAGGGATCAGTTTTGTGGAAGACAATTTTTCCACGGACCAGGCTGGGGTTGAGGGGAAGATGGTTTGGGGATGATTCAAGTGCATTACATTTATTGTGCACATTATTTCAATTATTATTACATCAGCTGCACTTCAGATCATCAGGTATCAGATTTTGGAGGACCCATGCTATAACCCATGAGCTTCCTTGATTTCTCAGCAGGTAAAGAATACGCTTCCAATGCAGGAGACACAAGAGACCCACATTTGATCCCTGGAGAAGGAAATGGCAGCCCACACTAGTATTCTTGCCTGAAAACTCCCATGGACAGAGAGGCCTGGTAAGCTATAGTCCAAAGGGTCGCAAAGCGTTGGACATGACTGAGCGACTATGCACTCACGCATGCTCTAATCCAAAGAATGTAAAAGGCCTGACCCTCAAAAGTAGCTGGACAGTGGTATGCTAGACGAATCAATTTTTCTGAGCTGTCATGCAGAAGTTTGTCAATGTTTCACTGTCTAAAACCAGTTTCTGAACTTTTATCCATGAAGGGCCAGAGAGTAAATATTTAACGCAAGCGGGTCATACGTTCTGTTGAAACTACTCAACTCTGCCCTGGCAGCACAAAAGTGGCCACCAACCCTTTGTAAATAAATATGTGCATGGCTGCATTCCAGTGAAACTGTTTAAGAAAATGGTTTGCAGGCTGGATTCAGCTGTTGGGCCATGACCTGTCCACCTCCAGTGAAAGAGAAAATGCTAGAGCTTAACTGAAGTCACTGAATCTGCAGTGGGTGTGGACAGCTCCTGAAAGTGAGTACAATCTCAAGGTTATGACTGTGCCTGCTCGTCACCACTGTATTAAGGTGAGTCTCAGCAGCAACGAGCGTAATGAAAATGGTGTCAACTTGGGGTTGCTTTGATAGACAGTGTTTCTTTCTGCCATGTTTCTACTGAACCCTATACATGCATTTCTTAGAAACACTAATTCATGAAACTAACTGAGCCCCACCATGCCATACACCAGGCACCATCATAGCTTCTGAGGATACAAAGATGAATCGGAACTACAGCAATCGTACTTGTCCAAGAGTGACAATACGAGTATCATGCTTTCTTTTTTACACCAGCCTTCTCTACAGCACACATGCATGTAGGTATACACACACACATGCACACCCCATACAAGTCGCTTGAAGATCGTATTTTTTCTCATTGCTTTTTTCCGCCACTAACTCTAGCAGGAGTAGCTGTAAAGTAAGGGGACAGAATAATCCCCTCCTCCCTCCAAAAAATGTTCTGGTCCCAATTCCCAGAATGAAAATGTTACCATCTACTGCAAAAGGGATGTTGCTGAAGTGATGAAGTAAAGGAGCTTGAGATGGGGAGATTATCCTGAATTATCTGGGTGGACCCAATGGTATCACAAGGGTCCTCTGAAGAGCAGAGAAGGAGATATGACCACATAGTTAGAGTCAGAGAGCACAGCAGATGCTACACTGCAGGTTCTGAAGATGTAGGAAGGGGTCATGAGCCCAGGAATTCAGGTGGCCTTGAGATCTGAACAAGGCCTGGAAACAGAGGAGCACAGAGGGAGCACCACCCTGCCAATACCCTATGAGAGCCACTTGGGACTCTGAGCTGTAGAAATGCAAGATGGTAAATTCTGTGTTGGTTTAAACACACTGTTGTTTGCGGTCATCACTTACAGTAGCCACAGTACGTGTAAGCATGCTATGTCACTTCAGTCGTGTCCGACTCTTTTGCGCCCCTATGGACTGTAGACCGCCAGGCTCCTCTGTGCATGCGATTCTCCAGGCAAGAGTACTAGAGTGGGTTGCCATGCCCTGCTCCAGGGGATCTGCCCGATCCAGGGATCAGATGTGAATCTCCTACGTCTCCTGCGTTGGCAGGCGGGCTCTTTACCACTAGTGCCACTTACGGAGGCTGTAGGTGTTGAGCGACAATTGACTGCAAGTTTGAAGGGTCACTTTGGGACACAGGAAGCTTTTAAGGAGGACACCTCTGGACTCTGGAAATATTTGAATTTTTTTTTCTTCCTTCTTAGTACTTTTGCATCACTCTCTAACTTACTGTTGACTCAAAAACCAAATTCAAAAGTGGGTTTCCTTTTGGGTTTGGACCTCCTTCTGAGTACAAATCCTACCCTAGAGGATCTGGAGGACTCTCACTGAGACAGGCTGGGACTTGGGACCCTCTGCTGCAGTACGGGCACCTGGCCAAACGTCTCCTCCAGCAACAAAAGACGTAGAAACTATAAGAGACTAGAAAGAACTGCGGGCATGCACAGTTGGGGCAAATTCTGGATGAAAGATACAAGGAGACCAAAAAAAGAAAAGAAAACCCCTCAACTGCCTCAAGAGCCTGGAGAAAATCACGGGGATCAGGAGCAAAAGAAGGGCATTGTGTGCGTGCCCTCTGCACCCACCGCCACACAGGGGTGGGCAAAACACCTAAGCCCCGCTCCCCCAACATGACCCCGGGACACACCCCTGTTGTTCAGCCCCTAACTCATGTTCGACTCTTTGCGGTCCCATGGACGATAGCCTACCAGGCTCCTCTATCCATGAGATTCTTCAGGTAAGAACACTGCAGCGGGTCACCATTTTCCACTCCGGGGGATCTTTCCAACCCAAGGATTAAACCGTGTCTGTTGCATTGGCAAGAGGATTCTTGATTGCTGAGCCACCTGGGAAGCCTGGACACACCGCTGCATTCATCCCATAAAGGAACAATCTAACCATCCCCCACCCACACTGCCAACCCATCAGGGAGGGCACAAGGGAGCCTGTTGTTTGTTCTTGTTCCTCCCACACAGCTGCAGCAGGGGCCCCAAGAAAGCCTTGCCTGAATTTCTTGTCTAGCCTCTTGTCGATTTCGATTCTTTGGGGAAGGCCAAGCACCCTGGTCAGTAAACTATAGGGACAAGTGTAAGGAGATGCCAGTCCTAGCATCTGCTCACAGCATAAGCCCAGTGATCGAGTTGCTGGTGCACAATTACCATGGGTGTCCTGGGTGCCTGGGAACTGAACGCCCCTCAGTCATCAGCCACGGGACGAATCAGTAAGTGCCCTTTATGGAGCATTAAGCCCTCTCTGTTTGAAACCAGCAGATGAGCAATGAAAAGAAGGTACCTCTTCCAATCTGGGAGGCTGGGGTCCAACTCAGCACATGTTTTTCCCCACAACATGTGCACAAAGCATTGAAGTCCATACCTGCCTTCTTGGACACAGGGAGGGACTGCACTTCACAGGAATAGAGACTATGGCCCCGAAGGAATCAGATCTGGGGTCACAACCAGACACCCTGCTCGGTAGCTGGGTAATTCAGAGCAGGAAGCACAAACTCCCTTGGCCTCAGTTTCCCTTTCTATATACAATGAGGCAAGAATCCCACTCTCAACATCATTTCTGTGCTGTGTGCTTAGTCGCTCTGTCGTATCTTACTCTCATGAATCCATGGACTGTAGCCCTCCAGGCTCCTGTCTGTTCGTGGGATTTCCCAGGCAAAAATACTGGAGTGGGTTGCCATTTCCTGCTCCAGTGGATCTTCCCAATACAGGCATCGAACTCGGGTCTCCTGCATTGCAGGCAGATTCTTAACTGACTGAGCTACGAGGGAAGCCCCAACATCATTTAATGGCAGGCATGAAGTACTTGGCACACAGTAGGTCGCCAACATGTGGCATCTCTTTCGCACTCCTCCCTGGGCTATAGTCTTGGCATAATTGGGAACTGCAGTGATACAGAGGAGCTTCCTGGGACAATAACAACTGGAAAGATTTCTCTCCATGTGGGTTTTGGAGCATGCAATCATCCTGCCAGTAAAGCCTTTGTGTCTAGAGCAGGATTTTGCAAACCCGGCAGTTTGGGCAATTCTTTTCCTGTGGGGTGGGTTCTGTCCTGTGCAGGAAGGACGCTTAGTAGTATCGCTGGCCTCTGGATGTCCCCTGGATGGCCATGGCAACTCTCCTTTCCTCCCCAGTCAGCACAGCCAAAAGCGTCTCTGGACGTGGTCCATCGCCTCTGGGCACTCTGTCACACCTGCCTGAGAATCACTGATGGAGGGCGTAATCTCATTGCTCCCGATGTCCAACAATGGAAAGGGTACAGGGAACAGGTGCTGAGACAATGGCTTGGCGTTAAGAGACAAAATCCCTGGTAGAGAGAACTCCCCTTGTGTGCGTGACCCCCGGGGCCATCCACTTCCCGGGAAAAATGCAGGCTGACCACAGGTACCAGTGGGACTCAGGGCAGGGACCTGGATCAGCAGGCTTGAGCGGTCTCCCACCTCCGGCCTGAGAATGTGCTGTTGTTTAGTTACTAGATCGTGTCTGACTCCTGCAATCCCATGGACTGTAGCCCACCAGACTCCTCTGTCCCTGGGGTTTCCCAGGCAAGCATACTAGAGCGGGTTGCCATTTCCTTCTCCCGGGAAGCTTCCTGACCCAGGGATCCAACCCTCGTCTCCAGCATTGGCAGATGGATTCTTTACCATTCTGGGAAGCCCAGAATGTGTGGACAGACCCAAATGTGCCACGCGAGGTGTGGATTTGAAAGGCGAGGCAAGAGGCAGACAGGGAGCCATATCACAAAGTGCAAGGCAGAGGGCTGCGGGAGTCGGGATCACATTGAATGGTTGCCTTCCGAGCAGCCCCCGAGTTCCAGAGCAGCTGCGAACACACTTTGCCCGGAGCTCGTCTCTGCTCAATGTTCTCTGGCAACACCTGGTGGAACAGAGAAAAAACTGCACAGCGCCCTGGCGTGAGATGCTGCCTCTGCTAATCTCATCGCTGCCAAAGGCTCTCCAGCGGCACGGGAGCGGGGCGGGGTCCCCTCAGAGGCCCCGCCTCCCGACTGCCGGCAAGGCTGTACTCAGTCCATTTCTACTGCTTTCATTTCTACTTTACCAAGCAGAAAACACGCATTGCTGTATCGGCAAGAGCTCTCTCGCTGGGACAAGGAAATAAATTGCAACTGCAGCCTCACTGGAGGTTTTTCTCTAGGTTGTGCCCAGAAAGCTGCCTCAATGATCCTCCCGGCAATCAAGCAAGCATTTACTGAACGCTTCTGGGTTATTACGGTACCCTAAAGGATGCCCTTCCTGGCTTGGCAGGCATCTCCAGCTGTAGAGTCAGCTATACTTGGAGGAGCAGAGATGAGAAAGGGGAGCACAAACCCAGACATGTACTTCCTGGGCACAAAATGTAATGACCAAGGCACTCCATTTGGCTGCCATCCCTCCTGCCCTCACATCAGCATCCCAGGGGAGATCATGTGTGTTTCTTTACTGATGAGAAGGGAAGGCTAACTTGTTATGCATTCTACTGATAAAGGTGTGGCAGGAGGGAATTGGAGGATTAAAAAGCACATTCAGGAGTTCTTTCCTTTTTAAAGACTGAATACTATTTCGTTGTGTGTGGATATATACGTACTTCCACAGAGACATTACATTTTCTTTACCCATTCATCTGCCAACAGACAGTGAAGTTGTTTCTGTGTCTTGGCTATTGTGAGTAAAGCTGCAATAAACATGGAAGCACAGACATCTCTTTGCAACATTAATTTGGTTTCCGTTGGATATATACCCAGAAGCAATATGGCTAGATCATCAGGTAGTCCTATGTTTATGACTGTGTTTTGTGGAACATCCATACTGTTTACTGTAGCAGCTGCATCAATTATATTCCCACCACCATGGACCCTTTTCTCAACATATGTACCAGATTATTTCACAGTTTATACAGATATCAAAACATATTAACACACATACAATTTTTATTTGTCAACAAAAATGTACTCAACTTTTTCAAAGAACATTCTCTTGAAATCCATAGATTCACTACATATTTCCAAGAGAGCATTCTAGCATGGCTGGAAGGCAGACTGGTCTGAGTTTGAGGTCTTATTTACTCATGTGTTAGGTATGTGAGCACTGAAGAACTGATGCTTTCTAATTGTGCCGCTGGAGAAAACTCTTGAGAGTCCTTTGGACTACAAGGAGATCAAACTAGTCAATCCTAAAGGAAATCAGTCCTGAGTATTCATTGGAAAGACTGATGCTAAAGCTGAAGCTCCAATACCTTAGCCATCTGATGCAAAAAACTAACTCACTGAAAAAGACCCTGATGCTGGGAAGGGTTAAAGGTAAAAGGAGAACAGGAAGGCAGAGGATGAGATGGTCGGATGGCATCAGTGACTCAATGGACATGAATTTGAGCAAATTGCAGGAGATAGTGAAGGACAGGGATGCCTGGCTTGCTGCAGCCCATGGGGTCACAAAGAGTTGGACATGACTTAGCGACTAAGCAACAACAGCAATCTACACTCTAGAAGTCTTTTATCCCTCAGCTGCAAAACAGGGAAGGTATGAAGACCTCTCCATGGAGGTCATGCATGCCAACTGCTTCACGTGGTGTCTGACACCTAGAAATGCTCAGAAAATACTAGCTAAGTCACAAGAGTTAACCTACAGGACATTATCCTTAGATATCAGAAGTTGGGGGACCCATGCCAGTTAAGTCAGTGACTTGCAGTGTAACCTTAAATAAATTTCCATCTCTCTGTGCTACTCTTTCTTATCTGCCAAAACAGAAAGGATACCACTTGCTTTTAAAAAGTATTTCACTCTAAATATTGTCAGCATAGGAGGCGTTAGGGCATATCATTGCTTTTTTTTTTCCCCCATTTATTTTTACTAGTTGGAGGCTAATTACTTAACAATATTGTAGTGGTTTTTGCCATACATTAACATGAATCAGCCATGGATTTACATGTGTTCCCCATCCCGATCCCCCCTCCCGCCTCCCTCTCCATCCCATCCCTCTGGGTCTTCCCAGTGCACCAGCCCTGAGCACCCGTCTCATGCATCCATCCTGGGCTGGTGATCTGTTTCACCCTTCATAGTATACTTGTTTCAATGCTGTTCTCTCAGAATATCCCACCATCGCCTTCTCCCACAGAGTCCAAAGTCTGTTCTGTACATCTGTGTCTCTTTTTCTGTTTTGCATATAGGGTTATCGTTATCATCTTTCTAAATTCCATATATATGTGTTAGTATACTGTATTGGTGTTTTTCTTTCTGGCTTACTTCACTCTGTATAATAGGCTCCAGTTTCATCCACCTCATTAGAGCTGATTCAAATGTATTCTTTCTAACAGCTGAGTAATATTCCATGGTGTATATGTACCACAGCTTCCTTATCCATTCATCTGCTGATGGGCATCTAGGTTGCTTCCATGTCCTGGCTATTACAGACAGTGCTGCGATGAACATTGGGGTGCACGTGTCTCTTTCAGATCTGGTTTCCTCAGTGTGTACGCCCAGGAGTGGGATTGCTGGGTCATATGGCAGTTCTATTTCCAGTTTTTATATCATTGCTTTTTAAAAAGATCTAGTGTACAGACATGCAGCATTGTTCTATATTTGTTGCTCACATCCATGCAAGACATACACAGCCAATGTCACTAATTGGACATCTTTTAAAAAACATTGGAGAACTGTTTGGGAGTGTTTGAAAATGTGCGTGCCTCAGTTACTGCCTGAGAAGGGCTCTTCTAGAAGGTAGTTCTGCCCAGTCGAATGGGGAGAGGGTGCTATTAGAAGCAGTCAGATAATCCAAGGGAAGCCAAGCCCCATTTCAGGGCAAAAAAGGCACCATGAATGTGGAACTCCACTTCCTTCAAGATCAGGAGATCTGCAACGTTTCTAGAACTTACTGTGTCTGTGGACCATGGTCTCTACTTTGGGTAGCATCAAATCAAAGAAAGATTTTTTTTTTCCATGCAGTTCAGCTGTCCCGATTGTTGACATTGAGATTCTAAGTCATAATGTCTCACCCAGTGGGATTCTCAAGGCAGGGGGCTCCCTTCTCAAAGCTACTTCCTATGAAATATTTAGCATGTTGTTTGCCAGTGGCTGTCAAATTAGACTCATCCGAAATACTATTAATTAAGAGGGGAGCCTCACTTACCTAGCGTTGGAAGTCAGTTATATTCAAATTACGCATAAGAGTCTGGAAGTCAAAGAACATCTTTCTATAACTGTAGTTCAAGTACTTTGAAGTATCCTGCCCCCAACCATGACCCACCAAGAGCAGCAAGGAGTCTCTATTCACTCCTAGAAATTCTCAGTTCAGGAAGTTGGGATATTACTATTATTCTTTAATTTTAGGACAATATTTTAAAAAATGATATTCATGGGTATCCAGTGATAATGCCTTAATCTGAAATGATTAAAGATTGATGATGGGCTCAAGAATATGCTATTTTTCACTTCAAAAGGAAATGATTAACTACCACTTTCAGGGCATTTAACAACGTCTCTAACTGAATAAGTTAGCTCACTCTTTCTTACAGGTGAGCCTTCAGACAAGACTCGGTGAATTTTTAAACATACTTTCAAAGGGCTGCTCATCACAGCTAGAGTTCTAAAATCTGTATATTTGGCAAAAAGAAATGTTCCAGAGTTAAACTTTTCCTTTAGAATACGGTCTGGTCACATGCACTCTGCCACTCTGTATTTTTTTAAAATATGTTTATTCATTTATCAGCATGCACACTCTTAATTGCAGCATGTATAATCTTGTTCCAAGACCCGGGATCCAGCCCAGGCCCTCTGCTTTGGGTGTGCAGAGTCTTAGCCACTGAATCACCAGGTAAGTTCCAGCACTCTGCACGTGTAAAATCTAAAATAAAATAAACTCTTCAAAGGAAAGAAAAAAGAACACCCACTTAATGCAGACTTGATCACTTATTAACAACAACATCCTTCTTTGTGAGACTGAACCTCATTGAGATACTTGTGAGCTTGGAGGTGAAGTTCCTCAAGAGTCATCCTTACAGGACACTCTAGTTTCCTTTATGCAATTTACAAACTCTTTTGGCCGCTGCTAAGTAATAACATGTGAAAGGAACTGAGTGTGTTCTAGCTCCCAGTGGTGTCACTACAGCTGTAGAGGCTATGACAGCCTCTTTCTGAACTGAGAATTTCTAGGAGCAAATAGAGACTCCTTGCTATTCTTAGTGGGTCATGGATGGGGGCAGGATACTGCAGTTGCAGAAAGGTGTTCTTTGACTTCCAGACTCTTACGCATAATTTGAATACACCTGGCTTCTAAACCTCTGCAGACTACACTACAGCCTCTGTTTTCAAATACATTCTATTATGGAAGCTTTACGCTCATTCTCAGTCCTGGAGGTAAGCAACACACACACCATTTCCCCCACCTTAACACATAACAAACATTTGGATCAAAGAAGTTAAACAAGGGATTTGCTAATCCCAGAATCACAGAGGGAGTAACCAGCAAACTCAAAACTTTCTCCCTGCAGACTTCCCTAGTGGTCCAGTGGTTACGAATCTGCCTTGCAGTGCAGGGAGGGGATGTGCAGGTTCCATCCCTGGTCAGGGAAATAAGATGATCCATGCCACAGAGCAACTAATGCCACATGCAACTACTGAGCCCACGGGCCATAAGTAGAGAATTTGTGTATCGCAGCAAGAGATTCTGAATGATACAACAAAAATCCCTCATGCCACCACTCAGACCTGATGCAGTCATATAAATAAATAAAAATTGAAAGTGCTGGTCACTAAGTTGTAAATGACGCTCTGTGACCCCCATGGACTGTACCCCGCCGGGCTCCTCCATCCATGGAATTCTCCAGGCAGGAATACTGGAGTGGGTTGCCATTCCCTTCTCCGCAGGATCTTCCCAACCAAGGGATCAAACCCAGGTCTCCTGCATTGCAGGCAGATTCTTTACCACCGGAGCCACCAGGAAAGCCCAATTAAGTAAATACCTATGAAAACAAACAAAAACTTCTGCCTGCCCTCATTTTGGATTCTAAACTATTTTTCTGTTTTCTTTTCTGTTTTTCAACCTGCACAGTCTGTCTGCCTATCTATCAATATGTTTGGCTATCTTATCTATTCATCAACCTGTCAACCGGTCTGCCCTCTCACCAGAGCACCTGCAACTATTTTAAATCGAGCTTGAGAGTTTAGCAGAGAAACGCCTGAAACAACTGCTAAGTATTTACAACAGTTCCCTCCTTGAGGAATGCAAGGTGATTTGGAGGCTCTTTACATTTTGGAAACCTTCACTTTTTACTCTATTTCTGCCTATCTATGTATTGTGTGAGTCGTTTTGCAGAGAGAATGGATTTACGCCAACCACTGTGTGATTAAAAATACATACTCTGAAGATAAAAATTTTTTTAAATAACTCTATCAAGCAGCTTAACTCTTCTAGATTTTCGAATATCGCTTGTTTCTTCTATTCAGGCAGGTTCTCCTGGGATGTCTTGGGGCTGTACTTTGGGAAAAAACCCTCTCCAATCAGCTCCATTGAGCCAGAGTTCACACTTCTGTCCCTTCCCATTCCTGGGTTTTACGCATGGCTCCAAGGTTGGCAGGGCAACATATTAGAAATAAAATGCAATCGCGGTAGGTGACACTTCAATTTTGCTTCTTCAGCAGCAAAGATCATCAACTGCACTGTTTTCTGCTATGACGGAAGGTCCTGTAAATTTCGCTTAACAGGCCTGTACAATAGGGCGGCATGGATGACTCCCCACTACTGCCACCACCGTGCTGGTTTCTGAAATCGATTTTTCACCCACTAGAACTGTTGTAGGATTATGGCTCCTCTGCTGTGCTTTGCTGAAAGACTTCCCTCTCTACCTCTGTGGGCATGCTCCACGTGGAAAACTTCAGATGCTTCAAGAGTGCATCTTAGTTGCTCAGTTATGTCTAAGACCCCATGGACTGTAACCTGCCAGGCTCCTCTGTCCATGGGATGTTTTCAGGCAAGAATACTGGAGGGGGTTGTCATTTCTTTCTCCAGGGGATCTTCTTGACCCAGGGATGGAACCTATGCCTCCTGCATTGGCATGTGGGTTCTTTATCACGGAGCCTTCAAGGAAGCCCTTGAAGAGTCAGTTCAGTTCAGTTCAGTTCAGTCGCTCAGTCGTGTCCGACTCTTTGCGACCCCATGAACTGCAGCATGCGGGGCCTCCCTGTCCATCACCAACTCCCAGAGTCCACTCAAACTCATGTCCATTGAGTCGGTGATGCCATCCAGCCATCTCATCCTCTGTCGTCCCCTTCTCCTCCTGCCCCCAATCCCTCCCGGCATCAAGCTGTTTTCCAATGAGTCAACTCTTTGCATGAGGTAGCCAAAGTACTGGAGTTTCAGCTTCAGCATCAGTCCTTTCAATGAATACCCAGGACTTATCTCCTTTAGGATGGACTGGTTGGATCTCCTTGCCCAAAGAGTAAGGAGACTTAAATCTAGGAAGGTACTCAGCATCACCACCAGTGCCCACACCGCAGATGGATGATAACACAAGTGTGTGTTTGAGCAAACAGGGAGGGAAGAGTCGGAAGAAAGCTACAGACCCAGAGGGCTGCAGCAAACAATAATGAAAAACGGAACCAACCCTAAAGCCAGTCCTCAAGGAAATCAACCCTGAATATTCACTGGGAGGACTGGTGCTGAAACTGAAGCTCCAATATTCACTTTGGCCACTTGATGTGAAGAACCAACTCATTGGAGAAGACCTTCATGTTGGGAAAGATTAAAGGCAGGAGGAGAAGGGGGCATCGGAGGATGAGATGGTTGGATGGAACCACCAACTCGATGGACATGAGTCGGTGCAAACTCCAGGAGAGAATGAAGGACAGGGGAGTGTGGGTGCTACAGTCCATTGGATCTCAAAGAGTCGGACGTTACTTAGCGACTAAACAACAACAATCTAAAAAGGAACTTGGCATCTCTTATGAGTGCAGTTTCCCTCTGAAGGATTTCTCCTTTTGGGGATATTCTGAATATATCTGCTAGACCCTAGGCTGAGGTTGCAATGACCTGAGAGACGGGTTGCGGTGGGGTGGGGTGGATTACATAATGCAGTTATTTTCCATGTAAATCGTTACCCTTACCCAACTCTTACAGAATCAAGATCTCTGGAGATGGAGCTTGAGGGAAGGTGAAGTTTCAACAATTCCCAGAAGATTCCTACACATGGCACTGGCATGAATGATCAAAGCAAGGATTTTGAAATTACAAAAACCTGGCTTAGAATATAAACTCTGCCACTTTCCTGGTTGGCTGATTGAGAAAAAATGAGCTTCTCCTAAAGCTCAATTTTCTCATTCATAAATTGAGGAGGAAGAGGATTGAGATGAATAAAAAAAGATGCATATGTCATCAGACAACACAATATGTGAACCTAGTAAGTGCCTGATGATATTATCTCTTTTTATTATGCAATTGTCCTTGAGTGGTCTTGTTAAATCCAACTGTTTCTCCATACAAAGGTGTTTCACACACACATACACACACACATACACACACACACACACACAATGATAGTGACAAAGTGTGCGTCCTCAAAAGGTATGTCTCAGTCTTAAGCCCACACACCTGCAAATGTGATGTTAACTGGAAAAAATGGGGGATGGTTTGCAGATGTAATTAAAGACTTTGACATGAGATACTTTCAAATTGTGGTGCTGGAGAAGACTCCTGAGAGCCCCTTGGATGGCAAAGAGATCAAACCAGTAAATTCTAAAGGAAATCAACCCTGAGTTTACTCTGAAAGGACTGATGCTGAAGCTGAAGCTTCAATACTTTGGCCACCTGATGTGACATGTTGGAAAAGACCCTGATACTATGAAAGATTGAAGGCCAAAGGAGAAGGAGGCAGCAGAGGATGAGATGGTTAGATAGCATCACCGACAAATCAAGGATATGACTCCGAGTAAATTCCGGGAGATAGTGAAGGACAGGGGAGCCTGAAGTGCTGCAATCCAGGAGTCACAGTCAGACATGACTTAGCAACTGAACAACATCCTGCTTTAGGGGGAACACTGTATCCAAAGGCAAGAAACAGAAGAGGAAAAGGCACAGGAAAGAAGACCATGTGAAGATGGAGGAAAAAAAATTAAAGCCACATGTCTACAAGTCAAAAGATGTCACAGATTACCAGATGCCAGCAGAAGCTAGCAGAGGGGCATGGCGTGGATATTCTGTCTCCAGAAGGATCCAAGCATGCTGACATCTTGATTCCAGGCTTTGAGTCTCTAGAATTTCTGAGGTTGAATGTCACCAAGTTTGAGTATTTGTTGTAGTGGCCCTAAGCATTAAAGGGAGCCTTTGAGCTCCACTGTAGTCTAAGACTCTTGTTTGGAAAGGGTGATCTTTCCAAAGTTCTCCAAGGAAACAGGCTTGGGACTCTCCCCTCCCCTACAGTGGGGGGACCAGAGCCCAGACTCTGCTTGGTCTCCACACTTGTCAGTGACTGCAGGAGCCCCTGGCCACCGCCAACCACGTCGGCACATTCCAAGCTCAAATTTCACTCTCTGGCAGGCTCTCGAAAGAACGAGTTTCCAGTTTAGAGAGCTCCTTAGGTATAGAGGCCCAAAGGTGGCACCGGTCAGACAGTGGTCAAGAGCCAGCATATGGGTGAGCCAGCCAGGATGGCTGTGAGCTTGCAGTCTGCCCTCAGCTCGGGACTGGCCCGAGAATTCACGCATAGATCTCCACTCCCCAATTAAAGTAATAATAATTGTGAGGACAGCCACCACGTATTGAGACCCTTTGACACACTAGAAATTAAGGGACTTCTTTGGCAGTCCCGTGCCTAGAACTCCATGCTTCCACTGCAGGGGGCACGGTCTTGATCCCTGGTTGGGGCACTAGGATCCCACATGCCACGCAGCACGCCCCTGTTGACTTAGAAAATAGTTACAACCTACAGGATGAGAGTTACACTTTATTTGGGGGGAATTTTTAGGACTTGAAGCCCAGGAGACAGCATCTCAAGTAATTCAGAGAACTAGCCCGAGAAAGTGGGGGGGATAGGGGACACCAGGTTATTTAGAAGCTTGCAACATGGGGGCAAGCCCGGAGAAGGCGATGGCACCCCACTCCAGTACTCCTGCCTGGAAAATCCCATGGACGGAGGAGCCTGGTGGGCTGCAGTCCATGCCGTTGCTAGGAGTCAGACACGACTGAGTGACTTCACTTTCACTTTTCACTTTCATGCATTGAGGAAGGAAATGGCAACCCACTCCAGTGTTCTTGCCTGGAGAATCCCAGGGATGGTGGAGCCTGGTGGGCTGCCAACCATGGGGTCGCACAGAGTCGGACACGACTGAAGCGACTTAGCAGCAGCAGCAACACAAGGCAGGTAGTCTGAACATCAAAAGGTTATTGTTAATTAAGGAAAATCGGATATCTGAAGTCTGTGTGGGAAGATGCAAGAATCTGGGCTCACTGAAATCATTCCTTTCGTATGCATCTCAGCTATGGGGCCAGCATCCTGTGACTTGATTTTTCATATCCTTTAGTTCCTCCCTAGGGAGTGGCAGTAACCTGATGACTGCTGGGTTGCAGGCATTGTTCTTTTCAGGCGCCCTCTGGGCTCAGAAATTCACTTTTGGAGGGCGGGAATCCCTGATGGCTGTGAGATCCTTGCTTATTGATATGGCAGGGAATACTCCATTTCTCACTCCCCCTTCTCAAAAAAAAAAGAGCAAAAAAAAAAAAATTCAATTAAATGCTTCACCATCATCATCTTTAAAACTTTATTGAGAGGATTCTTTGTCCCATTTTACAGGTGAAGAAACTAAGGTTTGGCAAGCTTAAGGGTCCTGTCACTGTCCCCAGTGGGGAAGGACAGCACACAGCATTCAACCCTGTGTTTCTCCAGTGGCTGCAGTCCGCCTGGCGACGCTGACTGTGCTTTGAGTGCGAACATCTGAGACAGTCTGCTTCCGTGCCCTAGCTGGCTGGAGACGGGCCCACAAAAGGCATTTTCTGCCCCACTTCATCACGAATGGTACCAGAAATGGAACGTTTTAGAGCTGACTGTCCTCTTAACACTTGGGTAGCTTTATAGTGCCATTTTACAGATGAGAAAACTGAGGCTCATGAGAAAACTGAGGCTCAAAGAGGCTAACAGGCTATTCACAGCTGTGTAGTTCCTGACACAGACAGGATTTCAACCAGAACTCTTGACACATGTGTTCACTCTGCCATACATCTAGGCACATAAACACTCAGGGCCAAACTGGGGGTAAAAATAAATGTAAAATCTCTGCAGGTGCCCAGACACTTTCCCCATGTAAGTGCTGCTTCACTTTTGGATTATTCACCAGACAGTTCACCTGCTGTAGAATCGGAAACTACATTGAAAAAACTGATTTCACCTTTCCCTATGCACCACTATTACTCTTTGATACCGAATTCAGTGTTCATTGCAGCCCTGTTTACAATAGCCAGGGCATGGAAGCAACCTAAATGTCCACCAGTGGATGAACGGACAGAAAATAATTGGTATAGGATATTACTTAGCCATAAAAAAGGAACAAAATAATGCCATTTGCAGCAACATGGACAGACATAGAGATTGCCATACTGAGCGAAGTCAGAGAAAGACAAATATCACATGATAGCACCTTTAAGTGGAATCTTAAAAAAAAAAATCGTACAAATTTACAAAATAGAAGTAGAGCCACAGTTGTAGAAAACAACTTATGATTGCCAAGGCGGAAAGGGAAGGAATGATAAATTGGGAGATTGGGATTGACATATATACACTTTTATATATACAATAGATAACTGATAAGAATCTACTGCACAGCATAGGGAACTCTATTCAATACTCTATAATGACCTATAGGGAAAATAATCTAAAAAAGAGTAGATATATTTATATGCATAACTGATTCACTTTGCTGACCAGCAGAAACTAACACAACTTTGTAATTCAACTATACTCCAATGGAAAATTAACTTGAAAACATGTTCACAGGGGGATTCAAGGCCCTGAGGCGCCCCTCTGTCACCAGCGGGCTTGATTCACCTCCACATGGACCCCTGTTTTACTCATCTCAAGAAGACTCAATGCCCTCCACACGACAGTCATAAGACATTAGCTCAATGCTCAGAGCTCCTATGAACCAGTGTTGACAGGCTGCTGTCCTATAGCTTGTGGATAAGTGGTCCTGAAAAGTCACCGGCTCAGTGAATGACAGGGTAAAGAGGCTGTGATCTGAATCATGTTTTAAATACATGCTGAATTTCAATGTGATGCAGGCAATTATTCTATCTTCACTACGGATCAAGAATCTTTTCCAGGCACTGGATTGCGTGCCAGAGATAGAAGACCAAAAAGGATGCCATTTCTTGATGGAATATCTTCCAATTCAGTGCCTTTTGAAATAAATTATGATTGTTTATTTGCTGCTTTAAAAAATAAGCTTCATACGCAGTTTCCTCAAAGCAAATCCAACTTCGGTGTTTTTCCATAGCTCACGTGAGTGTATGTTATGTGTTTGTCCACTGCTAATTTCCCACTGTGTTTTGAAAGATGTTGTTGCTGTTTTGGGGCTCAGTGATAAATAACCTGCCTGCCAATATAAGAGCCACAGGAGACGCAGGTTTGAACCCTGGGTCAGGAAGATCCCCTGGAGAAGGAAATGGCAACCCACTCCAGTATTCTTGCCTGGGACATCCCATGGACAGAAGAGCCCAGCGGGCTATAGTCCACGGGGTCACAAAAGAGTTGGACACGACTGAGCGCGCACACATGCACACCCTTGCTTTTGTAGAAACAACCAAGAAAGGACACAGTGGCCCTGGAACTAATGGTGGGTCCAGAGTACAAACTGAAAGATGCTCCTGGTGATAAGTCCTGAGCACCCACTGGTGCTGTAGGGCACGGTGGAGGGGGAGACAGAAATGGCACAGAGATCTATCAGGGTGGGTGTCTGTGAAGAGATGCTGTGAATCATTCAGAGAAAAAAAAAATTGCAGAGCCACAGAACTGCTCTCATGAAATCCCCATCTGCTTGCAAGTGAGGTGTGGCTGTTGATGGTGTTCCCCACCTGATTTCTCAGGTGCAACACCTCCAGAGGCATCTTCCGAAAGCTCCAAAGAGCAACAAGTCCAGGCAGTCAAGGAGTCAGAACACGCAGCCTTGCTCCTGGGGATGCAGCTAAACGGGCTGCCACATCCAGGGACGAGATGGAGCCATCTTCCTCCTACCCTCCTCCTTACGCCCTGCTTCCCCACAATGGATCATCCCCGAGTCTCTCCTCTGACACTTACAAGCAGGGGGTCACCCCACAGGATCCACAACCCACAACCATGCACAACTCCGGAGCTGCCTCCCCATCCTGGGAAAATGCCCCTCCCTTCCAAGGCCCATTGATCCCCACGCTCAACGCATAATGCTCTTCATTTAGGTGTGTGTTTTGCGACAACGTTTTGGATAACCCTGGCATTCTGTCTTCTCTATTACAAACATTTATGTAACCATGCCAGCCGATTAATCTGAAGGATGTGGCAAAGAGACGGGCAAATTTCACCCACAGGAAACAAAAACCCAGTCTTTGAGGATAAATATGTACTCCGGAATTCATAACTTATTGCAGATTCCTATTGATATTTCAGCAATGTATTTGTCCCTTGGACATATTCACAGAGCGTTTCCAAGTCTATAGACACAGCTATTTAATAACTGCACTGAATAATTCTTCCATGCTAGATACATGAGAACCTGCAAACACCCCCAATCCCCACAACAAAGGTAATAAGCTTTTGTCTCGCCTTTTTTTTCCTCCTGCTTTAAGCATCCCCCTTAATGAGCTCTGCTTCTTTGTAACTCAAGAGATTTAGTATTCTGTCCAACAAAACAATTTATTGCCCAAAATGTTCCTACTGCAGATAAAATCTTTGCTTCCCCAATACTTCTGGCTCCTCCGTTAATACCCTAATGTTTCATTTACAGCCGAACAAAGCGGCTTATCTCCACTAAAAGGGGAATTAGTAGTAAGAAATAATTTCAGTCATCTGCTGAGTTTCTAAGTAAAGTGATGACTTCTGCATTCTAGCTTCTATCTGATGACAGGTGTGTCTGGGGCTCCCAGAAAATAGAGCAGTTCTGTCACCTAAGCTTTGTAATTTGAACAATGCGGCTACATAGATCAGGCAGGAGTTAGGTCTTAGCTGTCAGGGGAAAAAAAAAAAAATCTACACTCAGAAATATGCTGTCGTCAGCAGTTCTTAGCTACAGATTGGGTACTAACTCAAGGGAGGGGAAAAAAAAATTGGTTTGAATCAACAAATGGCTCCATCTTTCCCCGCCCCTGGTCTGCGGCAAACTTATTATACACCTACACACACACAACCACAGTCTATTACATTTCCTCCGCACGTCCACATGCCCACACGGTACCGTGATGGCTATATATCGTCACATGCGTGCATGCAGCCTTATTTATGCGCGCGCAGGCATGAAGGCTGCTGGAAACCGCGAAGTCACGGGGATGGAGGGGGGATGGAGGCTGGCGTCACCCTGAAACACAGCGAGCCAAGAGCGATCCTGGTAGAGTCTGCGGCGTGGGTCCGATCCTTCACATCAGAGGGAGAGGAGCAGAGCGTGCCTCCCTGAGATGGCAAGGGGGAATTCAATCTGCCATCGCTCCTGTCCCAACCGGGGCACCCCGAAACCTGACACTGACCCCCAAAACTGCATATTCAGTAAACTGCAAGGGAGGCAGCCAAGAACCCAGAGGCTGGACGGAGCTCGTGTGTAGGAGAGCAGAGACGTCATGACCCCGAGCTCTGTAGGAGACGTATAACCGGCAATGTAAGAGGATGGGAGGTCAGGTCAATTTCTCTCCCTGTGTTTCTACAGATGGTTCACCTCCTATGTCAACCCTTCTAATAGGAAGTCTTCCTTAAATTTCTTAGAAATAGTGACTTTACTCTTAACGGGCTTCCCTGGTGGCTCAGATGGTAAAGAATCTGTCAATGCAGGAGATCCAGGTTCGATCCCTGGGTCTGGAAGATCCCCTGGAGAAGGGAATGGCAACCCACTAAAGTACTCTTGCCTGGAGAATCCCATGGACAGAGGAGCCTGGCAGGCTACAGTCCATGTGGTCGCAAAGAGTCAGACCCCACTGAGCAACTAACACTTCCTTAAATGTGGAAGTCTCTTGTGGCCACCAGGGTGTGTACACAGGAGGCTTAGGTCAAGGACAGGAAAGGGAAGAGAGCAGGCAGAATTGGGACCGATCAGAAAATAAAAACTATCGGCTACTATTTATATAAGGATCCCTGTCCTTTCAGATTTCTTATTATTCTATGTTTCTTTAAAGCTCGAGCCTCACAAATCCTCCCCCATTTGGTGAACCATCTCCCGGCTGATGTGAGTATTGGCTGAAAACTGCTCCCAACCTGAATTTTTCTCTGAAAGGTTGAACATGACTGATAGGGGCTGCCCTAGTCAGAGATGCCCAAGGTGGAAGGAGAGGGTAAGGAGGGGAGGAGGGCTGACATCCTTCCCAAGAGCGGAGAGCCTGAGCCTGGGGCCAAAGACAGACTGATATAAAGAGGCAGGAGGACGACCCTGGGTGAAATTCTCTCTGGTCCAGTTAATACTCTGGAGCTGCCACAGGGTCAGGCTGAGGCTGGGTTTTCCCCTGAAACTACACCTCTGCCTGTCTCTCCCGCCCTACCCTGATTCTCTACTGCGTCACCCAGAGGTCACTCCTGAGATCATCCTGCCAATGAATCACTTGCTTGCCAATCCCCATCTCATGTGTAATCCCTAGGGAATCTTCCCTAAGACAGATGGGGGGGTAGAAACACTCTCTAAATCTCGACCAAAAGTATACTCCTGTAGGGCTTCCCTCATGGCCTGTTGGTGAAGGATCTGTGTGCCCAGTGCAGGAGACATGGGTTTGATCCCCTGTCCGGGAAGATCCCACATGCTATGGAGCAACTAAGCCCATTCGCCATAAATACCAAGGGGCTTCCCTGATGGCTCAGTTGGTAAAGAATCTGCCTGCAATGCAAGACACGTGAGTTTGATCCCCGCATCAGGAAGATCCCCTGCAGAAGGAAATGGCAACCCACTCCAGTATTACTGCCTGGAGAATCCCATGGTCAGAGAAGCCTGGTGGGCTATAGCCCCATGGGGTTACAAGGGTCGAATGTGACTTAGCACCTAAACCACCGCTGCCACAAATATTAAACTGTGCTCGAGAGCCCAGGAGTCGCAACTGCTGAGCCCGCGTGCCACAATTAAGGAAGCCTGCACACCCTAGAGGCCGTGTTTTGCAACAGGCGAGGCTGGTGCAATGAGAAGGCTGTGCATCACAGCTGGAGAGTAGCCCTGCTCGCCACAGCAACAAAGACCCAGTGCGGCCAAAATTAAATCAACAAAATTATAAAAAAAAAAAAAAAACAACAAAAATAAACTGTACTCCTATGAATAAACGCCTGAGTTGGGTTTCACATGCAGTGGGAATGCTAAGGAATACATGCTTATGCTTACTGACATCCAGAGATGGGTAAGAAGTGATGTACATCTTGCCCCTCAAAGACTCCATCTTCCCGTCCACAGAATTCAGCTTTAAGGATGACCCAGTGTGCGCTGCGCCCCATCCACTCACCCCTAGGCACTTGCCTTCGGATCTGAGGTCGTAAGAGCCACTGACAACACGCCAGACACTACAGTTAATGAAACAAAAACAAAACCCAGAAAACTCCAAAGTGAGGCTGGCTCAGCAGTGGAAAGAAGAGACCCCTGTCATGAGGACTTAAACCCTTATCCTCAGCAATGACTGATGGCAGCCAGAACTATGCCTGGACTTCTCTGTTTCTCGAGATAATCAATCTTTCTTTGACTTATGCTAGTGTAGGTTAGGATTTATAACTTATTCAGCTGAATCTACGGTGCAGCAGGAGAATGAGGTCCCAGCCGCAGCCCAGAGAGAGATGAGTCTCCATACATCACAGGAGGTGGGTGAATATATGAACATGCACAGCCCCTTTTCTGCCCTGACCCCAAGTGTCTCCCATCAAGGTCACAGGCTCTCGTAGGACCGCCAAGGGTGTGGTATCTGAGCTTTACAGTTCCAGCTGACAGTCGCTTATGGAGTACCTACTAAGAGCTGGATGCTTAGTGATGGTCAAGACTTAATGCATTTCCTCAAGTAGCCTACTCCTCAGTAGAAGAAACAAGCCATGGTCTAAATACACACAGTATCATCTCTTTAAAGGGAAATACAAGATTCTATGTATAAAAGGGGATTCCAAGGGGACCTGGTCTTACCGGACTTCGTGACGCATCCATTCAAAAAGTGGCATGCAGGCAAAGGTCTAAAACCAGTGTTGAAAATCCAACTTGAAGAGATAGAATAAAACATTTTTGCTGAATGAAAAACACAGGCAGAAATGCCTAAGAATTCAGAAGGTGGGCAACTCTCAAAATCTGGAAATCATTCCGACCCAGCTGAGGAATGGTGGTAGAAACCAAGCAAGGTGTCATGTGGGATTGCGGAGGGCAGGAGGGGTCGGGGGGGTGTGGTATGGAGCTCACATTCTGTGGACATTCAGGGTGGATGAAGAGCTTTAAGTTGGGATGGAGTGCAGTGAGAAAGCTAGTGCAAGTCTCACCTTATCCCTTATGTCGTGGATCTCAGCTTTCCTGAAAAGGTAGGTGTCCTGCTGGTCTTGTCCTGTAACCCATTCATTCACTCATTCATTCACTAATCCATCCAGTCACTGACAAAAACCTGCTGGAGATGAGGCAGGCACAAAAACCACATAGGGTTCTCCTCCCCATTGGATTGATGGTCTTTCAGGAATGAATTAAATCATTATATCAAAAGATGAGAAGCCAAAATGACCCTACAAGTTACACATGAAGGCACATGAAATTGAGAAATAATAGTAGAGGCACTTAGTCAATGACGTCAAGGAAGTTTTCATTGAGGAAGGGACCAAGTCACAAGGTTTGAAAGCAGACGCGAGAGTGCTAACTAGGCAAAGAAGGGAGAGAAAAAGATGGGGAAGTCCAGGAGGAGAGAAGATCCTGACACAGCTCCTTTGATGAGAACAGGAGAGGGAGCAGCCCCCCACATCTGGTACCTTTGGGGCTCTTGTGTGTGTGTGCTCAGCCGCATCCAACTTTCTGACTCTTCATGACCCCCTGAACTGTAGCCCGCTGGGCTCCACTGTCCACGGGATTTCCCAGGCAAGAATACTGGAGTGGGTTGCCATGTCCTCCTCCAGGGAATCTTCCTGACCCAGGGATCAAACCCAGGTCTTCTTCATCTCCCGCACTGGCAGGTGGATTCTTTACTGCTAGCTCCACCCGGGAAGCCCTGGAGCTCTTAGGACCCGGAACATCCCCCCCCACCGCCCCCGCGACCTGCATGAGGGCCCCTCTTTTCAGATAAGTGCACATAATCCCACAAGCCCACTCACAGCGATGTCAGCAGACGCCATTCTAAAAAGAGACTAGAAAATTCATGCCACGGATCAACACACTGGTGGAACTGAGATAGTGGATGGAGGTCACGCCCAGGAGAGATGAGGCCTGGGCACACTGCCCTACCCAGAACCTCACAGTGAATCGGCTTTCACAAATTTAGTTCAAAAGGTCAATCGAGGATAGGAGGTATGATAATCAGGACAGGGAGCAGAAGAAAGAGCCACAACTAGGAGGGCCAACAAGCCTGCAGAAAACACACACAAGGGTCTGAAAAGTCCAGGGCACTCAGGAAGGTCTGGCTCCAAGCCGTACAACTGAAGCAGGTAGTTAAAAAAAAAAATCTTCTTCCTAGATCCTTTCTTCCATATTTGCAATTTTCTTACATTCCTGCCTTTCTGTATCCCCAGGGCATACAAATCATAGTAAACAACCCGACTGTTGAAGCTGTCCTCCCAGTAGCACAAACAAATTCTTATAAATGGAAAGAAAATGGTCTCATTGCCTGCTATTGAGATACACAAATCTCTAAATGGATTGTCAGTTCTTTTAACCACTAATTCCTTTTTAAAGAGACAGCGTATTGATTCTTTTCATCCAAAGTTGCCAACCTTGTAAATTCGCAATCCCGAACACAATCCAAAAATGATCTCTTGGCTGGGGATGATGCAAAACAGGGCATCCTACACTGGCATAATCTTTGTGAGGTGCAAAGACATTTTAGATGCCTTTTCTCATTCCATCTTTACAATGTTGTCAACAAGGTTTTATTATTCCCTTCTGCAGACGAGAGAAAAGCAAGGCTCGGAGAAGTTAGGGGTTGTGGATGAAGGCCCAACAAGCCAAAATTTGAATTCAAATGTTTTTGACTCCAAGTCCCAATGCCTCATAGTGGACAAGGTGAGCCTGGGTGTCACATTGATTGGCTCAACTCCTGGTTCTGTAAATTTATCATTTCTCTAATTATTCAGCCAGTCGTGTCTGACTTTGTGACTCCATGGACTGTAGCCTGCCAGCCTCCTCTGTCCATGGGATTTCACAGGCAAGAATACTGGAGGATGGGGAGGGAGGTGGGGAGGGGGGTTCAGGATGGGGAACACATGTAAATCCATGGCTGATTCATATCAATGTATGGCAAAAACCACTACAATATTGTAAAGTAATTAGTTTCCAACTAATAAAAATAATTGGGAGGAAAAAAAAAAAGAATACTGGAGTGGGTTGCCATTTCCTTCTCCAGGGGATCTTCCCGACCCAGTGATCGAACCAGAATCTCCTGCATTGCAGGCGGATTCTTTATCTCTTGAGCATCGGGAAGCCCCATAATTATGAGGAAATTACTTAAAATTTTCAAGTCCCAGCTTTCTTACTTGACAAATAGTGATGATACCATGGATCTAACAGGCTGGTACAAAGATTATACATATAAGATATTCAGCCCAGCATCAGGATCATTACATATACTCAAGTGGTATTCATCACAGTTACTATGGGTATGATTATTGTGTTGAATCATAATACCACTGGCTCAGCAAGTCTGGTCTTTTGCAAACTGGAAGCTCTGGCCAGATCATCCTCTGATTTTCTCTCCAGGTGGTGGTTTAGTCGCTAAGTCGTGTCCGACTCTTATGATCCCATGGACTGTAGCCCGCCAGGCTCCTCTGTCCATGGGATTCTCCAGGCAAGAATACTGGAGTGGGTAGCCATTCCCTTCTCCAGGGGGTCTTCCCGACCCAGTGATCGAACCTGAATCTCCTACATTGCAGGCAGATTCTTTATCATCTGAACCACTTAGGGGGACATGAGTATACCCCAATTAACATTTCATTAAAGAGTTAGGCTGAATTTTAATTTATCAAAGAACGGTGCGGTGCTCTGCACATTACCTATTTCTCCACCTCCACTTCACTCAGGTTTTCCGAGAGAACTTACATCCTGGCATAAAGCAATCTTTTAAAAGCACTTATTCTATATTAAGCACTAAAAGAGCTTTACCTGATCATCCCTCGAATCATATGGGGTGAGAGCTGTTATTGTCTTCTATAGTTGAGGGGACTTAAGCTCAGGGGTGTGGTACAAGTTGAGGATAAAGAGAGAGAATTTGAACCCCAAATCTGTCAAATTCAAGGGTCACGTTTCACACTCCAGTTTCAGAATCACACACCCCAGCAATAATGAAATCAATACAATGTCAATTTCAGATTGTTTTCACATATGCCACTTCACCTCCGTTTCCTTTCAAAATCTGTACAGTATCTGAATTATCCCAGAAGGAGGCAAAATCTGCATGGGAACTGATCCCAAGCACATCCATCTCGAATGCAGAGTACAGATTCGTACCTCATCTGTGTGTTCCGTAGAATTTTTCCGGGTCAGGAACGGCAGGGTTAATTTCCTCTAGCTCCATACAATCTGGAATCAGAGGCCAGTCCTTTTCAGTCTTAAAAATATCACCCTCCTCACGCCTCTTACTTGATCTTGATAAAAGGCAATGGAAATGATTTATTGGGGCAAAACGAGGATATTGTGTTTTGGGTCATTTGTTTGCTTTGCATTTTTTCCCCCATGACAGCTAAAGAACAAGAACACTCTTAAGATCTGAGAGGCTTTCACCCTTGCAACAAAGGCATAAAATAAGAGTCTTAGAGACAGAAACAAAGCTCGTAAAATAAACTCATTAAAACAAACAAGGTCCATTGACAGATGAATGGATAAAGAAGATGTGGTGTGTAGACACACACACACACACACACATACACACATACAATAGAATACTAGTCAACCATAAAAAAGAGTGAAATAATGCCATTTGCAGCAACACAGATGCAACTAGAGATTATCATACTAAGTGAAGCAAGTCAGAAAGAGAAAGGGTGGAGTGAGAGGTGAGGATTACATATAATATAATGCAAACTATTATATATAAAATGCAAACTATTATATATTAAATGGATTATAAATAAGGTCCTACTGTACAGCATGGAGAACAGTATTCAACATCCTATGATAAAAAGAAAGGACTCTGATGCTGGGAATGATTGAAGGCAGGAGAGAAGGAGATGACAGAGGATGAGATGGTTGGATGGCATCAGAGACTCAGTGGACATGAGTTTCAGCAAGCTTGCTCAAGTTTGAGCAAGTTTGAGCAAAGACAGGGAGGCCTGGTGGGCTGCAGTCCATGGGGTTACAAAGAGTCAGACATGACTTAGCAACTGAACAACGACAAATCCAAATAGAAAAGAATTTTTATAAAGAAAGTATACACACACACATATTTACTCTTCAACATCAACAAAAACAATATACTATATACACTATATAATAGTATATTACATTTCAGTTAAAAACAAACGAGGGATTCCAGAGACCTCCCCTACTGACAGGGAAGCCCAGTATGCCCTCTATTCTCTTGATCATTCCAGAGATGAGGAGCTCTGCCATCCCTGCAGTTGTGTAGAGCCTGGAGTAGATGCATGGTGTGTAACACGGCCGCCTGCCGCTGCCATGGATACTGCTCCTAATGGTACCCTGTGTTACAGACCCAGCAGGTCCAGCTTCCTTGCACACACATAACAGTTTCCATGGTGTCTGACCACAGATTCCAAGAGCCTCTCTCAAGGTGTGCGTTTATTTCACAGTTTGGGATCAACCAATACACGGCTCTCTTCTTGTCAGAGGAGAAAACAAGATTTTGATAGGAAACAAGATTGGGAAGATACATTCTGACAGCTGTCAGAAATCTGTTCATCCAGAAGACAGGAATATCTGAATGATACCATGTATGTAAGTCTGGCAGAGTGGCTAAAAGCACCAGCTCTGGAATTGGAGATTCCAGCTCCCTTCTTTACAAAACCTTGGTTTTCTTACCTACGAAATGGGGGTAATAATGAAAGACATCTCATATGATTATTATACTAATTTAGCAAGAGAATGCACATGGGGGATGCTTTGCACAATGTGTAGTGTATGACAAGCATTAGGAAAAAAAAAAAAAAAAAAACCCTGCTGAGGACTTCCCCAGTGGTACAGTGGTTAAAACTCCATGCTTCTAGTGCAGGGGGAGTGGGTTCGATCCCGGGTCAGGGCACTAGGATCCCACATGTCACACAGCACAGTCAAAAGATAAAAAGTAAATTGAAAATTTAAAACTAACTCTGCCTGTTTCTCCCTTCTCCTTCTCTGCTTTCTCTCTGTTTTATTACCACTGGCCTCTATTCCTCTCTATACAACTTTTTCATTATTTACCTTTGGCCACTGAAGGTTGGGGCAGGGATGTGAGAAGTCAAAACCACCTGGGTTGCATTTACCTGTCCTTGAGGGAGGTATCTTATGAAGACCCGTGTGTGGGCACCACAGTCCTACAATATAGCATCATGAGATGCAGCTCCTTCTCAGTCATTGATTTTACAGAACTCAGACCACAGGCAAGGCAACTGAGAGATGCAAAGTGCCCATAATAATACACACCTCTCTGTTAATATCCCCAAATTCCAAGGAGATGTAATACATACATCCAATGGAACGTTGCTGCTGCTGCTGCTGCTAAGTCACCTCAGTCGTGTCCGACTCTGTGCGACCCCATAGATGGCAGCCCACCCGGCTCCCCCGTCCCTGGGATTCTCCAGGCGAGAACACTGGAGTGGGTTGCCATTTCCTTCTCCAATGCATGAAAGTGAAAAGTGAAAGTGAAGTTGCTCAGTCATGTCCAACTCTTAGTGACCCCATGGGCCGCAACCTACCAGGCTCCTCCATCCATGGGATTTTCCAGGCAAAAGTACTGGAGTGGGGTGCCATTGCCTTCTCCTCAATGGAATGTTACTCAGTCATAAAAAAGAACCAAACTGGGTCATTTGTAGAGATGCGGATGGACCAAATTTGAGGCTGTCAAACAGCGTGGATGAGTCAGAAAGAGAAAAACAAATACCATATATTAATGCGTATATGTGTAATCTGAAAAAAAAAAAATTGGTATAGATGATTTTACTTGCAAAACAGAGACACAGATGAAGAGAACAGATGTATGGATGTCAAGGGGGGAGGGGGAGTGAGATGAACTGAGAGGCTGGGATTGACAGATATACCCTATTGATACTATGTATAAAATAGGTAACTAATGAGAACCTATTGTATGTAACACCGGAAAATCTGCTCAATGCTCTTGGTAACTTAAGTTGGGAAGGAAATCCTAAAACAGAGGGGGTATAAGTATACATCCCACTGATTCACTTTGGTGCACAGTAGAAGAAATGAACACAGTATTGTAAAGCAATATGCTCCAATAAAAATTAATACATAAAAAATCCCCAAATTCCCTTGTCAGAGGTGCTCAGCTCCAGAGTGGGACTGGTGTGTCTGATAGGATGTGTGGGTGCCGCTGAGTTTGACCTGGTGGAGAGTTTGCAGAAGTCATGGATGACGGGTTTATCTTTAATGACTGGATTATTTACTTAGTGGTTAATCAATTAATTCATGATGAATAAACTAAACAAACATGTTCTGAGCAAAAGATTATGTCAGGTATGATCCTAGGGAGTCTATGGGACTCTGCAGAAGACAGGCGAGTCAGTTTAAAACTTGAAGGAGTGTCAGCCTCCCCTAGGAGCCTGATAAAATGAAAATTCCCCAGCTGCAGAGGTTAATGATTTGGACTTGGTTGATCTGGGGCGGCACAGGAGTGCCTGGGGTCTGTTGGCTAAGGGTGATCCAGAATGTGTGCTGGTGCTGGAGAAGACTCTTGAGAGTCCCTTAGACTGCAAGAAGATCCAACCAGTCCATCCTAAAGGAGATCAGTCCTGGGTATTCATTGGAAGGACTGACGCTGAAGCTCTAATACTCTGGCCACCTGATGTGAAGAGCCGACTCACTGGAAAAGACCCTGATGCTGGGAAACACTGAGGGCAGGAGGAGAAGGGGTGACAGAAGATTGGATGGTTGGATGGCATCATCAACTCAATGGCCATGAGTGTGAGCAAACTCAGAGAGATAGTGAGGGGCAGGGAAGCCTGGCGTGTGGCAGTCCGTTGGGGCACAAAGTGTCAGACACAACTTAGTGACTGAACAACCACAGAATCTGTATTTTCAGAGATTTTATTTAGAGGACCAAAGAGAGGCGGAGTTGGGCTCCCTCTGACCCACGGAGAGCCAGCCCAGGTCCCCCTTACCCTACACAAAGGCAGTCAGTGAGAGGACCCTGTCCTGGCTCCGCTCCATCCTAACTCACTCTGTGACTTTGGACAAGTCAGGTGTCTTCTCTGACCTTTAAAAATAGACAGTATCCCTCAAGTCTCTCTTGGCAAGAACACTGGTGGATTTGATGGAGAGATGTCCAGTTCACATGTGCAATTCTGCAGAGTACCAAGAACTCTCCTAATGCCTTCTTGGGGGAGAGGCAAGAACGAAAAACTCAAAGTCTGACACAAAAATACGCCGCACAACAGACCTACTGAGGTCTCTTCTAACTGCTTTATTCCTCTCTAGGATGAAATCCATCCAGTTCCAATGCCTGAGATGACCCCCATACAGCCCATCTTTCATCTCAGTTGATAATCACTGCCTTCACAATTTCTCCTGGAACTTCTGAGCAGTGATTCCAGCTCTGCCCTGCGCCTTCAATGTGCAATTTCTGTGTCGCTGACACCACCAGCTCCAGGCTTCAACCTCAGCACCCAGAGTCATCTTTCTTCACTTCCTCTCATTTCAAATCAGTTTCCAAAGCCCCACCCCTTTTTCTCCTACACCTTCCAATGCCTGACCACCACAGTTCAAGCCACCCTCTCCCTCGGCCCGAGCTCCCAGGTCACTTCGAGCTGATGTCCTAGCTTCCTGCCTGGGCCCTTGGTGGTCAGTGTTCCACAGAGCAGTCCCCTTTGTGAACGAAATTTGCATGTTGCCATAGAAGTGTCACAGACCCCTCACCCTGGTCTAGAAAGTTCTGTACAGTCTTACTTTTGTCCATTTCTCAGAGCTCGCTGTGCTGCTGAACCATGCTCCCATTTTATGGGGGTCTCTTTTTTTAAAAAAGATAATTTATTTATTAGTATAAATAATAATTTATAATATTACGTACTGGGTCTCTATTGCTGTGAGGACTATTTTCTAGTTGCAGCAAGCAGGCGTTGCAGTGGCTTCTCTTGTTGTAGAGCATCAGCTCTAGGCACTTGGACTTCAGTAGTTGTGGCTCATGGGCTTAGATGCTCCATGACATATGGGATCTTCAAGGATCAGGGATCGAACCTAGTCTCCTGCATTGGCAGGTGGATTCTGAGCCATCAGGGAAGCCCTTCTGGGGGTCTTTTCATCCTTCACACGTTGCAAGAACATTTGCCTGGAATGCTCTTCCTGTCCATCTTGGCATGATTTGTCATTAACAGCTCAACTTAAATTTCACATCTTCATAAGAATCTTCCTTAAACATTCACCAGTCTCTATTTGAATGACCTGACCAGCATCTATCGTGAACCATTTTCTTATTTTACTTATCCTCTCAAGGAGAAGGTAAGCTCCATGAGAGCGGCACTTTCTTTGTTCTATTCAGCACCAAGCCCCCCCCCTGGCTCAGCAGAGTGGGTATTCAGCAGAAATTTGTTGAGTGAATGAGAAAATCATTCTGACCAATCAGTCTCCACTTGCTTCTCATCTAAGCCTAGGCAGCGATGGTCTTACTTTCTTCACTAATTCTAGACGTGGCACGACTCGCAAAATAGTTCACCCCCATCTCATTTATTTTCCCACAGGATAAGGAGAAGACAGGTAAGGGACACTGCCCCAGGTTCTACAGTCAGGGCGTGGCGGAGCTGGTGCTCAGACTCAGTTATGTCTGACATCAAAACCCGCTGCAAACCACTCAGCTCTTCACCTTCTGCTCCAGGTCTAAATCCGAGAACCAAAAATAACAGAACAGCCGTGTGTTTGCAATCATCCGAATACGCAGGTAGAGTAATGAACCTGAGCCATATTTTCCCCTTGTTTTGGGATGTCAAAGTTTCTATCAGGAGTATCCAAGTGATTGCTTCATTTTTCTTGCTTTTCATATATATATATATATATATGTATCTAATTTTATATATATTATTTGTATATATTTATTTTTACTGCATGAACTGATGCTTCCTTCACTTGATTATAACATGCTTTGTAAATTCTTGCTTGCATCTGAGTATCTCTTGAATAAGAGTTTAATGTGCATGATGAAAACTGAGTGTAATTCCAGATTAATGTGTCACTGTTAAATTTCTTTCTCCTGAAGGTGTCACACCCTCAGAGCTCAAATATTATACAAAATGGTTTTCAATATGGAGAATGGGGAGGAATGAGTCCAACGTGTCAGGGAAAGCATTTACTGATGCTCACTGGAAGCTCCAAAGATGAATGATAAGGGCATTAATTCAGTTGGCACTTTGGCCCTGGCTAGCATAAAACCCAGATCATTCTAAAGACGATTTCAGTGTCAAGGGTCTATGACCCCAAACACTCAAAATGATGTCACTTATATATTCGCCATCAGCATTTTTTTCCCCCTGTGAGGAATCTGATTCTGCCATAAGCAGAACAGTTATATCATCTTATAAAATGCATTTAGTATTATTGCTTTTTAAGTTAACAATTTTCAGTTCTTGAACTAGGCATAAAACAAGACACTGGACCAGGAACCCCTGTGAGAATCAGAGGAAACATTTCCTAACGACAGTTATACTGAGATCATCTTGAATGCTGCCTTTTTTTTTCTTTCAATGCCAAAGAAAATTCTCTATTCCTTAGGCGTTTTCTGGCCTTGCTTACCATATGTCAACTCTAATGAACAGCTCTTTGGCTGGATGTCCGTTCTTTTCTCTTCAGCATGGAGATGTCTAAAGAGAGATGTCTAAAGACAAATATCTAAACTAAACTTACTCGATTTCGGCAGCTTACAGCTCCTCGATTTAATTGCATTACACGTCTATAAGTGGGGAGCAATTTACTCTGAAGTGATACTTAAGCATCATTCCTCTTGGCTTCTCCAGGAAGCACTCAGGCTAAATTTCTATTTAATGTATGCTGGCTTTGGAACCTAAGTACGAATAGCAGGATGTGTATTAACGTTTTAATTATGCGGCGATCCTCTGTTAGAAAATGAATCTGGGATGGACATGGGCTTTAATTCCTTCTAACTATGAAAAACACTTTTCTGGCCATCTTGTGCATTAATCAGGCTCCTGAAATGTGCATCTCTGTCAGCTTGCAGCAAGAAAATAGAATCAATTCCGCGAGTTATGCCATCTCCTGTGCTGTGTGATCATACTAACATTCTCAGCGTTTAATAAGGGCTAACAAGAAGAAGAGCACTTTCATTTAATTAAAGTAATATATCATTTTTAATAATTAGTCACAATTAAGGTGAATGATTAGCTAGGAGAGATTATGAAAAATATACATTCTAGATAAAGCTTTGAGTCGCATTTAAAAAGTCCAAAATAAACTCTTGAGGGCTGTGCAGAGCTTTAAGTATGATATAATTTATGGAATGAAATAAATCTTGAGTGTTAAAATATTTAGTGGAACTGAGAATAATGAGTTGAGATAGGATTAGTTTAATTAGTTTACTGAAATGGAGTCTTCATAGTGGCTAAGTGTGATATATTGGCTTTTGTCGCTTGAAATAAAAAAGAGGTAATTAGTCCCTACTCAGATATATTGTTTTCTCAGAATAGGTTGAATTTTATTTTAGGCGCTAATCCAGGGCCAACTTGCAATTGATGTATACAGGCTCCAAGAGACAGTCACCCTTCAGACAACTCAAGAACCCCACCACTTGAAAGCAATGGTTCTCAAAGTGGGGGTAGGGAGTATCCCCTCCTTAGATAATATTTAGCAAAGTCTAAAGACATTTTTGTGGTGTTGGAGGAGACTCTTGAGAGTCCCTTGGACAGCAAGGAGATCAAATCAGTCAATCCTAAAGGAAATCAACCCTGAATATTTATTGGAAGGACTGAGGCTGATGCTGAAGCTCCAATACTTTGGTCACCTGATGTGAAGAGCTGACTCATTGGGAAAGACCCTGACACTGAGAAAGATTGAGGGAAGGAGGAGAAGGGGTCGATAGAGGATGAGATGGCTGGATGGCTCAACAGACATGAGTTTGAACAAACGCAGGGAGATATTGAGGGATGGGGAAGCCTGGCGTGCTGCAGTCCATGGGGTTGCAAAGAGTCAGACATGACTTAGCAACTGAACAGTAACAACACAAGACATTTTGGGGTGTCACAATGGATCAGGGCGTGCTCTGGGCATCTAGTGGGTGAGGGCCCACACAGATGCTGCTGAATACCCAACAAATCACAGGACAGTTATCCAAGAGAATTATGCATTCCAAAGTCAGTACTGCCAAGATGGAAAAGGACTGCTGTGAACAGTCAAGTCACTAGCTAACTGTCCACGTCATTGGTGGATCTGCATTGTGTGATGCTTGCTTTTTTCCAGTGAAGAGAAGAAAAATTTACTCAATAGTACAGAAGTTTTAAAATAAGAGTATTCAATAGAAGCAACCTTTGAATAATGAATAACAGTGAGAAAAATCGGGGGTTGACACCAAAATCCACATCCTCTATTTAATGATTCATTCACGCCATACAATGCTGTGAAGCTGTTAAAATTATCTATTAAAAAAAAAGTTTAATGAAATAGAATAGGTTTTTATGTATCATTTTATGGCTAAAGCAAAAGTTACAAGTGCATAGCATGGACCTATCTTGATAACTATGTGGTTTACAAGGATGTCTGTTTGTTGAGAAAAAGAATCAGAAATTTTAGAAAGGAGAGTAGGAATTACTTTTATGGGAGTTCAAAGACTTTTCATTTCAAATATTGATTTTTTTTCCCTAATTGCTTCTCCTATTTTACAACTTTTCTCACAAGTTACATGCATTACTTGCACAATAAAGCAATAATAAACATGGAAAAGCAAGGGGGGCAGGGGAGGAAAAAGGAAGTTGGAACCAGAAAGACTGCCTTCCACTTGCATTTGAGTTCAAGGGAAGCGACCTCAGAGCCTTCAAGGGAGCCTTGACCTGGGAATCTCCTATAAAGACTGTGAGGTGGGAGAAGGTCAGGTTGCCATAATGACTCAATTTGATGTGAAGCCAAAACACAGAGCTTGTTTGATGACATGCTCAAAATGTCCATGCATGAACTAGGACCTACACGCTAAACAGTCAAACAGAGAAAATACCGGGAAAGTGTTTCAAGCAAATAAGACTGGGAAGTGTGGAAATTCACACCCCCTCATTCAAAACACTGTTCCTTCTCTCTCTTGTCCCCTGCATCCTTTAGGGATAACATTTACAGAGCGTGTGATTCCTGAAATGCACTAACATTCTGAAAGATAAGAGGGAGGAGACCCTAAATCTAAAAATTCTTACTGGACATTTTTAGGGGTTATTATTATTTTTTAATTTTTCTCCCAGAAAATGAATTTCTGTCACACAATAGCTAAACACTCAGATGAAAACCAGACTATCTGGGTGTTTGTCCTCCATTTGACAACTCATTGTCACTCATTTGGGAGTGAACTGAAGCCACCATATTTGACTCTATTTGAAAACAGCCCAGGGTTTGTAAAGAGTGTTTTTTTTTGTTGTTTTTTTAATACACATGTCTATCAATGAGGGGACTATTTAAACAAATTACAGTACATGGAATTATGATTACTAGGCAGGTGTTAGTAGACTGAGGTAGATAATTTATGTGTACTGACACTGAAGATTTACTTACTATTTTTAAGTGGTGACAGAAAGTCAGTTTATTATATTAAGTGTGTATCTTTCTCAACACGTGCTTTTGAATGTGTGTGGAAAATATTTGGAAAGATACGCTGTCAATCATTAAATGATGGAGGGTGGAAGGGAGAGAGGCTAAGAGGGAAGGGAAAAGAGAGACGCTTATTTTTACTTTATACAAGTCTCTGCTATAAATGCGATATGTCTGTATGTGTTTAACTCAGAGCACATGTTACTTTAAAAGCAAAGTACAATATAGTTCAGACATTCCAAAAGGTATGTAGAAAACAGAAACATCCATGTAAATGCTACCCAGCTTAGAAAATAGAACATTTTAGGGCCACTGAATTCTGCATCTGAAAGCCTCCTTGAGTGTATATATATTGGTAATCACTATAGGCAATCAATATTCTGTATCCCGGGTTTTCTTTCTCATCTGTATATGTTTACCATATGTGTTTACCACGTATGTTTGCAAAGAGCACTGAAACTACGGCACACTAAATTTCTGAGTAAATTATTTTTGTTAGAATGCATTATTCACCCAGGGTCACATTGCTAGAGCCACTCTTCTTGTTATGTGTGTTTCCCATTCATTTCCACTGCTCCAGAGTGTTCTTTTGTACATTATTCTCTTCAATTAGACCATTTCCTGATTTTTTTTTCTTGCACCATGAAGCATTATCTTTCTTATTTAAAAACAACCTAAGAACAAGAAAAATTTGGGGTAGGAAGAGGCAAGGCACAGTTGTTTACTGAAGTTCTTTAGTTCTATCATGAAACAGGAAAGATACAGCTCACTCAGTCTCAGCCATCTCTCTTCCAAACACAAAGATGCAGAGAGCCGGCTCAGGAAAAGACCCTGATGCCAGGAAAGATTGAGGGCAGGAGGAGAAGGGGGCGATGGAGGATGAGATGGCTGGATGGCATCACCGACTCAATGGACATGAGTTTGAGCAAACTCTGGGAGATAGTGAAGGGCAGGGAAGCCTGGCATGGTGTAGTCCCTGGGGTCACAAAGAGCTGGACACGACTGAGCAACTAAACAATAACAACCTTGGGGAATTTACTCCTGCTCCTACTATTACCAAAACATTACTACCACTTTCCCAATGCTTGTGATGTGTCAGGAACACACCCGATGCTACACTTCCAAGTGATAAGTATGGTTCATATTTCCGTTTCACCGATGAGGCCACCGGGCTTACAAAGTAAACAGTTCGCAGTCTGAGTCTAAATATTCGTGGTGGGCTTTTTCCAGCGCGTGTTCCTCTCTTATCTCTCAGGATGACGTAAACCCACAGATGCCCACCGCTACTGCCACGTGACCGCACACCACATCACTGCTTTGGAAGGGTCTTTCATGCCCCCCAAGAAGATTGGCCAGGAATGAGGCTGAATTAGCAATTCACACATCACCGGCGTCCATGCACTGATGTACGAATTGGCCACTGAGAGAAGCAGCAAGAGTTTATCAGAAAACGACTGGGTGTTGGGAGGAGAGGAACAATTTGAAAGATAAAAAGGCTAGAGCACCATGGATTCAGAACTGAACTTCTACCGAGCATTCTTCAGGCCAAGTGAAGACAGACAACTCTGTCCGAGATTAAACACATCCCCAAGCTGGAATGGCCACCGTCTTGGTAAAATTCCACATCCAGTTGGAAAATTACCCAAGAGAGAAACGTTACACAAGTACCAGCCGGCTTAGAAAGCTTGACAAGCAGCAGCTTCAGGAATCCATCTGGACTCAGACGTGACTGTCAACCTCCCCCTTGTCAAGGACGCTCCGGAGAACTTGGGTCTTCAAGGTATGGCCGGCCAACCCACGTCCCCGTCACCTAAACCTTAGAACCTGAATGATGGAGCCTCCTCACCTCCGGTACATTCTCCTCGTCACCCCAGCCCCGGAGATGTTTTATGCCCACTCGTCAATCCTTATCTCACGACTCAACAACGTCCCACTCTCTTAGCAGAAAGTTCACTCTTCTTATCTTACCAACAACGCCCTTCTGGATCTGGCATATCTATGTCTCAATTGCTCTTTTCTACCACTTCCCTCGGATCCCAATTCTCTGCCCCCCATCCCACCCTGAGCTTCTTTCCTCTTCTTCAGACACATCAAGTTCCACATTTAGGGTCTTTGCGTGTTCTTTTTCCTGTGTCTGCAATGTTCTTCCTCTCCATGTTCACCTGGGCTTGTTCCCTCGTGACATTCACATCTCAGCTGAAATGTCACCTTCTTAGACGAGTCCTCTAGCTGATCTGTTACCACCTAGTAGTATTTCTCTGTGCTGATCTTGTCACTCTCTGCCCCTTCTCTCTCTCCTCCTCCACCAGAAAATGTAAGTTCCATGGGAGCAGGAAACTTGGATTTCTCATTCACCACTGAATTCCCCTGACACAGTTCCCAGAGCACAGTAAGAGTCTCAATAAATATGCCTGGAACAAATGAGTAAATATACAGATCCATGAATGCATTGCCTTTCATACAGCTGAGTGCTCTAAAGTTCCACGCCACAGACAGTCCTAAAACACTTTTTCCTACTCTGCAAAATGGATCCCAGAGCAAAGGGGTTCATCTGCTTCTTAGGCTGTGACTATAGTCTTTTCCCCAAAATGACTGACTTGCAATCACTGCTGTCATCATCAATATATCTTAGTGATGAAATGATTCTTCAGAAACTCTTCCCTGCGTGTCACCTCCAGTGACAAGCTCAGAATGTAAACAGACCTGGTTCCTGTAAATGAGACATCTGGTGATGGGTTTAGCCCTAAAATGCAAAACACCACCCCACTTGTGTGATAACATTTCCCCCAGAATCCACTGAAGGTCACTGACACATACAAGAGCATTTATATAGAGGAGTTCTCCATGCGTGGAGCAGAACAAAGCCAAGAAAGAATTTTTTTTAACATTTCAGCTAGTATATAAAAAAGATAATTCCTTGAGTATTATATTATCCTCATTAAAAAAAAAAAGGTGGAATTTGGAAGTTACTTATTGGACATTTAGGTTGCTTCCATGTCCTGGCTGTTGTAAACAGTGCTGTAATGAATACTGGGGTACATGTGTCCTTTTGAATTATGGTTTACTCTGGATATATGCCCAGAAGTGGGATTGCTGGGTCATATGGTACTTCTATTTTTAGTTTTTTAAGGAAACTCCATACTGTTCTCCATAGTGGCTGTATCAATTCACGCTCCCACCAAGGGGGCGTGAGGGTTCCCTCTTCTCCACACCCTCACCAGCATTTATTGTTTGTAGATTTTTTCATGATATGGCCATCCTGATCGGTGTGAGATAACACATTATTGTGGTTTCGATTTGCAAAATAACTTTAAATATTTTGTACCTTCCATCACTTCTGTAGAAGCCTTTATATGGTCCTATGGATATCACTCTTGCCTGCAAAATTCCATGGACAGAGGAGCCTGGTGGGCTACAACCATGGGGTTGCAAAGAATCAGACATGACTGAAGCAATTGAGCACGCATGGACATCACTGGTTTTGCAAGCAATCGCATGATGTCAGGGATCTAAAGAATACTACCTATGTCTGTAGCGTGGACACAGGTATTATGTGCTGGGGACTCTTTGTACCTGCCCCTGCCCCTCAAAGAAGCTCAAACCCTAGTCAGGAAGTTTTATGTTCCCAGAAAGATGACAGCTACTTCGAATGATTCCGAAGTCTCTCCACATGCCCTTCTGAAAGGCAAGGCACACCAGCAAAGATGAACTCCATCTTTAAACTGATGTTTGAACTTTTCTGTTATTTAAGAGTAAAAAAACTGGATTAATTATACTGGTACTTCAGAAACAAAACTTCCTTTGCTGCAAGAACCGTGAAAACAAAATGCACTGATGATCTTTAAATGACCCAGAAACCAAGATAATTATAGTTGTAATTAATTACATAACATGACGTCCCGTGGTAGTCAGCCAGAGGTCTAACCCAGAAAATTCTGAGGGTGGAAAATTTGAATTTCGGGACTTATCACAGACACAGGACCTCAGTGAACGCTCACCAATTCCTAATCTTTCTCTCCACACACTGGACCTCAGGCAGCGATCACTTAACCTGTTCTTATCTCCCCGACTCATCCGTAAAATGGGGGTGAGAATCCTGGATCACCTCGAAAGGGAAGCTGGGTTGAGCCATACAGTAATGATTTGAAATAAAATGATTGCCCATAGAACACATTCAAGGAATTTTAATGAAGCTGAGTTGCTAATATCATATAATAAGCAGTAAGAGCCGGGAAGTCAGCACCAACATGATGCCCTGTTTATCGAAATTTCGTCTAAATCGGTTTCTGTTTTACCACATCAGCTGGCTGAATTTCTTCTTTTTACTATAACTAATTCTACTTCAGTATAATTATACAGACATTGTTGATTTCCCTTTTTGTGGCCATGCCACATGGCATGCGGGATCTTAGTTCCCAGACCAGGGATGAAACCCACATCCCTACAGTGGAAGCTTGGTATCTTAACCACTGGACCCCCAGGGAAGTCCCAACTGGGTGTATTTCTTGACAACTTAGAGAAGGCTGCAAGCTTTTATACACATATATATTCCAAAAAGATTGCTTGCTTACTATTTGTATGACCGTATATTATTTTAGAAAATGCTTTAGAAACACCCCAGATTTTGCAATGCACTTTTTGACAACAAAAATAAAACCAAGCTTCATGTCTGAGTCTAGCAAGGGGTCTCTGGGTTATGGGATGAAGAGTTTGCTCCTTCATGCCTTTAAGTCTTGGCCCCACCTATCAAATGCTTACTCTTCACTTTGTTTTTTAGCCAAGACATTTTTTAGCCCAAGATCTTCTCTTTGCAAAATTACCTATATCGGAGAATATTTGCCCAACATGGTATTAGATAATAATAATATTGCTGCCAGTGTCATAGTTAATAAGTGGGTTTGAAATAATTCATAAAAGCATGGGTAGACTGGACTTCCCTGGTAGTCCAATGGTTACGAATCTGCCTTGCAATGCAGGGGACGCAGGTTCGATCCCTGGTCAGGGAACTAAGATCCCATGTGCCATGTGGCCAGATTTTTTTTTTTTTAAAGCATAAGTCAACAGAATATGAAGTAAAAGAAGGATAGGAAGAGAAACCATTCATTTTACATGTCACTTCCTGTCCTCGTAGGTAAGATGCTGTCAGGACAAACTAGACCAACAAGCAGTACAGAATTTTAACCCAGAATGGTTTTCCATCACTGTTTATCTAGGCATCTCTCTACCTTTGGAAGGAATGGGGGATCCAGCAGGGTATCAACACGTTTCGTGAACGCAAGCAAGAATCAGCACACCTCATGTTGCTGTTGGTGTGATTTTGTCACTCGGTTGTGTCCGACTCTTTTGAGACCCCATGGACTGTAGCCCACCGGGCTCCTCTGTCCATGAGATTTCCCAGGCAAGAATGGTGGAGTGAGTTGCCATTTCCTTCTCCAAGGGATCTTCTTGATCCAGGGATCGAACCTGTGTCTCCTGTATTGACAGGTGGATTCTTTACCACTGAGTCACCAGGGAAGCCAAGAACATTTCATACCCTGTTCTAAAGAAAACTCCTATAACAGTGGAGCCCTAAGCAAGTCCTTTTTATGGGGTAAACTTTTGAGGGCTACTGAAGACATCTTTGTACTCTTATCAGCAAGATGGGGTTCCTGGATCCTCTGTTTTAATCTACCCTAAGAAGACATTAATGGGGCTTCCCTGGTGGCTCAGAGGATAAAGCATGGTTTTTCCAGTGGTCATATGTGGATGTGAGAGTTGGACTGTGAAGAAAGCTGAGCGCCGAAAATTTGATGCTTTTGAGCTGTGGTGTTGGAGAGGACTCTTGAGAGTCCCTTGGACTGCAAGGAGATCCAACCAGTCCATCCTAAAGGAGATCAGTCCTGGGTGTTCATTGGAGGGACTGATGCTGAAGCTGAAACTCCAATACTTTGGCCACCTCATGCAAAGAGTTGACTCATTGGAAAAGACCCTGATGCTGGGAGGGATTGGGGGCAGGAGGAGAAGGGGACAACAGAGGATGAGATGGCTGGATGACATCACCAACTCAATGGACATGAATTTGAGTAAACTCTGGGATTTGGTGATGGACAGGGAGGCTGAGGCGCGCTGAGATTCGTGGGGTCGCAAAGAGTCGGACATGACTTAGCGGCTGAACTGAACTGAACTGAAGGAGACGTTGCTTTAATCACCAGAGCTAAAAATATATTAGACCCATTGCATCCTGAGATTGACACCATGGGCAATGGATTAGGCCAAGGCTTCACATTTTGGAATGAAAAAGTGCTGGCTTGAACACTGACTCGATGATTCAATAGTTGGCAATTTGGCCATAGAAGCAATTTTTATTTCTGAGTTTCAGTGTCTTTATCTTAAGAGTATGGATGATGATATTAATCTCCCAAGGTTATTGAAATGATTAAATAGGATAATATATGCAAAAGGTCTGGCAGGATGCCTGAAACATGGTTGAAACCAAAGCATTCCTTCTCCTGGAACACATACACATACCCATCGACTCTACAAAGAAGACACGGCATAACTTGAGATTACCTTTACACTTCCTTCCACCAATAGCTGTGTTGTACATGTTAATTTCAATTAAAGTGATAGTTCTACAGTCATGTCCAACTCTGTGCGACCTTCTGAACTGTAGTCTGCCAGACTCCTTTCTCCATGAAATTCTCCAGGCAAGAATACTGGAGTGGGTTGCGATTTCCTTCTCCAGGGGATCTTCCTGACCCAGGGATTGAACCCAGGTCTCTTACATTGCAGGCAGATTTTTTACCATCTGAGCCACTAAGGAAGCCTAATTTCAATTAATCACACCATATTTAGATACCTGAATGCTAAGGCCTTCAAGTGCAAGTCTTGGCAAGTTACAGAGGGAGACACATTTTGGATGGAATGGAAAGAATGCTATTCTGCTATTTCAAAATACCCAACTGCTTGAGATGAAATGAGCAAAACTTTATGGTGACAACTGCATAGATCTCCAGGATACTTGACACTGCGCAAACAAAGACATTAAAACATTGCTGGGAGTACAAGAAGGGGACTGAGTATATATTGGAGATAAAAGAGGTAATTTGTAGGTATTTCTAGAAGATTCCCAGGGTTTTTGTTATCATTTAAAAAAAAATTTTAGTTTGGGCATAACAATCGCCCCTTTGTCCCATGCAAACTCATCTTCTCGTCAGGTTATAATGTTATAGCAATCACGTGGAGGTGGGATTAGGGTGGGTAAGAGCCAGGTATATTCCATGGGTGAAAAGCATTAATATACATATTAGCTTAAGGCTAGAGGCTGTTGGCTACAGTTGTGCCATATCTCAGAACCCAAACCCTCATGAATTATTCAGCTCAGCAAAATAATCCAGCACAGACAGGAATAAGCAATGCTTCCATTGAGGGGAACTGTATGGAAGACAAACAGGAATAGATGATGGTCATCTCTTTTGTGCCAAACACTGTTCCAAATTAATTCCTAGAAGCACCTAATGAAGGAGATGCCACCAATCCCCTTTTACAGAGGGGTTTTACAGAGGTTCTGAAAAAAATATAAAGCAATTTGATTTCATAGGGTGGTAAATGTTTAAGCTGGTATTGAAACCCAGCTCTACCTGTGCCTGCAAACCCACGCTCCGAGCTATTTCCTCCACCCCCGATCCCAGGCAAACCCCAATGCTACAATAAAGTGCTCGGTAGTGGCCCTTCTCCCCACTCCATTAGAGCAGCAGAAAAATCTCACGCCATGTCTGGGTCTATATCTGTCTCTCCATGTGTGTCTCAGAAAGATACTTTATCTTTCAAGTTTTATGGCTCATATCTGTGACTAAAATATCATTTATGACAATTCCCATCTGCTAAGCTTCAGAAGTGATATAGTCTCATCGCAAAGGGCTGGTATCGGGCGCCTAAGTGACAAGACAGGAGTTGAGTGGAATCAGAATTTACCTGAACTTGATTTTCACAGGAAACTGAGGCTTTCTACAACGTCCATTTCCTTAGCACAGGGTGCTCTGAGAATGGGTCAAGGCCCCAAAGCAGGGGGCCTCCCAGCGTCTCCCGGATCAGAGCGAAGAGCCCGGCTCCTGCAAGCTTCGCAGGTTGGACCCCGTTTCTCATTCCAAGCAGGAAAGTGGACGGCCGGCTTCCTCCATCACTCCTTGACAGTTATAGACTAGCTGGGAACCTTATTAAAGAATACAGCTTGCCTGGGCACTCTCTTTTGGCCATCTCCTGCTCACGGCCTGGCATTTATTACAAAGGGACTGGAGATTAACACCATCCGTCCTGCAAGGAGAGAATGCCCACTGCTCACTGGTCCCACAATACCAAGAAAATCCAGAACAATGCAGACACACCTTCTGTCTCCCACCCCAGGATCTCTGTGCATTTTAATTTAACTTGTAGCTCTGCTTTAAGACCATCTTTATTTTATCCTAATAACATTTACAGCGGTCTTTTCCCCCTTCATTTTAAACGTAATGTTCCCCATAGTAAATTTCAAAAATATAGAAAAGGTAAAACAGAGATAAACTTAGAATTGGGATAGTCTTCATATTTTTGAGATCTTTCTGTTCTCTCTCTCTTTTCCCTCTTCCTTCTTCCCTTCCTCTCTTTCTTCCCCCTTTCCTCAAAGTTGTTTTCATATGTTGGTATATAAGTTTTCTATAAACCCCAAATAACCCTAATACATAACTCTCATTTATTATAGAACAATGGGGAAAGGACACCGAATTCACAGGATGCCCTTGTACTGCTCAGTGTCCACAGCAGACATCACCAGTCGATTATGAACCACCTCCTTCCTGAGTCAGACTTCTTCGCCAAACAAAGTTCCAAGCAGCCACTACTAATCAATCAGGGTTGGCGCAAGATGCAAATTCTCCTTCTTGTATAGCTCCTGCCCTCAAGGAACTGACACTCTAATCTGAACATGCATGCGCGCTAAGTCACTTCAGTCGTGTCCTACTCTGCAACCCTGTGGACTGTAGGCCACCAGGCTCCTCTGTCCATGGGATTCTCCAGGCAAGAATACTGGAGTGGGTTGCCAGGCTCTTTTCCAGGGGATTTTCCAAATCAGGAATCAAACCCACAAAACAGATAAAGAGGTAAATTTCAAGCAAAATGGTATTATAAGGCACATATTAGATCTCTGATGCAGACTCAGGGGCTGTCTCCTAAGGAGAGGAAACACTGGGTCCCTAGGAGTCAGCCCACACTTGGATACTCTTTGTATTATGGGACTCAGAGCCCACGGTGGTTACTTGTCCTCCTGTGAACTTCAGGGCCTTCGGCCCTGCAGAGAACCCAGCACACAGTCAGAGGTCAAGGCGAGGACAAATACATCTCTGCACAGTGGACGCTCAGTAGATGCCCTTCTTTTCTTTCTTTCCTTGTATCTTAAAACAAGATGTCTATATCAATGGTGAGAAAGTGATGGGACCTAGGCACCACTACATATGTTGCTGTTGTTTATTCAGTCATGTCTGACCCTTTGTGACCCCATGGACTATAGCCCCGCCAGGCTCCTCTGTCCATGGGATTTCCCAGGCAAGAATATTGGAGTGGGTTGTCATTTCCTTCTCCAGGGCATCTTTCTGACCCAGGGATTGAACCTGGGTCTCCTGTACTGGCAGGTGGATTTTTTACCACTGAGCCACCTGGGAAGCCCACCATTATCTATAATAGTTGTTAAGTTTTGAGTCACGTCATTGAAAAGTAAGTTCTAGATACCACCTTTTGACCCAGCAATCACACTGCTACAAAAAGAACATGCCTGGAAAAATTAACCAAGGCACCTCTATCTATGTTTTATTTGTATCTCTCTGTCTACACAGATAACTCCGTGTGTGTACCTGGAATTAGTGCCTATAATAGAATAAAACCAACATCCGAAGAGTTCGTTAAGTGAACTGATTAAATGAGATGTGTTACAAGCATACAATGGAGGACAATTGAAAGAGTGATAGAAACCAGTATATGTGATATGATAAACTGTCCATGGTATGTTTTTAAGTCAATGAAAGCAAAAGGAAAATAGGACATACAGTCTGTTGATTTTTGTGTGGAAATAAAGCACCTCTGTACATATGCACATACACATCACACATGTACATAGGTACACACACTGTCCTTCCTCACCCCCAAAGGGTATTTACAAGAAGCCACTGATAATGACTAGCTCTAGTTAAAACTGAAACTCAGAAATGAGCTTTATTTTGCACTTTCCTTTGCTAGTGTTGGCACCATCTGAATGATTAATCATGGACTTGCTGCCCTTTAACTTAAAACCAAAAAAAAAATGTTTCCTGGTTGGTCTAGTTGATGAGACTGTGGTCTATGGGTTTACATCTTCATTGTCCATGAAAGACATGTAACACATAAATGTTAAGTTAAAGAAGCGAAGGATAAGCTTCCAGAGATGGCGTGTGATGGGGGCAGGAGAAGGGCTGAGGAAGAGGAATAAGACAGGTCTTGGCATTTATTAAAACATCAGAAAGGCTTCTGAGAACCTGCATGAAACTAAAGGTTTTTGGAGGCAAAAAGAATAAAATACAGGCAAGTCAAAATTACAGAGACATCTGTCACATTAGAATACCTATCCTGCTGATGCAAAAATTCCCCTTTTGGGGGTTTGCTTCTAGGGTCACTGTGCATTAGTATTCCACTCACCAGTGATGCAGTCACCATTTCTCTCCATTTCTTTTTGACCTCAAGCATTTTATGCATAAATGTCAGTGTTCCTTGCAATTAATCATGCCTACCACAGACTAATTGTGGACAACAGTCATGCAATTAGCCAGAATGTCTCTCCAATATGCATGAATGTTCTGAAAGCACTCACTTTCCAAAACCTCCGGTACCTAAACAGGAAGACTGGTCTCTCTTTCCCAAGTCTCTTTCAGATTCAATGTGAGCTAGCAAGATAATCAGATCATAGCTGATGGCACCCATGCCTAGGGTCGGCTAATGAGAACATGGTATCCTAAAGTGCATGCGATGAATTCAGCAAAGCAGCACCTCTGAAAATACCAAGGATGCTCTCTAGAGAAGTTACAGAGAGGAGACTGGTGGGGGAAGGGAGAGAGGGAGATGGAGAGAAAGAGGACACCTACCAGAGTAGCTCAAAGCAAACATGCCTTATGCAACTAAAAGACTCATGGACAACGGGATTTATCTCCCAAGAGTCGAATAAGGATACAGTGCCATCATTCTGGTTAAACACAACTCATTACTCAGCCCATGCAATGGACATGAATTTGGGCAAACTCCAGGAGATGGTGAGGAACAGAGAAGTCTGGCATGAGGCAGTCTTGTGGGGTCTCGAAGAGTCGGACACAACCAGGCAACTGAACAACAGCAACAGTTACTCATCACCAGAGGACAACCTGCACAACACGTTTGCCCACGAGCATTTTGTCCTCATATACGAAAAGGTAACCTAGAGGAGCAGTTCTCAACCAAGGGCAACTTTACGGCCCAGGGGATACCTGGCACTGTCCAGAGATATTTTGGTCATCACCAGTGGGGTTGGAGCTCCTGCCGGCATCTGGTGGGCAGAGGCCAGGGATGCTGCTAAAAAGTTCCTGTGAAGCACAGAGCAGCCCAGCCCAGCCCACAACAAACAGCAATCTGGCCAAAAGGACAATAGTGCCAAAGTTGAGGGACTCCCCTGGTGGTCCAGTGGTTAAGAATCTGCCTTGCAATGCTGGGGACGCAGGTTCGATCCCTAGTCGGGATCTATGATCCCACATGCGGCAGGGCAACTAAGCCTGAGCACTGCAACTATAAAGTCCGTGTGACCCAGCAAAAGATCCTGCATGACACAAGTAAGACCTGATGCAGACAAATATTTTGTTTTTTTGAAACAGTGCCAAGATGGATAAACCACGCTTAGCGTAATTTAAAAGGGTAGATTCTAGGATGAAGAAGATCTCAGAGAGTCTGTGGCTGTGACAGTAGTAGCATTTGCCCCTGAACTTCTGCGAGCCGCAGCTTCTGAGATCAGTTTCTGAGCATCAGTTTCTGAGATCTCCAGAAAGTGGAGATCATACGTTCTACCTTGCGCGGCAGTGACGGGAATTTGAAACAACAGGACAGAAAGCACCCGTGACAGAATCAAACGGAGCTCTCATCATCACTGCGGCTATTATCACCAGTGATTATTAACGTATTTTGCAATCCCGTCACCAAACAGAAACCAAAACAAACTTCTTGGAGAATCCTGCTATTGCTCATTGGGCACCATGGCAAATATCCATCCCCATCCTCCCAGGAATAAACTAGTCTCACTTCAAACAATTGCTACAGTTTGAATCCAATTGACTCCAGACAAAAGTATTGAGATAATCAGCATATTAAAGCCAACACTATAACCATATGTTAATTATGTAAATGATTCATTTTAATCAGCTAGAACCATGTAAAGAGTAACAAGGAATGCAAATGCAGGGAGTTATTAAAAAGCTCATTATTATTCATCTCGGTTCCATGCGTGAACCTATCCATCCAAACAGATGAATTAATAGTGAGAGGGGAGATGAAAGTGCTGGAGGGAGAAACTGCGGGACTCCATCTGTCTGCTTCCGTGGCTCAGGCCTCCACGTTACAGGGAAGCTGCGAGAGGCGAGGAGCAGGCTTTGAGCTCCCTCCCCGGGGCCCAGGCAGCAACCCCCCCATCCAGAGCTGAGGGGGCGTGATGGTCACTGTTGATATGGGAACATTTGCTTGGTTTTGAAGGTGGGGACCGAAGTGCGTGGGTGGCATGGAACCCTCTCTGCTGTTTCAGCAGACTATGGATTTGAAAGGCACAGGGTCCTCCATCCAGTCACGGGTTGTGAAAACCTCCTTCCTCATTCCTTTTTCTTTCTCTCCCACCTTCATTGTGATTTCCACCACCAGTGTTATTTTTCCCTTATCAAGAGGAAGAGGATTAGGCAAGAATACTGGAGGGGGTTGCCATTCCCTTCCCCAGGGGATCTTCCCGACCCAGGGATCGAACCCAGGTCTCCTGCATTGCAGGTAGACACTTTACCATCTGAGCCACCTGGGACGCCCCTACATACATACATACATACATACATATATATATCTTGCTGTATTGTATTACGATATTACTATTAATAACTGATAATGATCATACTTTTCTCATTTTTGTTGTTTAGTTGTTAAATGGTATCCAACTCTTTTGCGACTCCACGGACGGTAGCAAGCCAGGCTCTTCTGTCCATGGGATTCTCTAGACAAGAACAGTGCTTCCTCCTCCAGGGCATCATCTCAACCCAGGGACTGAACCCACGTCTCCTGCATTGGCAGGCGGATTGTATTATTTACCGCTGAGCCATCTGGGAAGCCCTCATTTTTCCTTTTTTTTTTAATGGAAGCATCGTTATGTACAATGTTTCGTTAGTTTCAAGTGTATGGCAAAGTGATTCATTTTATATATTCTTTTTCACATTCTTTCCCATTATAAGCTGATGATATCAATTCTTCTCTTATATTGTTATTAATAAATACATAGATATTAACTCTATGTCCAAGTCCATTTGCTCTTTTGTTTTTGATTTTTTTTTTAAGTTTCATTTTATATCAGAGTGTAGTTTTAGGTTTGCTTTTCACCAAGGTCACTGGACTTGAGACTATTATAACTCATATTATGCTTGCCTCTCCTAGTAACTATATCCTCAGCCCAGCTCATTGGCTAATGAGACGCTTCCAGTAGAAATTTATTTCTGAAACTTTGAGAAGGAGGAGGTGTAGATTCCTGGAATATCTATAGTTTGCATATCGGGGGTGGAGGCATTAAGGACAAAGCTCTGCATGTCTTATCCACTGACTCATCTCATTTTTACCCAAAATTTCATGATGCAGTTCATTACCCCCATTTTAAAAAGATGAGAAAACTCAGCATGAAGCAGCCTGATGACCTCATGAGGAACTGGAACTTGAACTTAGATCTGACTCTACCACTGGCAATTTTCCCTGCTTCAATCCTGATGAAAAAAGTATCAACAGGTCTCTGTGTATCCGTGAGGAAATCATGACTCAGAGAGGTTTGATGACTCGCCTGGCATCTAGTTGGTGCTCTGGATTTGAATCCAGGTCTGCCCTGCTTTCACTGTTTTTCTTACTTCTCTGAGGGTAAGATCCTTGTTGATCTCCTAGCATCATCACCACATTCTACCTGCCACTATAATCAGTGCAGGTCAACAAAACTTTCTGGGATGATGGACACGGCCCACATCTGTACTGGGCAATATTGTAGTTGTGAGCCACCTGTGACTACTGATCACTTGCAATGTGGCAAATGGGACTAAGAACCTGTATTTTTAAAGTTTGATTTAATTTTAATTAAATGGAAAAATTGACACATGGCTGGCGGCTGCCCTACTGGACGGCGCGACTCTATATTTTCACAAAGGCTGTCACATCATTTCATGTTCACAATTTCTCACATATGTTAGGAAAGGCCTTTCACAGATAACACCAGGTTTGTCGTTGGTGTTCAGTCGCTAAGCAACAATAGGATTCTCCAGGCAAGAATACTGGAGTGGGCTGCCATTTCCTTCTCCAGAGGATTTTCCCAGCCCAGGGATTGAACCCACGTCTCCTGTATTGACAGGCAGACTCTTAACTCCTGAGCCACCTGGGAAGCCCGATAAGGTCAGAAGGGCAGCTCTATTAAATGGGCGATGGAAGTTTGCACGCGTCAGCGATGCCTGAGCCAGGACCATCACCTGGCACGTCTTCCTTAGCTCCAGTATCTTGTGTTGAAAAGAATAAAAACTCACCACCCTTCTCATTCCAATAAAGAATGGGGATCATTGGGATACCCCTTCTTTGTAGAGGATAATGCAAGAGAGAACCTTTTCTCACCATCAAGTCCCTACACTATGCTAGAACACTGGTTCCATGTTAAAATAAAGGGAACTGAAATTAATGATGTTTTGAGACCTTCATGAAACCTTTTTAAGTATAAAAAGTTTTGATATGATGCTGGTAATCCTTAAACATGAATCTTCTCAAGATAAATGGGGAAAAAACTGATGGAATATAAGCCTCTAGTTTGGGAAATACTTGTGGCTTTTCTTCTCTCTAGAGTAGAAAGATTAAAAATCGGTGACACTTGGGCTCATGATGTATTTACTTATGTGTAACACACACATATATCTTTGGTTATGTGCAACATGCATATGCATGTTAAGTGTAATATATATGTGTATGTGTTGTGTGTATATACATATATCTGTGAAGTGCTATTGTGCAGTCTCTCAGTCACGCTGGACTCTTTGTGACCCCATGGACTCGCCAGGGTCCTCTGTCCATGAGATTTCCCGAGCAAGATTATTGGAGTGGGTTGTCATTTCCTTCTCCAAGGGATCCTCCCAACCCAGGGATTGAACCTGTGTCTCCTGCACTGCAGGAAGCTTCTTCACCACTGAACTATCTGGGAAGCCCGTATCTATGAAAATATATGTTCAAATGAGTTACTATCATTTGAAAATCATGATGAATATTCCCCTAAAAATCTAGAGTTTTAATTTTGCTTCTTTTGAACTATATCAGAAAATTTGGTAACACAGAGCTTATGGCACTGCACGGGGGGAAAAAATGACTCCGGTTAAGTAGAAGCTGCCTCCTTTCGATGGAACATATGAGACAGGATATTAGTTTTCCGTTTCCTCACAGTTCCCATTGTCCTGTCTGATATACTTCATGTGGAATTATGTGGGTATCTGAGTCTGGAGTTGGAAACTATCATGAGCCAAGTAGATTTCCATCTCTTCCAGCAACTTTACTACACAAACCTAGAAAAGATATTTTACAACACTCTAGGTGAAGGAATCTCTTCTTGTCTTCATATGAGGTTGCATACATATTGGGTGGGCTCAAAAATTCATTTCAGTTTTTCTGTAACATCTTATGGAAAAACTGAATCATTTTGGTTTTGGCCAAGCCTACATTTCCTTTGCAAGCAAATGTAGGCCAATGAAATATCTGGATAAGAACTTGTCAGAGAATCCACTGAAGGGAGACAGACCAGAGACAACAACATGTCTATTTACACCTGGCTCTCTGTACTTCTGCCGTGGCAAGACACTTTCAGGGCTGATGAGATGATGGCTACAATCAGAATGACAACTTTGTATCTTGAAAAGAACACCCCAAAAGTCCAGCCTGCACTGCCTCATCTCCACCAAAAGTCAAACGAGAGACCGGGGTGGGGTGGGCCTCGACCACTCCCCAGAGTGTTGCTGCCAACGTTAACCCACCCAGGAGCATCTCTATCAACTAAAATAAACGAGTTCATCAGCAGTGATTTCATGACTCACCGACACCAGATTGTCTAAGACCAGGAGGAGACAAAAAGATCAAGCCAGAAAAACCCATCTGCAATTCATTTCACACCAGACTTTAAAAACATGTCCACCTGACAAAAGTACAATCGATCATTTCATTTCATTTTTAAGAGTAAACATGCTCGAAATTAAATGATTGGGGTGGGGGGGGGAATAAGAAGTGAGGACATCCACAAAGCTCTATGTGGCTTTGTTCTTCATATTCTAATTCTTTCATGTTTCCCCGCCTGATGTTTCCTAATGTACTTTCACTAGAATCCGATTTTTGATCTTTAATCCCTTTATGTGTTTTTCCGTGCTTACTCTTGAATGCCTTTGTAGCTGCCATAATTGGGTCTCTGGCACCATTTTAATAGGGCTGAGCACAATGCAAGCTTGACAAATTTCATCTAAGTGGGGAAAAAAACCCAAAGCTATCAATATCATCTGAGAAACTGACCAGAGTTTCAAACACGCTGCAATGAAGTCAAGGAAGGCAAACAGGCCAAGGAAGGCAACCTCTGTGGTGGGACCAGGAAGAGAAGAGAGCAACACTCTAAGATTGAGATAGAATAGCCTATGTGTCATGTTTTGAGCTTCCCTCGTGGCTCAGATGGTAAAGAATCCACCTGCCAATGCAGGAGACTCAGTTTCCATCCCCGGGTTGGGAAGATCCTGTGGAGTAGGAAACAGCAACCCACTCCAGTATTTTTACCTGCGAAATCCCAAGGACAGAGGAGCCTGGTGGGCTACAGTCCATGGGGTCACAAAGATTAGGACACGACTTAGCAACTAAATAAATAACAAAAACAAAAAGGGCATGTTGTTATTGTTTAATCTCCAAGTCATGTTCAACTCTTTGTGACCCCAAGTACTGTGGCCTGCCAGACTCCTCTGTCCTGAACACTGGAGTGGGTTGCTGTCTCCTTCTCCAGGGGATCTTCCTGATCCAGGGATCGAACCCATGTCTCCTGCATTGGCAGCTGGATTCTTTACCATTGTATGTCCCAGAGGTTTATAAATTCACAAATCTGGAGGCAGAAGGTTGCACCGGATTATTTTTGCACAATAAATGTCAGGGCCTGGCTTCCCTGGAAACATGTACAAATGTTGTTTTCTCTTCAGGTGCCCATGTCTTTGTGATTTTCAGCCAAGGTGCTCAACAATCTGGCAATGCCTAAGTGACATTCTCCTCCAACACAGGCCGGCAGGAAACAATGTCAGATTTATAAATGTCCTGGCAATCAGGGAATGCACAACGGAAGCAGACACTGTCAACTGGGGTGGCAGCCTGGCTCAAAATAATCCCCTTTCCTCTGCGTGAGGCCTCAGTATACCTGAGTGGAGAGTCAGCGGCCATGTTTGTGTCACATGACCTAGTCCTGCACACAGGCCATAGCTGATTGGTTCAGTGGTGTGCACCTGACCTGTGCCAGGCCAATCAAAACCTTCCTTGGGATTTTACCATGTGGAACCAGGAAAAAGAGTCAAGCATTCTCTCAAGTCCAAACTTGGAGGCTCAGGAGCTAATAGCAGAGCTCCCTAGGTGGCTCAGTGGTGAAAAAAAACAAAAAAACAGAAAAACGGAAAAACACCTGCCAGTGCAGGAGACTTGGGTTAGATCTCTGGGTCTGGAAGATCCTCTGGAGGAGAGCATGGCAATCCACTCCAGTATTTTTGCCTGGAGAATCCCCTGACCAGAGGAGAATGGCAAGCTATAGTCCACAGCGTCGCAAAAAAGACACGACTTAGTGACTAAACAAACAAGAACAAGCTCATGTCAGTCACATTTTCCACCATGTGCAGGACGCAGATTTCTGGAAATGAACCTGGCACAAAGAAAGGACCCATAGAAGGAAAATCTAATGGTCCCAGCTGTTCTGGTGATAATCATGAGACAGAGATGCTCCCTATAGAGGCATCACTTTGCGTGAGTCGGTTTGTGTGGCATTTCCACCTCTTACATTACAACAGTTTTTCAGTCTCCAGATTTGATATTTTGGGTGCTCTCATTTTCTGTTATGGAGGGCTGTTCTGTGCACTGCAGAAAGGATAGCAGTGTTTCTGGTCTTCACTCGCTAGACCCCAGTACGGACACTGCCACCCCCCAAGTTGTAACAAACAAAAATCTCTCCAGACATCATTAAACGTCCCCCCAAATGGCTCCCAGTTGAGAACTGCTGCACTAGAAGAATTATAATCCAGCAATTCAACATCAATAACCAGCAAGGTTCTCTGCCCCTGCCCATAACAACAACTAAGGTTCAGTGCTATGTGTGCATGCTCAGTAATTCAGCTGGGTCCAACTCCTTGTGACCCCATTAACAGTAGTGAGTCAGGTTCCTCTGTCCCGGAAATTTTCGAGGCAAGAATACTGGAGTGGGTTGCCTTTTCCTACTTCAGGGGATCTTCTTGACCCAGGGATCAAACCCACATCCCTTGTGTCTCTGGCATTGGCAGGCAGATTCTTCACTGAGTTGAGACTATAAAACAGTGAGTCCCAATTTAGGCTCTCACTCTTTGATATGCTCTAAATTCTTCCCTTGCTACAAAAAATCTGGCAAGGTTCTTCATATATTTATTACCCTGTGGAGTGTTTCATCTGTTTCTCTGGTTTCTGGTGACATTTATATCTCACAAAGATGTTTATGGTTACAAAGAGGAAAAAAGATCTCTTGTATTCATGGCATTGTTTTTGAAACATAGTCCATCATGAGATTGTATATGTATCACTCTGGGATGGATAATACACATAGATTTATGGGAAAATTATACTACATTACTTATATATTAAATATATTCCACTGGAGCCCTTCTGATGATTGCAGATCTGTTGTAAAATATACATATATTTTTAATTCTTACTGGAGTATAATTGATTTACAATGTTGAGTTAGTTTCAGGTATACAGCAAAGTGAATCAGTCATACATACACATATCTACTGTTTTTTAGATTATTTTTCCATACAGAACATTACAGAGTATTGAATAGAGTTCCCTGTGCTATACAGTAGGTCCTTATTAGTTATCTGTTTTATATAGGGCAGTGTGTATATGTCAATCCCCAAATGTTCTAATATATTAATGATCAGAATGTTTGGCATCTAATGCGCAGTCAGTAGTAGCTATTGCATCTTCCTAAGAGAATCTTGATATCCTTTTACATAAACTGCCTCTTCCTCATTTACATGGAGAATAACAAATAGATGCCCTCACTAATGATTTCTCCAGACTTCTTCCAAAAGATTCTCTCGGGCCAGAACACAACCAACAAGTATGTCACCTCCCAAGACTTGGAATGTCAACTAGGGCAGGTGCAATGAGAGAAGATACGGCCGGAGGGTCATGCGGACAAAAGAAAGGACACTCATTCTTGAGCTAGCTCCCGATAGTTTATAATCCTCTCGGTATCCTCCCTAGGTTAGAGCCCCTTTCTCTGGCTTACATGTCAACTCTGTGGGCTACTCCACACCCACTCAATAGGTGTTCTCTCTTGCCTAGGGCAGTCCAGATAGGTTTCTAGTACTTGAAACAAAGGAACCCGACCTGGTACAACCAGGAAAGGCCAACTAAAATAGTGAATGCCAAAAGCACAGGCAACGCAACATCTACAAATCAGCCCCGGGATGTAGTCCTTTTTTTTTTTTCCTATTAAAAATGTCAGATTCGCTAGAGAAGTGGTACTGATGAACCTCTTTGCAGGGCAGGAATAGAGACACAGACGGAGCGAAGAGTCTTGTGGACACAGTGGGGGAAGGAAAGGGTGGGGTGAATTGACAGAGTAGCATATTATAAGGCGTAAAATAGGTAGCCAGTGGGGAGTGACTGGGAGTTACTGGGAAGCACAGGGAGCTCTGCTTGGTGCTCTGGGATGCCCTGGTGGGGTGGCATGGGAGGATGGGTGGGAGGGAGGCTCAAGAGGGAAGTGATACGTATAAACTTATAGCTGATTTGTGTTGCAATATGGCAGAAACCAATGCAGCACTGTAAAGCAATTATCCTCCAATTAAAAATAAAAAATGAATAAAAACACATCAGATTCAATACCCTACATTTAATTCCAAGACCTCTTCTCTATAGTAATTACAAGAGAAATAAGATCTCACACTTAAAAGGGCATTTTCTTTGCTGGCAATCCAGGGCTTGGAAAATGGGGACACGGCAAGCCCAGCCCATCCCAGCTCGTCAGATATAACCTCCTGTGAATTCCTGATCCCACAATCACCAGCATGTAGTGAAAGATGGATTCCTCATCTTTGAAAATGCCTTGAAAAGACGTGGGCTTTACACCAGACTTAAGAGTTCCAAAGTTGACCGGCTGTTTGACTTTTCTAGCGCACAGACAAATACGATCTTGCTCTGCCTTCCTGTTCCAAAATAATTCGCCTCAAATGTCCTCTTTTCCTCCCCGCGAGATACCAGGAGGGCCATATGCCTCCTCCCACTTCTACTGAAGTGTCAACAATGAAACGCAGAAGCTGACATGTGCTAACTTGGCCCCGTCCCTCCCCCTCCACCAGATGATAAATAGCAAGAAAGACAGGGGAACTTCTGGGCACTTGTTTGTTCCCCTGAAACCAAAACACAGCCACTCCGACTTCTAGGGGAGAGTCATTAAATGCTCCATAAAATGTATTTTGCCTTAAGCAAAAAAAGGGTTTTGTCCTCCAACAAAACAACCTAAACGGTGCCATCAGAAAAGATCCAGTGGCATCAAGTCCCCGTGTGTTGAAAGGTTCCATGAACTCGTGGTGACCTTTCTCCAGCTGCTAGGCACACTGCCTTAAAAGACATGCGACCCATTTTCTGCCAGGCGCTTTGCCCGGATGAGAGGCCTAAAAGAGACCAGCCTTAATTTATTTATTTTTTAACTAGCTCCCGGGGTGACCTCTTAGGAAGAATTTAGTCTGGACCAGACACTGTCCTAAGTGTTCCACACTTGTCATTCCACTGGCTGCATGGAGTCTCGGCGCAGAACTGGATCTGTTTCACTTCCCCTCTCCTGAAGAAGTCAGTGTCACTAACTACAAAGAACACGAAGGTGTTTAGAATGCAGGCAAGATTTCTCAACTGATTGCTGTATTCATTTGAAGGTTTCTCTCCGACATTACAGCGTGAAATCAAGATGGAGGCTTTAGGCAATCTCCTCTGTGGTTCTATTTCTGGTAGAGTCCCTAATAATAATAACAATATTAATAACAATAACAGCAGCAACAGTAGAAAGTGAAAGTGTTAAGTCGCTCGGTTGTGTCCGACTCTTTGCAACCCCATGGGCTGTGGCTCGCCAGGCTCCTCTGTTCATGGGATTCTCCAGGCATGAATATTCGAGTGGGTTGCCATTCCCTTCTCCAGGGTTTCTTCCCAACCCAGGGATTGAACCCGGGTCTCCAGCACTGCAGGCAGATTCTTCACCCTCTGAGCCGTCAAGGAAGCCCATCATAGTGATAATAATAGCGACAATAATAATCATAAAAACAGCAGCAACAGCAGAGGCAATAGTAAGTACTGGCATCAACAAATCTAGTTATCTCAATCATCTGGCAAATCCCAGGCTAGGTGATTTATAAGGTATCCTGTTTAAGGTTCTGGAAACACTCCATGTGGGTCTTATCCATTTTCTCTACTTTTTTCTTTTTTACAGATTATGAAACTAAGGCTCATGAGAGAGGCTGAGTGACTTGCCCAAGATCACACAGCCACTGCATAGCTGAGTTAGAAATCAACTGCAGGGCTTCCCCGGTGACTCAGTGATAAAGAAACTGACCTGTCAGTGCAGGAAACATGGGTTAGACCCCTGATCCAGGAAGACCCCACATGCCGGGGGGCAACGGAGCCCACGTGCCACAACGAGTGAGACTTCCTTCTAGAGCCTGGGCGCCCAAACCACAGAAGCACGTGCTCTGCACCAAGAGAAACCACTGCAATGAGAAGCCCAGCATCACAACTACAGTAGCCCGTCCTCATCATGACTAGAGAAAAGAAACGAAGATCCAGTACAGGCAAAGATAAATAAACAAATAAAAACTAGTTTTGAAAATTGGTTTAAAAAAAATGAATTCCAGTTGCATCTGATTCCCGCCTCTGGCTTCCTAACTGATAACATTATAAAATACACATGCTATCCCCAGCAATATTTTTACTTAATGTTAAGTCGCTTCATAGTAAGTATGCAGTACGCACACATGCACCCTCGCATGTACACACAATTGGCCCTCCAGCTCAGCCTCTAGAATCTCTACATGCTTTCCACTACCGTCATGGAACACGGGCGTGATGGAATCCAGGAATCCTGCCTCCCACTTCCCCAGGGTGTGGGAAGCAGACACCCACGTGGTCTGCTCGCTTTAATCACTCTCCTGAGCAGAAACGAGGCCAGAGCAGCTGAGAGGAGACAGTCCCCTCTGTCACCCGCTTCCCTTAGACTCACCTGGTCTCCCTTGGACGGAGTCCATTTCAAGGAGCACGAGGTGCCAAGCAGAGGATGGAGTTAGTCTCAGTTGAGCAAAAGGAACAATTCTTTCCTGCTTTGGGCAAGTGCCACTGCCTTGTTCTTTGATGCAAAATGGTTTTCATCTTCCCCAAGAGTAAACATCTGCTTAATGCAAAGCTTTCTAAGTCAATTTAGGCCCCCCTGTAAGTGCCGCCTAGAAGCTCTGCCGCTATTACGGGCAAGCCCAATGAGATGGGACTGCAATAAAATGTGCAGTGACACAAATGGGTCTTTCAGGCCCAGAACCTGCATGAAACAGAAGTGGCCTCCCTGCGCAGGCTCGTGGTGGGCAGCTTAGACAGAGAGACCCGGAGAAAGGGCATCTGGGGGAGGAATGAGAGCTCTCTCCATCCGTGAGCATGCAGCACTTCTCCACGTGGTCGAGGACCCCCAGCAGATGGACAGCCTGCGAAGGTGGCCTCAGACTATTTTCTTTGTTTGCTCTCGGTTCCTTCTACGGATGGCTCACTGGGGCTGGAGACTGAGGTCGCCCTTGGAATGAGAGAAGAGAAATTCACACCCCGTGGACATGACGCTCTGCAGATGAAGATAAATTAAGGGACTGTAAATATCTACTCAAAGACTTCAAGGTGACCTGGGTGACATCTCTGGGAGGCGAGGCTGGAACATGGAAGCCTAATTAATGGCATGGTCTGAAGGAAGGGCACGTGAAAAGAAGGGACTTGGCCAACGTGGGGAGGAAAAAAGGAAGCCCGGAGTGTTAGACATTGGCAGCGTGGCCACAGCATCATCCAAAAAAAGATTTACAATAGATCCCGGGGACACCGGCTTTTCAGATAATAGAGAAGATGATGGTGTCGTGGGAGGAGAGCTCCTCTAGCCTCATGAAAAGTCCTTCAGAAAAACCCATGTCCCTGTGCACGGGGCCTATGCTGGCTGCTGCAGCCGAGTTCCCTTGAAACACACACACACACACACTCACACTCTAAACCACTTCATTCATTTCAGCCACAGGAGAGGTAACAGAGCCACTGTTTTCAAATCTTCCCAGAGACACAGTTAACAGCAAAACTGAAGTTTTGCTACAATCGGCAGCATTTCCTCTTTCTTCCAACAACTCCCAGACTTCTTATTTTAACTCCATCAGCCTCAGAAATCTTCATCCATAAGACAGACTAACATTTGTAGCTTCATGACACAGAGAGTCCAACAGAACACCGTACTTTACAGTGTGAAGCATCTAACAGGAAGAATATACTTACTGTTTCAGATAACATATACAGTTACGTTCATCTGCCTACTGGCTCAATTACCTTTTCACCACATTTGGAGGAACTATAGAACTGATAGCTCAATCCTATCAAGATAACTTGGCATATGAAAAGAAAATAGATTTTCCAGAGTGGTTGAATTGGAGGTTCACCATAAAGTTCTTGAGATTGCTGATGGAGAGGCAAGCCACATACGGCGAAGCGTCATGGACACAGAAAACACAGGTGGTTCTGAATCTGAGCCCCAACCCAAGACAAGGGGACAGAAACTTCAAAATGCAGGGCACCATTTTCTATCGTTACTGCTCCTTTTGTATGTTAGCTGTTCGGTCATGTCTGACTCTTTGCAACCTCTTAGACTGTAGCCTGCCAGGCTCCTCTGTCCATAGATTTCCCAGGCAAAAATACTGGAGTGGGTTGCCATTCCCTTCTCCAGGGGATCTTCCCAACCCAGGGATCGAACCTGGGCCTACCACATTGCAGGCAGATTCTTTACTGCCTGAGTCATGTAGGTAGCTCTATATATCAAGTTCCAGGGGGAGTCATAACAAGAATTTAGTTCTTTATTGAAGGCTAATTGTTTTCCTGAGTAACTAACACAAACACACAAACACACACAATTAGCTGGCATCTATCAGATACTTACTATAGGATGAGCACTTTACACATTAATTCTGTTGATTCTTACAGCAACCCTATTGGGTCAAAGATAGGAACTGAGATTCAGAGAGATGCTGACACCTGCCCAAGGCCACACAGAATGTATACAGATGACTTGGCTGGACCCAGAGCTTATGAGCTTAACTAACACAGCTTTTTCTGTACTTCCTCAGGTGACAACACTGTAGCTGACAATTCCCATGAACATCAGGGTTGAAGAAAAGCAGAGCCTGCAAAGAGCTCATCCATAGTCATACTTCCCAGGCCTCAAACATAATTAATCTAGTTTTATATTAATTTTTTTTTTTTTTTTTTTGCTTTGCAGATCTGAAATTCTAATCATTAAGAATAAAGGAACAGGGATGAAGGGTAGACTTCTCGAATGTCCTATGCTTTTCTCTGGCCACGTGCGTACATAAGTGCTCAGTCGCTTCAGTTATGTTTAATTCTTTGTGACCCCATGGGCTGTAGCCCACCAGGCTGCTCTGTCCATGGGGATTCTCCAGGCAAGAATATGGAGTGGGTTGCCATGCCCTCCTCCAGGGGATCTTCCTGACCCAGCGATCATCTGCAGCTCCTACATTACAGGTGGATGCTTTACCACTGTAAAGCACCAGGGAAGGCCCTTCTCTGGCCACACAGACACCTTCACGTATGTACACTTAATCTTCTTTCTCTCTGCTCCTCTCTGGGTTCTGTCATATTAACATGGCTGTATTTTGGCTCTCCTCTTCCTACTGAAAAAATACAGAAGGGACATCTTAGCTTTTCCTTGGAAAAATGCAGGTGCCAATGAGAGAATTACTTGTCATTCTGTATCAAATAATTTGCCAAGGCTTCGCTCTGAGGCTGCTGCTACTTGCCTCTTTTAGGAACAAGGCCATCCCTCTGCTCACTCATGGTTTATTTGTAGAAGAAGCTGACTTGGCTCTGAATTCTTCCAAAGGTTTATCAACCCTCTCAGGACAGTTTGTGCATCTCCGATGCGATGACAACAGATGCATAATTTATTTTCTGGAGTGAGTTATGAAAGTTAATCAATAAGAAGTGGAAGTCTTATAAATTATCTATCGAAGATCAGCCTATTAAATGTTCGACTTCGACGAGGCTGCTCTGAGTCGAGGTCTCAGACTGCGCTATTTATTAGCCTGCATGCAAGATAATGTGATTCTCCAGCGGATGGAGGCAGACCTTGCTATTAAGACAGAGACAGTACAAAATAAAAATGAAATGTGTTTTGCTACGACAGCAAATCCTGCTCTCATGATTGCCAGGAATAAATAAATAAATAAATATTGAAATAAATGGAAATCAAAAGTAGGCTGAGAAAACATCTCTCTCCATGAATAGAGTAGAAAGCTTAGAGCAGAGTAGAAAACTAATGGGAAAGAATATATATACACATATATAGTCACTATGTTGTTAAAGGTAAAAGTGGTGTTACCATATTTAAAAAAATACCAAAAAAAAAACCCCAGAAAACTAAGGGGGTGGGGCAGAAGTTGCACTGGCAAGCTCCCTCGAATTCATCTCAAAACCGAGCTGTGAAAGCACCACCCCGCGTGGGAAGCATCTCCAAGAGCTTGTTCTCCTATCAGGCTGCCTGGTGAAGCAACGCGAGTGCCTTTTACATCCCCAGGACTGCACACAAGTCCTGGGCAAGAGACAGAAAGTGGTGCCAGGGTGGTTCTGAATCCAGGAACATCGTTCAAAGACTGCCAGGCACATTTAGGGGTCAGCTTACAAGGCAGAACAAGGTAGGTCACGATGAAGAGAGAGCGATGTGGCTGGACTTACTGCCCTCCCTCCGTGGGAATCAGGAGATCTGTAGGGGACAGAGGCCACAGAGAATGAGAAAAACCAAGATGGCCCCAGCTGTAACATCTCTGCCCACCACCATCCTGCACTCTATCAGTACACAGCTATTGTCATAGCAGTGGATTGCTATTAAGTGGATAAATAATTGGAGGGACATATTCCACATCGTAACTGATCAGAATGCATGGATCTATGTGTTGGGGTGTCGGGGCTGAGACACACACCTTGGAGGGGGCTCTTCAGACCTTGCTTCTTCACCTTTCAAACCAAGGAGACACTCCACTTTGACTGTCTTTACCCAAGTAAACACCCTTCTACTGAAAGGTAATAAGCTTTCGGCCTTGACCTCATTTTGCCTGCGGCTGAATGCCTTTGGCTGTCAGCAGCCAGAAGCCTGAGCGAAGCAGGTGGAGGGAGGTGTAAATGACCCTGAAGGTTGAGAGGAAAAGAAATTATCACCCGACAGATTGGCAAAAATGTAAAAGACTGATGATGTCCAGTTTGGGTGCTGCTGCAGGGAAGTTGGTCTCACGCGGTCTTTGAGGATGGAAGAATTTGGCAGAGCCACTTTCTGGTTTTCTGGAGGGCATCGGGCAGCACTGATCAGCAGGTAAAGTGTGCAAACCCTCAGAACCAGCAAACTCAATACTAAGATGCTACTCTAAGCGTGTCTTCACACCAGTACACAAACACAGATGTGCAAGGGCATTTACACAGCAGCATTGTTGTAAGAGGCAAAGAAAATCAGAAGTTATAAAAATGTGTAAAAAAGGGATAATGCCTAAACAAATTGCTGTTGTCAGTTGCTAAGTCGTACCCAACTCTGTGTGACCCCATGAACTGCAGCACGCCAGGCTTCCCTGTCCTTCACTGTCTCCTTGAATTTGCTCAAATTTATGCCCATTGAATTGGTGATGCCATCCAACCATCTCATCTTCTGTCACCTCCTTCTCTTGCCCTCAATCTTTCCCAGCATCAGGTGCCAAAGTACTGTGGTACCACTGTATCTGGAATTTCGTGTAGTACCTTATAATGAACAGGGTAGACCAATATGTACTCACACAGGAAGATGGCCAGAATGTGTTTTTAGGGAAATAAAATCAAGTTGTGGGGACTTCCCTGGTGGTCCAGTGATCAAGATTCCACCTTCCAATGTAGGGGGCGCAGGTTGGATCTCTGATCAAGGAACTAAGATCCCACCTGCTTACACACTCCAGAGCCCGTGTGCCACAACTAGGGAGAAGTTCACGTGCTGCAACTAGAGAAGCCTGCACACCATGATGAAAGAGCCTGCGTGCCCCCGCCAAGACCCGATGCAGCCAAATAAGTGAATAAATAAATATCTTAAAAAATAAAATCAAGCTGCAGAATGATGTGGGTGGTGCAATCTCATTTACCTAAAACATGAATTGTGTCCAGGACACATGTCTATGCGTGTCACTACCTGGAAAAGGTATGGGGGGACTTCAAACTAACCAACTTTCCACACTGTCCGTGGGCATCACCTCTTGGGGAGGAGACAGGAGAGAAGAGAAGATATGGTAGGCAGACTCAGTGTTTTACTCTGCTTTCTTGTTTATTTCTTGAAACTCTTCTAGGATAAACATTGCCAATGCATTGCAATTTGAAAAGGAAAAGGGCTGAGAGGCCTTGAAAGACCCCTAGACAGGCCCAGGAAGGGGATTTGTGCCTCAGTGAGGGGCTCCGAGTCCTGGGAGAGGTAGAGGAAAAGGATGGAGCAGACAGGACCTCGGCTTTGAACTTTGAACAAGTGACTTCACTTCTCGGAAGCTCAGTTTTCTCATCTGTGAAGCTGGGATAATGACAGTGTCTGCCTGTTAGAATTTTCATGAGGAATAACTGAGAAAATGCCAGGTAAATGCTTGGCACACCACCAGGCACAGAGCAAGTGTAAATCATTAATTTTCTTATAACGACTTTATCCGTGTCTCAACACCCAAATCTGCTGAAAGGAGGGAAAGGCAAAGGAGATAAAGGAAGCCACAACATGGCAATGGAACTAATGCAATCTTCTAAAGCTGTGATGTCCTATAGAACTTTAAGCAATGAAAGACGCATTCTGTTTCATGTTGTCCAATACAATAAACATCAACCACACGTGGCAACTGAGTACTGAACATGCCAGTGATGTGACCTGACTTTGACTTCAAATATTTACATGTAACGAGTGGCTCTCATACTGCACAGTGAGTTCCTAGGAAATTTTAGTTTCCCAGCTAAAATATCCTTATTCTCTCCTGATTGTCAGGTACAAAAGTTTGGCATGGGGGAGTCACAGAACCTAAAATCTTGTGAGATCCTAAGCACTTTGTCTTACTTGTGGTAGAACAGATGGGTTTAGAAGGACTTAGGAGGCCATTTCCTCTTCAATGCCATTCAGTTTTTCTGGTCGCTTGAAGAGAAAATTTCTGCTTGTGATATCCTGCTTTTAACACCACTTTTTTCTACACTTCCCTTTTTTAAAAGAGAACTTTGAATATTGTATTGGAGTATGTTGCTGTTCAGTCGCTAAGTTGGTTCCAACTCTTTGTGACCCCATGGACTGCAGGCATGCCAGGCCTCGCTGTCCTTCATCGCCTATCAGAGTTTGCTCAAACTCATGTCCATTGAATCAGTAATGCCATCCAACCATCTCATTCTCTGCCTCCCTCTTCTCCTCCTGCCCTCGATCTTACCCAGCATCGGGGTCTTTTCCAATGCACTGGACGATAGCTGGATTAATAATGTTGTGATAGTTTCAGGTGAGCAGCAAAGGGACTCAGCCACACATATACATGGATCCACTCTCCCCAAACTCCCCTCCCATCCAGGCTGCTGATAACATTGAGCAGAGTCTCCTGTGCTACACAGTAGGTCCTTGTTGGCTGTCCATTTTAAATATAGCAATGTGTACATGTCCATCTCAAACTCCCTAACTGTCCCTTCCCTCATCAAACACTTCCGAGTCTGTCTTTTTTCCTAAGAGACGACATGCCTCACATGCCACAAATGCCTTTGGCAAACACGAGTAATAGAAGATCTGATCACATTGCTTTGTTTTCAGTGCATTTTTGAATTGAGATAGAATTCACATACCATAAAATACACTCTTTGGAAGTGTATCGTTCACTGTTTTTTTAATATAGTCATAAAGTTTTGCAGCTATTACCAGTGTCTAATTTCAGACCATTTTCACCCCACCCCCAAGTAACCCTATATATACTAGCTGTCAGTCATTTCCCTGACCTCTTCCCCCAGACTCTGGCTACCAGTAATCTAGTTTCTGTCTCTGTAGACTTGTTTATTCTGAACATTTCCTACAAATGAAATCATATAACACGTGGTCTTTTGTGTCTTCTCTCAGTTAGAATAATAGTTTCAAAGTTCATCCCTGTTGCAGCAGGTATTAGCACTGCCTTCCATTCCATGACTGAATAACTTCCCACTGTATGAAATATACCATTTATATTTAGCCATTTATTACTTGGTGGATATTTGGGCTATTTCTATTGTTTGCCACTATGAACAGTGTTTCTGTAAATATCTGTGCACAAGATTATTTTGCTGGTGTAGGAAAATTTCAGTTATCCTGTATTACCTAGGAGTGGACTTACTAGGTCATACGGTAACCCTACATGTCATTCTGGGGAAAAACTACTAAACTGTTTTCCAAAGGGGCTGCAGAATTTTACATTCCCATCAGCAATGCATGTAAATTCCCATCTCTCCACATTCTTGCTAACACTTGTTATTACCAACCATTCTTGTTGCTGTTCAATCGCTAAGGCATGTTCCACTCTTGGTGACCCCATAAACTGCAGCAGGCCAGGCTCCTCTCTCCTCCCCTATCTTCCAGAGTTTGCTCAAATTCACCTCCACTGAGTCAGTGATGCTATCCGACCATCTCATCCTCTGTCGTCCCCTTCTCCTCCTACTTTCAATCTTTCCCAGCATCAGGGTCTTTTCTAATGAGTCAGCTCTTCACATCAGGAAGCCAAAGCACTGGAGCTTCAGCTTCAGCAAGAGTCCTTCCAATGAATATTCAGGGTTGATTTCCCTTAGGAATGACTGGTTTGATCTCCTTGCAGTCCAAGGGACTCTCAAGAGTCTTCTCCAGCACCACAGTCCAAAAGCATCAATTCTTGGGCGCTCAACCTTCTTAATTGTCAAACTTTCACATCCATACATGACTATTGAAAAAACCATAGCTTTGACTATAGTGACCTTTGTTGGCAAGTGATGTCTCTGCTTTTTACCATTTTAGTTGGTATCATCAATGTACGTTTAGCACATACCACTTGTTTATACCTAGTGAAGGTGTGAATATCGGTTGGAAGTTGGGTCCTTCTGTGAATTATTTGACATTAGTTATGAAAGGTAAATAAATTGAAATAAAAGTATTAACTATATAGTAGTACTTGTGTTACAAACCATTTGAATGGCTGAAGTTTAGGAACTATAGTAAAAGACAAGGCTCTGGGCTCCCCTTCTGGGGGGGTCCACGCATAGATCTGAAATGCTGTACAAAAGCACCGTGTATACATCCGTGCACTCACACTCAGATGTGTATGTGCCTGGGCTGGAAACTTCTGCTTTGACCTTCTCCTTCACTTTATATACGAGAAACAGAGAAGCCAGGGGCACAGACAACCAGGGGCAGATCTGGACTAAGTCTTCAGAGTTCCTGCATCAGGGTCTTTCTAGAACTGCATGGAAAATGCAGAAGCATCACTCAGCCAGTTTTTGCAGGTTCCCACAACCACTCTCTTACTGGAGAAGGACCATGACTTCTGGCCTTCTTGATCATTCTGTTCTCACTTACCCTTCTTTGGAATTTGGACACCGAGAGCTTTAGAAGAGCAGGACAGACCAGACAACAGAGGTGGAGAGTCTCAAGCAAGACTTAGGGGGAGGGTGGATCTCTGTCCATTCTACTGTTCCCCAGCTGACGTGAATGAGACTCTGTGTCCTAATCTTTTGAATCAAAACACTGACTCAAGAGTTAATGGCTCAGTGGTAAGGAATCTGCCTACCAAATGCAGGAGACATGGGTTAGATCTCTGGGTAGGCACGATGCCCTGGAGAAGGAAATGGCAACACACTCCAGTATTCTTGCCTGGGAAATCTCATGGATAGAGAAACCTGGAGGGCTACAGTCCATAGAATCCCAAAGAATTAGACATGACTTAGCAACTAAACAACAAGAGCCAATGATGGGGAACGTGAAGATGCAGAAACAAAGACTAGCTGTTGGGCTAAGGAACTGGTAACAATTTAGACTCTAATTCTGCCCCTTAGCAGAATCACCGAACTCCCAGTTCCCTGAAAGCTACAGATAAAGGCCTGACACACATTCCTGAGTTGCTTTTGCAGGAAGCCTACCCCCTCCAGATGGAAACTGCTGACCACAAGAACACAGACCCTAGACTGGTTGCAACCAGTAGGCTGACAATGCTTGAAGCTTCACTTGATGCCAACCAATCCAAGAGCTGTCCACGAAGCGGATCCTGCCCTGCTCAATGACCATGATAAAACTCCTCACGACTGCCTCCAGGGTGGTTCACATCGTCTTAAGAGAATTAGCCCACTGTGGTCCCTTTGGCCTGCAGAGCAATAAAAGTTACTCTTTTCTACTTGATCCAAAACACTGTCTCTGCATTTTGGCACCAGTGAACAGGGGCCAAGTTTCAGCAACACAACTGCTCAACAGCTGACGGTCTCTTGTGAAAGGGAATGGCCAGTTATTCCTAAAGAGGACACATAACCACATCCAGGATGGGATGAAGCAACCTCAGGCTCCTCCTACACAGGCCCAGAGTAAGGGGCCAGTTCTCTCTGCTCTGTTTGGGGACAGGTGAAAGATTTAGGTAACACAGTATTGCAGTGTCCAGTTGACTGCCTCTGAAAGGCTGGATGACTTTCCCCACTCAGAAGCCACAAAACCACAGAGCCATGGCTATCTCTGCTGCAGAGATTCTTAAGTATGATTCTGCCATGGGGTGTTATGACAACCAATTAGATATTTAAAATCCCTCCATGGCAAGACCATATGCTCCTAGTCTGACACACACTTGGAGGGGAGATTTTTCAGGCACCCCAATTAAAAACCTATGCCCACACATCACTTGGAAGGAACCCCTGTTTCCTGCTCAGCACCAAAGAGAGGTGACAAAATCACTAGTGAGGGTCACGATGAGCTTTTCATGGGACTGGAAACTCCTCGGCAGTGGATCAGAAGGGACAGCTGCTGACAGCTGAAAATTTCCTGCCTGGGTCTCAAGATCAAGGGACGGAATGTGCGTTTCCATGGCACTCCCAGAAACAGGTGGCTCCCACAGTCTGGAAAAGCACATTCTCCAGCTTCTGCAGTTTCAGCTGCACCCATGGCCACGTGCATTTCAGGCACAGAAGAGGGCAGTATCAAGTGTCCCCAAGACAAACCCAGGAAGTGTAGAAAAGCCAAGGTGTGAGCCTACAGAAGGAGGATCTCAAGACATGGCAGTGGGGATATCATAACCCCTCTCCCATCCCCATCATTAACTCTTCCTTCCTGCGTCATCTCCTTCATGGCACTTACTCCAACCGTACTTAATCAGGTCCTGTGCTGTGCTAGTTGTTTTGCTCTTTGTTTTATCTCCTTCCCCCCTAAGACTGTGAACTGGGCTTAGGAAGGGACCACACCTGACTCTTTGGGCTTATTGTTCTTGTCTAGTCGCTAAGTCATGTCTGACTCTGCAACCCCATGGACTTAGTCCACCAGATTCTTTTGTCCATGGGGCTTTCCAAGGCAAGAATACTGGAGTGGCTTGCCATTTCCTCCTCCAGAGGAATCGTCCCCACCCAGGGATTGAACTCATGTTTCCTGCATTGGCAGGAGGATCTTTTACCACTGAGACATGAGGGAAGCCCAATACGTTGGGTCTCTTTCTGCTAACATCCAGCATGGCCTCTTACATGGAGCAAGCGCTCAGTAAGTGTCTGAAGAGTTCTCAATGGAATCAATGAACCAGTCACGCAGCCTAATCTTTTCTGCTGCTCTCTGACATATGAACGTTTCGTTATGTTTTCCACCTGAGTAAACTGAGGCTCAGAGACACAAAATAATCTATTCCAGATAGAATCTAGGAAGGGATACACCTGGTTCTGGAACCCAGTTCTGTCTGAATCCAGGCTTTCAAATTGTTCCTGTTGTCACAAATGACACAGGTGAGACATGTAGCCCCCAGGTGCCTCCCTACTTCTGCTGAAATAAAAGAAAGGGAAAATCGGGCAGCCCAGAGACAGAATTGGGACTTCTCAGGGGGCTCAGCAGTGAAGAATCCACCTGCCAATGCAGGAGACGCAAGAGATGTGTGGGTCTGATCCCTGGGTCAGGGAGATTCCCTGGTGGAAGAAATGGTAACCCACTCCAGTATTCTTGCCTGGAAAATTCCACGGACAAAGGAGCCTGGTGGGTTACAGTCCATGTGGTTGAAAAGAGTCAGACATGATTGAGCATGCATGCATACAAGACAGAACTGTCCTGTGATGGAAAAATCCATTCCATGGGCATGTGGATCAACAGATGCGACTCACAGCTTTGGTATAGCAAGACTGAATAACACACCCAAGATTGATCTCCCACGCTGAAGCAGGTCTGCTTATAGCCCTTGGATGCATAGCCCTGGGGTCATTAACAATTAAACATACATGCTGCAATCCCCTGAAGCAGCAGGAGCCACAGACCCATAGACACACTTCCATAATTCCCAGTCACCTCCATAAGCATTCTGATTCCCTGTTCTACCCCACCCATGAAAGCTGGCCTTTCTTTCTGGTCAGAATTCTCCAGTCAAAGGAGATGAAAGAAGAACAGTATGGAAGTTCCTTAAAAAACTAAAACTAGAGCAATCATATGATCCTGTAATTCCACTCATGGGCATACATCTGTGTAAAACTGAAATTCAAAAAACTACCTGCACCTGAATGTTTATTGCAGTACTATTTACAATAGCCAAGACAAGGATGCAACATTAACATCCATCAACAGATGAATGGACAAAGATGATGTGGTATCTATATATATGTGTGTATATATATTTATATACACACACTAGAATACTGCTCAGCCATATAAAGAATAAAATAATGCCATTTGCAGCAACATGGACGGACCCAGAGATTATTATACTAAGTGAAGTCAGACAGACAGAGAGACACAAACATCATATGATTGTGTTTATCCATGGAATCTTAAAATGAATAATAAAAATTGAACTTATATACAGAACAGAAGTAGAACCACAGATATAGAAAACAAACATGATTACCAAGAGGAAAGTGGGGGTAAGGATAAATTAGGAGTTTGGAATTAACTTATACAAACTACTATATAGTTTATAGTAGTCGACGTCCTTCAGTTCATGGGGTCCCAAAGGGTTGGATGGAACTTAGTGACTGAACAACAGCAACAATATATAAAATAAATAACCAACAGGGACCTACTATATACCACAGGGAGTTATATTCAGCATTTTGTAATAATCCTGTGAGGGAAGAGAATCTGGAAATATATATATATATATATGTATGTATGTATGTATGTTTAACTGAATCACTTTGCTATACTCCTGAAAATAACACAATGTTGTGAATCAACTATAGTTAAGTCAGAAAAAAATAAATTTAAAATGTGGAAAAAAATGAGGATGGAAGAAACGGCGGCCTGAGGAATAGACACCCATTTGTCAACCGTGGCTGCCACGCTGTTGGCATCTCCACTTGAATGCACACGGGCTGTCCTCCCTGGTTCCCATCTTGTCTCCCGCAAGACCATCTGTCCATCTCCCATCCAACTTTCAGAGGAATTCTGTAAAAATGTAAAACCAGATCACGGTGTTCCTCTACTCGAAACTCTCCAGGGGTTTTCCATCTCTCGTAGACCAAAATCTAAACTCCTCTGGTGCCCTAGAAGGTTGCAGACTGCACATGTGACTTGATGCCTGCTTCGTACCCCTTCATCCACTGGGTCCCAGGCATACTGACTGACCTGCGAGTCACACAACTGCCCATCTCATTCCCCCTTCAAGCTCCTGCGCGTTGCTTTTGCCTGGACTCTGCTCCCCACACCAGGTCATCACACAGCTGGCCCCTAATGTCAATCAGATGTGAGCTCAAATTCCACACCTTCCCTCCTTCAACCATCCAAAATAACCCTCTATCACATAACCTGTCTTATGTTATATGATACCTCATCGCTCTCATATAACCTGTCTTATTTTCTTCATAGCACTTAACGCCATTTGATGTTCTCCTGCTCACTGCCTGTTTCTCCCTATTAAATCTAAGTGATCTTATTCACCCCTGTAAACCTGTTGTCATGCACACACTGCAGTTCAACAGATATTTACTAAGTTAACGAACACAGAAGCCACTGGAGAGCAATCTGACTTTCCAAACCAACTCCCTTTTTCGACCTCTGAAATGCACATAATATGTCATCACCCTCACTGATTTTGAGGGTCTGTTACAGAGATGGACAGGGAAGAACATTCACAGGTAAGCGACTGATGGAGAAAACGTCTTCTGCATTTCGTGTGCACCTTCTAACAAGGGCTCATCTCACCCCAACGCCATGGGCAAGCCCAGTGTGTGACTTCTTTCTGCAAACTATAGTGGGAAGATGTTATACTTTTAGGATGTAAGGGAATTAGGAGACAGATTTGGTCTTTTAAGAGAGAAAGCAAGATCATTTTAATGGAAATCTGATCTTGTGTCTCAGACGTACATTTGGTTTGTAAGAGAAATACTCAGACAGGAGTGATGAGAGTTGACAAGTCTTCTCTGTCTCCCAGTCTCAGCTCCTGAGAGAAGGCTACCCCTGAAGACAGTCTGATGTCTTGAGCAGCTTAGATCTGAACCCAAGGTGTGGCTCTAAAATGAGCGTGGACTTTGGCCATGTGCTCAGAGAGATTTTTGTGTTCCATTAGTTGTAAGGACACTCATGCCTTCCTGATGGTGACGGAATTTTCTTTGCTCAAAGGGAAGCATATCTTTCAGTGTCTCCACTTCATGGAACTCAGAAGGAACCCTAGAAAGAGACATGTCCACTTGGCTGGAGCCAGCCCACCTGTGCCTCTGTCTTTCCCAGAATTCTCTAAGCCCTGGCTGATTCCTTGCCTTCAGCCCAAACTACCTCTTCCCCTCTGACTTAAGGACCATAATTTTCAGATCATTCATTCACTAGGATCCCCAGCTATGATTTTGTCACAGGTGAAGGCAAAGAACACAGGATATTCACTTAGGATGCCACTCTAGTCTTTATGTCCCTAACAGAAAAGACATTCCTAAGTTAAAAAAAAAAAAAAAGATTCTATTTTTTAAAGCTTCTTTTTAGGGGAAAAAAAAAATCACTAACTGCAAGTGATACAAATGTTTATGTGTAAGATGAGGGTATGAGAACTTTTTTTGGGAGAGAATATGTGTATAGAGTTTCCCAGGGAGTGCAGTGCTAAAGAATCTGCCTGCAATATAGGAGACACAAGAGACGTGGGTTTGATTTCAGGGGTCGGGAAGATGCCCCGAAGAATGAAATGGCAACCCACTCCAGTATTCTTGCTGGGAAATCCCATGGACAGATGAGCCTGGCGGGCTACAGTCCATGGAGTCACGAAGAGTTGGATGTGAAGGAGCAGACAGACAGATGTGTATAGAAAAAAAGTGGTCTGAAGTGACTGCTTTTGGTGGTGAATTACAATGTCTGCATGGATGTGTGTGTGTGAGCTTTTCTGTTTGCCCCAACTTGCTTAGCATTTATCCTGAATTAATTTTATAATTAGAAAATTAGGTGACAATTATTTTTTAATGAATCTTCTTTTGGAAAGGGGCCCAAGAAGGATGCCACAGGGTTAAATCAAAGCACAAACCCATCCGCGGCTTGCTGAGGCTGGTACCCAGGTGTGACGTGCTGCCTGCAGGCAGACAGATGTGTTTGAAAAACGTGAGGCGGACTGGACCACAGGTGAGGACCGCTGAAGGCTATCCCAAACCCTGTGAGACCCATCTCTTGAGAAGTCTCCTGGCTCTCAAGTCTAAATGCACCTCCATTTCCTTTGTTCAATAGTGGCTCCAAGTACCTGGGGTCTGGGATGTACATAGCTCATCAATTCAAAGATGGAGACAGATTCCGAGCTGGATCTGAGATGGGCTGGAACCTGGGACCCTTTGCTGCAGTGTGTGTACCTGGACAAATGTCTCCTCAGGCCACAAAATATAAAGAAACTCTAAGGGACCAAAAATAACTGTGTGCATGCATAACTGGGGGAAATTCAGGACAGCAGATACAAAAACAAACAAACAAAAATATACAAATGATACTTCTGAAGAGCCCAGAACAAAAGCCAGGGGTTTGGGAGCGAAAGCAGGGTCCTGCCCGTGTACTCAACACCACCAAAGTGGTGGGCAAACCGCGTAAGCCACTCTCCCTGCCTGACCTTTGGACATGTCGCTACACACACCTCATGTTAGGAACCAGCTCGCCCCTCCTCGGGGAGTGAACAGGGGAAACTGTGACTTGTTTGGGCTCTCTCTTAATGCAATAGTGGCCTGCCAAGCAGACATGGGTTTGATCCCTGGGTCAGGAAGATCCCCTGGAGAAAGCAATGGCAACCCACTCCAAGATTCTTGCCTGGGAAATCCCAAGGATAGAGGAGCCTGGTGGGCTACAGTTCGAGGGGTTGCAAAGAGTCGGACCTGACTTAGCAACTAAACTACCACCACCACCATAGCCAGGACTGGGCTCTTGTCCTTTCACCAAAGGGGATCTGAACAAAAACACCCACTTTCAAGAATCATGTTTGGTTTTTTGACATTCAAAATGGTGGCACATCTGTCATCTTTCAACCCACAGAAAGCCAAACAGACCTGAACTCATCTCTGATATCTGGGGTAGATCTGAGCACAAAGGCGTGAATGAAGCGGAGGCCTCTGGGCCACAGAAAGGCTGGGAATATACCACGGTGTGTCAGCGACGAGGCCTCTATGGAGTAAACCAAGAAGGCCAAGGAGCATTTGCCTAGCGAGGGCCCAGGGAGGGGTGGTGGGTGGTACCGTGGATTGTCATTGGAAGTTTAGTGCCAGCACCTGGGGAAGTGGGGAAGCCAGGAAGCAGAGATGACTTTGAACACACACCTTGCTCTTCCCCCCTGGGAGGGGACTCTACAGAGTGGTATCCTTAGTGAGGCTCTGACCTTGCAAGAATCAGACACTAAAGAAAATACACATGCAGACAGCATTGCACAGTCAAACCCCACCACTGTTTAGACAGAGAAGAATCCCATATGTTCCGCGTTACCCTCAGCAATGGGAGGATTTTCATCCAACCCCAGGCCACCCCGTCACCATGCAGCAGGTGGGAGCTCGGGTCCCTACAATGGAGACCAGACCGGGACTCAGCGGCCGATGACGGGCAGACCGTATGCTGCGTGAACGCATACAACACCTGCTCAGCGCCCCGCACAGATCTCAGACCCTCTGGCAGGCAGTCCCCAGCCCCTGGGCTAAATCACAATGGGAGACGCCTGCCAACACGCCAGGTGTGAAACAAGTCCCGGCTCTTTAGAGTCCTCAAGCTCCCACCCAAATCCCCAGCAAGGGCTCCGGGCAAAGGCAGGGCTGCCCGCGCGGCCCGTCTCTACAAAGCGGAAGGAGTCGCCTTATTAAGACGGTCAGTGGACGGTCCCTGTCAATTTCACATTTGCTGTCAAAATCGCCCAGTGAGCAGACACCTCGGTGTTTGCGCCCCTCGCCAGAACAAATGCAGAGCTGTTGAAGGGATAAATAACACACCAGCACAGTAACAATAGGAGACGCCGCTCGCAAGCTGTCCCTGGCCCCGGAGGAACTGACATGTTTGACAGAGAATGTGTGTCGCTAACACTGCTTGATGCGTGTTTAAAGGGAAAATGCAGAGTGTGTTTCGGGGAAGTTTAGACATTGAAAACCAAAAGGAAGGTCTTGTCAACAAAACCACAAGGACCACAGCCCAGCGGTCCCCTCCTCGCCCTCTATCACCCCCTACCTCCCGGTTTTGATCTTCTCCCCAAGGAACGAGGCTTCCATGGGGAACTAGACCTTTTGACGGAGGGCTGGCAGGCATAGGGAGGAACGCTGATCAGAAATGACGGCAGCATAAAACCACGTTAGCCTTCTGCTCAGAAGAGGTTTACAGGGCAGAGACAAGGCCGGAGGATGGGAGATGACCCCAGAGTCACAGAACGTGGCAGGGTCCCAGCCCGCATGGCTCGGGGCCCCCAGCTGCAAGGGCAGAAATCCCAGGTCTGCCATATTTCAGTCCTGAGAGCTGCGGCAGGCATTTCACTTAGCTGAACCTCAGTTTCCATCTTTCCAGGATGGTCTCGAGTAGTAACAGAAATGTTCTGGTAGAAGCATTCTATGCAAAGTAACCAATGGAGGGACTAGCAGCTACAGCAATAGTAGAAATAACAATGACATGATTATTATCAGGTAATTATATAAGATAATAAAGGCGTCCCAGGTGGCTCTGTAGGAAAGAATCTGCCTGCTAATGTCAGAGACATGGGTTCGATCCCTGGGCCAGGGAGAGCCCCCGGAGGAGAAAATGGCAACCCATTCCAATATTCTTGCCTGAGAAATCCCATGGACAGAGGGGCCTGGTGGGTACAGTGCACGGGGTTCAAAAAGGTAAATGTGACTTAGCAACTAAACAACAACTAATATAATAGTTATAATAATGTAGTTACAGGTGTTATATGGGGTTATACATTATATAAAAACTATACATTATAGAATACGTAATGATGTACCCTGATGTGTAACATTAATATGTATTACTATATAATGTGATAATTTATGATATACATATTTATTAAATGATGCACAATATTCTATATGCTTATATTTCTCTTATGTATTATTATACAATCGATAATGTATCATTGTGTGTATGAAAGCTGAGTTGTTTCAGTCCTGTCCGACTCTTTGTGCCCCTATAGACTGTAGCCCGCCAGGCTCCTCTGTCCATGGGATTGGCCAGGCAAGAAGACTGCAGTGGGTTGCCATGCCTCCTCCAGGGGATCTTCCTGACCCAGGGATCGAACTCACGTCTCTCACATTTCCTGCATTGGTAAGCAGGTTCTTTTACCACTACTGCTACCTGGGAAGTCCCATGTCACTACGTAATCATATTAAATAGTACAATTTAAAATCATTATGTAATTATGTGATAATTACATGCAATATGTACTTATACATGTATTATGTCTAATGCATATTGGCACACACAAGTACAATCCATGATATTACTAATTATATTATCCTTATTATATAACTATTTCTATTCCTTACAAGTGTTAACTCGTGTGCCTCTCAACGGCAACTCTGGTGTGGTCCTCACCCAATACAGGAGGATGGTATACCAAGGTTTGAGGTGCTTTTGACGTGTCCATTTTACAGATGGAAAAACTGTAGAACAGCGTAGTTTTCCCCCAGCAGGCAAAGCTGAGATTCTAGCTCAGCAGTCTGCAGTCTGGCTCGAGAGCTCACACTCCTAGCTTGTATATATTACACATACATATACATTTATATGGCTTCCCTGGTGGCTCAGACGGTAAAGAATCTGCCTGCAATGCAGGAGACATGGGTGCTACCTCTGGGTTGGGAAGATCCCCGGAGGAGGGAACAGCAACCCACTCCAATATTCTTGCCTGGAGAATTCCACAAACAGAGGGGACTGGCAGACTACAGTTCATGGGGTTGCAGAGTCGAACACGCCTGAGGGACTCACACACACACATGCATTTATATATGTGTGTGTATGTGTGTGTGTGTGTATTTCGAACACAACATTGTCTCTCTTACACACTTTGGTTGTGGTGGTGTTGCAGTGTACTTGGAAATAAACTGACTGATACATGCACTGAGTCCTTTCCAAGCACCAGGCACTGGGTTATGAACTTTATATGCTTTGGTTACTTTCACCACCATCCAGTGAGGTGACTGCTGTCCAGAGATGTGACAAACCCTGCCCAAGGTCACACAGGGAGTAAGTAATGCCCAAGGTCACACGGCTGAAGGAAGGAGATGAACCAGGTCACCTGCCACAGATTCCACATCCTGACAGCATCCTGTCCACCTGCTTTTTCCTCTCCAAACCACAATGCTTCAGTCAGATGCTGTAGGTGAAATGCCTTACACATGGCCTGGTACGTAGTAAATGCCTGAAAACAAGCAGCTGCTGTTGTTTTTATTGTAACTAGATGCGCAAAGCCCAGTAGGCATTTTCTTCCAAGAAAATGACGGAAGTATGAATTTATGACGCCGTCTGTTCAGAGGGCAGATCCAGGGCCCCTTTTAAACCCTGACAAAGCCCCCGCCTTGTCGGTCGACACCAGTTCCCGCATCCAGTCGCATGTGGGAAACCCGAGATTGCCCGTGAGGCACACAGCTCGCTGGGCTCTGCTTCCTGCGTTCTGATGGAGACCATCTGGGGTTCAGAGTGGACATCTGCATGCTTTAATGAACTTGCCCAGGTTCTGATGAGTCGCAGGGCCAGCTGACCCCTGGGTGCACGGAGCCCTCCAAGGGACTCAGAGCTGCATCTTTCCCTGAAGGCTTCTCATGAGTTGCCCGGTGCCAGTCGGCCGTCCTGTGCTTGAACATCCTCTCCGCCACCGGGCACCGGCAGATGGGAGCTATTCTTATTATTTAGCATTTATTAAGCGCCCACAGTGTGCCAGGAGCCACATGGAACAGGGGTGTGGGTGGTCCCCAAGAGTCTGTCCCCAGAAGGCTGTGGCCACATGGAGGAGACGGGATGGGCTTCTCTCTTCTCCTTCAAAGCCCACCCTCCCCCTCCTTCCACCCAGCCCCAGTTCCAGCCCCAGTTGTTCCACTACAGCAAATGGACAAAGATTTGGGCCAGGTTTCCACAGGGCTGAAACCTGGCCATCCTCTTGCCTGGGTGTCCAACGTTCAGGGCCCTGCGGGGCTTGTGGACACCAGGCTTTTGTGAGCCCCCCATTTCTTCGACTACAGGAAACAGCCTTCCTTCAGCCTCCAAGACCTTCCCTGAGTTCCAATGGGCAGATTCAACCAGTTGTTAACTAGGGAAGGGAGAATGCCAGAGCAGTGAGAAATGGTCAAGAGAAGCCTTGGGGCCAAGTCCTGCTTCCTCATCAAGGGATCTGTACAACAATATCTTTCCGTTGTTTTGCAGATACTGAACCCCCGCCAGGTAGGAGAAGTTAACGATTAGTGATGATATGCTGCCCACAGGCGTGCAGACCCCAGACCAGTGAAACCTCAAGGTTGATGATGCTGACTACTACCTACCTCACCACCAACCATGAGCTGATCACACCCTCTTTTACTATAAGACTTGTCACTGTCTCCCTCGAGCTGAGACTCTTGGTTTCTAGGGCATGGGTCCACTGTGTCCCCCTTAGCCTGGCAAAGCAATAAAGCCCCCCTTTTCTACCTCACCCAAAACTCTGTCTTCGAGGTTTAATTCAACACCTGTGTACAGAGAAGCTGAGTTTTTGGCATCAGCTCTCTAGTAGTCCCAACTTCCCAGGCTAACAGTTTAGAAAGTGGGAGGGGATATGTGTCTCATGCTCCCCAAAGCCATGGGCTAAGGCTGTCAACCCCCAGCGTGGTGTATCCCTGATTGCACCCTACTCTGTTCAGCTGCCCCTAAAACCTGTGCCCCTGGTTCATAGGAAACTCCAAGGATAGCAGAAGCAGACAGCTGCGCACAGGCCCACCCACCTCCAAACCCAGAGTATCTTCACATGCAAAAGAAACCGCAGCCACCCAGGACTGGATGGAAAAACCATGACAACGGCGACGTTGGCCAACCACAGTGGAGTTCCTACCATGAGCAGGTGCGGCTATGGCTGCCTCACAAACACTACCGCAGCAAAGCCTCAGGGCTCCCTTGCGAAGCGGGTGTGACCGTCCCTGCCACCAAGCTGAGACAGTGGAAGCTCAGAGAGGTGAAACCCACAGGACTCAGAACCAAGGGCCAGCTCTGGTTCAGCCCTTGGCATTATGTCCTCACGGCTGGACGACAGGGGCCCCGGGCGTGGTCACCTTTGAGCTCTTTTATTCCTGACATTGACTACGGGAAGCAGAAGTCCATGGAATGTTACTCCCACTTTCTAGATGAGAAAGCGGAGGCTCTAAGAGGTCACGCAGCTTTCCCAGAGTCACCCAGAGAAGGTCACGGCCAGCCTCAGGTTTCCCTGGTCTAAATTCCACACTCTCAATCCTCTGATCTAAATCTTTAATTGTGCTGCCTCATGAAACGAGAAGAAATAGCTCTTCAGAGAGTAGTTGGTGAGAACACTGTGGGAATGCACAAGACAGCTGCCTCCGCAGTCGCTGAATCTCGCCCCCCTGTCTGAGAGCCATTGCGGATTAGGGGGGGCAGGAAAGGTAACAGCTGAGGAAGGCCACCTTCTCCCAGGGCAGGGGTGCACTGGACCCACCACGCTTCCTGGAGCCGCATGGTAAAGAATCTGCAGTGGTAAAGAATCTTCCCTGGTAAAGAATCTGCCTGCCAATGCAGGAGATGGGGGTTCGATCCCTGGGTTGGGAAGATCCCTTGGAGAAGGCACTGGCAACCCAGTCTGGTATTCTTGCCTGGGAAACCCAGAGGAGCCTGGTGGGCTACAGTCCATGGGGTCACAAAGAGGCAGACATGATTGAGTGACTGAATGACAAGAAGAAATTTATCCCAATAACTTAGGAATGTGGGAGTAGCATATACACACTCCCAGATATAAAACAAGCAACAAGCACCCAGTGTATAGCACAGGGAACTATATTTCATATAGTTTGTATTTGTAAAAGAACTTAAATATATATATGCACACACACATATAACTGATTCACTTTGCTGTACACTGAAACTAACATAATATGGTAAATCAACTATATGTCAATAAAATAAATAATTTTAAAAATCAAAAAAAAATTAGGCATTGCAGAAGACCACGGTCCAGCTGCTAGAGGAAAAGACCCACAGAATATTGAGCTCATTGCTTCTGGACAGTATTTAGGGTTCAGTAGTTAATCAAGTGAAGGAGCTGGCTGCTTGCATGCTGGTGGGATGCAAGTGTGATGGATCTATCTTTAGACGGGAGAGAAACATAAATAGGGGTGAGTATCTCCATTCTAAGTTAGCCCGGGAAAGCACTTACCCAAAACAACCTTTCAAAGACAGGGAGGGGGTTCCACTTCACCATCAAAGGCTCAGATCGCGGAACACCAAAGCGGCAAAGCAGAGTGTGAAATCCACAAGTCCCTCCAGCCCCGCCTGCCCCATGCCAACGTATTATAAAAAGCATACTTGCTGATATAGCATGCCTTTAAAGCGATCAGAATGACAGATGGCTGCGGCAGGAACACATCCTTTTTATAGGACTGCTATTAATCAGAAGAGATTGACAGTGTCCCTTTAATCTTTTAATTAAAAAAAAAAGTGCACCTCTATACAGCTGAAGGGGGAAAGTTGCTGGCGTCTCTCTCTGAGCGCATTGAGACACCTGGAATGATGTGCAAGGTCCACATGATTTCCAGCTTCGTAAAAGGAGGGCTTTAGTTTCCCTTTATTTCTAGATTTATTGACGTTATTGCTAATACAAAAAGAAGGTATGGGTTTGCATGATGTGAGAAACTCCTGTCTTGCCTCAATTATGGTGTTACCTGTTGTCCTCATCAGGCTATCTGTATGTTCCTAGATCGCGGTGGTTTCACTTGCAAAAGACTGGGGATGTCCCAAACACACTGTGCTGGGAGACACTCCTCTAATTACTTTACGTGGGAAAATACTGCATAAAATTGCCATATCTCAGGAATGGAGAAGCAAGATACACCGGATGATTGTGAATGTCTGGTAACTATGATCATTGGCAAAAAAAGAAAGCAACTACATAAGTAAGATCAGAAACCCACTAATTTCTTCCCTGGTGGGGTATGGGCAAGGTTTGGGGGAGAAAAGACTTGTTTGGATGTTTGTAACAGCTTGAACAAATGAGATAATTGTAATACCTCTCAAGGAATTGAGAACTTTGTTTTTCATCCATTGAGCACCCAAACCGAGCTTCCCTGGTGGGTCGGTGGTAAAGAATCCACCTGCCAATGTAGGGGGCTTCCCTGACAGCTCAGGTGGTAAAGAATCCCGCTGCAATGCAGGAGACCCCAGTTCGATTCCTGGGTCAGGAATATCTGCTAAAGAAGGGATAGGCTACCCACTCCAGTATTCTTGGGCTTCCCTTGTGGCTCAGCTGGTAAAGAATCCGCCTGCAACATGGGAGACCTGGGTTCGATCCCTGGGTTGGGAAGATTCCCTTGAGAACAGAAAGGCTACCCACTTGTGGATTCGATCTTTGGGTCTGGAGGATCCCTTGGAGAAGGAAATGGTAACCCACTCCAGTATTCTTGCCTGGGCGATCCCAGGGACAGAGGTGTAACAGGAGGGAAAGGGGAAGGACACAACTTTTGAAAGATGACATAGCCCAAGGACACAACATAAATCAACTAGAATCAAAGGAACCAAGATGGTAGACAAGACTAGACCTTGATCCTCCATCAGCAAGTGAAACGACCCATCCAGAGGCGCCATGACAGTTCCAAGGCACTGTTAAAAGACGGAGGGGTGGGGGCTAGCCCAAATCCCTGAAATCTCCACGCCTTCCCCAAAATAGTTGGAATAATCCTCCCACTCATTAGTATATGAAATTACCCAGCCTATAAAAACTAACCACACCATATTTCGTGGCCACACTCACCCTCCGCGATGGCCCACACTTTGCCTGCGGAGTGTGTTTCTCTCTGAATCTGAATAAATCCATTTCCTGCCTACAACTTCGTCTCTCACTGAAGTATTTCTGGGATGAGACATTGAGAACTGAGCTTTATTAGGCCCCCAAAACCAGGTACTGTGGGTTCAAGTCCCAGTCACATGAGTTCAAGTCCCAAACTGGATTTTGGCTGGGTTTGAGTCCCAGCCATGTGGGGTCAAGTCCCCAAGCAGGGTTTTGACTGGGTTTGAATCCCAGTTATATGGGTTCAAGTCCCAATCCCAGGTAAACGGCTTCAGTGGGGCCTGGCAGGCTACAGTGCCTGGGATGGCAGAGTTGGACACGACTTAGACCTGGGGTCGATCCCTGGGTCAGGACAATCCCCTGGAGAAGGCAACGGCACTCCACTCCAGTACTCTTGCCTGGAAAATCCCATGGACGGAGGAGCCTGGTAGGCTACAGTCCATGGTGTCGCAAAGAGTCAGACACGACTGAGCGACATCACTTTCACTTTAGCAACACAACAGTGCCTAAACTGGACAAGAGAGCTCTGACTGCTCCTTTACTCCCTACTTGGCAGGGTCTGACCCCGGCCTCCAGCCTGTCTCTGGAATTTTTGCAGTTGGGGAAGAGATTGACTAAGATGGGGTGGGGTGTCAGCCTGGAGTTTCTGGGGATCACTGAAATCCAGCAGGACCCTATGGGGCTCCTGGGCACAAAAGCCTTTTTGTGTCCCCTTCCCTGAGTTCCAAGTGAAGTCACTCAGTAGTGTCTGACTCTTTGCGACCCCATGGACTGTAGCCCACCAGTTTCCTCCATCCATGGAATTTTCTAGGCAAGAGTACTGGAGTGGGTTGCCATTTCCTTCCTCAGGGAATCTACCTGACCAGGGATTGAACCCAGGTCTCCCGCATGTGGGCGGACGCTTTACTGTCTGAGCCACCGGGGAATCCTGAGTTCCAAAGACAGGTTCAGACAGTTGCTAATCAAGGGAAGGGAGAGGATGCAAAGACAAGGGAGTGGGCAGTCAAGAAACAATAGTGTGGCCTTGGGGGCAGATCCGAGTTCCCCCTCAGGGGATCACATAACAATCTCTTTGAGCTGTTTTGCAGATACTGAAACTCCCATCAAATGGAAAGATGTAAATGTCTGATAAAGCACTCTTCATTCCAGAGAGAAGATCACTGTTAGGCCAGAAGATCTCTGGATTGAAGAAATGTAGCCTCTTTAGGCACTCTGATCCTCCTCAGCAATGCCATCCGTGGACTAGAAGACTCCACACAGGGCTCCCTGTCCCCTCCCTCCAGGTCTGAACACACAGCCTTGAGGGCATTAGCCCACTGTGGCCCTCTTTGCCTGGCAAACAATAAAGTTTTCTTTTCTACTTCATCCAAAACTCTGCAAAAGTCACTCGGTTGTTTCGGACTCTTTGTGATCCCATGGATTATACAGTCCATGGAATTCTCCAGGCCAGAATACTTGAGTGGGTAGCCTTTCCCTTCTCCAGCTGATCTTCCCGACCCAGGAATCGAACCAGGGTCTCCTGCATTACAGGCAGATTCTTTACCAGCTGAGCTACCGACTCTGTGTCTGAGAGTTAATTCAGGGTTAGTATACAGAGGCCAGAATTGACTTCACCATACTTGCCACCAGTTGGAGGTGGTGCATTTGTGAATCAAGATCAAGTTCAGATAACTACTGTGGAGTCATGGGATGACTTAACTTGGGTCACTGGAGCCTCTGAATTCAACTGTGCCTGAAGGTGGAGGTTTTCTGTTTCCCCTCTAAACAATTATGAATTAGATTTTGTCACTGAAAGATACAGGAGTTCTGAGTAAATGCCTATCCTCTTTCAGAATAACACAGGATAAGCATTATGGTGGTGGTTTAGTCACTAAGTTGTGACCAACTCTTGCGAGTAGTCTGCCAGGCTCTTTACCAATTGAGAATGAATATTTTATATATATATATATATATAGGCTTCCCAGGTGGTGCTACAGGTAAAATCTCTGCCTGCCAATGCAGGAGACACAGGTTTGATACCTGGATCAGGAAGATCCCCTGGAGAAAGAAATGGCAAGATACTCAAGTATTCTTGCCTTGAAAATTCCATGGACAGAGGAGCCTGGCAGGGTACAGTTTATGGGGTCGCAAGAGTCGGACACAACTGAGTGACCAAGCACATATATATAAATGCCACCTTTTCCATATATTAGGATATAAATTTTAGGTTGAAAAGAATCTTGAGTGTTTCCTATTCTGCCTCATCATTTACAACCACTACTCACTCCTCATTCACAGCCTGGCATACAGTAGGTGCTCAATAAATAACTGCTGAACAAAGAGATGTATCCCATGTAAACTCACAACCGCTCTACAAGATAGGTATTCCTGTTTCCATTTTGTAGCTGAGAAAACAGCCTTGGAGAGGTTAATTGACAAGCTCAAGGCCACATGCTTAGTAAATGCCAGGGCCAATATGTCAACATGGACCTGTTTGACTCCAAATTCTCTTTACCACCTCCCTGACTCTTTAATTCAGTCTGCTGTTGACATGGCCTCTTTGGCAGTACAGAAGAGTCACTTAGTGACTAAGATGGAGCGGCCACAGAGTAAACGACACCACCAACACTCACATTATGCAGGCGTGCCTTCGGCTTTCTTTCCCAATCAGCGGATATTCCAAACATGTAAAGAACATTGCAGGGCAGCAGTATCAAGATCTGAAAATGGCTCCACCAGCCGCTGAGCAAAACAAGTTTATTTCCTTCAAGTTTACACCAATGCCCTGCAGGTTCCTCATACATTTCTCTACCTTTCTGTAGGGGCCAGTTACTTTTGGTCCACTGCTAAAACCAGAAGTTTGATAATTCTTGGGGTCACTGTGAGGGGACCCCCTGACCAAAACCACCCACTCTGACTAGGCCTGAGAATAAACACTTGCATGAGTTATCTAACAACAGGAGGTCCTGGTAAGGAACTTGGAACTAACAAGCTACCACCACCTGGAAGAATGTGGCAAAGGTCAGGAAGAGAGAGGAGACTCCATATGTCCTACCAGCCTCCCAGAATCCTCCTCTCTGAAATCCATCTTGGCTAAGTGATGTGTGTACCAGCAGGAAGGACCCTGCGTCACAATGACTGACCAGAGAATCTGGAGACTAACCCATCACCATAGAATCCGAGAACGCGAGCCATGCGGCAAAGCAGTTCTCCTGGATTTCCTTCCCTTGAAGCTCTCCACTTGGGCACTCCCTCCCCCAAAAGTCTCTGATTTGTCAGCAAGTGTGTCTCCTGGAATATTATTCATTTTTGAGTGCTAGACAAGAGGGTCCTGGTGGGGGGCGGTGTTCCTCCTTCCTCTGACCTCACTACACAGGTGTATACAGATCTCTCATTAGATACATCACCCGATTCAATGATGCTGACTTCTGCTTCAAATTCCAGAGTTGAGGGGTTTGCCTCTACCACTGGTATCCACATCAGGGAGGCGTCCCTCATTTCTCTGCGGCCACCTAATTCTGTGGGGTGTGAGGTGGGGAACACAGCCTTCAGGGAGCTTACTGCTTCAGAGAGAAAGAATAGCAAAGAGCAATGGGGACTCAAAATCCAGGGATTTCAACATTCACCTGCTGGCTTCAGAGAAGGGCATTACAGAGCCCATTCCTGGGTGGGCACATGGAGATTCGGGGCTCAGAAGCTCCATTTCTGAGTTTCCTCCCAGCTGCTTTGAAGCCCTGTCTTTTGGCTTTTGAGACCCGTATTTACACAATGGCAAGACACACGGTACCCATGGTACCCATGGGCTGGGGAAGATACTGAAGCTCTGTCTTGAAATGTCACCCCAAGCATTGTGAGTTCACCCACATTCTCTGCTCTGATAGGAAGGGCTTTCTCCTCTGCTTGCCCAGGGAATGTCTGATGATGCTCTACAGCCCTACTTAAATGCCACCTTTCCCCTCTGAGCATGCTAGGTCACTTCAATCGTGTTCGACTCTTTGCAACCAGATGGACTTGCAGCCCACCAGGCCTCTTCTCTACATGGGATTCTCCAGGCAAAAATACTGGAGTGGGTTGCCAGGCCCTCTTCTAAGGGATCTTCCCGACCCAGGGGTCGAACCCACGTCTCTTGCGTCTCCTGCATTGGTAGGAGGGTTATTTACCACCATCACCACCTGGGAAACCCTCATTCCCCTCTGAACGGCCCTCTTTCCTACTCCAAGAGGCATCCACTGTCTCCGTCTCATGTATTTCCATATGCATCTCGACAGTGGATCTGTGACAAAGAGCAAAGGTTCCAGTCTACCAGACGTGGTCTACATCTCAGCTCTGGCACTGACAATCTTGTGACCTTGGGCAAGTGACCTTTCTCTTTTAATGTCAGTTTCAGGTCTCCATATGCAGAAAAGGCATCGTAATACATGACTGTGATTTCTCATCCAAGACCCCTGGGGTCAACTCTATCTTGAAATTCAGATTTGGGGACATTTCTCTTTTCCAGAAAGGGAATCCATCAGAAACAGATTATGTAACTCTTTCAGCAGGGCCTGGGACAACACTCTGAAATCAAACACAGAAAAATTCCCATAGCAAAATATATGAATATTCACACTGAGTGGGATAAAGACAGTCTATAAATAGCAACACATCATTTCAGGTCAAGTTCTCTTCTGGAATGCATTTTAGTGCCAACATCCTCCCCACCCCCACAAAAAAAAACCAAACAAACTGATTTTCAGAGCTTTGGGAGATTTACAATTACAAATAATGGTAGGACAAACAGAACCCAACTTTCGGGTTATAGTAACCACCATTATCCACAGGTTTGCTCTCCGAGGTTTACCTGAGGTCAACCACAGCTCGAAAATATTAAATGGAAAATTTCAGAAGTAAACAATTCATACATTTTAAACTGCATGTAGTTCTGGGTGGTCCAGTCCCATCCTGTCCTGTCCAGGATGTGGACCATCCCTTTGTTCAGAATATCTCACACAGTTAGTTGCTTAGTAACTATCTCAGTTATCAGATTGACTACCGAGTTATCACAACGCTCGGGTGCAACTGATCCTTATTTTCCTGAATACCAGCCCCAAAGTACAAGAGTAGTAATGCTGGCAGTTCTGATGGACAAAGAGATGCCATCCTGTGCTTCCTTGAAATGAAAACGAGAACATTCTCACCTAATAAGGAAGGCAACAAAACCATATGCTGAAATTGCTAAGATCTATGTTAAGAATGAATCTTCTCTGTGACACTTCAAAGAAGGAAAAAAAAAAGTGTGCTTTGTATAGTAAGATATCCAGGGGCACATTCAACAACTTTTTATTGCAGTAAACTGTTACAATCGTTCTATTTTATTATTAACTGTGTCTAATTTATAAACTAAACTTGACCACACGTATGTACCCACTCCAGTATTTTTGCTTGGAAAATTCCATGGACAGAGAAGCCTGGTAGGCTACAGTCCACAGGGCCGCAGAGAGTCAGACATGACTGAGTAACTAACACAGAGAGGTATGCATGTATAGGAAAAACACAATCTATCTTGGGTCCAGTACTATCTACAGCATCCACTGGGCGGTCTAGGCCATACCCCTGGGAAATGGAGCATTTCCTGCCATGTCAGTGAACAAGGACGTCACAGTCGTCAGTGGCTGCAGCCCTCCTATGTGAGCTGGTGAGCCCTGGGGGCACTGGGGAAGGAGAAGAACACCTGTGATCTAGCAGCCAGCAGACTGCAGCCACTCCCTATGGTGAGCCCCGAGGAAGCTCAGGATGTGAAAGCACAGGGTCATGGCCCGATAGCTGAGATGCATATTAAAGGGATGATGTCAGTGACCCCGGACTTTTGCATCTTCCTGTAATAGAAAAGTGCTAAATTCCTTAACTTGGGATATCTGTTTTTCTTTCAGTAAGAATAACCTTTTGATGCTCAGACTACTTGCTCTTTGTTACAAAACTTCTATATAACCTAGGTCCTCCCCTCGCTTCCTTGGAGCAGTTTGCTCACGCTTACTTGAGAGGCCCAGGCTTGAAGTTCTAAAACTTCCCACTGAATAAAACATAGCTCTCAACTTTTAGGTTGCTGAATATTTTTTAAGTTGACACCCCCACAGATAAGTGGAGGACAATTGCATTGTTAGGATAAATTGAGATAAAATATATAAGTATTTAGCACCATGCTTGGTACATGCGTGCATACAAGTCGCTTCAGCCAAGTCCGACTCTTTGTGACCCTATCCACCGTATGCCAGCCAAGCTCCTCTGTCCATGGGATTCTCTAGGCAAGAATACTGGAGTGGGTTGCCAGGCCCTCCTCCAGGGTATCTTCCTGATCTAGGGATCAAACCGGAGTCTCTTATGTCTCCTGCACTGGCAGGCGGGTTCTTTACCACTAGCGCCCCCTGGGAAGCCCTGCCTGGTACATAGCAAGTATGAAATACTTGTCACCTAACATGCTTTCCTGCTGTTTTACTGTCGTACTGGATTTTGTATTTATCTAAGGTTCTCTTCCACTAGGCTGTGAACCTAAGAGTCAGTAGCTGTAGGGGCTGCTTCTATTTTACAGGTGTATGTAACAGTGCCTGGTATGGAATATGTGGGTAGCAACTGAATAACTAAAGTAAAAAAAATGCACGGTGAGGTGGATGTGGCCCTGTCTATACCATCCTCCGCCTAGGAAAACAGTCTCCAGACTTGATCTGCAATACCCGTATGAGATGAGGATAGAACTGTCTTGGTGTGGAGAAGACTCTAGCAGTGATGGTCAAGGACTATATCTGGCAGATAAATATCTAGAGTGAGGGGCTCAAGTCTGAACTTGAACCCAGAGCCAAGGGCTCATTAGACAGAAGACCACCCAGACTAATCAGTTACAAAGCTGTGGTTAAGATGATATCATCTGACGCTGTGTGGCTGGCCATTGGTCCACGGCTTGGGTAAGTTCTCCTGGTAGCTTCTTCGACTCAAGACTGATGGACAATTTACTTGTCAAATCTCCTTTGTTCTCAAGTCAGATAATTCATTGATCATTCAAGGTCTTGTTGGAAATTGAGACATGAATAAAGGAGTTGAATGGGAAGACACGTTGGTTCTTCTTAACCAGAGATACCAGCAGTCCGCTCTACACCACGGGGAAAGGAACAGTGTATATACACTGTTAATATTTGATACTTGATAATATTTCTCCTCTTGTGCTTCTTACTACACATGAAAACTGTCCAAACTGCTTCAGCTCAATCCTCCACAGTCACTCTGGAATACTTTACATGGCTGGAAAGAGAAACTATTCACCTTGCTATCTGTTCAACAAGTTCAGACATCAAAAGATGGGTTCAGGAGATTCAATATGGTAAAGCGTCTAGCTTTCTTCGGGGATGGCCCATGAGGTCAGCAGTCGCTATTGAATCTACTCTTGGGACAAAAGATACTATTGAGTCACGTCCTCGGAATTATTAGGAAACATCTTTGCTCACTGCCTTTTGCAGGATAAGGTGATGCTCTCTTAAAAGCCTCTTATGATGTCTGATCAATTATTATTTGTTTTCTTGGACAGAGCAGACAAAAACAGAACAATAGGGAAAAAAAGAAGTGGCACTTGATACGATTATGAAAAGGAAATTCTTAGGCCACAGAATCACTGGTTCTTCAAGCTGGGAAGCCTGTGAGAGGAATCTTAAATTCTGATAAGACAACCCTGCCAAGTGGCCCCTACAGCCGTTTCCTTCCTCCAGTCACAGGGAACTTAACTATTGCGGAAGGAACACACTCTATTTGGGATCATGGAACTGTCTTACTGATCATTTTATGAGGACGTGGGTGGTACCTTAATTCCCTCTAGGAAAGCCCTGGCATCTTTTTTTAACTTCTATTTTGTAAGGGGGTAGAGCCGATTACCAATGCTGTGACAGCTTCAGGAGGACAGTGAAGGGACTCAGCCACACATACACATGTGTCCAATCCCCCCCAAGCCCCCTCTCATCCAGGCTGCCACATAGCATTGAGCAGAACTCCCTGTGCTACACAGGAGGTCCTTATCGGTTATCCGTTTAAAATACAACAGTGTGTGCATGTCCATCCCAAACTTCCTAACTCTCCCTCCCTCTGGCAACCACAAGTTCGTTCTCTAAGTCCGTGAGTTTGGGAAAGCCTGGGTTGGGAAGATCCCCCGGAGGAGGGCATGGCAACCCACTCCAGTGTTCTTGCCTGGAGAATCCCATGGACAGAGGAGCCTGGTGAGCTGCAGTCCATGGGGTCGCAGAGTCGGACATAACTGGGCAACAAATCACCCACATACACATCTGCATCTTGAAGAGTCTGGGAAGAAACCCACACGATCAACAAATCGGTCAGCACGCTGACAGAGTCTGCGGGAACGCAGGGCACCTGGTGTCACCTGAAGCATCAGCTAAGAGGCGAGTGTGTGGGTGTGTGTCTGACAGTTCTTTCTCTCTTTGAGCTGCCTTTCCTCCACTTGCAAATGTTACTGCAATGGAGTGTCTGAGTTGCTTGATGCCGCTGGATAAATAACACAGGCTGTCTCAGAAAACTGGAAAGAAGGCCTGTCTCTCCCCACCCAGAGTGTTTCTGTGTGATCCACGGAGGGTGGGAGAGGAAGAAGATGAAGGTTGTCACAGCATCTGGGCTGAGACCCCTTGCCGCACCTGACTTCTGCCTAACTAGTTATCGGAGTTGTCACTTGGGAAAACAAAGCATGATCCCAGCAATGATGGGCACGTAAAATCTCTTGTTCCTTCCCCCCAGAAACTGGATCCGTTTCTCAAAGGCTCTGCATAGGAGGAAGGAATGGGAACCGGGCCTCCCCAATTTCTCAGCTCGCCCGGGTGTCTTCTCATCTATCACCCGGGTAATACGTCCAGAGTGGCATTTTGTAATGACAGCAGCATTCCAGCGGATCGATAGTTATTTAATTCCCAACAAGCTCTCGAGTCCATTAAGCCTGATTACATTCACCCATTTCAGTGGGTGCTGTTATTTTTCCTACACCGGCACTTAATCTATAACAGGAACTTATGAGAACTTTCAAAAGCAATTTCAGCATCAATCAGCATAGAGTGAAGGGCACGATTTGCTTGTAATTATTTATCGGATGGGGCGGTCCAGGGTCTGACAAAACTCCAACTGCTAACCTTCACCCCGAATTTCCAACGGAAATAAAAGGCTTTCCGGTGTGACTTCAGACCCCGAGTGCCTCACTGGCCTGTGTACACCTGGAAGGATGGAACTGTTTCCACGTTGTTGAGGACCACTCTCCAGGTAGTCCATTAATTCTCATGCATAATATAGAAGCCTCCCAAATAAGCAAGGACCATAAATCTGGCATGATAAGATGTTTCGCTATGTTTTGGACTCACGCCTAATGGCTCAAATTGCCAAGCTTCTTACAGTTTGCAAGAGGTAACAACAACATTCAGAAAAGGAGACACTGGAGGTTTGACCAGAACCCTCCTCAGAAATTTGAATTAATGAGGTAGTGTTGCAGAATTTTGAAAGATTGTGGAGGGAGGTTGCACAGAACTGAAGGTAAAAAGGACATACTAACTACATGTAACTTTTCTTTCCTGTAGAAAGGAGATACAGAATGTGTTACAAAAAGATGACTGCTCTCAAACAAACCACAATAGAAGACATCCGGGTTTCCTCTGACGTTCAGCCTCTGTCACTAGTTTTCCACAGAGAAATTCAGACACATACCCAGAAGCCAACATTTGCTTAAAAAGTCACACTTACAATGAAGAAAAAAAAAAAAAAAGGCCCCAAATATCTTATTTGATGATTTTCCCAACACAGAATGAAAAGCCTTAAAAGTGAAACCAACTTATATTTCAATCATCTCCTTTCTTGCCATCATTAAGATGTAAACAACATGTAAGGGATTTCTAGTATCATCTCTGAGATTCATAAATTAACCATCAATAGAGAGTTCCTTTTGCCTCCCTGCCACTGGTCAATTTCAGGTTTGGGAAGGTGGGGGTACCCTCCATGAAAACAGACAAGCCCTGGGAAGCGGAACCTAAGGATTAATGTGTATTTCATGCTCCTTCTGTTTCCTGGGTGAAAGCTCTTAACCAAGTTACCTCATGACCAGTTAGTCTGTCTCGGGATCTGCCGTGGGAGACTGAGTCCCTCCGAGAGCTGAGGAGGAGAACAAATCCTTTGCCCCATGGTCAACCTCCCGAAGCAAAGGCATGAATGTTAAACAGTAGCCCGATCAATACAAGCAAATATAGCTCAACTACACCATTTATTCAACCATGAGAGATGTCAATAGCCAGATTAGGGTGATCCATCTTTTTGATTTCCTACTGTCTTCCCTCAGACTACACGAGGGCTTTTTCCTGTATTAAAAGTGTTTGCTTTCTCAACCATAAAAATTCCAATTATTACTCTGCGCGCTCTGGAGTTAAGTTGCTGGCTGGCAGTGGCCTTGAATTACCTGGATCAGTCCTGGGAAGTAGGGGGCGGCTGGAACGATCATAGGTACGCCATAGGGATGCAAGAGGACTCCTTGAGAAGGCAACATGCTTTACGGGCAGGTGGGATCCCCTCAGAAGCTCAACGCATCAATGGAGAGTTGGGGGAAAAAAAAAGAAAGAAAGAAAGAAAAAAATCTATAGACCCAACTTCTTCCGACCACAAAGCTGAGAGCCAGATCGCCGCTGTCAGGAGCACAGAGCTCATCAACACTCAAGAGGGGAGAGAAAGAAAATCCAGCATCAGCAACTCTTAATGTGAAAGTTTTCTTCGCAGACGAGGGAGAGACGCAGCAGCTGCAGGGTTGAAGCTACCAAAATGGAAGGTTCTATTTTGGGAGCGGCTTGCCTAACATGACTAACCAAATACTCTTCATTAATTTAGTTCTCAGAGACAGTGAGAGATACCCAGAGGCGGGGAGTGGGGTGGTCGGCTGGCAGGTTTGGGCTCTTTCTGAAGGAATTTGGGCAAAAGGCAAAAAAAACAAAAACAAAAACAAAAAAAAAACCTGGAGTCGGTGTGGGATGGTTAGAGAGGAAAGCTGAGAAATGTCAATTGATATGATTATCAGCTGCCACTTAAAAGCTCAGCAGAGGAACGCAGGCAGCCTCTGGTACTGATCACAAAGAAACGAAGAAGATGCTATTTTGTTATCCTATGTCTCTCTCTCTTTCTCTCTCCCTGGTTTTGGTTTTAAAGCGGCAACTTGTGCCCAAAATATAATCATACCACCAGCTAGTATCTGCAGTGTGTGCTACGGCACACAGAACTATAGCTAAATTATTTACACATGTTTTGTAATTTCATTCTCAAAACTCTCGCAAGTAGGTACTATTCGTAGTTCCTGGTCCACACTGGAAATAAGGTTCACGCTAGTTGAACTGCACGCTCACAGCCCTCCACATATGAAAGGCAGTGCCAGGCTCCTAATTCCTAATTGGCCACTGTATCCATTACAGTATTTCGTTCTGTAATATAATTTCACATGCCTTAAAAAAAATTTTAACATCCTTTATCTTTGAGCTTTCAGTTGGTATATTTTAATATGCCATCTATTAATAAGACTCACTGCTCCCAGAGTTTAAAGGCATAGCTAATGTACACCAAAACCACAGATGAGAAATATATTCCAGTATTTCAGATCTTTCTGATTTTGAAAAACATCCAAGTGATGGTCCAGCATGCATGACATGGTCATAGATACCCTCAGATGGGATTGCAGGAAGCGGAATTATACTGACTTGGGTGTCCTAACTTGACAGCTGTGTGATGTTGAACAAGTTTCTCAGAGTCTCTGAACCTTCGTTTCTTTGTTTGGAAAACTGAGATAATAGCAGACCCTACCTCATAGGGTTGTGTGGCGAGAAAAGCGCGAGGCATCCTCTCGTGATGCGTACAAGACGTGTATTTGGCATTCTTAGCCTATGTTTCCTGATCCTCTACGGACGCCTGGTATGGACACGCCTGTGACTTCAGGCGGAAGGCAAAGACAGCCTTCAGATTGTCACTCTTCTAATATGTATCCCAGGAAAGCACCTGCCAGTGTGGAGCATTTCCCAATTTTGAGAGCACAGACTGAGTCCACTCAAGCCACGCTAAAGGCCCTGGGGATCACTGAAAATCACCTTCAAGCCCAACATCTGCTTGCCACCTCCCACCTCAAACTCGAAACCCGACACTGGATATAGATTTCTGTCGAAACTTGGAGAGCATCAGACACCGCAAAGCGTATTCAACTATCGGCTTTTTCTAAATCCAAATGTCAATGCCTCCACTTTTAGATCGCCAAGGTGTTTTTACACTACACTAATTTTAGCTGCTTGATTTAGTTGCATAATTACATTTCTAGATAACGACAGTGGACAGCATTTGGCAGAGAATGCAATGATTTAAGGCTGAATTGGGGCCATCTTGACAAGGCTTCTCTGTAATTGATTCTCATGTATCCAAGTGGCCACCTTGTTGCGATTCCGAAAGCTCCAGGAACAGCTGCGAGTTGACCCCCTCTTACCAGCCTGATACTGTTTCTAACTTTAGCTTTTGACGCTGACTTTCAACACTGCTCTTCTGAGAAGTTACCAGTGAGAACAGTAGCTTTACCATGAGACAGCTTCCTGGGGGCGGGGAGAGCTCTTCCTGACTTTGGAAAGCCGGGGGGTCAGATTGTGTTATGTTTCTGATGGAAAGATCACTGGACCGGAAGGTAGGAATTCATGAAATTACTTAATTTAATCACCAAGGCCAGAAGTGTATACATTTAGACTTTGTTTCCTGAACCTCCTATGTAAGTGACAATACTCACTTCCTCTTCACCAGGAGGGTTCTGATGAGCAAAATTGTGGAAGTGTTTTGGAAACTTGTTCAGTCGCTAAGGTGTGTCTGACCCTTTGCGAACCCTTGGAACTGCAGCACAGCTAGGCTTCCCTGTCCTTCACCGTCTCCTAGAGTTTGCTCAAACTCATGTCCATTGAGTCGGTGATGCTCAGTGAAACACGGCATGGAATGGAAACTGTAGAGTTGCATAAATATGAGTCTTCTATATATTACTATATGTGTTGTTTTTTTTAAAGAACTTGATGATATATTTCAGAAATAAAGGTAGACCTTGAAGACACCGTGGTTGAATTCCAGACCCCCACGATTAAGAGAACATTGCAATAAAGCAAGTTGCATACATTTCTGCTTTCCCAGTGCATATAAAAGATATGGTTACACTATACTAGAGTCTCTTAAGTGTGTGATAGCCTTATGTCTAAAAGAAGTATATGCCTTAATTAAAAACATACTTTCTTGTTAAAACAGGCTAACCATCATCTGAATCCTCAGCAAGCTGTAATCGTAACCTTGAAGATGAGTTATCACAGACACAGACAATAGAAAAATAATGAAAAAGTCCGGAATAGTGAGAGAGTTACCAAAATATGACAGAGATGGGAGGTGAGCCAATGCTGTGGGAAGAATGGTGTCCGCCGACTTGCTTGACTCAGGGTTGTCAGAGACGTTCAGTCTGTTAAACAGCGACAGAGTCCCTGGGAAGTACAATAAAGTGAGGCGCGCCTGTGCAACCAGAACACAGAGCTATATACCGTTTCCTTCGCAAAGGATGCTTGCTCTTTTCTTTGTAAGAACTCCAAGCTACAAAAGCTTTTCTGCTCCTGGGCATTGAGCATGCCTTTCCCTCTCTCTGAAAATAAAGGCCTGTTGTCTTGTGGCCCTTTTTCACTTTGACTGCGAAGTCAGAGCCCCATAAGAGGTTCAGGTCTGTCCATCCTTTGACCTGTACCACGGGCATATCTGTGTTTTCATCTTCCTGTTCTCGCCACCTCCAGTCCTGTTACTCATGTCTTCTCTGATTCTGATTTTATATTTAGATATGACTGTCATCTATGATTGTAGTAGTTATACTTGTGAAGTGGTGTGAATTGAATGTTTCCGTTTTCAAAGCCCATTCACCAAACTTTATGAAATAATAAAACACGGAAATAATGATCACTAACCAAAACCTCTCGTTTTCTAACACGTGTTCTGTTTTCCCAAATGGGAAGCATCAAATATGACTGGACTATGATTATTGCCTTTTGGGTCCATTTCTTCCACTAAAAGTTGGGTTTCCCTGGTGGCTCAGATGGTAAAGAATTGGCCTGCAATGCAGAAGACCTGGGTTCAATCCCTGGGTTGGGAAAATCTTGAGAAGGGAATGTCTACTCACTCCAGTATTCTTGCCAGGAAAAGTTCCATAGACAGAGGAGCAGGCATTACATTCTGTGGATCTTTGCTTCCCATTGGCTCATAGTATATGGGTAGCCACAAGGTCTAGTATTGGTGTCTTAAGCTCACAGTATTTTGCAGGAATTTAAATATATATATATAGAGAGAATTAAAAAAAAATAAGGCAAAGGACAAGAGATATAGTTTTGGCATGGGTAGGAATGAATGGTAGCCTGAATTCAAACCAAGAGCCATGTATCATTAGCACGCTGTATGTTGCAAACAGGGGATGGCAAACTTTTTATCTGAAAATGGCCAAATATTTCAAATGTCGTGAAACTTTAACTCTCTGTGATACAACTACTCAAAACTGTGCCATTTACATATGCTTACAGTACATAAGTGGATTCTGAAATTTGAATTTCCTGTCACAAAATATTTTTTATTTTTTCCCAACCGTTTAAAATTATATAAACCAATCTTAGCTTAAGGGACATACAAAAACAGTCAAAGTCAGGTTTGGCTCACAGGCCATGGTTTCTCTCATCTTTATCCAAATCCCTTCTTTTTTATTATTTTTTTTTAAGTTAGAGTATAATATTCATTGGAAGGACTGATGCTGAAGCTCCACTACTTTGGCCACATGATTTATTGGAAAAGACCCTGTTGCTGGGAAAGATCAAAGGCAAAAGGAGAAGGGGACGACAGAGGATGAGATGGCTGGATAGCATCGCTGACTCAACGGACGTGAGTTTGAGCAAACTCCGGGAGATGGTGAAGGACAGGGAGGACTGACGTGCTGCCGTCCCTGGGGTCACAGAGTCGAGTCGGACATGACATAGCGACTGAACGACAAAGATAACTGTTCTACAATTTTGTGTTCATTTCTGCTGTGCAGTAAGACACTCGCTTCATAGTTACTGACCTCTCTTATCCTTTCCTGGATTCAAGTGCTTCTTTTTTTTTTTTTAATAGTCTTTCTATTTAAAATATTTTTTATTTATTTTATTTAGTTGACTGCACCAGATCTTAACTGTGACACACGGCCTCTAGTTCCCTGAGCAGGGAATGAACCTGGGCCCCCTGCATGGGGGGCAGGACGTATTAGCCACTGGACTGTGAGAGAACCCAAAGCGGTTCTTCTACGCTGTCACATATTGCAACTCTTGCCCCAGATCCTGAGAGCCAACACGAGGATGACCCACCAGCACCAACCCTTCCGAGCAGCAGCTACCCCAAGCTTCAGCACTCGTGTAAGAGAAGGAAAAAGGACAGAAAACACAAGTATTGACTGGAGGATGGGATCGGGGAGCACTCAGTGAAGACTGATCCCTGACTTATGGTTGCTATTGGCCAACAGAGCCAACTGCAGCCTCGTGGACCAAATCCAGTTCATAGACGATGATGATGATGAAGATGCTAACAGGGATGATGACAACAATGTCAGTGATGATGGTTTGACTGCACAACATGAAAAAGAGCTAGTATTTTTAAATGGAAGTATCATCTATAAAATGTAGATCTGCAAGATCTCTTGAGAGCCTGGAAGATCTAGAACTTATGGCACACAGTTCCTTGGCTCAACAATCTCTGAAGTCTGGGAGTGATCCACCTCCCCCCGCCAACCCCGCCTCAGATCAGGAGCCCTGAGACCATCCCCATCATCCTTTACCTGCTTCCTGAAAAGCAGCCGAATGACCATCAAAACAGGACAAAATAGAATGCACACGGAATGGAGTGTTTCTCTGACAATAATCATACTCTTTATCTTTCGGTATTGACAGTTGTTATCTCCTGAGGCAGATCTATGCAGATTAATTACCCACACCTCCCCATTTCCAGGTGGCTCGAGTGGCAAAGAACCAGTCTGACAATGCAGGAGACTTAAAAGACTCTGGTCCAATCCCTGGGTTGGGAAGATCCCCTGGAGGAGGGGATGGCAACCCACTCTAGTATTCTTGCCTGGAGAATCCCATGGACAGAGGAGCCTGACAGGCTATACGGCCTATGGGGCCACGAAGGGTTGGATACAACTGAAGTCACTTAGCCCACACCCCATTTCCAGGCCAAGCTGGGTGACAGAGAATTTTGTACCGTTTTTCAAGGTCGTTTGCCATATCCCTCAGCTTTACGTTCCCAGCTGCATCCTCTAATAACACTGTCCTTCCTTGTACCAATTACTTCTCTGCAAACCACACTGAGCTGCCTTTGCCAAACACCTTCATGAATCCACCACTCCTTACAAATTTGCCTGCTATGCAGAACTACCCTCTTTGCCTCCCTTCTTTCCTTCCTTTCTCCCTCACTCTCTCCCTTCCTGCTTCATAATTTAACATTACTGGCCTTCATCAAAGGCACATTTTCTGCAAAACCTTTCGCATCACCCCAGGCAGAACTAACTGCACCATCACCCGTGTCCTAAAATCATGTTATATTGCATAATAATGATTCTTTTAAGTGTGATGACTCCTTCAGGTAGGTAGACTGGCTCACAGAAGGATGCGTGTCATTCATCCTTATTCGTACCATGCTCAGTCCTTTCAGCCGTGTCCAATTCTTTGTGACCCAGTGGACTGTAGCCCACCAGGCTCCTCTGCCCATGGGACTCTGCAGGCAAGAATACTGGAGTGGGTTGCCATGCCCTCCTCCAGGGGATCTTCCTGACCCAGGGATTGAACCCACAACTCTCACTTCTCTTGGGTCTCCTGCATTGGTGGGTAGTTTTGTTTTTTGGGTTTTTTTTTAACCATTAGTGCTACCCGGAAGTCCCCATGTTTATTCACCCAATGACTAAAAGGTTGACTAGATAAATGGAGCCTCCTAAAATGCTTCTTGAGAGAATGACTGACTGAACAAAGGCTTTGGACCAATACAAGTGAAGCTGCATTTACATATTACATTTGCCGGGGGTCTCCACACCACTGAGAGCTTCGGATTTCCAAGGTCATCTCAACTCACCCGGAAAGGTCTGTGCACCATGAGAAAGCATGAGCTCCATACCTGTAAAGGCCAAGTCGGGATCCTGGCTCTGTCATCCTTTTCAACATTTGATCTGGGATGAGACACTTAGCCCTGAGCCCCAGTCTCCTTGGGGTAAAATGGGACAGCATCTGGCCTGTTGCACAGGTATGCTGCTGCCGTGAAATGATAGGCTGCATACGGGTGTTGCTGGTACTTGGGAAGTGTTCAAAAAGGGCTAGTTTATTCCGTGTTTTCTTCTTCAGCAACGTCTTTAATGCACCCAGGTCAAGTGTTTTCTAGTCATCCCAGTCTTCCGGTCAAGTCTGCCTCCTCAACACCCTACCCGAACCCCATCATGATGTCTCTGTAGGAGCCTTCATTCAACTGTTTCCTCATAGGACCCATGAACGCTCCCTTCTTCAACAAGCAGCCACGCGGTTGATGCCCCAGGCAGCCTTCCCACCCTCTCCAGAACTCACAACCCTACCTGTCTAAACCCCCGGAAGACCAGCAATGGTTTTCCCCCACAAGGTAAAGGCCTGACTGGTGAGGGCATGCTTCCAGTCCACCCCCTCCACCTCCTCTCCATCATTTTGTTCTCGCATCTTTCTCACAGGACTGGGTACGGAGCAGACGTTCAGGAGGCACTTGAGAATTACCTGCGATAGCCCCACGGTGCTCTGGAAGTTCAGAGAGGTTAAGTGATCTGTCCAAGGTTAGACAGCAAAACAGGTGCTTTCTTCATTCTCAAGGGCCAGTTTTCCCTTTTACACACCCCTAATCTCTGCAACAGCATGACAACCAACCACTCTGGAGCAACGACTTGAACCAAAATGGATAATAAACTCCACTCAAGATCCCCTAGAGAAAGGAATGGCAACCCACTCCAGTATTCTGACCTGGAAAAGCCCATGGATAGAGGAGCCTGGCAGGCTACAGTCCACGGGGTCACAAAGAGCTGGACATGACCGAGCAACTGAGAACGCACGTGCACACTCATCACCAGGCACGCATTCTAACCCCATCCAAGGCAGGTGAGAACGAAAGCATGGAGCGGCTTTGTCTCAAAGGGAAATGGACCTCAAAGAAAAAGTTTCTGAGATGCTACATAATGCTTACGGTCCTGAGGCTGAGGGTTGACACGTGAGCTCCCAGAAGAGGGGGGGCTGGAAGCATCATGTCAACTACCAGGGAGGCAAGACCTTCCAGAGGAGAAGCTTCCACCGACCGCCTGTTCTCCAGGTTACAGTCACCTCATTTGTAACCTCAGCCAAGGACCAGTCACATCCTGGGAAGGGAAGACACATCCCCAGACCAGTGGGGTCAGTTAACACGTGTGAATCGGGTGATGCATGGAGAGCTCTTACACATGTGATGAGTACTAAGTAAGCATCAGTTCTCACTGTGGCATTGCTATATTCCCTCATTGCCTGACACTTCCACCCGATGCTCGCTGTGTGTTCTTGTGCCTAAATCTTAACATCTCTGTGCCTCAGATTTATTATCTGTAAAACATGAACTTGGGCAAATTGCGGGAGATGGTGCGGGACAGGGAAGCCTGGCATGCTGCAATCCATGGGGTCACGAAGGGTCGGACACGACTTAGACTCTTAGACATGACTTAGACTCAACAAAACAAGAATATGATGAGCAACCACACCTCACGGGGTGGTTGAGAGACTCAAAAAAGAGTCACATACAGACACGGTTAGCTGAGGCCCTGGCTCAGAGCTGATACAGGGTGCATAGCTATCATAGTAACGAGGCATTAGCAGCATCTAGTTCCAAGGACCAAACCAGCTCAACAGCCAGGTTCAATCCCTGGGTCAGGAAGACGCCCCTGGAGAAGGGAATGGCAACACACTCTAGTCTTCTTGCCTGGAGAATCCCATGGACAGAGGAGTCTGGAGGGCCACAGTCCATGGGGTCACACAGAGTCGGACATGACTGAGCGACTAACACAAACCAGGACTATCAAAACCCTTCCTCCCTTCAAACATGAACTGGTCAGATAGTTTTTACAGATGCCAGCAGGGAGGTGCATTTTTGTTGGAAGAACTTACCTTCTTCTTCCAGGCTCTAAACCAAAAATTTAAAACAGAGAGGCTAACGAATATGTGGACATAGCTACTGTCCATGGAAGACACAGTTTGGAAAACAAAATACAAGAGTTTCCAATTCAACTGGGGGTTTATGGGGATGAGGAAGTGCCTCTGAAACAGGAACAACCCAAAAAATCCAGGACACTGGGTCACCCCTACCCAGTAATATTACACCCCCCCCCCAATAAAATGTGTTATGAACACACACAAAGAAAATTCCAGTAGGTCTTGTGAGTGAGGAAGCTGCTGATGAGCATTCGAAACCCCAGCCCCCAGTGGTGGAGGCAGCGCCTCCTCTCGGATCATTAAGCACTTCTTGACCTGATTCTCCTCTGAAAGCCAGACTGACCGGCTGAATGAGCAAATCTAAGAATATCAACCCTGCGCACCATCTCTGCTGAGATCAACAAAGCTTCAGGAACCAACCCCTGACCTGTCTGGGGATGAATGGCAACTGGGTTTGAGAACGTATTGACCTTGTTCTCCGCAAACAAATACTCCCTGGGGTCTCTCGGGGATGGGGGAATGAATAATCAGCTGCTCCGCTAGATTGCGCTTCCTGCCCTCTCTGCATCTTCTGTCGTGTGAGTGTGTGTGTGTGTGTGTGTGTGTGTGTGTGTGTGTGTGTGTGTCCTGCAGGGCCATGCGGGAGCCGGGTAAAGTCCACTCCAAATAGCCCGAGGCCCCAGGACTCAGAACTGGTCTTTCTGTCCGCACCCCATGCATGCCCTGCCCTCCCTGGGAATGGGCTGAACCACCTGAACTCCAGTCACATCCTTTTTCCCTGAGAGACTAAGTCTGCATGGCCTCTACCAAAGCAAACTCAGCATCAAAGATGCCTTGTGAGATGCTTCATTTGTAAAAAGAACCCTGAGGCCAAAGATGTGGGAGAGATTCAGCTTGTTCTCTCTCCCACTTGGGGGTTCATGGTGCATGGCCTAGTACAGCACCCGAGAAGTCCTGTAAAGGAAAAAAAATAGAGACCTGTTTGACCATGTTTGATGCAAACATTCCCAAACTTATTTGATGACTGACTGGCCATCTTTCCATCCACCCATCCACCCACCTATCCATTCAACCATCCACACCCACTCATCCATCCATCCATCCATCCATCCATCCATCCAATCATGTATCCATCCATCCATCCATCCATCCATCTACCCACCCACCTATCCATTCATCCATCCACACCCACTCATCCATCCATCCATCTATCCATCCAATCATGTATCCATCCATCCATCCATCATCCATCCATCCACCCACCCATCCATCCATCCCTCTATCTATCCATCCATGCATCTATCCATCTGATCATTTATCCATCCATCCATCCATCCACCCACCTATCCATCCATCCATCCATACCCACTCATCCATCCATCCATCCATCCATCCATGCATCTATCTATCCATCCATCTGTCTTGCTGTCTTTATGAATATCTGGCTATTGAGAGTAATAAATGATGTCAGTCCTTGGGCAAAGTTCTTTACTCTTTCTCCCAATTCTCCTCTTCCTATTTCTTCACTTTCATCAGAACCTTTGTGACCATCACCACCACCATCACCATCATCATCATCACAGTTGCTATGAATTCAATGCTTCCTTTGTGCCAGACCCTGTCCTGTACTAATTTCAACAGATGCATTATCTCAGGTGATCCCCTCTAAATCCCAGTGAAGGAGATTCTGTTACATTTATTGCATCAAAGACAAGAACACAGAGCCACTGAAAGGGGAAGTAAATTGGCCAAGAAAACAGAGCTACTAAATGCGGACCTGTACCTTGAACGGGCGAGAAGTCCTAGTGCCCAAAACCTAAGAGAAACCCTTTTGTACCTACGGCAGTCATGAACACACTCTAAGAAATTCTGGCCTGGACTAAACTCAAGCCCACATCTGCTTTGCCCTCAATCACTCATTCCCAAGTACCCTAATTGCCATTAAAGCAAAGCCAGACAAAACCATAGCCTGGAAAGACAGATGGACAAGACTTGAAGGCTAGGAGAAGGGCTGGCTCCGGTCCCTCCCACCCCACCCCACTGAGTCATCAGGAAGCAGAAAAACACCTCCCGAGGAAGAGGAGGTCTAAGGCAGGAGAAATGGGCTGATACATGGGAACACCTGCCAAGAGTAACCACGAGAAGGAAAAAAAAAACAAGATGACAGAGTGATCCAAGAGAAAAAGCCCTAAAGAGATGACCCTGTGTCACCATCTCAACCTCCAGCACTCCGTATCTCCTTGGGCCATCTTGTCCTTGGCTCTCTCTTCTATAAATGCCTCTTCTCGAGGTGAAAAGATGGTTCTTCACTCCTATTTTTGATGCATGGACCACTCTGAGAATTTTGCCCTCATCCCAGAAAACTGCACATAACTCACAAAATGTTCCATATCATGGCAGGGAGCTGGTGGGTCCTCTGACACCCATCGGTGGACCCATGAGGGGCCTCTGAACCTCCATCAGATTTTGAAGTATGCGGCCAATATGTGCTGTGTCTTTTGGAAGGAAAAGTGTGGAGAGTCTGAATCTCTTTAGTCAGGCTCCCAGTGACGGATCAAGTGACCGTTCTTGCCTGGAATCACGTTGCCCAGCCCTGTGAATATACACCCGCCAATGAAAGAACTCTCCCCACAGTTCAGCAAGAGTGCGAGTTTCAGGAAGGCAAGAAAATCAAACAATTTGGGGAGATGCTAAGGCACCGCATATTGTACAATCAAGGAGTAAGCGTGCTCGGGCATGTCTGACTCTTTGCAACCCCATGGACTGTAGCCCACCAGGCTCCACTGTCCACGGGATCTTCCAGGCAAGAATACTGGAGTGGATTGCCATTTCCTTCTCCAGGGGATCTTTCCAGCCCAGGGACTGAACCCATGTCTCCTGCATCTCCTGCTTGGGAGGTGGATTCTTTACCACTGAGCCACCCAGGAAGCCCCAAATCTAGGCAGACACTAAGAAATCCAAACATACACCCTTAGCCCTTTTGTCTGACAGTGAACCATCATCTCAAGATAAGGTCTGCCTTCTCTGAGCGGAAGCTTTCACCTCCTCTTTCAGGCCAAGAAAGAGACACCATCAAGCCAAACAGTAGGGGATTTCCCTGATGGTTCAGTGGCTGAGAATCTGCCTTCTAACGAAGAGGACACTGGTTTAATCCCAGGTCGGGGAACTAAGGTGTCGCAAGCCGAAGGGCAACTGAGCCCACACACCACAACACTGAGTCCTCACTTTAGGCAACAGAAGATCCGGGATGCTGCAACCAAGACTCAGAGCAGAAATGAAAAAAACAAACAAAAAAAACCCACCAAAGAGTGTGTGTTAGGCAGAGAACGTCACCCACCAAACCCATGACCAAGTGCTGGAGGAGAAAGGAGACAGGACGTACACATCTGTGTTTTCAGAGACCACGCAGTCTGGTTCTTTAGCCACAATAGAGACAGGAGGGACCCAAGACCAAGCCAGGCAGCTGAGCATCTAAAGTCGGAGCCAAGATGCTGACCACTGCAGATGGTTTCTCCGCGACATCACAGCCTGGCAGCTGGTGGCAAGAGAGAGCCCCGACAGGTGGTCTGCTGGGCTTCCCGGATTAGCCGTGCCCTTCTGGGGCACACTGGGGACATCTAAAAAGGAACCACCCAGAGTGACCTCATTTCCTTTCTGACTCGACATTACCATCTATTTTTAAATATTTTGGGAACAAACCATATATATCATTTACTATTTGTCAGGCACCTTCTAACCCCTTTATGTATTCACTCATGTAACCTCTTTTTTTTTTTTTTTCAGATGGTAAAGAATCTGCCTGCAATGCAGGAGACCTGGGTTCGATTCCTGGGTCGGGAAGATCTCCCGGAGAAAGGAATGGCAACCCACTCCAGTATTCTTCTCTGGAGAATCCCACGGACAGAGGAGCCTGGCAGGCTACAGTCCATGGGGTCGCAAAGAGTAGGACATGATTAAGCACCTAACACTTTCTTTCACTTGATTTATAATATTGTGTTAGTTTCAGCTGTACAGCTTCAGATTCCATTATAGGTTATTACAAGATATTGACTGGAGTTTTCTGTGCTACACAGTAGGAATATTCTATCTATTTTATAATAGCAGTGTGTATCTATTAATCCCACTCTATCCATCCCCTTCCCCTTCCTCCTTCAGTAAGTATAAGTTTGTTTTCTCTGTGAGTCTATTCTGTGAATAAGTTAATTTTTTTTTTTTTTTTAGATTCCACATATGCATGATATAATATTTACCTTTCTCTGTCTGACTTATTTCACTTAGAGTAATAATCTCTAGGTCGGTCCATGTTACTACAAATGGCAATCTCCCACTCGTCTTTATGGCTGAGCAGTACTCCATCGTGTGTGTGTACACATATACCATATCTTCTTTATCCATTCGTCTGCTGATGGGTGTTTACATTGTTTCCACGTCTTGGCTATTGTGAATAGTACTGCTATGAACACGGTGTACATGTACCTTTTCAAAGTAGATTAACTCATATAATCTTTACAACAACTCTGAAAGCCAAGTTTTGCTACTACCACTGTATGATGGAGAGGGAAAGTGAAGCATAGAAAAGTGAAGCAACTTGCCCAGGATCACAGAGCATGTGGGTGGTCCAGCCTCAGGCAGCCTCATGTGTATTTTCTAAAGACACAATTTTGGAAAATATATTTCTGTGGGTCTCCAACTGACTAAGAGAAAACAGAATTTTCTTTTTCTTGTAATATGTACCATACTGGCTAAGAACTCAGATATCAGGCCCATACTGAGCTTAGGTTCAGAATCTGGCTCTAACTATTCCTGGCTCTGTTGACCTGGGTGAGCTACTGAATGTCAAATAATTCACTTATAAATTTGGAGGTAATAGTACTTTCTTTACAAGGTTGTTGTGGGGAGTGTTCTAAATAATGTAGCAATGCACTTGAAATATTCCTTGGGCTCGAGTCCACTTTTGTGAGTGTGGGGTTGATTCATGGTGGTTGGTTATATGGAAGCCTGATCATCTCCATTTATACAAAGGCCAGAGCATTTAAGGGACTGTTCACTTCTCGCTGGTTGACCCCAAACATCCCAGCTCCATGAATAAACAAAGTCCTATATTGCTTAAGCTAGTTCCTGAGTTAGTTTTCTGTCCCTTGCAACTAATATATACTGGTTACTCTTGAATCATCAAGAGTACACATACATGCAAGCTTTAAAAAAGTCATCCAAGATACTTTTTGCTTATCTGTATCGGCAAACATTTTATAGAACTTTCAAGTGCCAAACACCCTTCTAAGCACTTTAGAAACTAACTGATTCATCAATCTTTTAACAAGTGTCTGATTCTGGTGCCCATATCAGCCCCATTCTACAGATGAGGAAGTATCATTCAGAAAGCTCAAATCATTCATGGCTAAGTTGAATGGGAGGGCCGTAGTCAAAAATCAGGTCTGTGTGATTCCTCTTCTCGCTTTCCATTCCTGAGGATGCCAATGTATTTGCTAAATAAGGCATCCTGGAAATCTGTGAAGGAGCCAACACCAGCTCTCAAGTGTGCATGCATGCGTGAATGCGTGCTCAGTTGTGTCTGACTGTTTGCGACCCCATGGACCACACTCCCCCAGGCTCCTGTGTCAATGGAATTTCCCAGACAAGAATACTGGAGTGGGTTGCCATTTCCTCCTCCAGGGGATCTTCGCGACCCAGGGATCAAACCCACGTCTCCTGCATCGGCAGGTGGATTCTTTACCACTGAACCACCTGGTACCTATATGATAAACCTTGTCTCCATGCTGAAATCTCCTGTAAGTGAGCCCGAGGAAAAACTGCATGAATGGTAAGCAAGAACTGAAACATTTCCTTCCAGAGAAATCCCACTGCTGCAGAGCCATGACAACACAGATCAAGCTATATTCAGACCCAGACCCAAAAACAGCAACCTGACATCAACCCACCACCATCCACATCTTCTTTCTAAATAATGTTTGGCAGAGAGTGCTGTTTGCCCCTTCTCCAAATAAAACTCACTGTGCTGGGTCGTTTTGAGGAGCGTATTTTTATGCACACCCACCTATCACAGATCTGAACTCAACAAGTTGGCATTCCATAACACAATTACTGTGTTCGTTCACATCACCCCCGAACGATACTGGATAGAGCTCAGGGTAGAAATTCGCAGATTCCAGGGTGGACAGCCGTGTTAGGGTTACAACCCAGACCTCACTTCCTTGGAGACTCCATGGCTGACCTCAAAGCTGAATACTTCTTTTAAGACCGAAATAGAACAAAGGGACAAAAGGGAACGGAAAGATTTAAAATTAGGATAAAAAAAAAAAAGAAAGAAAGAAAGAAAGAGAAGGAAGCTTGGCACTGGACTGGCCTTCGTTAAGCCGCTTGAAACTTATCAACGATGCCCAACTTTTGCTGTGGTTTATCCCCATATGTTCCCACACTCCCTCTGAGACCTAACTTTTGCAGGCGCTATTTATCATTCTGGCTAGCGGTGTGCTCATCTGCCTACCATGCTAAGCAGCCCTCGTTGTTATTTTTATAATTACTGGGAGTCTTTTTCATGTTGCACTCCGCCAGAATCCCAGCTCACCACACACCTGCTATACTCAGAACACATGGAGAGAGGGGGGAGGGTATGACAGTGAAGATGAGGGGAAGATGGCCTTCCTGTTCACAGTGAAAAGCAAAATCAAGAATAAAGAAGCCCCTGGGTACCATTTTTTTTAAGGCTATACTCTGGGTCAGCTTGTTCTTTATCAAACACTCAATGCTCATTGAAGAGTTTGTTTATTAGAATAAATGTTGTACTTTTAAAAACAAATATGAATTCCTTTTGTCATTGTAGTGACCGCAGTGCATATCATCATCCCTGTTTTATAGAGGAGAAAACGGAAACAAAGAAAGGTAACTTGCCAGTGGGCACACGAGATTTCAAGGGGCAGATCTGGACGTGATTTAAATCCAAGAGCTCTGCAACCATTCTACTAGACTGCGTTCTCGTCAGCATCACCACCAGCACCAAACATCAGCACCACGGCTATCACTACCAGCATCAGAGCCAGTACCACCATCACCACTATCACCATCACCACTGTCAGGACCAGCATCAGCGTCATCACCATCACCATCACCACCATCACCACTATCACAACCAGCACCACCATCACCATCACCACTATCATGACCAGCATCAGCATCACTACCACCGTCACCACCTCCATCACTGTTATCACTACCAGCATCAGCACCACCATCACCATCACCACCATCACCACTATCACCATCACCACCTCCATAACCACTGTCAGGACCAGCATCAGCACCACCATCACCACTATCAGGACCAGTATCACCATCACCATCACCACCTCCATCACTGTTATCACTCCCAGCATCACCACCTCCATCACCACTATCAGGACCAGCATCAGTACCACCATCACCATCACCACCCCCATCACCACTGTCAGGACCAGCATCATCACCACCATCACCACTATCACGACCAGCATCAGAACCACCATCACCATCACCACCTCCGTCACCACTGTCAGGACCAGCATCATCACCACCATCACTATCACCATCACCACCTCCATCACCACTGTCAGGACCAGCATCATCACCACCATCACCATCACCATCACCACCTCCATCACCACTGTCAGGACCAGCATCATCACCACCATCACCATCACCACCATCACCATCACCATCATCACCACTATCACGACCAGCATCAGAACCACCATCACCATCACCACCTCCGTCACCACTGTCAGGACCAGTATCAGCATCACTACCACCATCACCACCTCCATTACTGTTATCACTACCAGCACCACCAGCACCATCACCACTATCACGACCAGCATCAGCATCAGCATCACCACCTCCATCACCACTATCAGGACCAGCACCACCATCACCATCACCACCTCCATCACCACTATCAGGACCAGCACCACCATCACCATCACCACCTCCATCACTGTCGTCACGACCAGCATCAGACCCAGTACCACCGTCACCACCACCACCTCCATCACCACTATCAGAACCAGCATCAGCACCACCATCACCATCACCACCTCCATCACCACCATCAGGACCAGCATCAGCACCATCACCACCACCACCACCACCAGTAAAATCATTCCTGAGCTCTCATTTGCCAGGGGCTGTTTTGGGTGCTATACGAATCACCTCATGCCAGGATCATGACAACCCCACGTTACTGGTCCTGCTATTACCTCTATTTCACAAATGTAGAAACGAAGCTCCAGAGAGGTCAAGCAACAGGCCCACTTAGCTGGTCAGAGGTCCATAAGATTCATAATGTTTTAAAGATTCAGAGCCACTTCTGCCGGACACCAACAGGAACGCATCTAACTCCCGAGCTCCCCTGACCAGACGTGGGGGATGGAGGCATTGCTCCTGGGACATTTCATCCAACTAGCTCTCCACTCCTCACTCAGTATTTCAGAAAGCTGCTGCTAAGAGGGGAGAGGTCACACGTTCAATGTGGGTGCCATCCTGTGTGGTAACTGAGATTCAGAGCCCTGGCCAAGTAGACTCCAGGGAGCACAGGCTGGAACTGGCTTGTAACTCTCTTTGGTGAAGCCCCCTATATTCCAGGGTGGTGCCTCCTGAGATATTCTCATCCTCCCCCAGCTCTCAGATGCCCCGCCCTGCAGGATATTACAGTGTTTGCCTGTGACTGAATGCATGCAGTGGGGGGTGGAGAATGTCACAGGGAATATCAGGTTTATTTTTCAAACTTTTCCCTCCTGTCCGTCTCTTGTATCAACTCTCAGGGACCGTCATCTTGAGTCTGAAATATCGCAGCAGCTTCCTACCTGAGTCTCTGCTTTCAATCTCCTGCCCTGCCAGTCTTGACTCCACAGAATAGCCCAACTGGTCTTTTTAAAGGCTAAATTCAATCATCCTTGCCCCCTGCTTGAAGACCCTCTGTGGGGAAGGAGAGGGTGAGACAAATTCAGACAGTAGCACTGAAACATATCCATTACCATATGCAAAACAGATAGCTAGTGGGAAGCTTCTGTCTAGCCAAGGGAGCTCAGCCCAGTGCCCTGTGATGACCTAGACGGGTGGGTGGGAAGCTCAAGAGAGAGGGGATATGTACACATTTACGGCTGATTCATGCCGTTGTCCGGCAGAAACCAACACAACATTGTAAAGCTATTATCCTCCAATTAGACGTAGATTTTTTAAAAAGGCCTCTGCGTTCGTCTTTTTTTTTTTTTTTCATTGTATTTCTCTTGGATTAAAATCCAACCCCACATGGATGCTTCTAAACCCCTGTGGCTTCTGGCCCCTGTCTGTCTCTTCTGCCCTAACTCATTGTCCCGCAGGCTGCCTTGCCTGTCTCTGCCTCCCCTGAGATCACCCAGGCTGGGGACACACACTCTCTGCGTGCCTGGTCTCCCCACCCACCTCTCGTCCACTTCCTACTTGGTCCCAGTGCCAATGCCATCTTCCTTAGAGAGAACACTCTTCACCTCTGAATCCAGCCCCATTCTTTTCTGTGGACCCTTCTTTCTGACCATGGACCACCACTTGGAATACTGATGTACAAAGTGATCACTAACCTCAGCACACAGTGAGCTCCATGAAGGAAAAATGACATTGGTTTTTCTTTCCTGGGTCTCTTTAGGGACTGACCTCATTTCTGAGGTAGACCAGAGGCTAAGTAAACATTTGTTGAATGAGTGAGCGATTGAATTAATTATTAACCAATTCCTTAAGTGAGAGAATGAGGCCTGAGCCAGTCATCATGGGTGTCACACGCTTTGTTGTAGATGACTCGGTAGAGTCTCAGCAATAGATTATGCAGTGTGAGGAACAGTTTACAAATGGCCAGTCTTCTCCAAGAGTCTGGGATAAACTTTCAAAAGTCTGTCTCACGTGTCAGGCGAGAGTTGTCTTATGTAATATAGTAATTGCTGGCTTGAATTAAAGGCATTATTATTTTGGAGAGTTGTTCTTTTTCTGATATAAAAAGTGAAGGATCCACCTCTTATATCAACACATCTCTTATATATCATCTTCTTGGCATGCTACATGATTAAGGAGGAAATGTGATTTGACTTTTGCGGGGGGGAATGGACAATTTCCACAAAGCCAAGAAAAGCTATCAGAATAAAGGACTGTTTATTTGGGTGAATCACCAGCTTTGCACAAATCCCAAGTGCTAATTGCATAATGGGTCTTTACAAAATGCCATAATACGGGTTCGGCTGGTGTCTCTGTTTTTGGTTTGAAAAATAGATTGTTTAATAACCCATCAAAGCTATATGTAAACCGAGTAAACAATGGAGCAGATGTTGACTGCTGTCTTGTGCCTCGTAGACATAATTAAAGACAATGAGACACTCAACGAATGCATAGAATGGAGGACAGACACAAACGCAAAAATCAGTACAATGTGAATGGAAGTTCTGTGCGCTGGACACCTGCTTTCTCAGTCCAAAATGCTGTATCATATTTCCTGTGATGGCAAGCGGCTGTGCCGTCCTTTATTTACTTATGTAAATATGTACACTCTGTTCTCCACTTCTCAAGACGATGAGACTGGGAAAGGTAGTCTTTGCAATTGAATATTTGTTTCCATTTCATGACTGCTGACTAAGACCCTGGACAGTTTCAAAAAACATTTTTCATTTTCTCATAAGCCTAAATGTGAAAAAGAACCAGTTAGCCAAAACATTCACATCTCTAAAAGAAATTAAAGCCCCGGTTTGAGTGGGGGTTGGTTGCAGCTTTATTCATTTGTCTCTGCATTCAATCTTTCATGCATTATTTAGGGAATCTACTAAACTGACATGTTTATTTCCTAAAAGCCTTACATCTCTCTTTTTTTTTTTTTTAAAGTCAGGCTCATTTCTATAAAATCAAACTTTCGTCTTATGGTGAAAAGAAGCCTGTTGGATAGCATATGTAAAGTATGATCCTATCCTAATTTTCTAAATATTCTGTTTTTCCCTCAAACTCCTACTCAGATCTCTGTTAGTTGTCATCAATCAGTTATATAGGGGAAGAAATAAAACCACATGCAAAATGAAATGAACAATACAATGAAGAGAACACATGTGCAATATCCCCTCTACCCCCTCCCCCCAGAAATTCAGGACTTTTCTCTGTGGATACCTTGAAAAAGGAAGGGAGGGTGGTAAATACACCATGTGACTATACCATTTTTCCCCTTTAATTAGGAACCAAAAAAAGGGGGGGTGGGGGGGATGAGGGATTAAAATTCGCCTTTTGTGGCTCACTAGAGAGGAGAAAGTTTCAAAGATCCAGAATTCTCAATTCAGAAAAGAAATATCCTCCCTCAGGTTTAAAATGAAGCCAAGTCCTTTTTCTGTGAATAATTTAAGGAAAAAGAAGTAAAGCCTAAAAATCCCATTGTTCAAAGAACACACGTTGTCCTATTGACTTGCAGTGAAGGAGGATTCTGTCTTTAGCACACTCGCCATCTCCCTGGCCTGTCGTCTTTGATGGCATGAAGGAAGCGGGTGGTTCTAGTGTGGTCTGCATCTCTTTATGCTAATAAAATGGTGTCAGCCCATTTTCACAGACAACACCATAAAGCATGAACACCAAATGGTAAACAAATAGGGCCGAGACACCCCTGTGAAACAAACGCGTCAACCCTGAGACACCTGAGACAGATGGCACCCCTCCTTCATCCATTCTTTATAGGAAGGCAGTGGAGACGCCCCGGGGTGGATCTGATTAAACCCACACCACACACACACACACACACGCTCACACACACACACTCACACACCCACACCCCACACACACATGCTCACACACACACGTGCGTGCACACACGCTCACACACACACCCCACACACGCTCACACACACCCACACACACATGCTCACACACACGTGCGTGCACACACGCTCACACACACACCCCACACACGCTCACACACACCTCCACACACATGCTCACACACACGCTCACACACACCCCACACACGCTCACACACACCTCCACACACACATGCTCACACACATACGTGCGCGCACACACTCACACACATACACGCTCACACACACACACTCACACACACACTCACACACACACCCTCACACATGCTCACACACACGCACACCCACCCATACAGATGCTCACTCACACACACACAGATGCTCACACACCCCGACCCACACACATGCTCACACACATACACGCTCACACACACGCTCACACCCCCACACACACATGCTCTCACACACACCCATAGACTCTCACACACACATGCTCACACACCCACACACACGCTCACACACACACACATGCTCACACACATACACGCTCACACACACCCCACACCCACACCCACACACACGCTCACACACACACCCCCACCCACACACGCTCACACACACACACACACATGCTCACACACATGCTCACACACACGCTCACACACAGGGTCAGAAGCTCAGGAAGGTTGTAAAGCACTAAATTCTTCTGGTTGATAAAGCAGTCTCCACTGCGTTGAGGAAAACAGCCTGGTGAGTCCAGATCCCACCCCCAGAAATTCCTTTATTAACAGGACCGGGCCGCACGTGAACAAAAGCAGTGGCTTGGGGTGTATAAATCATTAATACGGTGCAGGCAGTGGCTGCATTTCCTGCGTTGGTTGGAGAGCTGCTCAGCACAGGGGGATCTGGGGGGTGAGAGCTGGCGTGGGGACAGGCAGGCCACTCTTCTCCCAGCGCGCGCCATCCGCTCTCCCTCGCGGCTCACCAGCTCCCCGACTCACCCCCCAGCCCGTCTCACAGCCTCCCGTGTGCTGCGCTTTCAACCATCATCAGAACGACTTAAAATGGCAAACAGCTTCCGAGTCGAGATATCTCCAGACTCTTTCCCTTTTTGACACGTTTTGCCTTGGAAAGGAAAAAGAAACAAGGGCGTGGTTAGGTGCAGAGGGATGGCCTAACTGAAGTGGATGTGTATCAGACGGGGCCCGCGCCCTGCAAGGGCAAGCGGGTGGTCAAGGGGAGAGCACAAACCCCAGAGCTCAGAAGCCTGGTTCTGGAGGGAGACTTGGGGGTGTGTGTGTGTGTGTGTATGAGTGTGTGTGTGTGGCGCGTGTGTTAGTCGCTCACTCGTGTCCGATTCTTTGCAACCCTATGGACTGTAGCCCTCCAGTCTCCTCTGTCCATGGGGATTCTCCAGGCAAGAATACTGGAGTGGGTTGCCATGGCCTCCTCCAGGGGATCTTTCCGACCCAGAGATCGAACCTGGGTCTCCCACGCTGCGGGCAGATTCTTAACCTTCTGAACAACCTGGGAAGTCCCTGGAGAGAGCCAGCCTGGTTTTAAGTATGGGCGCTAAAGCGCGCGCGCACACACACACACACACACACACACACACACACACACACTTCCATCTAGGCCTCCCATCTTAAAAAAAGAAAGAAAGAAAAAAGATTTCATATTCCTGTCAATCCCCCTGGAGGCCCTTTGTGGGGATTAAAAGACATAATCCATGTAAAAGAGCTTAGTTTCACGTGCTTGTCATGAAGCACAGAAAAGTTATTATTTCATTATTTTTATTATTTTTTCATCATCATCCTCCGCACTGAAACCGGCTGGATGCTCTGCTTACCCACAAGACCTAACAAGCCGCATCTCCAGCTGGTAGAGGAGTCTCACTTTTTGAATGGAACAGAAAGGAGACTGAAAAAAGAAAAGCAGAGTTCTCAAGAATCCCGAGTACGTGCTGTTCTAAACGGAGACCCCTAGTGGAAGGTTGTGCCATTGCGCCCTGAAGAGAAGGACTTTTCCACTTAGCTGTTCAATGCTAACACTTGGGGGTTTGGGAGGGGGATGGTGAGGCAGAAGGAAGGAAGCGAAAAAGCTTTACACAGATTATTTGGATGAGAGAACCTGTCAGAAGGTTTAAGTAGAGACGATCGATAAACCCAAAGCCCAGCCTTTTACACGAGGTGCTTTTGCATTTCCAGAAATTCCAGGAGTGGCTCAGATGAGAGGGGTGTGAGGCGGGGAACCCCGAAGCTCTGTCCTTTTGCTTCAGAACAAACAGGACACATGATGGGAAAGACTAGAGATCTGTTCAAGAAAACTGGAGAAAGCAAAGGAACATTCCATGCAAAGATGGGCACAATAAGCGACAGAAACGGTACGGACTTAACAGAAGCAGGAGAGATTAAGAAGAGATGGCAAGAATACACAGAACTGTAAAAAGAAAAAATGGTCTTAATGACTGGATAACCATGATGGTGTGGTCACTCACCTAAAGCCAGACATCCTGAAGTGCAAAGTCAAGTGGGCCTTCAGAAGCATTACTATGAACAAAGCTAGTGGAGGTGATGGAATTCCAGCTGAGCTACTTAAAATCCTAAAAGATGATGCTATTAAAGTGCAGCACCTAATATGTCAGCAAATTTGGAAAACTCAGCAGGGGCCACAGGACTGGAAAAGGTCAGTTTTCTTTCCAATCCCAAAGAAAGGCAATGCCAAAGAATGTTCAAACTACAGTACAATTGCACTCATTTCACATGCTACCAAGGTTATGCTCAAAATCCTTCAAACTAGGCTTCAAAGTATGTGAACCGAGAACTTCCAGATGTACAAGTTGGATTTAGAAAAGGCAGAGGAAACAGAGATCAAATTGCCAACATCCGTTGGATCATAGAAGTAGCAAGGGGATTCCAGAAAAAAACATCACTTGTGCTTCACTGACTATGCTAAAGCCTTTGACTGTGTGGATCACGAAAAACTGAAAAATTCTGAAAGAGATGGGAATACCAGACTACCTTACCTATCTCCTGAGAAATCTGTATGCAGGTCAAGAAGTAACAATTAGAACCTGACATGGAACAACTGATTGGTCCAAACAAAACTGGGAAAGGAGAAAGACAAGACTGTATATTGTCACCCTGTTTATTTAACTTATATGCAGAGTACATCATGTGAAATGATGGGTTGTGTGAATCACAGGCTGGAATTCACTGCCAGGAGAAATATCAACAATCTCAGATATGCAGATGATATGACTCTAATGGCAAAAAGTGAAGAGGAACTAAAGAGCCTCTTGTGAAGGTGAAAGAGGAGAGTGAAAAGCTGGCTTAAAACAGCATTCAGAAAACGAAGATCATGGCATCCAGTCCCATCACTTTATGGCAAATAGATGGGGGAAAAGTAGAAACAGAGACAGATTTTCTTTTCTTCGGCTCCAAAATCACTGTGGACAGTGACTGCAATCAGGAAATTAAAAGACACTTGCTCCTTGGAAGAAAAGCTATGACAAACCTAGAGAGCATATTAAAAACTCAGAGACATCACTTTGACAACAAAGGTCTGTACAGTCAGAGCTATGATTTTTTCAGTAGTCATGTATGGATGTGAGAGTTGGATCATAAAGAAGGCTGAGCGCCATAGAATTTATACTTTCAAATTGTGGTGTTGGAGAAGACTCTTAATAGTTCCTTGGACTACAAGGAGATCCAGCCAGCCAATCCTAAAGGAAATCAACCCTGAATATCCATTGGAAGGACTGATACTGAAGCTGAAGCTTCAATCCTTTGGCCACCTGATTCGAAGAGTTGATTCATTAGAGAAGACCCTAATGTTGGAAAAGATTGAAGGCAGGAGGAGAAGAAGGCGACAGAGGATGAGATAGTTGGATATCGATCCTCAGTCAAGACAGCATTGTTGACTCAATGGACATTAGTTTGAGCAAACCCCAAGAGACAGAGAAGGACAGGGAAGCCAGGTGTGCTGCCGTCCACGGGGTCGCAAAGAGTCGGACAAGACTGAGCGGCCGAAATACAACAAAGAGGACACAATGACACACATGCCCTCTGGCAGGACAGCTCCAGGATCTACAAATGCACGTGTCAGCTGGACCATCTATCCCCAGACTGGGACATCTGCCCAGGCATCCGTCAAGGACCCGACCATCACCAAGCCCCGGAGGGACTCCCCTGGACTCTCCCGGTGACACTTCACTTTAGCCGGCTCCCACACAAGGAAAGCTTATGGGAATGAACTTGAAAGGGAGGCTCAGGTCTCGGGCATCCAGAACAATGACATTCTGAATAGAAATAAGTAAGGCCCCTGCAGTGTGATTCTGTCAGCTTTTGAAAGTAAATAACTTTGTTACTGACAAGAGCAAGATGAGTTTTATTTCCCCTCCTCCTGTCACAGAGCATTAATTGAGTTGTGCGGCCACTTCACACGCCAGTACCGCGAGCAGGACTTACAGGGGTCGGGAGGAGAAGGGGGAAGAGAGCCAGGACAGGTAGGAGGAACCAAGAGACCCAAGAGAGACCCCGAACCCCCGCATGCCTCGTGTGTGTCCTCGGCAAGCCACGGGGGCAGGTATCATGTTGATTTGGGAGAGACGGAAAATAAAAAAATGATGTTCGATAAACAGATGCTACTTCTTTTAACACAGGTATTCATTCATTCTTTCATTCACTTTTTAATAAACACCCATTGGCCGCTCACCCTGTCCCAGACGCTGCGCTAAGGATTAGCCTTAATCTTGCAAAGAACAGTATGAAATAGTTATTCTTACCCCTATTTTTTTTCACAGAAGGCAATTAAAGCCCCTGAATCACGTTAAGCAACTTGCTCAATCCAGTTGGATCAGCTAATTGAGTAACAGAGCTGGGATAAGCCTTCCGCTCACCACTTCTGTCCTACATACAGCTCCGGAGACACCAGTTCTTTCAAAGTAGGCTTTGCAAAAGAGCTGACACCAACTGGTTCTAAAATAATGTTGGTTCCTCAACTGAATTTTGGAAGGATCTTGAGATGGGCACTTGGAGACTGCGACATGTCCACCCCATCATTCCTTCTGCTTCTTTGGAGCCAATGCTGTTCACTATGAGAGAGGAGGACCCATCCATTGGGGAGGGGGTACCTCTCAGCTCTCACTCCTGCCTAAGAGCAGAGCTCGCCCCATGCCTGGAGAAAGCAGAACCATCTAAAGGAAGAGCTAGGCTATTCACTGTTATTTTCGATAAGGAGGATCTAGTCCTCGAGGTGAGTCCCAGGCAAACATCAGATGTCGAAAAAGAAAAGGCTCATTAAGACTGAACCTTTTGTGCATTTACTCATCAGGGCTGGGAAATCTGAGGCTCTGAAATCCTACGGTTGCCTGTACTTTGTTCCACGGCTGCAAAGGTAAAAAAAAGAAAAAGTCATCACATCCCTAGGAACACACACTCAACCTTCTGAATGCTTTTTTTTTTTTTAATCTGGCTCCAGTTCCTAATTTTGATTCTGCGTGTGTTTAACTACAACATAAAGAACAGGATGAAAAGAGGGGGAGGCTTTTCCTCACCTGGGAACCTGGTAGAGTGTCAGAGACCAGAGCACCACCTTTTGCCCAGTCCCATCAACTCAAAGACCCCCGTGTGAAATATACGGCTGTAGACGTTAAATATGGGCGTCCCAGGTGGTGCAGTGGTAAAGAATCCACTTGCCAATGCAGGAGACACAAGAGAATTGGGTTTGATCCCTGGGTTGGGAAGATCCCTGGAGAAGGAAGTGACAACCCACTCCAGTATTCTTGCCTAGGAAACCAGATGGACAGAGGAGCCTGGCATGCTACAGTCCATGGGGTTGCAAGAGTCAGACATGACTGAGCACCCAGGATAGCATAGAGATGTTAAATACATGGCTATTTTCCTCTACTGTGGACTCTGACTACTGCCCTGGCAAAGAGGACAAGAGGTGATGAAAAGAAAACTAGAATTTTGCTTTTTGCAAATTGGGTGGGGAGAAATGCACCATTCCAGGCCAGGCGTGGAAGGGGATTCCTCGGAGAGCCAATGGGCCAAGGCAGTGTCAACCAAAGCATGGCCCTGCACCAGTGGTTCAAAGATGGCACCCGGATGGACAACTGAATGGACCCTCTGTGAGGATGGGGTTGGGGGGGGGGGGCTTTGCTTTGTTCTAGAAACAATCGAGACGATCAGCTGGCCCCTAATAGGAGCTCAGAGACTGAATGAATGAACATGTGAATGAATAGATACTTCAATGTACAAGTATTTCAATGTCTGTTGGGAAAAATACTATCACAGCTGTGATATGATGGGATGTCTCGATTCATTTATTAGTGTGTTTATTTTGGGTTTGGACAATCTACTTTGAAGTTCAACACATAAGTGAACACTAAGTAGATATCAACTGTTGTTGATGAGTGAGTTGGCAAAAATTAGGAAAGGGATGCTTGAATAACATTTGAGAAACTCTGGGTCACATTCATTGTTTTTGATGTAACAAGCCCACTCCCTGTGTAAGCACCATGATAAGGTTTTGACAGAAGATACCAGCAAGACTCTTGGAGCTCCACAACTAATGTCCTTCTTAGGGCTTCCATCAAAACCCTCTCTCCACCTGCAGTCGCCAAACCTGTCTCCAAGTGTCCCACAGAACAACTCAGGAGTGCTTTTGTCTCGTTTGTTCACTGGACATTCATTTCTGTCTTTTCTCCTTTTCTCAATGTGGCCCAAGGGGGTAACAGGCTTCCCTGATTGTTCAGATGGTAAAGAATCTGCCTGCAGTACAAGAGACCTGGGTTTGATCCCCAGCTCAGGAAGATCCCCTGGAGAAGGGCATGGCAACCCACTCCAGTATTCTTGCCTGGAGAATTCTACGGACAGAGGAGCCTGGTGGGCTACAGTCCATGGGGTCGCGAAGAGTCAGACATGACTGAGTGACTAACACACACACACACACACACACACACACACACACACATCTTTTACTTATAGGCTGGTGGTGCCATCGGTAAAGAATCCTGCCAATGCAGGAGACGCAAGAGACCCAGTTTCGATCTCTGGGTTGGGAAGATCCCCTGGAGAAGGAAACAGCAACCCAGTATTCTTGCCTGGGAAATTCCATGGACAGAGGACCTGGCGGGCTACTGTCCATGGGGTCGCAAAGAGTTGGACACGACGGAGCAACGAACACTTTCCGGAAGGTAACAGAAGCCGCAATCTATCCACAGAGACCACCGCACTGGCAGGTGGCCCAATTCCACCACTTACTGTCTCCCTCGGTCTCTTACATCCTCTTTTGCAGATGAGGCAGGTGGACTTGCCCTTCTCTATTTGTTCCTGAAACCCCTTTCTCAACAACTCACACATCCCAAAATCTCTTACCCTCAGGTCAGGAAAATCATCACCTTTCTCCTGGGACTCACCCTGACCCAGCCATCAGATAAAGCCCAACAACCAGTAACTGCCACTGATCCTCACCCATCACCCTGCTCACTTCCTGCACATCACTCTCCATGATCTGAGAACACCTCTTGAGTCCCTTACTTCTGCACCATCTATTCTTCTACTAGAATGTCAGCTCCAGGGTGGCGGAGATCTTTCCTAACCACTGCGCTCCATCATCCTTGATGCCTGGAAACCATTTTGCATGGACAGATGAAAGAATGAATGATTGGAGGTGTAAGGGTACATGCCTGTAAAAAGCAGGGACAGTCAGTGCCTTCTGTGCCTTTAAGTACATTCCTCCTCTCACTTCTCAGGCTCAAATGCACTCACTCATTCATCCACTGCACATTTTATTTTAGTTGGACAATTACTATGTCTCAGACTTTCTTCTAGGCATGGTGGGTAGAAGAAAACAGAAATGAAGGCGTCTCTGCCACCATGCAGTCTAACAGGTCAGGACAAGCCTAGTAAAAGCTCCCTCTAAACCATCTGATGCTTAACAAATATTTCAAGTAAAATTAACATGATATTTGCTTTAACAAATATTAAAAGTAAATTAACAAGAGAGCACTCAGAAGTAGGGTCCCAGGCAATAACAGAAAGTTGTCATCTTTTGCCCTTTTTCAGCCGAGATCCATCAGCCAGGACCACAGTATGCCAGGAAGAGCAGAACACCTTTTTTTTTCCCCAAACTATTTCAGGAGCCAGAAAGTTCTAACCACAGAAGCGCTTTCCCAAGCCTATAACAGGCTCAAGAATGGAACTGGGGGTCCTTTGGAAAAACCCTTCTCTAAGAGTTTCTTCCTGCAGCAGGTCTGCTCATTGCCCCCAGCCTAGTGTAGCTGAAGGCCGAGGCCAGGGCCCTCCTGGGCTATTGTGCCTGAGAGCTGACCCCATCTGACGCAGCCCCTCTGAACCAGCCCAGGCCAGGCAAGCCACATCAGATAGACAGTCCCAGAGGAAACGCCCAGCCCTGACAAGTTCTCGTGGGGCAGCGCGCGGGGAAGAGGAAAACTTTACTGATGAATGGAATTTTCTTTGCCTTTCTTCAGTGAATTAAACAGCATACTGGGACACCTCTCCCCGTCCATCAAAAAGGTCTCTACAGAAGGGGCGATTACACCCACACTTTGTCATCTCTGCTCATTCACAGGACAACCTCTTCTGCGCGTCGCACCGACGAACCAACCTGATTTTGTTTACAAGGCTGCAATTTCTCTTCCAGAAGACTATTATTTGCCTGACAAACGACACTGTTTTCATCCGGCCAAATATGAATAAACAAGCATTACGTTTTCTCTTGGGGGCAGAGAGCCTGGTTAAATGAATCAGAAAACCCTAAAAAAAGATTGTCTACCCTCCGTCCATCAGTTACTGGACAATTACTCAAGGGCCGGCTGCAAGGAAAACAGATGGCGTGAGTGCTAATAGGATGGGCTTTCTGGACTCGGGCAGAGGCAGGAGCCGCCGGGTGTGTGTTCTGACACGGGGAACCGCCACGAAATGGCAGACAGAGCTGCCGAATAGCGCAGGACTCGGGTCTCCAGACTGACAGATGCTTACGGTTTTTAGGAATGAATGCTGGATGAAATATTCTCCAGGCTGACATGGCCCAAGGAACCCTGTAGTGCTCCCCCACCCCGCTTCACCACAGGTCCCTAAAAACAGAAGAGACAGAGGCTGAACCTCGGCCCACCTGAGATATGGGCCTTTTACGAGGCAGACAAGAGCCCCACAATTTATGTCTTTCCCCCTTCATTGGAAAAATCGGAGAAACTAGGAAAACTGGTTAATTAGCCAGTTTATGACATGCGATCGCTCTACAAAGAGACACGAGGTCCTCGGTTCTATCAGAGAGCCACCCAGACTTGGGAATGAGCTCATTCCAGCCACTTAAATTCCTTAAACAATTCAGACATGAAGATAATCTATCCTAATTCTTTTCTGCATTATTGACACTATTGACTGCCCCCGATCCACAGCACGATCTAATAAATCAACACGGGATTAAGCCGAGAAGAAAGAAGGTGATAAAATGCCATTTGGTCCTCTATAAATCATCAGATGAAGCAGCACGAGGTAAGTAACTAGAATGAGAATTGAACTTCTCTGCGCAGCCATCATTGTTACGGCCTCCCTAGCGTGTCCCAAATTTATAACCATGGCAGGTGCACGGGGGTGAGCGCCCCCCACCCCCAACCCCATCCTCACTGCCTTGGTGTAAGAACCATCTTCCTGGCGACTGGGAGCTGAGATCCGCTTGCTAATTAAAGACAGAAAGGGTTGATATGCAGGTTTCAGTTCAACTGCTTTCGATCTGAAGGTGTCCATAGTGAGCAATGACTTCATTTACCAGGAATTACCCTTTGTACAAACCACTTCACTATTTAAAACAAACCACATGGATCATCATTAAGCGGGGAAAAATGACCGATCGGATATTGACAGTGGCACCGTCCACTTCAGGGGACCCCCCTGTCCCCTCCCTTTTAATGTGGAATTTAAGCATTTGACTTGTTTTCACACTGAAGCTGATAAAAAGGTTCTCAGTGAAAAGGATCTGACAGATGAGAAGCTTTCTTAGAACAGGACTGGGAGACACAGATGGGGGTTTAAGAAGAGGGGAAAATGAAGTTAATATGCTACTGATCCTGCTCCCAGGGAGTTAGAACTGAGTGTAAAACAGCTCTAGGGGAAACGTGGCATGCAGTGTGAGTCAGGCAACAGACCTTGTCTGTTTCGTCCACATGCTGACCATACCTTACCAGGCAGTGCTCTTCGGCGCATGCCCTGTGACTTTAGGATGGACATCAAGCATCTCTTTTTGTTGTTGTTGTTGTTGTTGTTATGAAGAATGTGTGTGTGTGCGGTTGTTTTCTATTTCTCTGTGAAAAACACTACGTATTCTCTTTTGACTCCGCTTGTAGTAAGCCCCTGAAATTCTGAATCTGTATTCAGAATTTTCCCTCCAAGTCAGACTGCTGAAATGGGTACCCGCTTTGGAAAGCTGGGCAGAGTCTGTACTGGGGAGGTGAGAGTTTGAAGTTCACCTGAGAGAAGTAGATTCACCACCAAAGAAGACACCAGATAAAGATGCTGCAGTGTGTCAAGAATGGAGGCTGAAGCAGAAACTTGCCCTGGATGGTAAGCCCGAACCCAGAGCTGTTACAAAGCTTGCCTGTCCCTTCCACCTTAAAAATGGTCCAGGGCCCCAAGATCGCCGCTCCACCCTAGAGGAATACAAATGTGGGTACATCTGTATGTGATGACATCATTGGCCTCGAGATCTAGATGCCAAAAGGACCGCTTGACATGATCCCAACCGCAGTAACATCTCTGATGTGAAAAGAGAGGAGAAAAAGGAAAAAAGAAAGAAATTGTAACTGCAGGAAAATACTCATCTAAAGCAGAGTCACTGGGGAATAGCAATCAATGAAATGGAATAAATCAAATAATTTCAACACCAAAGTTGCCTCTTCTGTGGCCTGAATAAACAAGTTTGTTTTCTTTTTTATTTTTTGTGGCAAAATGGTTATGTCGTTTTCACTTGGTCATTCAGGGTAAACACAACGCTGAGGTATCCAGATTGATTTTTGCTTTTATGAGTTGTCTTAGGAACAAATCTGGGAGGGTTTAGGAAGAGAGGTGAGATGTCAAGGCTAAGGCAAAGAAAACGGATGACGAAGTCATTTTCCTTCAATACTGGATGAGAAAGAAGCACCATTATAAGCTTCATTCCAGGAAAATGTATTTTAAGGAGGACTCAGGGGCCCCTAATCAGAGTGTGTGCCTTTAGAAAACAGAACGATAATGTTTCCAAAATAAGAGTCATGTTTTAATTATGTTCTTGTGTAACTGGTGATCTGAATGACCAAGACTTCTGAAATATGTTTATTTCTAAATAATAATAAAAGAAAAATGTCTCCCATGAAAGTGTCATTTATCATCAGTATGGCCCGATCCAGTCATCTGATCAGTTTTGAAAATACAGATTTAGCCCCCCGATCATCAAAATTAAATAGAGATGCAGTGATAGTTATAGATTAATAGCAGATAGAAAACACTGTAGAGACATACAGATAGGAGACGTATAGATGGTAGCAGTAAGTGGTTCGTGGAGACTGAAGCGAACTCTTTCACACCCTTCATCAGCCAACTGTCTGGACTGCTAAATAAAAGCAATGACATGAGACGTGTCCACGGACTATCACGCCAGCCGTGGTGAGGAGAGATGACCTGAAGATAAAGCTCTCCCACCCTGAGAGGGAGCCTTTAGCGAGGTGGAATGTATGGTTGGAAAACCTGGTTCTCAGCCAGACAGGCAAAAATACATGTCTGCCTTACTATACTTCAGGCATTAAGTGAAACTCAGGAAAAACGCACACACACAGACACACACACACATACACACACCGCATTCTGATGTACGTCGGCGTCACCTTATCAGTGCTTTCATAGAAAGCATCATAAGCCCTTTCAGAGACTGTGGAGAGGGTGCCTTCCACGGTGCACATCAAAGCCCACCTTCATCTACTGCCATGTGGAACCACAATGCTGATTCGGTCACTTCTAAATATTTGTGATGGCTGCCAAGATCCCCCTTGAGCCACCCCTTTCTAGAGCAGAAATGTTTCTCCCCCTCCTCCATAGACACTGCCTGACTGATGCTAAAAAACCCTGCATTTCTCCTAGATAACTTGTCCTTTGCGAGGCAAGAATAACCTCTCATTCAAAGTCACTGCCTTCTTTCCGAAGTTGTGCCCCCCAAAGCAAAGCAATTTAACAACCTAGAAGGAAGAAACATGAATTTATTCTTTAAAAAGAAAAAAAAGGAACATGCACAAAGAAACCGTGAGCACACTGAACACTTGTAGTATTTTACTTGCTAGGTAATGCTTCTCAAATTGATTAATAAATAACATGAAAGAAGTGAATACGGCAGGCAAAAGATCAACTCATATTAATAATTTGATTAAATTCAGCTGAGGTTTAGCATCTGTAGAAAGCTCCTTAGGAGAGTCTTCTGGTGGGTAACTGGTATAAAACACACACACCCAACACACACACACACACACACACACACTCACAGCAAAGGCACAGAAATGGTAGAAGCAGATGAATCATATCATATGTTACCAATAACCTCTTGGGAAATGTTTCCTGGCACAACTTTCTTCATGACAAATGGGATAAAACACTATTTAAAAGGATAAACCAGTTTGGCCCTAAGATAGTAAAACAACGAGAAAAATAAAAAAGGTTGTTCTCCAAAGACTTGAAAGAGAAAACGCGCCTAAGAAATAATTTTTTTCTGGAGGCAACCAACTTGATGACAAATTACCCAGATGTTCAAAGCAGAATCTTGACATTTTATGAATACACGGGGTCTTTGGAGCACAAGGCCCCTTGGAACACTTGTAAAGGAAGTTTAGTCAACCACAACCACACACACTTAACACATGGGACTCTTGAAGGGAGTCAATGGAAAAACAGATTAAAAGACTACAATCAGGTTAACTCTTCCTAGAGCAGGATCCGTGATCCTGGGAAGGGAAAAGGATTCCTTCAACTCTGCCAGTTCACATCCATAAGCCCTGTCCAGTGAGTCAGAGCTGGGCTAGTCACCCCACAAGGCAATACTGACCCTGGTTCCCAAGCCTTGGAACCAAGTTAGGCGGTGGCCCTACTAGTAAAGAAAGAAAGAAAAGAAAAACCAGAAGATCCGAGGGAAACACCCAGAGAAAGACAAGAGAGAAACAGAGTGAAAGATTCTGAAATAGACACAGAATGGAAAATAAAACGCAGAACCCATCAACAAGACCGGTTAAGGGAGCGTGGGGGTGGGGGGGCGGGGGGAGCCTTTATCCATGCCAACAAAGACTGCATCCTAAAACCACCAGCCTTCATCACAGCATCCCCTGTGAGTTTACACGCAGGTTCCAGGGCTGACACGCTCCAGAAAGCCGAAGGCTCGGATCCCCAGCGGGCGGAACATAGCACAACCCAGACAAACTTAAGGAAACAAAAATACTCAGCACCTACCCACCGACATATATGTTTTTTGCACTCCTTATTAAAGCGGCTGAATGAAAACTCCAGACACCCAAATGCTTCCGCAAAGATCCAAACTCTTAGCATCAAAGAGGTCTTAGGCTCAGATCGCCACCGGACGCACGGACACGAGAAAGAATGCGAGTGATTAAAAAAAAAAAAAAAAAAAAAAAAAATGCAGTTTGCAATTTTAAACTCCCGATACCCAGGTTCAGCTTCAGGCATTCAAAGTACCCAGAGAGCAGCAAACACAGCCAGGCGCGGGGTGTCCGGGCTCCACGGAGAGCTAGGGACTCCGATTCCCACCCCTCCGGTCCAAACGCAAGCATCCCCCGTTCCCCAAACCCATCCAAGGTACCAGAGCGCTTCCCAACGACTCGGGTACCCAGGCCGCCGCCGCCGCCGCCGCCGGGCCCCAGGGAAGCAGCCACCGAGGGAAGAAACGCGCGCCTTACCTGCTGTAAGTACATAAAAGTCAAGGCACAGGAGAGCTGGGGACACATGCCCACGTTGGGGAGCGCCACGCAGGTGGCCCCCGTCAGAGGATGCTGCATACTGGCGCCCGCCGAGCACGAGTGGGCGCGCTCGCATGCAATCGCCGCTGCTCTTTGCCTGGCCGCTACAAATTTTTTTTTTTTTTTTAATTTTGCCGATTATCTAAGTCAAAACCCGGCGCCTGTCTCCCTTCTCTCTCTCTCTCTCTCTCTCTCTCTTTCTCTCTCTCCCTCCCCCCCGCCGCACCCCGCGCGTCGGTCCGTCCCTCCTCCCTCGCTTTCCTTCCCGTAGGTTGTGCTAGATCCCGGCGGCGTTCATCTCTGCCTCCAACTAAGACACTTGAGAGGGCCGGGCAACTATTTTGTTCCTTTCGTGGCTGTAGCTGGTTTTTTGGTGTTTTTTTTTTCCCTTCTCGTTGTTGGGCCTGCTTTCTGAGGCCCCGGGAAGTGGAGGGTGTCCCCCGGCCCCCCGCCCCCGCGAAGATGGGAAAACCAGCAAAGGCAACTTCTGTGGAAGGTAGAGGGGGGGCGGAGGCCCTCCGGGAGATGCTGAGTAGTGGTGGGGGGCCGTGGGGGTGGGGGGTGGGGGGAGGACAGAGCTCAGGGCGAGAGAGGGAGGGGAGAGAGAGAAAAAAAAAGAGAGAGAGAGGGAGAGATTTAGACTCACACCGAGGCTCAAGCCGCTGATGCTGAAGCCGCGTCTCCTCATTTGTCAAATGGGTCCAGGGGCAGGTTTTTTTTATTTTTTCTTTTTTTTTTTCCCTCCCCTTTGCTTTTTTTTTTGGTTTTTTTTTTCTTAACGACTCACCAAAATTCAAATTGTGTCTGCTAAAAATCTCCGCGGGGCGGGCGAGGAAGCGATCGAGCGCCCCACACCGCCAGCATCCAGGCAGCTGGACAATTCGTGCGATGGGAGCTGGGACCCAGAGTCTAGATGTGGGGTGGCGGCGGGGTGTTTGCCCGGCTCGGTTGGGCAAATAAACACAGAAATGGGATTCCCTCTCCTGGGAGTGCTGGGAGGACGCCTAGGGGCTGAGGGACGGGAGGGGGCGGCCAGGGGGAGCCGGGGGCTGTTGCGGGAACTCGAGGCAGGGAGGTTGGTGAGGGTCCCCGTACCCCGGTCAGGGCGGCCCAGGCGGCGCTGCACCCCCCGGGCGTTCGGGGCGCCGCTTTTTGCTCTGCGCCTCCCCTTGGCTGAGCCGGCAGCGGGGCGCACACCGCCCAGCCCGAGACTGGAGATGGGAGAAACCGCCCTGGATGGGGCTGGGGGCTGGCGCGGAAATCAAGCCCCTGTTGAAGATCACCTCCACCCCTACGGCCAATTCAAGGGGGCTTCTCTCTGCCTAGGATCCCCGCACTCCTCAAATTAATAAACGCGCAGGGTGGGCAAGTCCGGATTTCATCAGCGATGACTCTGTGGGCTGCAGCCCCGAATAAACCCGGACAAGGGTTTATTTATTTTATTTTCCTGCCTGGCCAGCCCTCCTCGGGCCAACATTAGCATTCCACTCTTGCAAAGGGGCTCCCCCCCTCCCCTCTATTTTATGAAGTAATAATTATTCATTAGTAGATTTCGTTAGTCTTTATGCAATAAAATAGGATGTGATCTGCAAATCAAAAGAAAATATTAAGACTCTAAGGAGTCCTTGGTCCCCCATGCGGTGGGGGCGGGGTGGGGGGAGGGGGGAAGCACATTCTGGGCGGCAGGAAAACGATCAGAAATAGTAGTCCTATTTTGTGATATAGATTGGGACCCAGCAATTGGGATTTTCTTTTTCAGAGCAAGAGGCTGCCTCAACAGGATCTCTTTTGATTGTTGGGTTCCTTGCAAGAAGCCTTGCAGGAGTGGTGGGTGCGATTGCCCTGAAGGACAGGGTGGGGGCTGGCCACCCCGGGCAACCCCACTGACCTTTCTGGGAGGCTCATGGGGACGTTCGGCCAAATGACAGTTTCCCAGGCATCAGCTTCACCAGGCACAACTCACTCTGCAGGCTAATCAAAATGCTTTCCAAAGAAAAGGCAATTAATTACACCACAGCTCCATGTTTTGTTGCTCTGTTTTGAGACACCATCAGTAACCAAGTCTTCACTCGGCCAAACACTAGGCCCAGACCTGGCTGTTTTCTTTCGATCCCTCACCTTGCAAAACCAGTTTCTCCAACACCCTGGGACTCTCACATTCCCCTCAGTTTAGAGGGGGCACGGTAGGATGCTAAACCCTAAGCAGAAGTTTGTCTGAAGGATTAAGGGAGAAGAGAAGGGTATCTTACACTGCTTTTTTGGGGGGTGGGGGTGGGGTGGTGGCAGTGATTGTTTGAAAAATCCCTGCTATACTTTGAGGTCATCAGACAAGATCTGATTTACAAATAAACTGGTTCAATTTTTTTTCTGTCTTTTCTTACTCTCTGCCTGTCTTTTTTTTTTTTTTTTTTTGTAAAATTTTGCAATTTGCAAAATCAAAAGGAAAACCATCCCACAAAACACAATCTGGAATAAAAGGTCAAAGATTCTGCCTATCCCATCCTTCCCCTCTCCTCCCCATCCTCTCCTTTTGCCTTAAGCAATCTGCTGTACTGACAGGGGTTGGTCCTGCCTGCGTTCATTTTTTTTTTTTAATCCCTTGCTGGCACTGGAAAAACCTGCAAAGGCCCCAAGAAGAGGACAGAATTTCCCCCTCAGCTCATTTTCATAAGAAACACGATAAATAATACATGGCACTTTAATAAGACCTTATCTGAATGGTTTAATGAAAAACAAATACATTATGTAAGGAACCAATAACTGCTCTCAAGCTGCACGGAGCCAACACTAGTTTGCCCGTCCGTTTTCTCCCCAAAGTTGAAAACTCTCGGTAGTGATTGGATTCCTACAGACCCTTTTTGCGATAATGACTCCCACTTTCCCCCTTAGACTTAGGTCTCTCAGCCGAGCGAACTGGAAGCCGGCAAAGGGAAACCATAGGATCCAGACCATATAAACGTGTCTCAAGATGATTCAGGGCCAGTCTGCATTCCCTGGATAACCATGTCAGAACATCCCTGCGCAAGTACATGCGAACATATTCATGCAAACCTGGCTACGCACATAGACACGTACACAGCCCACCAACACGGATATAGGACAGGGCAGGAAAGATTTTGCAGTGACTGACAGATGCACACAGCATCGGGTGACCCCAAATCAAATGGTAACTTCCCAGCTGCAACTATGGCTCAGTAGAAAAAAACTCTGCTAGCCTTTTAAGCAGTGTCTGGGGACGCTGAATTTGAATTCCATCTCAACAGAGACTCAGAGAGAGCCACATCAATGCTGCTAGCTCCCAAATGATTCTTCTATTATACATGAATAAATGGGAGACGCAGGGGAAAGAAAATACTCTTCTCTCTCCCTACAAAGAATGCCTGGGCACTCAGTGTCACTTGGGTGTATATTCTGAGTCACATTCAAGGGCCGCCCTCCTGCTTTTTCAACAACAAGGAGCCGTCATGGAATGCTTACCCCGTAGGAAGCAGAGAGTGTGCAGGAAAATAATGAATAATGCCGTCTTCAGATGGAACTTGACCCACACAACAGTGTTGGAACTTTTTCCTTCACTCAAATTTGCCATCTCTTCAGAATAATAAAAGAAACATTTTTTTTGCTTTACTCTCTTTCATAATCCCGTATTCTAACTTTCTAAGACTGTCAAAAAGCAGGTATTCAGCTAAAGAAAGATTTCTATGGACGTTGCCCTGCCTCAGAGTTAAAAAAAAAAACAAAAAACTTCAGTTAGGCAGAAGGAAGGCCTTATTGATCTTAACTGCAATTTTCCATTCAAAGGCTAGGCAAGAAGTGACTGAGAAGTATTTTATTCTCACTTTCGAATTTTGATACGGCAACAACAATCTTCAGGAGAGTGAGAATGAAGTCTCTCTAGGGAACTGCTTGTTATTATTATCTCTATCACAAGCACGTTGAGTCACCTACTTGTGCAACCAGTTGAACAGTATTTAGTGGGTGTTGGTTACACTCAGGCACTGATCTCGTCCCTAAGGCTGCATCAGTGGGAGAAGGCAAAGATTCCTGACGTCACATGATGCACATTCTGGTGGAAGTGTCATTAAGCACAGAACAAAGATAAGAGTCAGTCGATTGTAGAGAATACAGAAGGTGACAAGTGCTGTGCAAAAAAATAAAAGAACAGGATCACGAAGTCAGGGACACCAAAGATAAGCAAGTTTGGGCAGGTGGCAGTAAATACTGTATAAAGTGGTGCTCACTCTGCAAATGCAGTTTCAGCTTGACAGGTACACACGGCTATGTTTAAAATGGATAACCAACAAGGACCTCCTGTATAGCACAGGGGACTCTGCTCAAAATTCTGTAACAACCAAATGGGAAAAGAATTTGAAAAAGAATAGATACATGTATAACTGAATCACTTTGCTGTACATTTGAACGAATGGAATATTTTTAATCAAGTATGCTCCAATATACAATATGATGTTAAAAAAAAGAAAAAAAAAGAAAAGCCTTCTTGTATCCTCTCCCTTTCCACTCCAGTTACCAAGCCCCAGGTTTTCCTAATGTTCTCCTGGGTCAGACCACTGAGAGTGGTGGTGGGAGAGTTTGACCCTATCAATGCATAAAAATGGGGAACAGTCCCACCTGCAATGTTGTCCATTTGAAGTGCAGGGTTTAAAACAGTCTGATATATTGTAGGGACTCAAAAAATACTGCATTAAGGGATGGGTGAATGGATGGGTAGATAGATGGATGGATGGCTGGATGAATGAATAACATTCATTCACAACAGCAATTTGGAGCAAATGACTTCTAGCTATCTCTTTCTTTTCAAAAAACACGGATTCTGAGTGTTATTTACTTTTTAGCTCTCTCTATATTAAGCTGGTTTCTTGGCCTCTAGAATGAGGTCTCAGCCCCTGATGGTCCCTCTGGGCTACCCTGGTGAAGCCCTACTTCTCAGACAGCTCTTTTGGAAAAGGCGTCCCCGCTCCGTGGCATGGAATTGGTGGACCGGGGGTTCAGCAGGGCTCAGAGGATGAGCACAGCATTCTTTCAGAGTGAAGAGCTGTGTCTCAGACAGATTGGATTCCAACCATTCAGAGACAATTGCTTTGCATGTAATGATAGGATTGAGGCTGGAGATCAGAGTCCACTTCTGAGTCAAGGACCCTCGAACTCCACGAGCTTCCCAGCCCGGCTGTGCAGTGTCAGCGAGTTCAAGTTTAAAAGAGCAGAAACTCAAGTACAAGGATGCTCAGTTCACAACTAGCTCCCATCACACAAGCTCTTTTCAAAATTACACTGACTGTTTAGAAGAGTTAACTATGATCCTTTGTCCATAAGATGGACATCAATTAATAAATAAAATCAGCTAGTTTACAATGAAATGTCTACTACCTAAAAATGATATCTTTGTGGAGAAATGGGGCGTCTTCAGCACATGTGATGAGAGTTAAAATTGGTGCCGTATCAGAGATGACAGGCAGCGTTGACTCTCAGCATTTCAAATATACTTATCCTTCAACCTAATTATTCGAGCTCTATATATGGGTCCTGTAAGAGATTCCTGAGATGGGCACAGAGATACACATACTGGGATAATTTTTCCGGCGTTGCGTGTAAAAGCAAATGAACAGAAGCAATGGAAGAACAGTTTAGTAGAGTGCGACACACACATACAAAAAATTTGTTAGAAAGAGTGAGGGCCATCTAGGTGTCTTTCCTGGGAATGATTTCTAAGAAAGATCTTTAAGAAGTTTCACAGCATAGATGGTTAATTTCACAAATGAAGGGACTTCCCTGGTGGTCCAGTGGTGAAGAATCCGCCTTCCAAGGCAGGGAACACAGGTTCGATCCCAGGTTAGGGAACTAAGATCCACGTTGTCGTTTTTGTTCAATCACTCAGTCGTGCCCAACTCGGTGTGATCCCATGGATTCTATCACGCCAGGCTTCCCTGTCCATCATGGGCTTCAGAGCAACTAAGCCGTCGCTCTGTAACTGCTGAGCCCAAGAACCACAGCTAGAGAGTCTGTGCACTGCAGTGAAAGATCCCGCAAGAAAGTAAACTTCAAGTCATCAAACCTGAGGAATTCAGAAGTCCAAGTTCATTTTCCTGACACAACATATCTCATTAAAAGTACCTTGAAAACATCAAGTAGATAGATAGATAGGTAGGTAGGTAGATGTTGATACACTGATAAATACGTATACCTCCGATGAAAAAGAAAACCAAACTCAAAGTTGTTTTAATCATGATCATGAATATAATGCTCATTTTAACAACAAATAGAAATTTTGCAGGTGATCATTTCTGTCCAGTGAATATTGCAAAGCAATGTGGACTTATATAGTTTTAAGGTCTTTGTGTTTATTCAGAAAGACAAGATGGATACCAACTATTTGTTAAGTAAAGTCACCAAAAATGATAACAAGGCATAAATTTTCATGTTAAAAAAAAAGAAACAAAGATCCTGCATGATGCAACCAAGGCCTGACACCGTCAAATAATAAATAAATGTGCTAAGTTGCTTCAGTCATGTCTGACTCTCTGCGACCCCATGGACTGTAGCCCACCAGGCTTCTCTGCCCATGGAACTCTTCAGGCAAGAAAACTGGAGCGGGTTGCCATGTCCTTCTCCAAATAAATAAATTAATTAATTAATATTTTTCTTTAAATTTCATATGTGAAAACCAAATTAACCAGACAGCAACAAAAACCATCTCTTTATGCATGTGTGTGCGTGTGCACAGGTGCACATAGAGACATACACATAGGCTTCTGTGGAGGTCTGACTATAAATACATGTGTATATACACATCTGAAAATGCATACAAAAGGATCTGAAAAGGTACAAGTGGTAAATTCAGTTACAACTAGAGGAATGAGGTAGAAAAGGGAGGTGGGGGACTTCCAAATTTTACTCTCTGTGGATGTTTGCTGTTTGAATTGTCACAAGAATGGATTTGTGCAGGACTTTTATAACAGAATTTAAAAAAAAATTTTATACTGCTACACCGATGGCTCAATGGGTGAAGAATCTGCCTGCAATGCAGGAGACACGGGTCAGGAAGATGCAGGTCAGATCCCCAGGTCAGGAAGATCCTCTGCAGGAAGAAAATGGCCACCCACTCCAGTATCTGGCCTGGAAAATCCCACGGACAGAGGAGCCTGATGGGCTACAGTCCAAAGGGGCACAAAGAGTCGGACACAACTGAGTGACTACACCCTCATGGTACAACTACTAACACTATTTCTATTATCTTTGTTGTCACCATGAAGAACTTGGGTTACATGTTCCTAAGGAATACTTTTCTAAATAGTGGTAAATTTCCCTGGCTAGGCCACAAAAACCTGCTTAAACACACTACCAACTAGGAATAGCCTAGATAGATAGGCTAAGTCGCTTCAGTCATGTCCGACTCTTTGCCAGACCGTGGACGGTAGCTCACCAGGCTCCTGTGTCCATGGGATTGTCCAGGCAAGAACACTGGAGTGGGTCGCCTGGGTATATACAGACACAACAAAAACAAGAAGCTCACGTATCTTGGTAGCCATACAGGGTTCCAGCAACTTAGGACCTCACCTCTGTTTATTACCTCGCTTCTTAGCAACCAGGTCTGCACCGACCCAGACAAAAATGAAGACAAAAGCCCCAGCCCCACCACCTCCCCAGGTGCCAGTGGTGCTGAGAAACAGACCAGTGAGCAGGAAATCTGACAATGCTGCTCTAGACTCTCAGGGCCAGAATCGGTTTGTGACCCCAGGAGGGACTGATTTGCACACCCCAGCTTCCTAGGGGGAGAGGTGGTTTGTCTTGGTCCCAGGCTCAGCATATAGTTCAGGGAGATCTGTATGACTTACAGAATGAGTTGCTTGTTTTCTGTTCCTGCTCAAACACCTCCTCCCTGCAGGCCCCCTTCCTCTCACTGTCTAGCTGGTGTCCTCACAGAGGGCAAGCCTGCAGCAATGGACGAGCCCTCCCCACTGTGTTGATCTGCTCTGTGCCAGCCACCGGAGCTTCTTCCTCTGCCTCTACTGCATCGAGACTCTCTGTAAACTGTCCTGGATTTCAGCCTGCACCCCAAAGAAAGACCTGGAGAGTCCCAGGGCTCGGAAAATAACTGCATGGTCTGACCCTATCCTGGCCAAGGGAAGACGAGGGAGCTCGCTGTCATAGAAGTATCATGATGCCCCTGGTGGATGTATTAACAGTACTTCAGCTCCCAGAAACATACAAGCTGGGTCTCTATTCAGGAAGTGCTGCCTGCAGGGTCTATTCAGAGGGCATGCAAAGTAACCACTCTATGGCTCAGTTCTTTTATCTGTAAAACTGTTAGTTGCTCAGTAGTGTCTGGCTATTTTGCAACTCCATGGACTGTAGCCTGCCAGTCTCCTATGTTTATGGGTTTTTCCAGGCAAGAATACCGGAATGGGTTGCCATTCCCTCCTCCAGGGGAATCTTCCCGACACAGGGGTCTGGGGTTGACTCTGGGTCTCCTACATTGCAGGTAGATTCTTTACCATCTGAGCCACCAGGGAAGCCTCTTATCTTTAATAGGGGGTTAATAATAGCCCCCTCACAGAACTACAGTGATTCTCAGATTTTTTTTTTCCTCCCTAATTCATGTAATAACTTTTATCACAATAAAAGTTTGAAAACAATGAAGGAGGTTGCATGAAATTAATGGATGACTTTTATTTATTTGTTTATTTTTTGGGTTCAAGTTAGTATATTTGCACACAGGCACAAACGCACACACACATACAAACTCACACACACCATCTGTTCTCATCATCATCTCATAAAGGAAAGGGCATTTTGTACCCAAAAGTAAGAAGGACAGATCCTCAAAATAAAGGACAGCCTTTCAAATGGATTAAATTTAGTCTATTAAAAATTTCACTAAATTGCCCTTAATTTTCTCGTTTAGCTGCAGACTGCTGAAAATGTCATTACGGAATCAGATGAATGGGTGGATCCATTTGGGAACCACTGAGAAAACGAGTGTAAAGTGCTTCTTAGCGAGGGCACCAGCACCCCAAAAGTAAACGTTACCAATTAAGGGGATGCTTGGAAATGATGAACAGTGAGAGACACAAGTTGGAATCACTAACCTCTTCACCCCCACAGACTCCCTGCAGTAGAACCAACCAAATACCTTTCTCATTTCTGAGTTCCCTGAGCCACAGAGCAGTGTGCCTTCCACATGGGAGAAGCTTAATAAAGATCATATGGATTGGATTGTTGGTTTCACTTTCCCCAACAACACAAGGGTTGCAGCCTGCTCATTCAGGACCACCTGAAATGACGGCTCTGATGGGGGGGGTTGGGCACTTCTTCTGGATCATATGGGGCTTCCCTGGGGGCTCAGATGGTAAAGAATCCACCTGTGAGGCAAGAGACCTGGGTCTGATCCCTGGGTGGGGAAGATCCCCTGGAGAATGGAGTGGCTACCCACTCCAGTATTCTTGCCTGGAGAATCCCATGGACAGAGGAGCTTGGCGGGCCATGGTCCACAAAGAATCAGACAGAACTGAGTGACTAACACTTTCACTTTTTTTTTTTTTTTAACTTTCTGGCTCATATGAGGGCATGTGGTGTAGTGCAGAGGGTGGAATCCACCTCTTGGAGTCTCTCTTCTTGGGTGTGAAGTTCTAATTCTCCCTCATTCTTCTATGGATGCTATGAAATGTTGACGGAGTTATAAAAAAGTTCAGTTGCATTCAAAGAGGTGAAAGAATAAATGTCTCTCAGTCATGTCCAACTCTTTGCCATGGACTGTGGCCCACCAGGCTCCTCTGTCCATGGGATTCTCCAGGCAAGAATACTGAAGTGGGTGGCCATTCCCTTTTCCAGGGGATCTTCCCATCCTAGGGATCGAACTGGGGTATCCTGTATTGCAGGCAGATTCTTTACTGTCTGATTCACCAGGGAAGCCTCACTCAAGGAGGGAATGATGCTAATTTGGCATTCCTCAATATGTTGTTAAGAGATAAATTAACACAATACCTATAAGTTCTGAGGTTGGTGCCTACCATGTAGTAACCACTCATACAAACTAGTGACTATAATTATAACTTATTTTTCTACTCAGTCCCCAACCAGCTGCTGAAAGAGGCATTCCTCTTTTTTGCCAACCAAAACTTACACAAACAAGACCAACAATATCAACACTTTCATGGACTGACTAACTTCAGATGCAATTGATTTTGAGAATTTTTTTCAAATGACATGACATTCATACGAAAAGGTGTAGACATCACCTTTCTGCCCTGGTCCTCTGTACACACATTTTATTTAACCTTGCTAATGAATCAAACGAACACAAACTTTCACATTAGTCCTTGTCAACTAAATTCCTCAAGAGCTGAATCTCACAAAATGTCAGGTCAAGTTCTTTTACTATTTTTTGGAAACTGACTATGGTTAACACTTGTAATGAGATTGCTTATGGCCAGTGTAATAGATCTCTGTATCTATATAAACCTGTATCTATCTATCTATCTATCTATCTATCTATCTATCTATCTATCTGCCAATCCTTGTTTACCCTATCTGTCTATCTATCTCTTCACAAAACCCTGTAAAGTAGGTTTTACAGCTCCAATTTACAGAAGAAGAAACTGAAGTTGCAAGAACTATACTCTTGTCTCGGTAATAAAGAATGAGGGGTAGTGTTTTCAGGAAGGTCTGTTGAATTAAAAAGGCAGAAAGTATTCTTTCCATCACCATGCTATACCAGTAGTGGCAGAAATGCTGCTTACAAAATCATCATTGCCATCATCATCATCATCCTATTTATCATTGTTTGCAATATCTAAACTTAGCAAGCACTTCTCCAAAGCATTATTCTTTGTCAATTCAGCCGCAAGATTTCCTCTTCCAGGAATCTCTCCTAGAGACCAGCTACCTAATTTTATAATGGGAATTTCCTAGATCTCTAGTCCCTATTTACTAGAGGGTGGGAGAAGTAAGTCCCGCCCCAGACTTCCCTGGTGGCTCAGTGGTAAAGAATCCACCTGCAATGCAGGAGACACGGGTTCTATCCCTGGGTCGGGAAGATCTCTTGGAGAAGGGAACAGCAACCCACTCCAGTATTCTTGCCTGGAGAATCCCGTGGACAGAGGGGCCTGGCGGACTACAGTTCATGGGGTCACAGAGTTGGATGCAATTGAACATGCATACATGGAGAGACTGTTCTATCAGGGCAGCCAAGTGACACTGGGTCAGGAGTGTCCCCAGACACACCAGACAGAGCACCCAATTGAAAAAGACCCAGAGCAAGCGCATGCCTTAAGCGTCCAGAGGAGGTTTCCTGAAATGATCGGTTCCAGGAGGTGGTGCTGAGGGAGTGCAAAGTTTAGCACTTGAGAGGGTGGGAGTCTTGTTACCAGTGCGCAGGACAGAATGTAAGCGCGTGGGACAAGGGACTGTAGGCAGCAGCGACAAAAACGGCTAAGCGGTGATTTCTCCTAATGAACAAGTGGGCGGAGAGGTCTACTTTGGGAAGCCTCCACACCCCACCCACTCTCTGTGTTGCGACTTTCTGCAAAGCTGAAGGCAAACAACGCCTGCAGAAGATTCTCCTTTTCCTGTGCAGTGAGCTTGACTGCAAGGTCCTTTGACCCCACCGATGCGCAGAAAGATTTATCTTTATGTAACCAGAGTCACCCTCAAGCCTATCCTATGAGAAATGATTTTGTCTCTAACATCTCAAGCTCTGGAATCATCCCTTTTGACCTTAACACCCCCCCCCCCGCCCCACCCCCGGCCCCGCCAAGGTCCTATCTTGGCACAAGGCAAGATCTTCCACAGGGATCCCCGGCAATATTGGCACAGCTTCAAAACCTGGTGATTTCTGGTGGTGAGCTAGGAAGGATGTAAAGATTTGAAACAGAGCTAGGTTAGTCTGCAAAAAAGTCACGTTGCAAATGGACCAGATACGAGCTAGAAGAGCTTCTTGGTTCTCAAGATCTCACTTCAATAGATACATGTGTCTCTGGAATTTCAACCCTTAGTTCCCAGACCGCAATTCCTAATTATGGGAAACTCACACTCTTACAACCTCATCTGACCTTGTCACTCAGGTTTTTATATTATATGGAGTCTGAGCTCCATCCCAAGAACTCATAGTGAAGCTCAGCCTCTTGCCATATTCCACAATACATCTACTCACAGAAGGCACATTTGAGTTTAGCAGACATCAAGACTGGGGATAGATAAAAGGAAGAGAGAGAATAGGGGAAAACACGATTCTAGAAGGATCGGCATGAATCACCTTCTCGCAAATGACACTTGGCTATTCTGCCACCATCCACTACAATTAGACTCTCTTGGTCTCAGAGTTTCTGGGCCACACTTGTGGCCTATTTCCTCTTTCCCTTCCCACTGAGAGCCCAAGAGCAAGTTCCCATGCCCACCCCTTTGTCTCAAGTTTCCTTTTCCTTGAAGTGTTGACACCAGTTGACCTGTGCCCTAGAAGGAATCACCTTCTCACTCAAGTTTGTGTCTGTGTGTGCTCAGTCACTCAGCTGTGCCTAACTCTTTGCGACCCTGTGGACTGTAGCCCGCCAGGCTCCTCTGTCCATGGAGTTTTCCAGGCAAGAATACTGGAGTGGGTTGCCATTTCCTCCTTCCAGAGGATCTTCCCAACCCAGGGATGGAACCCATTTCTCTTGCCTCTCCTCCACTGGCAGGTGGATTCTTTACCACCAGCACCACCTGGGAAGCCCAAGTTTGCATCAAGCCATTTTTCTAAACCCAAACAGAGCTCTGCAGAAGCTGTCTTATTGTGCCCACTGTCAAAACAGGCGTATATTTGTACTTGGTTTCAAACAGAACAATCTGACACTCTATCAGGCACAGCGACACGTTAAGAGGAAAACTACATATTTCCCTGGCTGGACCATACAGGTCTGTGGCAGAATTCTCACGTGCTCCATAACTTTGAGATCTCCATCAGAATCAGCCTGTGCTTTGTTAGGTCTCTTAACTCTTGTATCCCGATTGCCATCACCCTGAATGACCTACTTACTACGGTACTCTTTGCGCGTGGGAGAAGGGTTTGCAGCATCAGTGGGAAACCACTGCATCACTCCCTCCAAGAATCCTCAGCTCCCCTGCAGCCCTCAGGAATGATCATGTACCTCAAATTGCTTTCTGCATGTCTCAGTATAAAGGTCCTGTCCTCCTGGCTGTTTCAATACCCCCCAAACAAAATGTTGTACATCCTGCTCTCTGCCTCTATGGACTTGCCTTTGCCTGTGGAAGCACCTCCCTCTCATTTACATAACCCTGAAACCCCAGCATCTGCCCTTCACACCTCCCTCTGCAGTTTTGACTAGTCAATCCATCCCCACATTATATCACTCTTAGCTCTCGCATCTCTTGACTATAAAGTCTCTCCATTTTCCATTGACCTGTCCCAGTGCATCCTATTATTCTGTGTGTGTGTGTGTGTGTGTGTGTGTGTGTGTGTGTGTATTAGTCGTTCAGTCGTGTCCGACTCTTTGCGACCCCATGGACAATAGCCCATCTGATTCCTCTGTCCATGGGATTCTCCAAGCAAGAATACTGGCGCGGGTAGCCATTCCCTTCCCCAGGGGATCTTACCAACCCAGGGATTGAACCCAGGCCTTCAGCACTGCAGGCAGATTTTCTACCATCTGAGCCACCAGGGAAGCCCCTAGCCTAGACTAAAACCACAACAAACAAAACAACAACAAAAGCTATGCTCTTCTACCTGGTTCCTTTGCTCAGCCTCAGATTGTCCCAACTACACTGATTTCACAGGAGAATTTTAAGTATACAAAAACGGGGTTTCCCTGTTTTGGGTTAGCGGTAAAGAATCCCCTGCCAATGCAGGAGACCCAGGTTCAATCCCTGGTCCGGGAAGATCCCACATGCTACCATGGGGCAACTAAGCCAGTGCACGTTAACGACTAAAACCTGCAAGGCCTAGAGCCCAAGAATCTCAAAGAGAGAAACCACAACCATGAGAAACGGGCGCACCATGATCAGAGAGGAGCCCCTGCTTGCTGCGACTAAGGAAGAGCCCAAGGAGCAGCGGAGACCCAGCGCAGACAAAGATGAAGAAGCAACTATTTAAGTTGCTTAAAAGTTGTATAAAAAAGGTATACAAAACAAGCACACCCATCTTCCACTCAAAAGACATCAGAGACCCTTCCCACTGCCAATGACCCAATAGCAAACACTTTAACGAGGCTTTTCACCTCTCATCTGGCAACAGAACAGGCACTTTCTCGAATGTGCCTCCCTCCCCTCCGGATTCTGGTCACTGCATACCTAGTATTGTAATTGCGTATGCCCAGCGCATATTAAAACCTCTCCAAATATATGTTCCTTGGCTGAAACTGCTTTAATGATACGAGTGTACAAATCCCAGAATACCCAGGGTGTAATTAAATAAATAAGCCGGAATGAAACACGCATCTTTGTATGTTGTGCAATGTTGAGATGGAGATGAAAGCTCCTATGTGCGTTTCACTTTATTCTTCACAGGGGCAGAGCTGGGTACATACTGATAGTGCTGTTACCCGCAAGGATGCTGAAACCCAGAGGGGTTATGTAAGCTTCCTGCATATAAATGGGACAGCCAGTGTGGAAGCGAGTTCCTTGTCGGTTTACTGTCTATCTCCTGCTTCCCCATCCTTCGCACACTGGCACTCACCTAGTCCACGAGAAATTTATTTTCCCTCTTCATGTTGCAATCCCATCCCCTCAGAACAGCATCTGAACTACTGATGCAGAGGTTCGTTAACTGTTGGTCAAATCAATGAGAAAATGTGGGAATGACAAGTCCTACTCTACTTGGACACCTCTGATTGCCATTGGATGCTCACTAACTGATAGACTGATTGATGCATTCATTCATTCATCAGATGCCTTTTTTTACCTTTTTAATTTGCATTGGGGTAGAGCCGATTAATAAGGTAGTGACAGTTTCAGGTGGCCAGTGGAGGGACTTAGCCATACATATAGATACATCCATTCTCCCCCAAACTCCCCTCCCATCCAGGCTGCCACATAACACTGAGCAGAGTCCCTGCGCCTCACAGTAGGTCCCTTTAGTTATCTGTTTTAAATACAGCAGTGTGGACACGTCCATCCCAAACTCCCTAACCATCCCTGCCCCCCGGCCACCGTAAGATTGCTCTCTAAGTCTCATCAGGTATATCTTGAATGAATTCACTGTGCCAAGCACAGTGCTGGAGATACAAATGATCAGTAAATAGGAGATGGAATTTACATTCTAGATGAACCTGATATTGGGGGATCATCTGGATTTTAAAAAATTATGTTTTCAACTCTGGGTCAGCATATGAATCAGCATTTTCTCAACTTTCTGCAACAAGTTAGAATACCAAAGTGAATTGGATTGTGAGGCTAATTGAAAACAATATTAATTATCCATACTCCTAACTCCAATATTTGGTATTCATCAAAATAGCCTCATTTTCTCACTGATTGGCTTTATAATAAATGTTTCACATTTGAATTTATAAAATTCATCTCCACCCTCCTCCTTTCATCTCTTTTACAAGTGTAGTTTCATGTAGAATTTATTTGTAAATGGGTTTTTACTGGGATAAAATTATATATACGTACATACATACATACATATATACATTTGAGAACGTATGGTTTCCTGTGTGATACTAACACAGGTATGAGGCTCTGATTATAGGCTCTCCTTTGGAAAAAAAAAAAAGAATTAAAAGGCCCTGTTCTGAGGCCATAGAGTTTCATCTATCTGTTTACTGTCTTCTTGAGGGTGAAATGGAGGATAACAAGAACAGGGGAGGCAGATCACCTGGTCCTGAATCTTGGGTCTCTTTTGTCCAGCTGGGTGACTTTTGGCAAGTTATTTATACCTTCTGGGTCACAGGGTTTTCATTTACAAATAAAAAGCGTATGAACATATTTTTTCACAATCAGAATAATATGAGTAACATAATATCTGCAATTTGCTTAGTGAAACCCTCGGCATCTAGCAAATGCGCTATGCGTATTAGTGTCATAGTTATGATGATGGTGATGGTGCTGGTGATGGTGATCTGGTTGTTAACTGTGAACACAGGAACTGTTGTTGTCATTCATCTCTCAGTCGTGTCTGATTCTTTGCGACCGCATGGACTGCAGCACACCAGGCTTCCCTGTCCTTCACTGTCTCCTGGAGTTTGCTCCAATTCATGTCCATGGAGTCAGTGACACCAACCACCCATCTCATCCTCTATTGCCCCCTTCTCCTCCTGCCCTCAATCTTGTCCAGCACTAGAGTCTTACCAGTGAGTTGGCTCTTTGTATCGGGTGACCAATGCAATTGGCTTCTGTTGAAAAGACAACCCCATTCTCGTTGGCTGGAAAGAAAGAGGGCCATCCTCTTCCTCGTTTCCAGGAGAACCCTTTGCTAGTTCACTGTCCTGCCCTTCTCTCTTAACTTGAGTTTCCAGCTAAGGAAGCAATTGGAATCCCTGTCACCACCGGATTCCCCACCCCCGGTTTCCCACCTCATATCTGGGCCACAGACATCTCTGAGGAGTCTCTCTCCTGCATCACACAGGAGCTGACACCACTGTTCTGCTGGGGAACTCTGGGAGACGTTAATATTTTATGACCTCTTTAGTGAAACACCGAACTCCAGGGTGCAGATACTTCCTCTAATTCAGATTCTCAGCAGGCTTCCACCCTCCCTTTCTCCATGCCCGCCTCTCACCATCCAAGCCATTCCAAGATTTTTTTTCCCCCACGCATAGCCACTGTCCTGTCAAGGGTCACACAATTCCAAGAAATGTCACAAAAAGAAAATAAGAGCAAAGTTAAGAATTATTGAGCTTTTACTGTGTGCTGGGTGCTACGCCAAGTATTTTACATTGGTTATCACATTTTCTTGTCTTCCCAGAAACCCAGCCAGAAAGGCAGTCTGACCCCTCCCATTTGAAAGGTGAGGAGACTGAGGGTGGGGGAGAAAACAAAGAACCCTTCGCATCCACACACTCAGGCCCTAACTCGGGTCGGTGTGATTTCTTTGGCTCTGATATTCTACTTTATTGCATAATTCATTCCTGAAAATGGATTTTAAATCAACATGTCTGAAAGTGGAACAATTGATAGAAGAGTCCTCTGAGAGGTAGGTCTCGCCCCATAAATTAAATGGGATTGCAAAATTCCAAACTATGGTGGAGGCAGACGGTGCCTCCCCCAAGTTCCTGTGAGGATTGTAAACTACCCACAGAGTCTCCCTGTTGTCATGGAAACCCTGGACCAGGGTAGCAAAGCTCAAGCTTTGACCCAATGCCCAACGGAGGTCTGGGTGCGTGTGCTTCTCCTTACCATCCACAGAGCTTGAGTAAAATGGATCTCAGCCAGCAAACATCCTCAGGATTCGATTTTGATTTTCTGGTCAAACAAACAACCAGACACAACAGCTAATCTACCGCTTATTCCATTGGGACTGCATCCCCCAGATTTAGAAATTCAGCTAGGAAAGAATATTTTGAAAAGCAGGAAAAAAAAAAAAAAAAACCACTTATGAAATGAGGGGGTGGGGATAGAATAAGATATACACGTATATTTATATAGTATGATCCCACATATGTAGTCAATTTAGGTCTACAATTAACATTCTCAATTTCCAAGTATATCTCCTTCTAGATTGAAATCTATATGGAGACTACTAGTGACTTTTATCACTTTTTTGTTGCTAATCTGTATTAACTGCAGCCATAAAATTAAAAGACACTTGTTCCTTGGCAGGTAAACTATGACAAACCTAGACAGTGTATTAAAAGCAAAGACATCACTTTGCCAGGAAAGGTCCATATAGTCAAAGCCATGGTTTTTCCAGTAGTCAGGTATGGATGTGAGAGCTGGACCATAAAGAAGGCTGAGCACTGAAGAACTGACACTTTTGAATTGTGATCCTGGAAAAGATTCTTGAGAGTACCTTGGATGGCAAGGAGATCAAACCAGTCAACCCTAAAGGAAATTCATCTGAATATTCATTGGAAGGACTGATGCTGAACCTGAAGCTCCAATACTTTGGCCACCTGATGGGAAGAGCCAACTCATTGGAAAAGAGCCTGATGCTGGGAAAGACTGAGGGCAAGAGGAAAAGGGGGCAACAGAGGATGAGATGGTTGGATGGCATCACCAACTCAATGGACATGAATTTGAGCAAACTCTGGGAGTTGGTGATGGACAGGGAAGCCTGGTGTGCTGCAGTCCATGGGGTCGAAAAGAATTAGACACCACTTAGTGACTGAACAACCATTAGCCATGTTTTCTCTAATGATCATGGAGCAGTCTTTTTAATAAGGAAAAGAGAGGTTTCCACTTCTCCTTTTGTTTCCTCTTTTTCAGTGGCCCAGGTCACAGAGTGAAAACACCACCTCCCCCATCACAGGCCTGGTCAGAATCTCACCAAGCCTTGAGGAAGAAAGGGGATGTGATCTACCAGGAATAAACTTGGACGTTCTCACTCTCCTGGCCCATCAGAGACAGTTTAATAGTGACTCTAGAAAGAGGCAAAGAGCCCTCATGCGCAGCTCCTGAGCACTGCTGCTCTCCATGGAAGCCTAATTATAGTCACCAAAGAAGTTTCTTTCCTGTCTCTCCAGGTCTTCTGCGACAGCTCATCATTCCAGTGGCACTTTTGTGGGGAGAACCTCATTTCTATTTTTGTGATGACTGCTTGTCTTTACCAGCTCTTTGTACATAGATCAAGACATTAGGATAACCTGCACTTTCCCCAGGCAAATGAGAATTACTAATTTTCTCTATTAAGGGCTGTGCCACCTCCATCTGCTTCATCAATATTTATTTCACAGGCTAAGACCACAAGGATCCTGGTACGAGGTTAACCAGTTCAGCACCATGCGGCTTCCCGCTCCTCACGCCCATTTATTGTCTGTGCCCATTTTCAACAAAGAAAGGAACCATGCAGCTTTACCCTGACCTGTGGAAGCAGGATCTTCTTTCAAGTATGAAACCCAAAGTCCCACCCCGCTATTTTGAGTACATTCACGGGATGACTTTTCTAAAAGAGAAGGAAGCGAAGTCAGAGCTCAGACCTTTGGAATCCTATAAAGCCACATGATGTTTGTGTAACAATGAGGGTGGAAGAATTTGAAAGTTATATCATGTCACCCTTAGCCAACAATCACATCGGATAATACTGATGCTGATTAAAAATATCACTTAATATTAGAGGTTTCTCCATGTTAAGCAGTCTAAAAACTGATTTGCATACATGATTTTACTTAATCCCCATGCTAAAGTTTTTATTCATGCACTCCGTCATTCATTCCTTATTTAATTCATATATAAATATTTATAGACTGGTAAATTATGTTCTCAGCTTTGTGAGATGTCCCCAGTATACAGTGATTAGACATATAAACAAGTAAACAAACAAAACTCAATCTATTTACTCTGATGAAACTTAAAGTCTACCAGAAGAGAGAGATTTCCAAAATCAATTCAGTCAGTTTTTTATAAAACAAATGTCCCAGCAATTTTGTTCCTGAGCACTTATCCTGGAGAAAGGAAACTTATGTTCACACAAAAATCCATCTGTGAAGTTCTATTTATAATAGCTAACAATAGGAATCCATTCAGATATTCTTCAACAGATGACCAGCTAAAGAAACAGTAGTCCACACCATGGAATACTACTCAGCAATGAAAATGAACAAAGGATTGATATACATGACAACAGCTTGGATGAATCTTCAAAGAATTATACTGGGTTAAAAAAAAAAATCAACTCCAAAAGGTTAGTTATTAGTATATGGTTCCATTTTTGAAATGACTAAAATTTAAAGATGAAGAACAGATCAATCAATGACTGTCAGCTGTTAGAACTGGGGGAGGGCAGGTGTGGTTATAAAAGGACAAGAGAAAGAATCCTGAATTGACAGAATTTCCCTGGAAGTTGACTATGGTGATGAGCCCATAAATCCACACATGTGATAAAACTGCATGGAGTGAAATACACCTCCCCCTGCACGCATGCACACGCCAATTAATGTAAGTAAAACTGGGGAGAGCTGAAATAAGATCAGCAGGTCACATCAATGCCAACATCTTGGTTGTGGTATTGAATCATAATTCTGTCCAACGTTACCTTTGGGGAAAACTAGGTAAAAAGTACATGGGATCTCTCGGCATTATTTCTTACAGCTGTACGTGACTCGACCATGATCTCAATAAACATTTCCATTAAAAATAAATTACACAGTGAATGTGATAAAGGCCAGTTGCGGTCATTGCTATAACAGAAAAGAACAGGGCTTTCACATTTTTAGAAAGGGAATTAACTATACATAGTGGGCGCTGGATTTAGACTAAGGGTGAGAGAAGGCTTTTTTTTTTTTTTTGGAAGAGGTGGCATTTCATTGGGTGATGGAGAGATGCAGAGTTGGTGAGGAGAAAGGTGGGTGGTGAAGAGTTCTAGGAAAGGAAACAGAGTGTGACAGGGTTGGAGAAGGGGCCAGCTTGCTCGGGGAGCAGAAATAGGAGCACGGTGGAAAGAGGGAGTCCAGTCCCCAGAGGCCATTACCCAAGAAGAGGGGGCCACAGTGGAGCAACTGACCTAATTCTATATAAGAGCTATAATTCTACCCTTTCTTCTGTTGCCAGAAAGAGAGGTTCAATCTATGTGAGGTCCTACATCTAGGCAGCATCAGACCTAGGAATCAACATCAAAGCTATACCAAGTCCACTGTCTCCCCCTTAAAAAAAAAAAAATGACTTTTAAATCCACCCTTGCTGTTCAACCCAGCAACGCCACTCCATGGGGATTTACCCAAAAGAATTAAAAACATGCATTCATAGAAAGGCCTGGACATAAAAGTGTACAGCAACTCTTATAATCGGCAAAAACTGGAAAGAACCCAAAGATCCTTCAGCTGTTGAATCAACAAGCCTATCTGCATCCACTCTAGGGTGATGCTCAGAACAAACAGGGAAGAAGAGAACTTTGGTGGGTACCGCTTCACGGATAAATCTCAAGTTCACTCTAGAGAAAGAAAGAGGTTGGGCTCCACAGCTGTCTGCTTAGGGCTCTATTTATAGGGTGTTCTAGAAAAAGCAAACCAGAAGGACAGGGAGAAGATTGGTGACTGTCAGGGCTGGGGCTGGGAACTGGCTACAGACAGACCCCGGGGAAGCTTTCTGGGATGATGGGTATGTTTGCTCTCCTGATGGTGGTGCTGGTGACATTGCTGTTTGTTGAAACCTGCGTTCTGTATGCTGAAAAGGGCAAGCTTTACTCCATGTAAATTATGTCTTGGGGACTTCCCTCGTGGTCCAGCCATTAAGAATCTCCCTTCCAATGCAAGGGACCTGGGTTTGATCCCTGGTTGGAGAACTGAGATCCCATAGGCCTTGGGGCAGCTAAGTCCATGCACTGCAACGAGAGAACCGACAGCCCCCAGTGAAGAGCCTACAGCACAAGCGAGGATCCCATGTGCTGCAAGTAGGACCCAATGCAGTCAGATAAATGCTAAAAATAATTATACCTTGATAAACCTGACTTTGATCGAATGTGTGAGATAAGCAGAGATAGCTTAAATCCAGGGAAGAGTCCTCTTCTCACGTCTAGAAATTTCTGGGTAACCTCAGGAGGCAGTGAGATGAATAAGAAACTTAGTTTCAGAAGATGTAATGAAGAAAACCAGAATGAGGATACCACTTCCTGTCGGGTGGGACAGGGAAAACCCACTCTAACCATTCTTAGGACCCGGAGAGGAGCAGAGAGGGTCTATTCTGCAAGGCAGAACAATCGACCCTAAGAAGTCACTGGTTTTGCCCAGCTGGGAAGATGACCTCAATTCTCTGAAACGTAACTTTGCTCACTTCACAAGGATGGCCAGGATGCATGCAATGGAAGGAAAGCTAAAGCAAGTCAAAGTACATGTTTTGATTTTCTTCACCTTTGAAGAGAACCAAAACTTGGTGCTCTGTGGCCAAAGTAAACAAAACACAGGGCTGGGATTCAAGTCCTGCTCTGAGTATAGTAAGTCTACGATGGAGGGGACCACACGCCTTCAAACAGCTGACCCAGGGCCAGAACACACCCCAGTGTCTGCTCATCCAGCCCATTTGCTGTCATGGACCTGCTCTCAGTTAGCCCCTGGGTTTCTCGAAGTGCCTTTCCCTTGGGGACCATCACGAGCCAATGATCAATTACCCTTTCAGCTGCATGAGTCACTGGGAGCTGGCTTTGAGACAAGGGTAGGTTTGGCCATTTCTGGAAGTTGTCTTTCCTCCTGGGGTTCTACCTTCGAGAAAGCTGAACTCTGAGCCATCTCTAGGGAAGAACTGGTTCAGGTCAGGCACTATTAGGATGAGCAGGCAAGCTACATCCTGTCCGGCCTGTTAGCTAAGCCAACACACCTAATCACAGTCAGTCTGACTCTTTCAACCCGCCTCGATGCCAGACCGCCCCTCTTCTCTCTTCCCCAAACCCTTTATTTTTATTTCTGAGTGCTGTCCTTATCAGAACAGATATTCATCAAGCCTTCCATCATCTATTCTTGACTGCCCGTGTTCCCCAAAGTCCGCAGACACCCTTGAGCAGGGCTGGGGATCTTGGTGACTGCAACACGAGCCCTTGACTCAGGCCTGAGTGTGACAAGAACTCAGTAAATGCCTGCTGAATAAAGGAATCACAGAAAGCTCGCTGCACGCACGGAGAAATGAATTCACGAACCAACCCCCAAAGAGACCACCTGGTGAAAAGCAGAAAATATCATTAACTGAAAACAAGACATTTTTGAGAAATCCCCATTTCAGCTTTACCAACGAGACATTGTAGCACTTGGCCCAAGTGGCATGTTCTATACAGAGAAAATGCAGCACTTATTTCTATTACTTTGAGGTTTGCTCTGTAAGTTAAGAAAGGTTAGATGCTCAGCACAGGGTCCCCCACAGCTAAAGATCCATGTTTTTAAAAAAAAAGAGACAGAAAGAGAAAAAGAAAACAAACAAAAAATTTTTTCAAAAAGAGTTACCAGAAACTTATGCCACTTTTATAATCTAAGAAAATAAGCCTTCTAATCATCTCTCATCAGTATTTACATTTTAAAATCCAGCTCCTAAGAGAACTACAACTGAGTGTCTTCTAAAGAAAAGAAATACACAAACAAAAAACCCAAGAAGAAAGCTATTGAACAAGGAAACTTTAACTGTTTTCGTTCTCTAACACCAATGAGAATAATTCCCTTTCGATGAGATAAATTTAGTCTGAGAGCAAGACAGCCTTAACCCAGCTGCATAATTCATTGGCCGCTTTAATCTTCAGGATGAATATTAGTGTACATTTCAGGTTTTATTGCATTTTTTAAACAAATGATATTTTAAGTTCAAAGTGAATATATCAAGAGCTGGCAATTTGTCATAGGTTTTTCCCCAAAAAGGAAATCAAACTAAAATCCCTATAGACCTTCTGATGTCAATTGGAGACTTGAGAACAAGCTGAGTACAGAAAATGTTAGGACAGGAAGGCAGACAAACAAGTCAACACAGTGAAGATAGATTCAACAGACAGTCATGATCAACTTTTAATGAGCTGCAAAAGTATGGATGAAACCACTACCACATTTTTGATTGGCTACACTCCAATATAAAATAAAAAGTTTTTTTTTAAAGGAAAAAAAACGTATGGATGAACTTCCTTCCAAGGATATGCTAATTAATACAGGACACATCTACATGACGCAAAGGAATATATTTAGTCAATCACTGAAACGGTTTGCCTTCAAAATGTCCAACACCTCATGTAAATGTCAAATATATATAGGAGTCTTTAGGCAGATATTTTGATCTTGGGCAAATTTAAGGCTTAGTTGTCTAGAGACAGAGATTTAATCTGTCTTTAAGTATTAATTTGGAATCTTTGTCTATTTAGCTGGTATATTTGCATATTTAGTTAAAAGGTGTGAAGAAAGGCATACCTTCACAACAGGGTGTTGATTGAACCAGTATACCAAAAATTCCTACATCAACCAGCTCCAACTTAAAACCATGTGCTTTTACTGTAGGGCTTCCCTAGTGGCTCAGCTGGTAAAAAATCCACCTGCAATGCGGGAGACCTGGGTTCCATTCCCTGGATGGGAAGATCCCCTGGAGAAGGGAAAGGTTACCCACTCCAGTATTCTGGCCTGGAGAATTCCATGGACTGTATAGTCCATGGGGTCACAAAGAGTTGGGCATGATTGAGTGACTTTCACTTATTCACTTTAGAAATCTATCAGAACCAAACACCTCTTAATACACTAAGGAATCTTTTTAGCTACCTACATGATGAGTTGTGTGACAGCTAAGTCTTAGGTTAATCTGTGTTGACCACCAATAAGGAACTGGCAGAGAATTTTTGCTTCTTCGTCACTGAAATCTTCACCTCCATTTTAATCACGGTTCTTTTCTATCACCTTCTTCTCCTAGCAGTTTACTTCCTTTCCCCCCAAGTGAGGCTTCCCTGGTGGCTCAGAGAGTAAAGAGTTTGCTTGCAAGGAAGGAGACCTGTGTTCAATCCCTGGGTCAGGAGGATCCTCTGGAGAAGTGAATGGCCACCCCTTCCAGTAGCCTTGACTGGAGAATTCCACGGACAGAGGAACTGGGCGAGTTATAGTCCATGGGATGGCAAAGAGTCAGACAGGACTGAGCAGTTAACATGTTCACTTTCCCTTAAGTGGGACATCTTCTTTTGAAATAGAAATGGTTCTAGAAGAAGAACAGTGGCAAAGGATTCTCGGACTCTAAGAGGGAGTGGTTTTGATCTTAACTAATACCAATTTCATCTGAACTCATGCTCCTATCTACTATGTAATGGATTCCACATCCTTGTGTGAATCTGATATCTTGACTCTTCTTTGGCTAATAAAGTCTGAAGACTATCATTTTTGGATGGTGCCCATTCTGGCAGACCATTCTCAAGCTTCTTGGGTGTGGAAGGGACCCTGGTGTCAAGGTTAAGAACTAATGATCTCCCAGATTCAAACATTTCTATTTTCATGACCATCCAGATTCCGTTGGTTACAACAGCCACCAGCTGTATCGACTATTATGGCCTGTTCCTAACGGTTTAGCCTTCAGGTAGCCTTCATCCATAGAACAGCATCCTTCTGGTGGCTCAGAGGTTTCATTATCCCACCCAGGGAAGGGGAAGCTTTCAGGAGAGATTTCGGAAAGGAGGGACCATCAGAGAGCAAACCAGTAGGGATTGTCTCTGAGTAATTATATGCATTGCAGTTGAATATCATCATATTTTGCTTCTTAATAATCCATCCTCATCTTTGTTAATAACCAACAGATACCATTCCTCAGGATGAATAACTTGCAAAAAAAATCATTAAATAAAAGTCAGTTAATTGCATTTCTTAAGAAATCCAACTTTTTAATGTTTCTTCTGAGAGCAGAGCCGTAGTATAGTCAAAGGATCAATTATCTTTTTCTTTTCTCCTTTAAAAAGAAATTTGCAGAATACAACATTTTCTTTCCTTAAAGGGCTGCAGACACACTCCCATTTCTTTCCATAAGAATAACTTGAAAAGGATGCAAAGTTATACAATCGACAATTCACTGCACACAGGCTGCTTTTGATTATATTGCCTCACAAACTAGATACTTTGCTGGGAAGCATAAAAACTGTTTATCACTAAACATTTGAGATTCCACTCAGATAATTTACACATAATTAGACAGAAGCCCACACTTCCGAGCGGCAGCATTACCTCCTCTTTCACAGACTATTCTTTAAGAACATTTTTGGTAGCATAATGAGTATTTTATGAGGATTTGTAATCAGTCTCAACGTAGGTGGGAACAAAGGTGAATTACTCCTCAACACGATCAAATCATTACATAACTCAGTGTGGAATAATGATGAGCTGAGGCTGGCAGAGGTAACCTGCCATGTATTTGGAGGTATTAGTAAATTCCAGTCTTTTCCAGAGGCATAAAATCAATTAAGTGATCCCTTGCGTGTTCAGTCACTTCAGTCACGTCCGATTCTTTGCAACCCTATGGACTGCGGTCCGCCAGGCTCCTCTGTCCATGGGATTCTCCAGGCAAGAATGCTGCAGTGGGCTGCCATGCCCTCCTCCAGGGGACCTTCCCACCCAGGGATTGAACCCGGTTCTCCTGCATTGCAGGCAGATTCTTTACCGCTGAGCCACTGGGGAAGCCCAAGTGATTCTTTGGGAAGCAGAAAAAAATTCTTAAAAAAGGAGTCAGCCAAGGAGAGGTACCTCCTCCTTAGACTTCCCTACTCTTTGCTCTTCATCAGGGAAGGAGGTTAAAAAAAAAAAAAAAATCAGAATATTGAGAAGGGAAAGAAAGTTAATGGTATTTTCTAGTCACAGACTCTCATAGTCCTCACCGATGCTAAGCTCTTTTGTGGCCTGGTACTGTATTTTTCAGGCATCTTCTGTCCTAAGACATGATCAAACCTTTGGTAGGAAAAGCAGAGCCAACTGCCTCCAAACCGACTAACCATCACTCAAACATAAACAGTCACCAGGGAGATATGGAACAGTAGGAGGGTGGGGGACGGGATCATCAGTTCGTTTTGATACAAAGACCGAAGCTGGAGACAGCTCGGTCTCTGAGTGCTGCATCACTCTGCAGTCACACTTAGGAGGTGGCGCTGTGTCTTCCAGGGGTATTGTCACCTTTCATGGTCGCTCCGGGCTTCCCAGGTGGCTCAATGGTAAAGAATCCACCTGCCCATGCAGGAGACACAGGAGACACGTGTTCGATCCCTGGGTCGGGAAGATCCCCTGGAGAAGGAAATGGCAACCCACTCCAGTATTTTTGTCGGGAAATTCCCATGAACAGGGAAGCCTGGCGGGCTACAGTCCATGGGGTCGCAAAGAGTCAGACACGACTGAGCGGCTGAGCACGTTCACACGGACTTGCATCCACAAAGCTGAGTTGTCGGGTTTCCGTTCGTGGGCAAAGAATTATGTTTTGATTTCTCTTTTCATTGCCTTTTCAAAAAGAGAGGGTCTTATATCATGTGTTTATGCATGAAATTTAAGCAGTTTATAATCTCAGCTATATCCAGTTTGTACCATAACACAGCTGTGGATTTACTTCCCCCAGATTATTTACCAGGAGCGTCATCAAGGCCAAGTCTGTAGCAATCCCTGGAGCTGATGCTGATCCTCGGCTTCTGTACCAACGAGGCAGCATTCTCGGAGGACTCACCCAGCTCTAAACTAGGCAACGTGGAAAGATACAGCCTCAGGATGGTCCCTTTGAGGCTAGAGACAGATAAATAGATTGGGATGCTGGTGGCATAAACAATCAAGACAATGTCTATTAATTTTATAACTACTGTCTTGGGAGACAGTGTGTCCAGAACTCCAACTGTGTCAGCGAAGCTCAACATTTGTACAAATTCAGCAGGCTTTCCAGATCGGGTTCTCCCTCACTCAAGAAAGCCAAAAATTAAAAGCAAAATCCAAAATAATAACTTCCTTGCAGTTATGGAAGTGAACGTGTGCGAGTACGTCAAAAACGTACTTATAAGAACATCTGTGCTACACTTGTTTATGTTAATGCCTGCAAATAATGGCTCCCAATAAAAAATCTGATGAATAAATGAAAGATAAAGAATCAGAAGCAATGTACACATCTAAAACAGGAAAATGGCTAAGTACAGGGTAAACTGTTTGTATATCTGAAAATTATGTAGCCATTTGAAATCCAGTTTTAAGGAACATTTAAGGGTATGCATGGGAAAGAACTAGGGCACAATGTTATTTGGGGACAGGTCAGCGATGGGTTGTGTCATTTCAGTTGTGTGTCTGTTTCCTTCTTTCCGTCCTTCCCTCCCCTGGTCCTCTTTCCCTCCCCACTTTCCCTCCTTTCCCTCCCTCCCTTCCTTCCGTCCTCTGTCCATCTGTCCGTCCATTCATCCATCCATCCATCCGAGGTATAAGTCTAAGTACACTGGTTAATGGAAGTCCAGAGCGCTAGCTGCTCACCAGCATTGCTCTCCCTACCCCCTTCACTCCTCCTGGACCACTTACGCAGATTCTTGAGCTTCTTGAAATAGATTAGAAGCCAATGATCTCATTCAACCCTCCAAATCTGGACCATAAGGAAACTCAGTCCCATATAGAAGCTGGGATTCACTTCACGTTAGTGTCAGTACCAAGTTCAGAACACAGAGGTCCCTAATTCTCAGGCATTAGCACGTGTGTGCATCCTCTGAGCTGAGGAAGAAAATCAGTTTCCTAAGAGAACAGAGTAGTGTGTGTCTCTGCATGTGTGTGTGTGTATGTACACATTGTAGTTGGATTGTGTGTCCCTGAGCTAGACAGTTAAGTTTTCTGAATTTCAGTTTCCTCAACTGTAAAATGGGGACCAAAAAAATCACACCTTCTTTTAAGAGGCTGTTGTGAAGATGAAATGACTTAATATAAGTAGAGTTTATAATATTATAGTACCTGGAACATAGTAAGTCCTCAACAAACATTAGTTAATTTTATATTTATTTATCAATGTCATTTCTATCTGAAAGGCTGCTTACATCGTTTGGATAGACAATGATGGTATCAGCAAAGGTCTCAATTGGTTTCCGGAATTTCATAAAGCCACTGGGAAAATTCCACACTTGGCGTTTTTTCCAGTGCCTTGTGTCATTTCAGATATTTAAGTGCCGAGCTTTAGTTAGTGGAGAGGAGGATCCATCCAGTGCTCAGAAACATTCCTTGGAGATTTAATCAGAAGTATGATGGACTTAAGTAATACTACAGAAAAACAGAAACAATCGATGACATACTGAGGGGATTACATAATACAGTTATGTATGGCAGATAATGAAATTAGGCAGTCGCAAAGGAAGAGAGAGAGAAGCAAATGTGACGCTGGGAAATATAAACAGTTTTACGAACAAGACAATGAAATGGATGTGGCAAAAGACTTCTGAAGCATCTGTGCCCCCAGTGATGGGGGAGTTTTGACAAGACAACCAACAGCCTATATTTAGAAAGAATGCTCACCGTGCATCAGAACCAAGCCTCGCAAGTCGCAAAGCAATTTCTCTTACACTGTCTCACTCTTCCTCATGAAAACCCTGGAAGGATAAGGGCCTCCCTTTCAGATCTCAGCTGAGGAAACCAAGGAAGAAAGAGGAGAGGCACCTGGCTCTAGGTCACCAGGCTTCACCCAGGGGGAGCTGGGGTTTGTCCTTCCGTCAAGGCCAAATCTCCGAGACTGTTGAGGCACCCGAGGACACCTCAGAGGGACCCATTCTTGTTCAGAATGTATGCAAGTGGAATGCTTAGAGAGGAGACCTCACCAAAGCCATCATTCAGATCATCAGTCTAACCTGAGGGCTGGGCGGGGTATTTGGAACTAGTTACACAAAGACGGAAGTAGTGACAGATTTCCTCTTCGTGGGCTCTAAAATCACTGTGAATGGTGACCGCAGCCATGAAATCAGAAGACGCTTGCTTTTTGGCATGAAAGCTATGACAAACCCAGACAGTGTGTTGAAAAGCAGAGACGTGATTCTGCTGACAAAGGTCCGTATAGTCAAGGCTATGGTCTTCCCAATGGTTATGTACGGTTGTGAGAGCTGGACCATAAAGAAGGTGAGCACCAAAGAATGGATGCCTTCGAACTGTGGTGCTGGAGAAGACTCCTGAGAGTCCTTTGGACAGCAAGGTGATCAAAGGAGTCAATTTTCAGGGAAATCAACCCTGAATACTCATTGGAAAGACTGATGCTGAAGCTGAAACTCCACTATTTTGGTCATCTGATGCGAACAGCTGACTCACTGGAAAAGTCCCTGATGCTGGGAAAGATTGAAGACAGAAGGAGAAGAGGGCATCAGAGGATGAGACGGCTGGATGGCATCACCAATGCAATGGACATGAGCTTGGGCAAACTTCAGGAGATGGTGAGGGACAGAGAGGCCTGGAGTGCTGCAGTCCACGGGGTCACAGAGTCGGACACGACCGGGCGCCTGAACAACAACCCAAAGATGCAGCAAAGAGTGGGGTCTCCATCAGCACCACAGTCTGGGGTCACTGATGAGGGTAAATGGGGAGGGGAAGGAAGGAAGGAATGGAGGAAGGAGGGAAAAGGGGGGGAGGAAGGAGGGAGGGAAGGAAGGGAGAAAAGAAAAACAAGAGCTAGACCACAGTCCACTCATCCCCCGTGTTTGGCGTTTGTAAGCTCCCCACATGCTTCCTTGAAACACCTTAGCAAAAGCCACATCCATTTCATTGCCTGGTTCATAATACATTTGTGTATGGCAGATAATGAAGTTGGGCAGAAGCATCGAGAGAGAGAACAAGTGTGACGCTGGGAAAATGAACAGCGGGGGACATAGGCTGTGACCACAAGCCCCCATCCCCCTTTCTGCCCAGGAGTTTCTCCACTGGCAAGGAGAGCAGGAGAATTCCCAGCAAGACGAAGCAGCAGGAGTGTTAGAAGAGAGGAGGGGGTTCCTGGAAGGTGGGGGCACCCCGGGGGACCCAGGGGTCAGAGGGAGGGGGGGTCCCAGGAGTGGCCCTGCGATTGTTCCTGAATGAAACCACTTTCTTATTCAGAAGAAGATCCTAGGAGATGGTTAGTTATGGGAACTTAACTCTTCTTTCTCTAAAAACATGATTGCTTAACCCCCACCCCTGTGAAATACTTTCTCTTAAATTGGTGTTTCCCAGCATCTGGCATGGGAACCCTGGGTGATACGTCAGATGGTCTTAGTTGGTAGTCACAGATTTATTTTTAATCTTAAGTTACTTGCATAGTTAACGCTTCCGTTTATAACACCGGGTTTCTATTTACTTCGGTGCCATAAATACATTCAGATAAAAGCAAATTAATCAGACACTTAGTAAATAATAAAGCAAGCAATATTAAGAAGATGGCCAGTGTTGTAATGGTGGGATGGGGGTGACTGAAGTGCCAGTAGCCTGCTTTAGGGTAATTTCTATTTATTTTTAATTTTTAAATTAATTTGTGTTAGAACACAGTTGCTTTATAATGTTGCACTAGCTTCTATTGCACAGCAAAATCAATCAGTCATACATATACACACATCTCCTCCCTTTTGAATTTCCTGCCCATTCAGATCACCCCAGAGATAATTAAGTCGAGTTCCCCGAGCTATACAGTAGGTTCTCATGGCCTTGCCTGGTGGACATGCTTAGCCGTCTCCAACTCCTTGCAACCCCAAGGACTGTAGACAGTCAGGCTCCTCTGTCCCTGGAATTTCCCAGGCAAGAAGACTGGAGTGGGTAGTCATTTCCTCCTTCAATACCCAACCCCGGGATTGAACCCGAGTCTCCTGCATCGGGCAGGTGGAATCTTCACCACTGAGCCACCAGGGAAACCCATACTTCAGTATGCTGAGGTCTACCTACACCTCTAGAAAGTAATCATGCTGTAGTAGAGCAATCATTTCACAGTGCTCCCAGGAGATGAAGACCTCAAAGATGGAAAAGAAAAAAAAAGGACCTCAAAAAGTTTCTCATTAATTGTCTATTTCATAGATAGTATCAATAGTATATATGTCTCAGTCCCAATCTCCCAATTCATCCCACCCTCCTTCCCCCTTTGATGTCCATACATGTGTTCTTTACGCCTGTGCCTCTATTTCTGCTTTGCAAAGAAGATCATGTGTACCATTTTTCTAGAGTCCACATATACACATTAATATGTGTGTGCATACTTAAGTTACTCCATTGTGTCTGACTCTTTGCAACTCCATGGACTGTAGCCCACCAGACTCCTCTGTCCATGGGGATTCTCCAGGCAAGAATACTGCAGTGAATTGCCACTCCCAATATGGGATATTCAGCCTTTCCTTTTTGACTTACTTCACCCTCGATGACACTTTTTAGATCCAGCATTCCTGAACACTAAAGGGTACATTTTATTTTATTTTATTTTATATTATTTTAAAGGGTACATTTTAAATGGGGAAGAAAAGGCACTCAGCCTGGGGGGTATTCAAGTTGACTTATCCTCTCAAACGCAAAGTTCCAGTGTTTCCTAGTCAAGCCTGTCTCTTTGAAGCTAAGAAGATGCTTGCGAACGTTTCCACAAAGGATGGAGATCAGACATGACGAAGCACATGCAGATAAGAACAGGGATCGTGGGGCAGAATGTTCAAGGGCCTCCCTCCCCATTTAGGTGAAAAGCACGCTTGGAATATGGGCTTGAATCTTATATTTAGCCTCCACTCATGATCCTTCAAAAATGTGCACAATGTGATGCTCTCTATTTCAGGTCTTCTTTGGAACTATGATGCAATGCAGTGAAATAAGGCAAGCTTAAATTACCTTGCTGCTTCAGCAGGGCTAATAAAGACACAGGCCCTGACTCACAAACATCTATGTCTTCCGAATGGCCTAGGGCATAGCCCCACCATGAGCCTCAAGCTTCGGCTACCTAACAGAATACAGAGGGGCTTCCCAGATGTGGAGTTAATTTTAGCTTAAAAAAAAAATTAATGATGGTATTGAAAGGAAGGTTTTAGAGAACTGGTCCAGGAGGAGGAGAAAGTGCAGTGGTTGACAAGTAGGGAGGAAGAAGTCCAGCAAGTTAACAGTAGATGCAAACTCAAGCATCCTTTGGGATCCACCAGGTTCTGAAAATTATTGAAACAGACAGCAGTGAATGCTTCCAGAGCTTGTTTATAAAGAGATGGTGGAACCCAGATATTTGTGTGATGGCAACAAATTCAGCATTTCAAGCAATGTGCGTGTGTTCACTTGCTCAGTTGTGTCTGATCCTTTGCGACCCCATGGACTGTACATTGCCAGGCTCCTCTGTCCATGGAATTTTCCAGCCAAAAATACTGCAGTGGGTTGCCATTTCCTTCTCCAGGGGATCTTCCCAACCCAGGGATGGAACCCGAGTCTCCTGCATTGGAAGGTGGATTCTCTACCACTGACCCACCTGGAAAGCCCATTCTAAGCACTATTTATATGAAATAAAATAAAGGTGGGCTTTGGGTTGCTTCAAGATGGGCTAGCACTGAGCAACCACTGAACTGAAGGTAGATGAGACTTTGACCTTGTCTATCTCCCTTATCATTCCCAGATGTTCTCATTTTTAGTATATTTCTGAAAATTCCTTGCATAAGGGCTCTCCCTTTATTTTGAAAAACTAGGGGGAGCTTCTACTTATATGTTTATTTTTTACTCTAAAGCCAGATAGATGTTCCCATTGGTCAATCACACATTCATGTGAATTGTTTTCATCAGATGGCTTTCCTGAGTCACATCCAGTTGAGAGGGCCTGTCTCTCCCTGGAGGCAGAGAAGAGCTGGAGTTCAGGGAACACGTTTCCTGGGCTGGATTCCAGTAATACCTCCAAACAATTACCAGGTAGCATTCATTCTCAGCTTGTAAAGTGAGGTTAATAGTACCTACCTCCTAGGATGGCTGCTCTGTGTGGTAAGGGCTTCACATATAGTTTGCAAGGAGATCAAACCAGTCAATCCCAAAGGAAATCAACCCTGAATATTCATGGGAAGGACTGATGCTAAAGCGGAAGCTCCAATATGTTGGCCACCTGATGCAAAAAGCTATCTTATTGGAAAAGATCCTGTTGCTGGAAAAGATTGAAGGCAGGGGGAGAAGTGGCCAGCAGAGAATGAGATGGTTGGATGGCATCAATGACTCAATGGACACGAGTTTGAGCAAACTCTGGGAGATAGTGAAGGACAGGGAAGCCTGGTGTGCTGTAGTCCATGAGGTTTCAAAGAAATAGACATGACTCAGCGACTGAACAACAAACAGACAAATTTAAAAGCTGGGGGGTGGCAGGGGTTAAGGAAGAAGGTAAGAATTTTCACTGGATGGCTCACTTGCAATGAAGGAGACTTGCAGGAGATGTGGATTCAATCCTTGGTTCAGGAAGGTCCCCTGGAGAAGAAAATGGCAACCCACTCCCCTATTCTTGTCTGAGAAATCCTATGGACAGAGGAACCTGGTGGGCTACAGTGCATGAAGTTGCAAAGAGTTGGACACAGACGAGTGACTAAGCAATAACAAATAAAAGAATACAGGCAGATCTCATTTTATTGCACTTCCTGAGTATCACATCTTTTCAAAGTAAAGGTCTATGGCCACCCAGTGTTAAGTAAGTCTATGGGAATTGCTTAGCATTTGCTCAATTCCCGTCTCCCTGTCCCATTTTGGTAATTCTCATGATATATTTTTCATTGTTATTATATTTGATGGTGATGGTGATCAGTGATTTTTGATGTGACCGTTGCAAAGAAGATTATGACTCGCTGGAGATTCAGGCTCTGGTTAGCAGCTTTTAGCAATGAATTACTTTCTAATTAACATACATGCATTTGTGGCCCTAGTGGTAAAGAACCTGCCTGCCAATGCAGGAGACTCAGATTTGATCCCTGAGTTAGGAAGATATCCTGGAGAAGGAAATGGCAACCCACTCCAGTATTCTTTCCCGGGAAATCTCATAGACAGAGGAGCCTGGTGGGCTACAGTCCACGGGGTTGCAAAGGAGTCTGACATGACTGAGTGACTAAGCAGCAACTTTTTAATTAAGGTATGTGCATTGTTTTTATATATAGTGCTATTGTACATTTAACAGACTGCAGAATAGTATAAACACAGTATAAATGTATGCACCGGGAACCAAAAATGTTGTGTGACTTGCTTTATTGTGATGTTTGCTTTATTGTGGTAGCCTGGAACTGAACCCATAATATCTATGAGTATCTGTATCAAATAATATGGGCGACGATGATATGAAATGGCATCTTTATAGACTAGCATGACGGGATGTACACGGTGCAAGTGGTTTAACCAGCAATTGCATGAAATCTATTCACAAGGTAAAAGGATGCTCATGTCACCGACCCCAAATAACACTTTTTAGAATTTAGTCCAAGAAAGGAATCAGGAATATAAACAAAGGCTTGCATAAAAGAATGTTCTCTGCAGCATTATTCATAATAATAGTAAGAGAGAGCTAGACCAGAGAACACATTCTTAAATGTCAACGGCGGTGACAAATACTGGTACTGCAGAAAGTTATGGAATCATTAAATATAATTTTGAAACATGATTAATGACATAGTAAAGTGTTTTAAAGCCAAGGTAGAAATGTAGGGTAAGTTTTGAAAATAGAGTCTAATATTGCAAAGATACACACACACACAGAAAACAAACCAACAGAGAAACATTAAAATGTTAAGAGGGTGTTTCCAACTATTTGACATTCTGGACAAGGCAAAACTATGGACACACCAAAAAGATGAATACTTGGCAGGGGTAGGGGGAAGGGAAGAATAGGCAGGGTTGTTTTTGTTTAGTCGCTGAGTCCTGTTTGCCTCCTTTGCCACCCCGTGGGCTGTATGTAGCCCGCCAGGCTCCTCTGTCCTTGAGATTCTCCAGGCAAGAATACTGGGGTGGGTTGCCATTTCCTTCTCCAGGAGATCTTCCCGGATCAGGGATGGAACTCCAGTCTCCTGCATTGACAAGCGGATTCTTTACCACTGAGCCACCTGCAAATCCCCACAGGCAGCAGACAGGAGGTTTTTGGGCAGTGACAATACTCTGGTGATACTCTAATGGTGCAGACACGTCATTATAGATTTGTCCAACAAACTCAGAGAATCCACAAGATGAAGAGTGAGCCATAATGAGAACTATGGACTTTGGGTGGTGACGATGTGTCAGTGTGGGTTCATCAATTCTAACAAATTTACCAAAGTGGTGGGGGTGTCAATAGTCAGGGAGGCTGTGCATATGGGGGGGGGGGCATGAGCTAAATGGGGGATCTCTGTACCTTTCTCTCAATTTGGCTGTCATCTTAAAGTTGCTCTAATAAGCTAAAATCATTAAAAAAAAAAAAAAAATTAAGAGGGATTACTTCTGGGCAACGGGCAGCTAAGAAGTGATTTTTGCTTTTGCCTGTGTTTTTAAACGTTCTTCAAATGAACATATGTTGTTTTTCTAAGCTGAACATTATTAAAAATGGGTTTAAAGGGTGTGCATGTGTGGAGTGGGAAGCTCTGAGAAGTAAAAGAAGAAAATATGGGGAAAAAAAACCAACATACTATGTAGTCTATTAGCTTTGGGTGAGAAAAATGTGAGATTTGAGGCTGGGGTATTCATTCCCAAATAAAAGGTGGACAGGGTTGAGCTACAGTTACAGAAGCTCAAGTAACATGACTTCCTATAGGCACGAGATACCTCCAAACCATCAGGAGTGTAATCTAGCCTTTGTTAGCCGCAAAGCACAAGGTCTTTGGCAACTCAAACTCCACGTTCGAATGTTCTGCTTCACAGGGTCTTTGGAAAGAGATGGAGGCACTCCTGAGAACGGGGCCATGTGGTTTGAGGAAGACCCACTGGGTCCTCCCGGGCTGCAGGCAACTCCCACGCCTTTGGTGCCCCGAAGCCACCAGAGAGAGCGCTCAGGAGGACAGCGACCCCTAGCTGTCGTCATTTGCATTTTCACAATATGCCCTCCCCACACAGCAGCAAGAGCATATGGGAAAAGCAAATTACTCCCCCGCTCCAATCCTTCGGCCACCTGATGCTGAGAGCCAACTCACTGTAAAGGACCCTGATGCTGGGAAAGACTGACGGCAAGAGGAGAAGGGGTTGGCAGAGGAGGAGATGGTTGGATGGCATCACCGACTCAACGGACATGAGTTTGAGCAAACTTTGGGAGATAGTGAAGGATAGGGAAGCCTGGCGTGCTGCAGTCCACGGGGTCTCAGAGTCTGACATGACAGCTACTGAACAACAAAGAATTATTTGTTGGGGTTGATTTGGGGAAGAAAGAAAATTTCTACCTCTTCTTGGCCTGATGGATCTTACTATGTATGCAAACCTGAGCCAGGGACGTAAGTTTCAAATGGACATATTATTAACTTAAAAAAAAAATACATATATTTTATTTATTCTTGGCTGCACCACGCAGTATGTGAGATTTCAGTTCCTTGACCAAGGATCGATCATGCACCCCCTGCGGTGGGAGTATAGTCTCAACCACTGGACTGTCAGAGAAGTCCCTCCAATTTTTATTTTATATTCAACTATAGTTGATTAACAATATTGTGTTACTTTCAGTTATACATATACATGGGCATCCCTGGTGGCTAAGACGGTAAAGAATCTACCTGCAATGTGGGAGACCTGGGTTCAATCCCTGGGTTGGGAAAATCCGCTGGAAGAGGGCATGGCAACCCACTCCAGTACTCTTGCCTGGAGAATCCCACGCACGGAGGACCCTGGTGGGCTACAGTTCACAGGGTCTCAGAGAGTCGGACACGACTGAGCGACTAAGCATACAAACTCAGGCGAATTATGGCCCAGGACCCATATCTGCCCTGATGAATGCTTTTGTGCAGCCAATGAGCTAAGATGTCTTCACATTTTTTAAAAAAATCTTTGATAATTTTATTAGTTCCTCTGAAGAATGAGGAAGGAGTAAAATTTTAGTAGGGAACAGAGAAGTAGATGAGGAAATCAAAATTTTTATGCTTTTTGTGACTATTAACTCTTTTGAAATTTTACCTCGGTTCTGTTTCCTGAATGTCCATGCTCCATCAATTATCTTTAATCCCTTTCCTTCCTTAACAAGACTTTTAATAATTCTTTAGCAGTTACAAGTGCTAAGTATATAGTAAGAGGTCAAAAGAAAGATCTTCACAAAACAAAAATATTTGTTTAAAAAACCCAAGAGACTAAAATAGAGAGCTCATAAAGGGGTTTTAAATTTAAAAAGTTATTAACGATAATATTTACAAAATTAAACAAAATTCTAGAAGAAGAAACACATATACATAATTTTAAAATGCAAATACAAATTTCTGTATGTACTTGGGCAGAAGTATAATTAGTCAAAATATGTCATGATACCTGTACATTGTTATAGTTAGAAATAAAAAAAAAAAATAAAAACATAATGTCAAATAGCAGACTCATTGAATCCAAATAGAAACCTCTTAATTAGTTAAGAAAAATCAAAAGAAAAAAAAAAGTCTTATGTCATGAAAATCATATGAACTTCCAATTTCAGTGTCCATAAATCAATTTTTCTGGGGATTCAGCCATATACATTTGCTCACATATTCTCCATGCTGCTTTCTTTCATGTTGCAATTGCAAATCTGAATCATCCTGGCAGGGAATGCAAGCTTGGGAACACCTGGAATGTTTCCTTTTGGGACTTGACCAAAAAAAAAAAAAAAAAAAATCAGCTCAGACACAATAGCTGTGTGCCTTTGGGCAAGATGCCTGAATCCTCTGAGCCGTGAGTCTGCCCTCGTCAGCTGGGAGTCATGGGTTTTGTCTTAGGTAGCTACTGTGAGTTTATTGCAATGCCCTGAAGAAACATGAAATCTGCTTCTCATTTGCTGTGTCATTTGTTTGTACTTTAACGCCCACTGGCTCGCTTTGGGTTTATCGATCTTGTTTTTTTCTCCTGCCTGGTCCACTCCCACCCTGCTTCACTTTTACCTTGTCTTCTTGAAGGAACACAGCCGAGTGGATCAGTGTTTGGGGTCTGGAGTTCGGCAACCTGACTCTAGTTTCTAAGCTTCCTTTCTTTTGCTGGAAGGGGGACAACAAATTTGCTTAGGGTCGCTGTGAATATAAAAGGAGAGATAACAATCATCTGGGCCTGGGCCTGGCTGGGTGGATGTGAGCTTTTTTTTTTTTTTTTTTTTTTGGATGTGAGCTTTTGATCATAATAAAGATTTGACCAGACCCTCAGATTCCCTCAGTGTGAATTTCCTTCTTTCAGTTTCTTCATTCCTTCTCCTCTCGGCCACTGCTTCTAGCTCAGCCATCCTTGGCAGTCTTGGAACCTGGACTCAGATCATCCAAGGAATGCTTTATACCACCCCCTAGAGACTCTGGTTTAAACTGGGCTGTTCTGGGGCCAGGCATCAATAGTAGTTACAGACTGAATTGTTCTTAACACCAAGTGTGGGTTGTGGACAATGAAATGATGCCTACTGTTATCAGTAAGGAAAATGATGCCCAGATTGGCATCCTGTTAGGCAATTAGTGAATATCAGAGGGGACAGTAAGTCCTGAGCTTGAGTTCCTAAGTATCGTGCTATACTACTCTCTGCAGAGAAGGGCCTTTAAACTTCACCTACTTCAGGAAGGGCCATGGCTCTGAGCTGGGAGTTACTGCCTTCACAGATCAAGCTTTCCTGTTGGCAGGGAGATAACAAGGGACCCATCCATTCACTTTCTCACAGCATCTAATGTTTAGCTACTAGGTACCAAACACAGACTGGGCTGGAAACTAGGCTACCAATGATAGAGTTTGCTGCCCTACAGTCTGGGCATCATTGTGTTGCTGGTGGTGATGATGCTGAAACCACAAGCCAAGATCTCTTGAGGACCCACCCTGTGTCAGTTCCGCTTTATACATCACATACTGCTTCTTTTAATCCTTAGCACTCTTTGACAATAGAAGGTGAAGGCTCAGAGATGCTGAGGGACTCACCCAAATTCACACAGCTGAAACAAGCTAGGGCTAGACTGAGAATCCTGGCAGGCTGACTGTTGGAAAATTTACCTTGAGGAGAAGTGGGGACATGATGCCATCATCTCTTTCAATTTCTATTTTCCTCCATTCCTTAGGTTGAGTAGTACAAGCCCTGCTGGTCATGGGGAAAACTTTCTCTGTCCCCCAAAGAGACTCAGATCCTCGTGGTGAACTTTCCTGACCCTTGGAGGGACAGTGAGACACTTAACCAGAGCCCAGCACTTATCCTAATCATGGGACCAACCCCAGTGACTACATCAGAATTCCCTCTGGGCCTTAATTAGATAGGGGTTCCATAACTCTCAGGCTGGGGTCGATAGAAAAGCAATTTTCCCATTTGGTCTCTCTGAGGACCCTGCTTTTTTGCCAGCCCAGGGAGGTAGCCCATGCATGTGATATACCCTGAGGTCAATAAAAAGCTTTAGAATCCTTCAGGATTGAGTAGAAAATATTCTCATTATAACATTAGAGAAACTTAAAAAAAAAATAAATCAATGGAGTAATGGGATATAACACCAATTGAGCCCTTTAGCTAGACTCAATTGTTTTACCCACATAGACCCTCTGGATGATGCATAATGGAGATGCAATGAGTTATTCCCTGAAGATGCAGCCTGGGAGATCCAAGGGGAGGCGTAGCAGTTCAACGGGGAGGGGCATCTCAACAGGCATGAAAAAAAAATCAAAGATGATCATATCCCCAAAGTCAGAACTCTTTAGGAGCTTCATGGGTGATCTGGAGAATGGTGAATTTTGTTTGTTCCTTTTGCTATGGTTGCTGTCATGTTTTAGAGAAATTGTTCATGGAATTTTAATAAGATACACATTGCATTATTTCACCTGCTAATTAAGATCCAGAGTGAAGCCTATCTGGATTACTGAGAAGTCTGAATTGGCAGCTAAAAGGCAATGCATCTCTGTTTTAAAGATGGCATGGTGCACATGTGGGTCCCCAACTCCAAACTTTCCCTTCCCTTCAGCCTCTCCCTCCCCACCTCGGCAACCCTAAATTCATTCTCTGAGTCAGGAAATCTGTTTCTGTTTTGTAAATAAGTTCATTAGTATCATTTCTTTCTAGATTCCACATGTAAGGGATATCGTATGATCCAAGGTCCTACTGAGTGGCGCAGGGAACTCTGCTCAATAATAAGACGCAGCCGGGATGGGAGGTGGGGTTGGTGGAGAATGGATATGTATGTATGGCTGAGTCCCTTTGCTGGCCACCTGAAATGCTCACAATGTTGTTAATTGGCTGTACCCCAGTATAAAGTAAAGAAGCTTAAAAAAACGAAATTAAAAATTTTAAAAAGGCAATGTAGTCCTATTTCTCCTAAATGCAACAGTGTTCATTAAGCTAACAGCACGTCATTTATTCCATGGTGATCTCGAAAGCAGTTTGATTTGATTGGGGGATAAAAATATTATTCCTTCTCTCTCAAAGCACAATGCTTTGAGGACCTATGTCCAAGGTGCTTGGTTAAACACTTGCAGAACAAAACAGAGAATAGTTTTTATCTTTGTGGATCTCGTAAACTATGATTAAAGATAAGCCACACTTTGCAGAAAAACATGACAAACCAAGAGAGCGCATTAAAAGGCAGAGACGTCACTTAGCCAACAAAGGTCTATATAGTCAAGAATATGGCTTTTCCAGTAGTCATGTATGGATGACTGGACCATAAAGAAGGCTGAGTTATGAACAATAGATGCTTTTGATTTGTGGTGCTGGACAAGACTCTTGAGAGTCCCTTTGAAGGAGGAAACAGACAGAACAGGCTCCCTCTTGAAAGCAGGGCTCTGTCTTGGGCTGGACTGTGGACTTTGAGCTTTACGCCCAGTGTCTATGGAAACGACATACCAACTGGAAAACCAGGCCCCCGGAAGGAAGAGCCCCAGGGCTCATACCTAGACTCTCCTCCAGCTAAAAGAAAACCCTAATCATCTGTGTAATCGAATAGAATCATACATTCTATTATGCTTACTGGGGTATGACCACAGGCCTATTGATAATGGTCCACTGTTAACTACCTAGGCTTAAAGCATACGAATCACAGGTTAACTTTGATTGCATCTTTCTTTTCCTTGTTCAGACTAGTCTCAGGGAATTTGGGGAGGTGGGTTTGGGCATGGACACTTGGGGTATATAAGGTTTTCACAAAAACTAGCCAGGGTCCTTGGCTAAGAGGAGGCTCTGCCTCGGGCTCCCGGTGTAATAAACTGCACTCCACTATCTGCATTGTCTTTCTGAGAGAGTTTGTTTCCCGGAACGCGTGGCTACAACACCTGGGACTGCAAGGAGATCCAACCAGTCCATCCTAAAGGAAATCAACCCTGAATGTTCATTGGAAGGACTGATGCTGAAGCTGAAACTCCAGTACTTTGGGCACCTGATGCAAAGAGCCAACTCATTGGAAAAGACCCTGATGCTGGGAAAGACTGAAGGAGGAGAAGGGGACGACAGAGGATGAGGTGGGTGGATGGCTACACCGACTCAGTGGACATGAATTTGAGCAAACTCTGGAAGATAGTGAAGGACAGGGAAGCCTGGTGTGCTGCAGTTCATGGGGTGGCAAAGAGTTGGACACGACTTAGTTACTGAACAACAAACAACAACAAACTGCAAACAAGTAGTTGAGAGTTGGAAATGACTAAACCAGAGAGGAATGGATAATGCCAGTGTATACTGACAGTCAGTCACTTCTCCTAGAATTGCTTGCCAAGCATCTTGTATATATTAGGCACTTAATACACTTGTATATGAGATTCTTGTTACACAGACATACAATTATCCTTCCTGGGAAGAGGCTGTACTTTAGAAGAACTTTCCTTTCTCCCCATTAACTCACCAGCTCTTGATAAAACATGTGGCACTGTTACTACAAGCTAGTCCCTTGGCTATGGGAGTGATTCATAAACATCAGAAAATGGTCACCTCTCCAGTAAGTGATACAATTTCAGAAACTATAAGCTTGTTGATTAGCGGGGAAAAACACAGAGTGAAAGTGCTGAAATTTAAATTGGGAGATTGGGATTGACATATACACACAGCTAGATATAAAACAGATCACTGGTAAGAATGTACTGTAGAGCACGGGGAACTCTGCTCAACATTCTCTAGTGGCCTATATGGGAAAAGAGTCTAAAAAAAGAGCGGACACATGTACACATATAACTGATTCACTTCTCTGATAGCAAAATCACAACATTGTGAATCAACTATACTCTAACAAAAGACAATTTAAAAAATTACAAATTGCTTTTTATTTAAGTTTCCCCACACTGTGGATTTACACTGACATTTCTTGTTTCTCTCAGTAAATGATGGTTCAAAGGCATGTTTGCATCACCAAACTCAATGCAAATGGCTGCAGGATCTTGTACAAAGGCACGTGCTTTGCAGGTGGGGGTGGGTCTGGCTCTTTTCAAAAATAAACAAAAGGAAACACAGCGCTAGGACTGTGTTATGAACAATTGAAACTCATTCCCTTCTGTTTCAGATCTTTTCAACGTTTGTGTCTGGGTGGTGGCGGTGTTTTGGTTGGACTTAAGCCTGTCTTTGCAGTTGGTTTCCTTTCAGCAAAATGGTGCTAGTAGTAAAGAACCCACCTGCCAATACAGGACCTATAAAAGACACGGGTTCGATCCCTGGGTCAGAAAGATCCCCTGGAAGAGGGCATGACAACCCACTCCAGTATTCTTGCCTGGAGAAGCCTGGCGGGCTCCAGCCCATAGACTCGCAGCTGGAGATGACTGAGTGACTGAGCACAGCCTGCCACAGCCTCTCTCTGCAATTTTTCCTTTCAGCAAAAGATTTCCAGCTTTTGGTGGAACTCTATGGCATTGGAAAGCTTCTTGCCCCACTCATCATTCCAGCGTGATGGTGGGACAGAGGTCTCCCAGTGTCAACAGTTCTTCTCCAGGTGACAGACTGATAGCTCTGGTCAGTTCAGTTCAGTTCAGCTCAGTGGTTCAAGCGTGTCCGACTCTTTGCGACCCCATGAACTGCAGCACGCCAGGCCTCCCTGTCCATCACCCGCTCCCGAAGTCCACCCAAACCCATGTCCATTGAGTCGGCGATGCCTTCCAACCATCTCATCCTCTGTCGTCCCCTTCTCCTCCTGCCCCCAATCTTTTCCAGCATCAGGGTCTTTTCCAATGAGTCAGCTCTTCGCATCAGGTGGCCAAAGGATTGGAGTTTCAGCTTCAATATCAGTCCTTCCAATGAACACCCAGGACTGATCTCCTTTAGAATGGACTGGTTGGATCCCCTTGTAGTCCAAGGGACTCTCAAGAGTCTTCTCCAACATCACAGTTCAAAAGTTCAATTCTTCAGTGCTCAGCTTTCTTTATAGTCCAACTCTCACATCCATACATGACTACTGGAAAAACCGTAGCCTTGACTAGACGGACCTTTGTTGACAAAGTAATGTCTCTGCTTTTTAATATGCTGTCTACATTGGTCACAACTTTCCTTCCAAGAAGTAAGCGTCTTTTAATTTCATGGCTACAATCACCATCTGCAGTGATTTTGGAGCCCAGAAAAATAAAGTCAGCCACTGTTTGCACTGTTTCCCCATCTATTTGCCATGAAGTGATGGGACCGGATGCCATGATCTTAGTTTTCTGACTGTTGAGCTTTAAGCCAACTTTTTCACTCTTTTCTTTCACTTTCATCAAGAGGCTCTTTAGTTCTTCTTCACTTTCTGCTCTGGTCAACAGGGTTCAATTGCTTCTCGGGAACTTTTCATAAAGCAGCATTGCTTCATTTTAGCTACTGACTTTCTCAAAGATGGAGGTGAGCCCCAGTTTGAAGAGAGGCAAGCTATGAAGGGATACACAGACTTGGAAAGATAGGTACTATGTCACCAGGGAAACAGGTCCTGTGTTTCCAGCACCTGAAAACTTCACCTGAGGTGAAGCCAGAGTACAATCTGATGAACGTTAAATCAGAGTCCCTTATCGTCAAGTCCAAGGCAGCAATGCCATCTGTTGGAGGAACCCATTCTTTAAAATAACCACTAATAAAGCTGAGGTCAGTAATGGGGGGATGAATGAGATTAAATAGCCCTAATAGAATAGCAATCATGACCTCTGCATTTCATTTGAAATTCAGCCATCATGTTAGTAAAATAATATAGTACAGGGTAGATCTTTGAGGAGGGCGTGGCGACCCACTCCAGTGTTCTTGCCTGGAGAATCTGGTGGACGCAGGAGCCTGGCAGTCCATGGGGTTGCCAAGAGTTGGCCTTAACTGAAGTGACTTAGCATGCACACACATGCAGATCCTGTTCTGCTAATATGATATGCAGATCTCTGATAGAAACCTCATACTTATGAGTGAATTACAGCTACATCAGGTCTGACATATTTTTATATGTGTGTACTACAGTATTTTATAATATACCTGCAGTAATCCCTCACCTTGTCAAAGAGAGAAACAGAGAGAGTCAGAAAGAAGGTTGAAAAAGACCCATATTGGACATAAGTGAAATAGCATCTCCCAGCTCCCCAAGTTGAGCATATTTGGACATGAATCTCAAATGTCCAGTCAATAATTTATAGCCATTAGCATTTTTCCCTAATATTTTTTGCTATTTTAATATTTAAAATATGGAGACTCAGTAAATTAAAGTGACTAGAATACTTAATAAGAAATGTCCTGGATTGAAAATGCAATTAAGATTTCTAAGGTATGTATATGGACACTTCTGTTGGTTTCCCATTTTTAACCACACATTCCTAAAGCCTCCCACCAGAAAATAGCTAAGAAACTATGGCTGGCACCTATATGAAAGCTGTGAATTATAAACAGACATTTTCACGAAGAGAATCTGGCCAATTGAATTTTTATTCTTCAGTGCAGTGATCTTCGCCTAAAGCTACCAGTTCTGCTGATTACATTAAACATTTCAAATGTCAGGTTTTTGCCGATACAGAATTCCTTCATTAGGGACAGCTCAGCTCTCTCTCCCTGCCCCCCGCTCCACGAATCCTTGAAAGTGGGAGGCATGACATGGTGATGGAATCTCCTTGTAACCAAATCATCCCCAGCCCAACGAGCAACAGAATCCAGCCAGAATACAGGGCCTTCAAATTTAATTTCCTTAGCTAAATGCTTGCTATCAGTGGCGAGAGCCCTCACGGCCCTCAAATCTTTCCTTCAGATCTGCAGAGTTCCACTGAAATTGAGACAGAAGCGACATCTATGCAGATTGGGAATTTCCAGACGGTAGAGAAATAAATGTGGGTCCCAAGTAATCAAGGACAGGGCCAAGATGAGAGTCTGGAGTGAAATCTCACTTTGACCCAGAAGTCTTCCTCTTGGGGGATGTACTGGGGGGACAGAGGTGGACCATGGCTTGGTAGGGCGGCGGGGAGGCAGAGGTTTCTAGGTGATCAAGCACATAGAACTGATGAAGCAGATGGAAACCAGGGCAGGCATGGCTTGCTGACAGAGTTAAGCAAATCCAGCATTCCATGGCTGCTATTTCAGTTTCTGATCAGTGCCTTTTCAATCTGGTGATTTAAGAAATAAAAAAGGGAGTGGCAGAGGGGTAGCAGGTTTCATGAGGTGGCACCATAATTTTAAGCCCAGGCAGTGACCTGGGGGTGGTGGGAACCACGCAGGGAAGGTGTGGGTTCCAGAGATGGAGACGGACGAAGGTTGCTCTGGCTTCCTCAGTCGGGGACCACAGCATGATCCCCGGGAGGGGAAGATGCTCCCGGTGAAATCTTAATGAGATTTTCTGATAGAAAAACAGTTGGACCAGAAAGGGTTTTCTGAAGGCAATTTTGTTCAGTTTCACAAGTGTTTACAGAGGGACTACAGCCCGCGAAGCCAGAGCGATGCGAAGCTCCAGACGCCACAGGGAACATAATTGTGAATGATGCCCTGTCCTCAAGGAGAGTCAGGTCATGGCGGAGAGGAGGCAGGACCCGAAGGAGTGAGAGGACAAGCCTGGTGTGGGAAGGGCCAAGAGAAAGGGGGAGAGGACCTTTCCCCAGAGGTCTGGGAGAAGGGGAGACATGGGCTTCTAGAGGTCATGGTTTTTGCAGATCAATCAGCCCTGCTGTGGTTGGAATATAGAAGAGGAAAGGACCTACAAGAGCAAGACATCCATGGGTCAGGAGTTTTAGGAGGTGGGTGACGGTTGGCTCAAGATGCTAGGTAGAACATGAGTCCCAAAGCAACCCCTGTCGCTGACATTTCCATCGGATGACAGCCCTGCATTCTCAACGGGGCATAGGGTGATTTGGCTTCGCAAGGGGGTGATGACGGCTCTTGGTGGGAGGGGCAAAAAAATCTTACATGTGACAGTGATTTGAGACTCTCCAAAGAGCCACTGTTCATAATCAGATACCCAGCACACCCATGGCATTAAACTGAAGGAGGGAGAGGGGTGACGGGGAGCAAATATAGTCTAGAACGACTTGTTGGTGAGGCGTGTGCATGGGCTCATTGCTCAGTTGTGTCCGACTCTGTGACCCCATGGACTGTAGCCCGCCAGGCTCCTCTGTCCATGGGGATTCTCCAGACAAGAATACTGGAGTGGGTTGCCATGCCCTTCTCCAGGGGATCTTCCCGACCCAGGGATGGAACCCGGGTCTCCCACATCACGGGCAGATTCTTTACCAGCTGAGTCACCAGCAAAGTCCCCATTGGTGAGGGGACAGCACTGATAACGAAAGATGGAGAGAGACTGGCTGAGTCTTCTCCCGTGACAGCCACCTCGGTCCATTGAAGAGACTGCAAACGGAATCTGATGCAAAGCCTCATTGCTCTGGGACCCAAGGTGGCTTCTTCAGAGAAGCGTGTCCTGACTGTGGAGGGGAGCTTCGCACGTCTCCTCTCTGAGGCTCCTTGGGCGAGCCGTTTGGGAGACAGAGTGAGGGAGCAGGGAGTCAGGGGAACACAGAGGAGAGCTGAGATCAGACCGCCCCCAGCTCCTCTCCACCCCTGAAAAGAGGTCACGGATTTACATTTTGTGTATTTATTTTTAAAAGTGTATTTTAAACGCTCACCACTCTCTATTAAAAATGAATGATGTCTTTAATAGCTTATTTTAATTCCAAATTACCAAAGCGGTATGTATCCATCACAGAAATTTGGGAAATGTGGAAAGGACAGAAGGAGACAATAAAATGACACCAATGCATATAATCCTCTCATCCTGAAAAGTGAAAAAGTCGCTCAGTCGTGTCCAACTCTTTGAGACCCCATGGACTACACGTGTCCATGGCATTCTCCAGGCCAGAATACTGAATGGGTATCCTTTCCCTTCTCCAGGGGGTCTTCCCAACCCAGGAATGGAACCCAGGTCTCCCGCATTGCAGGCAGATTCTTTACCAGCTGAGCCACAAGGGAAGCCCAAGGATACTGCAGTGGGTAGCCTATCCCTTCTCCAGTGGATCTTCCCGACCCAGGAATCGAACCAGGGTCTCCTGCATTGCACGCAGATTCTTTACCAAGTAAGCTATCAGGGAAGCCTCATCCTGAGGAAATACTTTATGATCTTATGATATTTCTGCTAGACCAACAGGGGAACAGCAGACCACATGTGGCTACTGAACATTCGAAATGTAGTTTGCCTGCATTGAGATGTACTATCTGTGTGTAATGCACATTAGATTTTGAAGGCTGAATAGAAAAAAAAATTAAAATATTTCATTAATATTGTGTACACTGACCATCTTTTCATACTGTTCGTGGGGTTCTCAAGGCAAGAATACTGAAGTGGCTTGTCACCCCCTTCACCAGGGGTCCACATTTTGGCCTCACTGACTCAGTGGACATGAGTTTGAGCAAACTCTGGGAGATGGTGCAGGACAGGGAATCCCCATACTGCAGTCCATGGGGTTGCAAGGAGTCAGACACCACTTAGCGACTGATCAACAGCAAATACTGACCACTTAGTGAAATGGTACTATACGGAATATGTCCTTTTAAATAAAATGCAGTAAAATGACCTCAACTGGATTCCTTTTACTTTGTTTAATGCAACTACCAAAAACTTAATTTTGTTTGGTCTTTTATTTCTGGTCCTACAGTGCAGCTTGCTGGATCTAGCTCCCCGACCAGAGACTGAACCCATGCCCCCTCTGCTAAGCAGTGGGGAGCATTAACCACTGGATCACAGGGAAGTCCTCTAAACACTTTAATATTTATACACATGGCTTGTACTATATTTCCATTGGACAGCACTGGTCTAGACCTTACCTATGAATGCATATATGTATGAATGCATATATGTATATAAATACATATACATATACCTTAGTTCAGTAGATGTGCCATGTCCTCTCACTGTGACCCTATGGACTGTAGCCTGCAAGGTTCCTCTGTCCATGGAATTTTCCAGCAAGAATACTGGAGTGGGTAGTCATGCCCTCCTCCAGAGGATCTTCCCAAACCAGGGATTGAACCCGTGTCTCCTTTGTCTCCTTCATTGCTGGCAGATTCTTTACCGGCTGAGCCATCAGGGTAGCAAGATACCGAAGGGCAAATTCTTTTGCAGTTTCTTTTTTTTTTTTTGCAGTTTCTTTTCTACTAAATATAATAAGCTGGACGTCTGTCATGGCAATACATGCTTCACTTATGTTTACAGTGAAGATTTAAATGTTAAACAATGTTGCACTGCATGCCTGCTAAGTTGCTTTAGTCATGTCCCATCCACTGTGATCCCATGGACTGTAGACCTCTGGGCTCCGCTGTCCATGGAATTTTCCAGGCAAGAATATTGGAGTAGGATGCCATTTCCTCTTCCAGGGATCTTCCAGACCTAGGGATCAAACTCATGTCTCCTTTGTCTCCTGCACTGCAGGCAAATTCTTTACCACTAGTGCCACCTGGGAAGCCCTTACATGCTATAACTAAATATATTAAACCAATCCCCTGTCAGTGGATACTTAGATCATTACCAATTATTCACCATCATCAAGACTCTGCAATCAACATCCTGGTAACCATATCTTTGCACACAAAACTTTCACATCAGGGTGGTAGTGCAAAATTAGCACTGAGTTTAAGGTCAGGCAATTCCTGATTCAAATCAGTCTTAGCCTTTAACTAACTGGTTAAGCATCTAGCCAAGGCTATGGTTTTTCCAGTGGTCATGTATGGATGTGAGAGTTGGACTGTGAAGAAAGCTGAGCGCCGAAGAATTGATGCTTTTGAACTGTGGTGTTGGAGAAGACTTTTGAGAGTCCCTTGGACTGCAAGGAGATCCAACCAGTCCATCCTAAAGGAGATCAGTCCTGGGTGTTCATTGGAAGGACTGATGCTGAAGCTGAAACTCCAATACTTTGACCACCTCATTTGAACAGTTGACTCACTGGGAAAGACCCTGATGCTGGGAGGGATTGGGGACAGGAGGAGAAGGGGATGACAGAGGATGAGATGGCTGGATGGCATCACCAACTCAACGGACATGAGTTTGAGTAAACTCTGGGAGTTGGTGATGGACAGGGAGGCCTGGCGTGCTGTGATTCATGGGGTCGCAAAGAGTCGGACTCGACTGAGCAACTGAACTGAACTGAACTGAACTGGTTAAGCAAACTGTATCTCCAACCTCAAGCGCATTGCTTAAAACAGGAGCAGATTTGTACTTTTTAGCCCTGTTGAAGGGTCAGAAATGGTATTATTTTGGGCACACTTGAGAGAAACAGTAAATAATAGCTAATATTTTTCAACATTCTAAATAATTCATGAAAAACACCATCCCTAGAAAGTTCTGGACCTGCAAACCCTCACACCACAACAAATAAAGAAACTATAGAAAATGACTTCATATTAAAGGCTGTTAGTGAGTACCTGAGTTGAAATCTGAAATGTCTAGATTGTTTGCACAGGCTTCCCTGGCGGCTCAGATGATAAAGAATCTGCCTGCCAATGCAGGAGACCCAGGTTTGATCCCTGGGTTGGGAAGATCCCCTGGAGAAGGGAATGGAAACCTTCTCCAGCGTTCCTGGTGGTGGTGGTGGAAAAGGCATCCGAGTTGCTGAGAAGCTGGCCAGAGAGGGGTGATGCTAAAGATTAGGCAAAATGGGCAAGGACAAATTGGCAGGTGATAAAAGAAATGGACAGGGTATAAGAGCAGTCAGAAAAAACAAACAAACAATCCAACCTTCCAGAAAAGACCTGGAGGTGAGAGACCCTTTCAGGTTTGAGGGGAGCCATGTGGTTGGAAGGGGAGGGATGGTGAGAGTTAAGGCTGGAGAGGTGGGCACAGTCTGATCCTGAATACCTTGAGGGAGCTCAGACTTGACACCGAAGGCCATGAGGAGCCTTGCCTGGATGCTAAACATGAGAGCACCACGCAAAGGACTTAGAGGAGAAGAATGAGCCAGAAGCCAGAGCCTGACACCTTCTAGACTTTTTCAGCCTTGAGGCCAGTGGCCTCGACATGAGTGTCTGAGCAGCTTCTCACAACAGAACCGACTGAATCATTTGTCCGTTGCACCCACAGGGATGTACCTGCAGACGGGGCGGCCGCTGTGAACCACACTCTCTTTCCTGGTCCTTGCTTCTCCCAGGGAAACAAGCAAGCGGAGGACAGACTGTGCCCAACAGAAATGTCACAAGGCAAAGAGACTGACCCGGATATGTTTGCTGAGTCCAGCAACAGCACTGAGTTTAAGAAGTAATTATGAGAGTAAGCAAAGAAGAGGGGGAGGACGCAGAGCACTTATTTACCCAGAGCACTTATTATCAGAGGTTAAGATGGTGAACATCTTCTAAAATGTGTGCATGCATATTTATAACACTTGCCAAATGTGTACCCCCCCCCCCAACACACACACACGAGCGAAGGTTTTAAGAGTATGGCTCTGCCAAATGTGGGAACAAAGCTACACTAGTGAAAAAAGTTACTTGATCTGAGGCCAGAGACATTGGTTCATATTCCTGATCTGACACTTCCTACTACGACACTTCCTATTACATAACTTTAACGCAAAATGACTTAATTTCATCTAAAATGGAAATAGTACTAGCTAACCTAAATACCTCTTGGGTTTGCTATGTAACCCAAATTAAAGAAAGGAATTCAACAGAAAGATCAGCTCTGGTACGTATACACAAAGCTGTCTCACATACACACAGCTGACTCACTTTGTTGCAGGGCAGAAACTAACAGAACATTGTAAAGCAATTATAGTCCAAGAAAAAGATCAGCTCAAACAAGTTCATCATTGAGTCAGGTGGGCACCTGAAGAGCTCACACCACACCCAAAGCATCTAGCAACTACCAAAGCCCAACGGTTCTTTGTGATGTTGGAAGGCAGCCCTGTTTTGCCAGATCTGATCTGTAACAGGGGCTTCCCAGGTGGCACTAGTGGTAAAGAATCCGCCTGCCAATACAGGAGACATGAGATGCTGGTTCGATCCCTGGGTCAGGAAGATCCCCTGGAGAAGGAAATGGCAACCCACTCCAGTATTCTTGCTTGGAGAATCCCATAGGACAGAGGAGCCTGGTGGTCTACAGTCCACAGGGTCACAAAAGAGGCAGACACAACCAGAAATCTCAACGTCTATCTACAGAGTCCCGATTTTTCAACATGGGCACCACATTCAAATTTGAAGCAACTTGAAGGCAACAAAGCACAAAAACAAAGTCTTCTTTCAGCCTGAGATCTCTGCTCTAGTCAAAGGCACAATTTTTTCTTTCAATTAGCAAATACTGAGTGGTGAATATTTTCCAGTTAGCTCATGAGTTCTATTCACATTTACTTTCAAGTTAGTAGAGGCAGGGATTGAAATTCCAAATTCCAAATGAATGAAAAGCAATAAAAAAGAAAAAAAAAAAAAAAGCTTTCAAGGTAGAACGGTGCCTTCCTTCTTTTTGGTTAATAAAGGGAAGTTCTCATAGCTGGTCTCCGAGCTGGAAAATAAATTCCCTTCTCTTTCTGTTCTAAATTCCAAATCCAGTAGCCATGTCTCCAGTATCTTAGAAAACACAGTCCTTCTCCACTTCTACTTATCACCACCCAATATTGTAGGGGTTTTGTATTTTCCTTCAGGAGTCTTTTAAGAAAAAGAAAGCACAGTCTGTTTGTAGGACATATACTAAGTTAACCTTAAAATGCATTCTGACATACATGAGGTACCAACAAATACTGTTTGATTCCACTTAAATGAAATATGGGATAGTGAAATTCATAGAGTCAGAATCTACACTGGTCAATGACGGGGTCAAGGGGTGAGGAAGTGGGGAGGAGGAGTGGGGAGTGAGTGTTTAAGGGGGACAGAGTTTAGGTTAGGAAGGTGAAAAATCCGAGAGATGGATGATGGTGGGAGTTGCTCAGCAAGGTGAATGTACATAGTGCCGCTAAACTGTAGAGTTAAATACGGTTTACATACTATGTTTTATTTTATGTGACTTTTACCACAATAAAAAAAACTAAAAAAAAAAAAAAAGAATCACTCAATGCCCCTGGTTCATTAAAGGAAGGGGAACAGCCAGAAGAAATCCAACCTCTTAAAGCTTGATTCTTTGGCAGAATGACAGAAAAGGTGAGGCCCAGCGTGACTCTTCCCGGTAAAGACTTTCATACACAAACGCCCTGGCTGCATAAACATTCTGAGAAACACAGGGTGATACTCTTTCACAGCCAACTGGTAAAATGCATTATCTCAGCGTCCTCAGAATCAGCTCGGAGTCTGGGAGGCTGGGGTATGGAGTCTGAGTCTTTGCCTTCAGGCAGCTGACTCTCTTGGAGGGAAGCGAGGAAAACCAATTAAGCAGAAGAACACGTAAGTACAAGCAACCGCGGCTGGGGGCGGGAGCTGAGGAAGTAAAACAGCCTCCCGGAGAGGCTCAAGCGGGAAGATTTTCACTGAGAAGACACACGCGCAGAAAAGCTTTTAATCATCATGTCTCCAGAGCTTTTAATCATCAGGTCGACATGGACGGGCCATCACCCGCGCATGCTCAGTCGCTATGTCTGACTCTTCACGACCGCATGGAGTCAGAGCCCACTAGGCTCCTCTGTTCCTGGGACTCCCCAGGCAAGGATACTGCAGCGGGTTCCCATTTCCTCCTCCAGGGGATCTTGCCAACCCAGGGACTGAACCCGTGTCTCCTGCCATCTCCTGCATTGGCAGGCGGGTTCTTTACCACCGAGCCACCTGGGAAGCCCTGACGGCCATCACTATATGATAAACATTAGCATCCCTTTCTCTCAGGTGATTCTGTAGGATTGTGCCCTAATAGCTAACCCACAAATGTCGCTAAGTGAAATCATGCTTTTTCTTGCCATTCAGAACCATCCCATTTGCATTTTAAAAATTAAAAATAGAGATACAACTCTCAAAAAAAAAAAAAAAAAAATCAATAAAAGACATGAAGAGGATTTTCCCAGAAGAAGAAACATGATTGGTCTGAGGACATGCAGAAGGAGAAAAAGAGGCAAACTGTCATAGTTATTGAATAAATGTAAAGCAAATAGTTTCTCTAGTTTGCCAAACTGGCAACCGGAAAGGATTTTTATAACACCGCTCTTCATGATTAAAAGAGATTTGGGGACACAGTCTCTCTGAAACACTCCTGTTGAGAGTGTAAATTGGTTTAACCTTTCCGAAAAGACAATTTAACAATGTGTACCAAAAGGCTTAAACATTTGCATAACCTTTATTCAAGTATTTCCACTTGTAGGGACTGGATCCAGGGGAATTCCTAGGTGTGATTAAGAGATAGACACGAGTTGCCAGTACTGTTCATTTTCTGTGATGTTACAGCAGAGAGAGCAGAGACCTCAGCAATCGGGGACTGCGAGGGAAAAAATGAGAACTGGTACCCGTTCAGTGGTTTACCCTTCAGCCCTTCTGTTACTCTCAGCACCTTATTTTTGTAGAAAGAAGCTTTATGTAAAGAACAAACTTTTACATAATATATATATATATATATATATATATCTCCATACTTACACTAAAAGTTTGCATACTGCATACATATGTACAATTCATACACAATGTGTGGAACAGTAGGAGAGAGAGAGAGAGAGGGAGGGGAACTGCAATATTAGAGAAATACTTTCTCCTGGGGATGTCGGTAAAATTGACACAGAACTCCTATTTCTCTGACCTTGGGGAGTCATAGGACCTCTCCAGGTTTCTGCAAATTCCCAAGTGGCTTTTGTTTTTACGTCTTGTCTGCGTTCCGAGCTCTTCCTATCATATTTATTACTTATCTTCTGCACCCTTTTCAGGGTCTATCAAAACAACAACAACAACAACAAAAAAAAAAAGGAAGCAAAGGAAAAGGAAATAGAGTGAAAGAAAAAAAAGAAAAATAGAAACAGGCCCACCCCTGAAAAACATCTGAGATCAGAGCAAACTTGCCTGAAGGTTTAGAATCATAGGAGAAGGTTGACCCTGTCACCGTCCACTTCAGCTTCAATTCCGTCTGTTCTCTCTCCCATCTCTCTCACCCTCTCCCATCCCCGTCAGTCCAGTTCCTGGAACTCTGCATTTCCCTCCTTCTATTATACAGAGCTCTCTGCTCTCTGGCTCCCACTCCAGAACACGCAAACTCACAGAATCAAACCTATCCACAGATAAAGGGCCTTTCTCTGAACAGGAGACAAGCCTCATCTCTCTTCTGGAGGCAGCTATACATAGCAACTCCGCCTTGTTCCATACAGGTAGATGAGACACATATATTATAAATAGATGACAACTGAGCTATTACAAAGACCACTGTCATAAATAGCATTTTCTTGGTACATCTATATCTAGATATATAGAAAAATAAATGAACTATAATGTTAACGCCCATTATCTTTGGATGATGAGTGCCAAGTGATTCTAATTTTCTTCTCTGTGCATATCTGCAGGATCTCCAGATTTTCTATTCTACCAATATAATACATAGGTATTGCCTTTGTAAGAAGGAAGGAAGGTGTCGAAAACAAGTTAGCTTTCCAGAAAGAAGACATGCCTGGTTCTGGTGGGGAGATTGGGCCGTGACTGAAATGACAGGTAAAACTATTGATGGTGGCTAAAACCAAGTCAAGCTGCTTCTAACTCAGCCATGGAAGCCAGCAACTGTAAGCATGGAGGTCTCTGTTGATTCAGACCACCTTTTCTCCCCAAAGCTGAGAAGATGCTGATCGAATGTATTTTGATGCCCACATACGATGTCCTCCTAAAAAGTGCCTATAACTGTGAGGAGTCACCAACACCATCCTTTATGAGCACGTAGGGGCAGCAACAACGAATAGGAAAGGGGGGCACAGATTTGGGGAGCCATCCAAATGTCAGACACCAAGTTAATGCACTGCAGGCCTTCATTTCTAGTGGTCACAATGACCCTACCACAGAACTAGCATGATCATCAAGTGACAGACAGAGAAACCAGGACTCAAAATCGAGAACTCATCTCTCTCTGATTTATTCACCTTTTCCTCAAATCAGGAGTCATTCTTTCCTCAAGAACCACATTCAACACTTACAGCAGACAGCTCTGAATTTGCCCCCACCACCTGATGAAGACGTTCAACATCCTGAATTTAAAGGCTACGTTTGCCACTAAATTGACAACTTGACCAAAGTTGTCTTAAATTGATTAAATTGACAACTGAATTGAGAGATTCATGATAATAACCAATCCCTGATGTGTTCCTATGCCCAGTCACCTGTCATGTCTGACTCTTGGTGAGCCCGTGGACCAAAGCCTGCAAGGCTCCCCTGTCCATAGAATTTTCCCAGCAAGAATACTAGAGAGGGTTGCCATTTCCTTCTTCAGGGGATCTTCCTCACCCAGAGATTGAACCTGGCCCTGCTGTATTGCAGGTGGATTCTTTACCTGCTGAGCCATTGGAGGAATTACACAATTGCTGTGTCAGGATCAAATTCATTTCAGTATGACTCATGAGCATACAGCTGTTTTAACATAAAACTAATTTTTAGGTTCATATAATCCTGAAAGTGTCATGCATTTGATTTTATAGAAAAAGTAATGTGATTGTTGTCAGTAATTTCAGGTAACAATTGTTGAACATCTATTAATGTACCTAGCTCTTAAAACCCATTATATTGTTCAGTTCGTAGTTGACGGTAGAAATGCTTATTCCTGTCCCACCTTCAGAGTGTTCTCCCCCATCCTTGGCTGAGGGTGTGTCCATGCAACTGACTGTGGCTAAGATGTGTCAGCTGGTAGCCAGTGTGACGTGGCCAAAGGCTTGCGGGTGCTTGTATGATTGGATTTGTTCTCTTGTGCTTCTCCCATCACCGTGAGAACACTCCTGAGCTGGCCTACTGCTCCTGGCAGGAGGTGTGAGACACATGGGCCAGAGCCCTTCCCAAGGAGCTGTTAGGTCATCTGCAGACGGAAAACTAAGTCCAGCCTAAACCAAAGTTCCCGTGGTACTCTGGTACTCCAGACACATGAGCTAAAAAAAACATGCTTTCTGTTGCCTGACAGTCAGATTTTGTGATTATGAGGTAGCAAAGGACACACGCTGTTTCCTAATGAGGAGGCATTGTTCTCATTCTTCGTTTAAAATAGGAAACCAAAGTTTGGGGAGGTTATGTAACTTGCACATCTAGTGGATGGTGAAACTGGAGTTGTTTTGACTCGGAAATAAAGCCTTCATGCCGAAGCTCACTTTGATTAATCAGACAGCCAGGCATTGAAACTAATATATAATAAGCACTTACTGTGTGCGAGGCACTGTCCGTGGTGGTGAGAATACAGTGGCCAGCACAATAAAACCCCATGAACTTCAAGGGTTGTTTTGTACCAGGGAGCACAGAAAAGAGACCAATGAATTAAATCTGAGTGAAGAGGAAGAAGCAGGTGACCATACAAGCTGACACTAAATAAATGAGCAAGAGTGAAGGTCCTGGGGTGCAAATAAATGTGTTAGGTTTATGGAAAAGGAAGGATACCACAGTGGAGAGTGTAAATACTTGAGGGGGTAGGGGAAGTGGAGAGAGATGAGATTGAGGCTCAGAACCTGTGGGCATTAAAAAAAGGAGTCTTGACTCAGTTCTGGTTACAATGGGAAGCCACCAAAAACTTACAGATACAAGAGAAAAAAATACATTGGTTATCATTTCAGAGCAATCTCCATGGCTGCTATACTGTAGACAGACTCTGGGGAGCAAGGCTGGAGATGGGAAGATGGGGAGATGGGGGAGGGGTACTGCTGAAGCTGTCCAGGTGGGGGATGGTTGGTTTGCATGGGTGGTGGCTATGGAGAAGCTGGGGATTCTTTACAAATTGCATCTCAAATTCAAAAAAGCCATCCTAACTTCCCTAAATCTAAAATAGACTTGGCTTCAGCATGCCTGAGCAAAACATTTACCAGTTTAGGGACCGAACCAAATTGTGAAAAAATCTCTCAAAATATTTGCTTAGAGTAAAAAGTAAAAACACACTTAGCAGTTGTGAATTAGTCATTTGCCAAAGGTGGGTGATAATTTATGCCTCACTTGTAGTCGAAAAAGAAATTTACATTTACAATGAAATCTATACATTTTTTCTTTTTTTTTTTTTCCCCAAAGGATGGACTAATTGTGTTTGCCGAATTGTTTCAAGTTGCAATGGGCTAGGAGATTGGAGTATCAATTTGCAAGGCTATAGGGATTAAATTAGATAAACCCAAAGGGAAAGTAATTGGTGAATTGGGAAGCATTGCCTGAGTGTATGAAGTATTGTCTAAGGCGCTATGAAAGATTAATGGACAGTCAACTTGAAGTTTAAAAAAAAACCAAAAAACACAAACTTAACTTTGATCCTGAATATCCTTAAACTAGTAAGCAAACAGCTTGCAACACATAAATAAAAATATAAGACTCAGCCTTGGGATAGCACTCCAAAAAATTAATGTGCTACCATTCAGAAAAATTATAAAGTCCAGATTTCAAAATATTGTTTCTTTTTTTCTTTTTTTTTTTTTGTTTTTGAGTGTGAAAACATGTTTTTAATCAAAATATTCTCTCGTGGTCTCTAATCGGTGACCCCAAAAGCACACTGACTCTCTACAGGCATGCTTTGTTTGGCTCAGGTAAGGTATAAAGAATTACACCAGAAGTCAGATTTTTAAAGGAATAGGTTAAAAGAAACATTTTTAGACTTTCTTGGGGGGAAAAATCAGAAAATTTGACATATTCCTGTGTCAAAATGCACGCTGGAGCTAAAACATCAACCTTCAGGGTCAAATGAACCTGAGTTCTCCTCTCTATAAAGATCCCTCTGAACCCCTCCTGTGACCCCACCCTGAAGGCTCCGTAGCTTTCTGGTTAGCTTCCCATGGGATACAGACACTTTTCTTACTATGAAGGAATGTCTAGACTTTCCCCCATCATGGAAACTAGACGGGGACAGCCATGTGCTTTATGACACCCAGGCTGCCTCCTTCAGATACGATCACTTCCCAGCTCCTAGGAGGAAAGTGCCTGAGAAGGGGAGAGAACTCGTGGATAACAAGCCAGAGATTTGCAGTGTTCAGCGGTGACTTCCGCTGAATATTCACGACAACCAGAGCCCGAGGCCAAGCCCGTTGTGTGCTGATTAAAGTACCCTGTAGCATCGCAACCCAAAGCGGCGGTTGGCCCTGATTCTCATGAAAGCATGCCAAAAATACACTCCCACTTAAGAAAATTGAATATGATCTGTGCAAAGAGGATGGCCAAACTCGATCTCAATATGACAAGGAGTAAGAGCTGTGTGCCGAAGCGCCTCGCTCAAGGAAAAGGCTTAGCCTGAACTGAGAAGGTATATCTTTGGGATTTGAAGAACCCAGCAATTTGCAAATCAAGATGATTATAAAGACTGAAGCATATTTAATATAAAACAGTAGGATTTGGGGGTTTCCCTGGTGGCTCAGCAGTAAAGAATCTGTCTGCAATGCAGGAACCGAAGGAGATGCAGGTTCAATTCCTGGGCCAGGAAGATCCCCTGGAGGAGGGCACGTCAACCCACTCCAGTATTCATGCCTGGAGAATCCCATGGACAGAGAAGCCTGGCTGTAGCTCATAGGATTGCAAAGAGTCAGACATGACTAAGGTGACTAAGCCCACATACATAAAGGATTTTTAATTCTTGCAGCTATTCTGGCATCTTGCTAGAACACATTCTGAAAAAGAAATGGAAGCTACATTTCCACAGATGTGTGCTTACTCTTACATTTTTTTTCCCTAAAGGAGACACCCATTGATAATGATGTTGCTGTCTCAAATTGAACCAGAGAATGACGGATAAAACAGAAAAAAAAAGTTCTAATATACTGAATTCCTCGGAGATAGCATGGGCTTGGTTCTAGTCCGTTGAAATAAAGCAAGGCGTGTGATGTTTTTTTAGTTTGTCAGTACATATAAAACTCATGTTTACACAATGCCGTAGTGTATTATGTGTGCAATAGTATTGTGTCTAAAATTACGATGTGCATATCTTAATCTGAAATGCTTTATTGCTAAGAAGGCCTAACTGTCATCTCAGACTTTCGCAAGTCATAATCTTTTTTGCTGATGGAGGTTTTAAAACACTGTGAACATTACCAAAATGTGGCACAGAGCTATGAAGTAAGCAAATGTTGTTGAAAAACATGACACCCATTGGCTTGCCTGATGCCACAGACCTTCACTGTGTAAAACCTACAATATCTGTGAGCTCAATAAAACAAAGCATAGTAATACGGGGTACAGGTGGATATATGTATTTTTAAAATTTTTGCTTTTCTGGCCATGCCATGTGGCATGTGGGATCTTCATTTCCCAATCAGGGATCAAACCCTCCACCCTCTGCATTGGAAGCGTGGAGTCTTAACCACTGGACTGTCAGGGAAGTCCCTAATGATTACTTTTAATCTTGTTGAGAATGCGAAGACTGCTTTGAGACATCAACTTAAAAGCTATGAACATTCTGAACAAGAAGAAGGAAAAGCATGTTAGGCACACAGAGTTTTTTTAATGTGACTTCAGAGGTTCTCCTGATTCTAACACTGAAATTGCAACCTTTGATAACGTGAAATCCAAGAACAGAGCCTCATCACTAAAAATACAATATATGGAGTCAATTGCCTGCCATTGCCTCTGGCTTAGCTGCACAGTGTGTGAACAATCTGAGCCTCGATTTTCCTCATCTGCAAAACAAGGAAAATGTCAACCCATAACTCATGGGCTTATCTTGAAACTTGAATTCAAACCAAGGGCTGGCATAGTTGCAGGTACATGGCAAGAGATGGATAAATGTTCGCTGAGTATTCACTTTCTGATTTAGCAATGGCTGCATGACAGTTTTCATGAAAACCTTCAAGTGTATTTTATATTGGCATTCCTAACATTTTAAGTGCACCACAAAGATAATACATCATTTTACTACCTATTTATATTTAAAAAAGATTTCCAGAGCTTGACATTCTCAAAATCAAGTTGCAAGAAGGCGAGGAAGACAACAGAAGAAGGAATAAGATGAAGGTGCTACAGAGGAGGGGAAGTTACAGCCCCACAGGCAGGAAAAGAAGCATCATTTGCACCTGACCATAGACCCCCCAACGATCTCAGCAGCACTGTCCATAACTGGCCAAGATAATCAGGTCTGAATCAACAGATGAACCATCTGGCTGAGCTCTTCAGTTAGTTCTATCAGACAATAAGTCGGTCCAACCACATCAGCCGTACATGTGGCCAAAGCCTCAATCAGAAATCCAGTCCCACTGGCCGAGGGGAGGCCAGTCAAGAAGTGTTCATGTCTGAGTGAATTGACTGGGTGCTGAGCATCCTCGCAGATGTTGCTTCTGATGGTTTGTTAGACTTTTTCCCAACCCAGGGCCAGGGGACCTTGAGATGCCTGAGCTGTGATGCAATTCGGAGCATCCTATTTCTCCACTATATGCAGGACTGAGGCTGCGGATTGAGGCACACCCTATCCGTGGATTCAGCAAGTGGTAAGGTGGAAGAGCTCATGTTTCTTGTACCAGGAAGTCCTTCAACCCAGATGGGCAGCCTCACTTTCATGGCAGGGTGATCTAGAGCTTCCTGTGGCCAATGAGCCTTTAAAGAAATGTGACAGGACTGGGTTCTGTTTGGGGGAGTAGGGTATATTTGGGAAAAGTGGATTAGGAAGCTCTCCAGCATTCCAATTATTCTTTTCATGCCCAGATGCTGGGAATGCTTTTCCTTGTCTGCATTTTGACACATCTCTTAGACGCTTTCTGCCTTCTGCATCATTGTTTTCAATACATTTTGCAAAACAATCAAGATGTCATAGATGAGCAAACTCAGGCTCAGAAAGGTCTAGTTACTTGCCCAAGGACACACAGCTGTCACATGGCACAGCCCTTGTCTCAGCTGCAAAGGTACCTGCTTTTCCCATGATAATATGCTCTGCTTGTTATTAGTATTCATTTTTTCATTTATTTTATTCAGCCATTGGTGTGCAATCATGTCCCTGAATGTGGGGTGAATGTTTTGGTCAGTCCATTGATAAACCCATCCTCTGTCATCCCCTTCTCCTCCTGCCTTCAGTCTTTCCCAGCAACAGAGGATGAGATAGTTGAATGGCATCACCAACTTAATGGACATGAGTTTGAGTAAACTCTGGGAGATGGTGAAGGACAGGGAAGCCTGGTGTGCTGCAGTCCATGGGGTCGCAAAGAGTCAAACATGACTTAGCAACCAAACAACTGATAAACTACTTACAAAACGACAGTTTCTCTGTTAGAGTATATATATAATATACATGTACACGAGCGTGTTTGTATGTGGGTAGCAGTGAACGAACAGTGGTTCTTATGTTGTGGGGGGGGGGGAATCCCTTCCTCTGACATTTGGCAGTGCCTGGAGGGATTTTTCTATTGTTATGACTGGGATATACATGATGATATTAATAGCATACAATGGGTAGAGGCCAAGGATGTTGCTAAACATCCTTTTTTTTTTTTTAAAGAAAAGATTCTTTTTTTTTAAAGAAAAGAATTCTTAATACAAAGTATCAATAGTGCAAAGGTTGAGGAATTCTAAATATATATATGTATATATACACAGTGAGATACACATATTTTTGTATATGTACTCGCATGTATTTATAGTTACATGCCACATATACTATATATGCATATAACTCACCAATATAACTGTATACATTATATATATGTATTTTATGTACACATGTATTGTCTATCAATATCTCAATATCCATATCTCTCTGTCCATTTTAGGAGGGAGAGAGGAGGAATGTGGAGGTGAACATACGCATGCATAGTGTGCATAAATATATATCCTTGTTGTTGTTTAGCTGCTAAGCCGTGTCCAGATCTTTTGCAACCCCATGGACTTTATAACCCATCAGGCTCCTCTGTCCACGAGATTACCCAGGCAAGAATACTGGAGTGAGTTGCCATTTCCTTCTCCAGGGGATCTTCCTGACCCAGGGATTGAACCCATGCCTCCTGCATGGCAGGCAGATTTTATACTACTGAGTCACCAGGGACGCTCATAAATTGTGTGTGTGTGTGCGTGTGTGTGTACGTGTGTGTGTGCATGCGTGTGTGTGCGTGCGCGCACGTGTGTGTGCGTGTGTGTGTGTGTGTGTGTGTGTACGCACTTGCTCAGTTGCATCTGACTCTTCGTGACCCCATAGTCTGTAGTCTGCCAGACTCCTTAGTTCATAGAATATTCTACATATATATATATATATATACACACACATACACTTTACACATACACTATATATATATATAGTGTATGTGTGTGTGTATATATATAAAAATGTATAGTGTATGTGTGTTTGTGTGTAGGTATACATACAGTTCAGTCTACCCATTTGTATTGTTTTCCAGGTGTGGATTTGTTCATAATGCAGTCTTACTGAAGAAATGGTGGAAATAAAGAACAGACATACACTTTCTTTACTATAATTTCCAGATACAACAAAACATTGTAAAGAACCCTCTTGCAATGCCCCAACCCAAACCAAATCCATCAAGATCCATGGAATACAAGTTTTTGCTATGAAATTGTACTAACTTTTGAAACATCCTGCTCAAAAATATGCTAGTCATCTGGAATGAACCAGAGGCTTTAATTAAACAACTGCATGTAGAAACTGGAATGCATAACCTGCCCAGTGAACTTCAAATTCCCTAATGCTACAGGGAATCACTGGCTTTTTCCAAGATAGTTCAAGGGGCCAGGAGGTGATTCGATCCTTGACTGGGTCACACTCAGCTGAGAGGAATCAAAATAAATACCAGCATTGAAACAGAAGTGCCCAGACTCAGTTAATGAGTATGAAAACTCTGTTGCTCTTTATGTTAGAGGTGGGGTGATTTGTTCTGGAATTCTGAACCATCAGTCCTCTAGTGGGTTTCTCATGTTCAAAATGCAACAGATACTTCTTTCTTGGCCCCTTTAACCTGAAAAGGCAAACTGATAGAAATACTAAAAACTCTACTTCATGATAAAAAAATAAATTGCTTCTCCAACCCAAAGCTCATGGCTTCATTTTCATCATAGCCAAAACTGATATTGCTATATGTTAAGGCAATTGTGAGACAAGGTGTGAAAAAAAGTAAAAATGTCACACGAAGAAAAATATTTTCGCCTTTTAAAAACATTTAAGGTAACATCTTTATCAGAATAAAAACCTTAAGAAAACAATATTCTTATATAGAAATTAATATAACATAACATACTTATCTTTTAACATACATGTTTCTCACACATAATATGTATCAAATGGAGATTTAAAAATAAAATGCTAGTGCTTTAGCTTCCTCAGCTCCAAAATATGAATGATGATTTATAAGTATGACTAAATATTTTATGGAGATCACTGAATTAATACATGTAAAGCAGTTGATCAGTGTCTGATATATAATGTTCCACAAATTTTTATTATTATCATTATTATTATTAATATTAAACCTTGTAGTTTCAACAAGGAGGGAGCTTTGGAATTCCATGAAAATTAAAATACTAGTTGACACTGAGAAATTTTTCCTTTTAGCACATTGAGCCATATGGACTCAGTTCAAGTCGTAGTTTCAAGTAGTCAGATGAATATAAATGACATTTATTTCCTTCCTGCAAGCCATAGGCCCCATTTTTATTCTTAAATGAATTATTGCTGATTCAAAGGAACACACATAAAACCTCAGCACGTTTTAATAAGCTAACCATCTATATCAAGGGTTCAGGATAGTAAAACACTCAAATCTAAGACAAATACACTGTCACAGTATTAAAAGAGGGTAACAGTGCCTCTAAACAGTGTTTTCTGATTTCATCTTTTCTTTCACACACACAGAATTATCTTGACTGGCCACTGAAGGCATTTTTTTAAGGCTTTACCCAGATGATCTTCTTTTCCAGAGATCATCTCAAAGTCCCTACATAAAAGGAAAAGTTGTCCCATGGTGGTAGCAAACTGTGTGTTTTGGGAATGACAAGACAGAAGAAAGGATGGTGGAGGGAAATGCATATATATCTTTGAGAGACTGAAAATTTGGAAGATGTGGAAGGTGGGGAGAACAGAAGCGGGGCTTCCTAACAATGTGATGCTTGGGCCAAGGTTAGAAGGACACGGGCACACACACGTGTGTGTGTGTGTGTGTGTGTGTGTGTGTGCACACACGCGTGCTTCGTTGCCTCAGTTGTGTCTGACTCTGCGACCCCATGGACTGCAGCCCACCAGGCTCCTCTGTCCATGGGATTATCTAGGCAAGAGTACTGGAGTGGGCTGCCATGCCCTCCTCCAGGGGATCTTCCCCACCCAGGGATAGAACCCAGGTCTCCTGCATGGACAGGTGGATTCTTTACCACTGAGCCACTAGGGAATCCTAGAAGGATGAGGGAGGCTCATCTAAAAAAGAACAATGTAACTGTTCTGGGCAGAGGAAGCAGCCTTTGCAAAGGCCATGTGGAGGGCACGAGCAGGTCTCTTTCAAGAATTTACAGAAGGGTAGTTGGCGCCAGGGCAGAGACCAGACTTTCTTTTCCAAAGTCACACACATGAAAACAGGCAGAACCAGGATATTAAGCAAGTGAGTCCAACTCTGGAGTCTGAATTATTTGCTTTTTTTTTTTTCTACTTTTCTTTTTCTATTCTGCTTTTGGCTAATGATACTTGTAGATAGAAAACAAATACGTAAATGAGTTACAATCTCTGCAGCATTTAGAGCAGTGCCCAGTCCATTGACCAAGTTACATAAGGATCTATTTATATTGTTATTATTAATTATCAATGTTATGTACAGAACAGGAGTTTTCCAGGTAGCTCAGCAGTAAAGATTCCACCTGCCAATTCAGGAGACTTAGGTTCCATCCCTGGGTTGGGAAGATCCCCTGGAGTAGGAAATGGCACCTCACTCCAGTATTCTTGCCTAGAAAATTCCATGGACAGAGGATCCTGGTGGGCTACAGTCCATGGGGTTGCAGAGTCAGACATGACTGAGCATGCCTGCATGTACAGAACGCTTGATGAAGCCATGGCCAAAGTCTATTCTGTCCTCTGTTGACCCATCCAAATGCTGAGGAGATGTGGAGGAAGGAAGGGCAGAGGGGCTCATGGTCCCAGCTGGACCTGAAGACCAGTGTGCTACCGTCTTCTGCAGGGCAGGGCAAGTACCCAGATGCCAGACAAGGGGAAGCTATTTTCGGTGATGGTGTCTGGCACTCCAGCTATCCGTCTGACATTTGTGTTGGCTGCTGTGTGGCTGTCCCTGGAAAGTCTGGGAAGCAGCTGGCCCTCCCCAAACCCCACCTCTCCGGAATCTGGCTGATGGGTGAGACAGGAACCTCTTCTAGGGAAAGTAGGGCTTGCCTCTCCCCAAGCCAGTCCTTCCTAGATGTACCTGGTATCAAAACCACAATTCCGAAAACACCTTTCCCAATAAACACTGAAATTGGCTGTCCTTAAGAGAGAGCATTTACAGGAGGGCCATGGGACAGAGGCGATTGACTCATGCATGGTGCTGTTCTGCCAACAACAGGCATACGAGAGAAAGAAAACTAGACTTTTCACCACCCCTCTCACTTCCGTGTGCTTCCGATGGCCCTGCTGTTTGCCGAGAAACAGACGTGGACAAATCCAGATATGACGGCCAGAGTCTCCCTTAACCCTGACTGTCTTTTCAACGACGGTGGAATAATTCAGGGCACTGAACGCCGTGCCACGCCTGTTGTGGTTGAGGGTTTTAAAAAAATAGAAAGTCACTCTACCAGTCTACAAACGATGACCAAAAGCCACATAGAAGATCAGTACTGGGGAAGAAGACTGCAATATGCTGCCTTACAGTGGAAGATACTCCCACTTGAGAGACAGCAGCTCATGAGATTACAAAAATAGATGGGCAAAAAGCCAACAGTGGCATCTTAAGGGTGATGGGGTGGCTGCATCTGGGAGCTCCAGAGCAGAAGGACACTCTGCCAGATTTTACAGCAATGGAAAGAGGAGCTGGTGGCTGCATGCCACGCAGTCTTGGAACCACAGCAAAGAGGTTATAGGACTTCAGACACAACAAGAAGGGGGGAATTGCTATACTTTTTGCATATGCAACATTCCCCTCTCCCAAAATTGAGTTAAAGCAATATGGTGTTAAATAGGTCCTATTAACTCTGGTTCATCCTGAATATGGACTGTCTGGGCTCCTGATTAGATATCCCCGGTGGATCAGATGGTAAAGAATCTGCCTACAATGCAGGAGACCCGGGTTCGATCCCTGGGTTGGGAAGATCCCCTGGAGAAGGGAAAGGCTACCCACTCCAGTATTCTGGCCTGAGAAATACCTTGGACAGAGGAGCCTGGTGGGCTACAGTCCATGGGGTCGCAATTCAGACACGACTGAGCGACTAATACTTTCAAACACAGAGATCTAAAGTACAACACTTGAGTATGTGCTTTGACTTTGAGTTATTAAATCTGAGAAAATGAAGGCTTAAGAGGAGCGTTGTTTAGCTGTCCAATATAAATCACAAACAAACAAGAAAAGGCTTGAGTTTCTGAGATGCTGAAGAGTGGAGCCGAGTCCAGATAGACAAAAGCCAGGCTCTTTCTGATCTGAGGGTTTATTTAAACAAGATGCTCACATTCTACCTAAATCCTTCCAGTTACTAATCAGCTGTGGTGCCATTCAGAAAACACCTTTCCCAATGAATATTGAAACTGGCTGTCATTAAGGGAGAGCATTCACAGGAGGGCCATGAGACAGTGATCGATATTCATGTGGATCCGCGCTGCCTCATTGATTAATAGCCTTCAAGTGTAAAAACTGGAATGGTGATAATAAAGCATTATTTTTAGTGCACGCTGACATAGGGCATTGCTTAGATCTAAATTTTCTTTTTAATTGAGCAATTTTAAATAAATAAATTGCCAGGAAGGAAAACCGGAGGGCTTCTCTCCATCCTGAAACAGGATATTCTTTTTTTTTTTTTTTTTGCCACACTGCAGCTTATGGGGATCTTAGTTCCCCGACAACCCCAACTGGGGATCAAACACATGCCCCCTGCAATAGAAGCAAGGAGTCTTAACCACTCCACCACCAGGGAAATCCCAATAGGATATTGGCATCTTACTGCCACATGAGGGGGCAGCATCATATTCATTTCAAAAAAGGTTTGTTCATCAGCTTAAAGAGCGAAAGGCAGTCCAGTAGGCAGTCCCCACCCTCTACTATGCGTGTTTCCTTCCTAATATGTAAGTGACAAAGCGACAGAAGTTCAAACAGTGTTGCAAATGACTAGCTTCTCCTTGTTAGTTCACACTGTCTACATTTCAGAAATGAAGATCTTTCAAGCAAAACGAGCTGCTACTGTATCTCTCTATCCCTTCCTTTCAGCTCAGCCTGCCAGAAGCTCTTCCCTCGGCCTCTTGGATGCAAAACCTGATCTAAGCCAAGAGCCAGAAATTCCACTGAGGATGGTCAGGCCGGTTCCTCCACTTTGCAGAACTTGAACAAGTTGCTGACTTCCTGTATCACCCATCTTATAAATGGGAAATGAAAATGTGTATCCCAGAACTCTCCTCTCCTAAGGAAGCCAACACTTTAAAGCACTTTGAAAATATACGACGCCAAATGAATGTTTATTATTAGTGCGACTGCTACCGATGTGTAGATTTATATGCCTCTTAAAGAACCTTTCCTGCTTTACATTCTTCCTTCCAGTGAAGCATGTCTTGCGAAGAAGAATTCCACCCTGACACTTTGACTCGCCTAGCAAAAACTCATTAGACATTCCCTTTTTCAGACTGCAGCGGGAGAAATAAATTTCTTGGATCCAAGCTATAGCTATAAAAGCAAGTCTACAATAGGTCTCTGAAAATGGAATTGGGAGATGTTCGTGAATAATTCTCATGGGATGTATAAATTTTCTCTCTATTAAATGCTAAAAAACATCCATGTACCAAAATGGGGTGCCGTGCTTTTTTTTTTTTTTTTTTTTGGAAATTGAAAATGCCTTTGAATGCAGTCTATTACTGGCTTCTGATTTCTCCATTCAGGTCAAGGTATTTGGGAGAGTTTGGTGAGACAGCAAGTTTGCTGTTTTTCTTTCTGTATTATTATTATTATTTTACAGTTTGCATCTAGAAAACTTCATTTTAAGTGCTGCTATGACCCAGAACATGATGTTTATATATCAGGCCGAGAACAAAAGCTCAAGGCTCTGTGTGTGTGCGCTCAGTCCTGTCTGACTCTTTGTGACTCCATGGATTGTAGTCTGCCAGAAGCCTCTGTCCATGGAATTTTCCAGGCAAGAATACTGGAGTGGGTAGCCATTCCCTTCTCCAGGGGATTTTCCTGACCCAGGGATTGAACCTGAGTCTCTTGTGTCTCCAGCATCACTGGCACATGGATTCTTTACCACACCACCACCTGGGAAGGGGCAAGCTTGAGGCTGTCCCCCTTCTTTTCTGGGGACTGGACTTAGTGCTGGCTCTACCTTTCACTATCCAAGGATAGATGATCTTTCTCACCTGGGGTTTTGCTGGCAAATGGGTAGAACCAAAAGCAACTGAATTTCCTGTCCTAGTTCACTCTTACCTTTCCATGTTATATGTAACATGTTATATATGTATATATACATATGCTATATGTAATTTAGCTTGCTAGAAGCTAAACCATCGAGGAGTTGGTCTTTTTTATTCCCCCTAGAAGCGTTATCTTTTATTGATCTGGGAATGCTTGCCTTCAGCATAGGAAAACTTGTGGCATGTCACAACCTGATCACCATGACCCACATATCTGACAAGGGTATATACAGTCTTTAGTCACTCAGTCATGTTTGACCCTTTGTGACTCCATGGGACTGTAGTCCACCAGGCTCCTCTGTTCATGGAATTCTCCAGGCAAGAATACTGGAGTTGGTTGCCATTCCCTTCTCCAGGGGATCTTCCCGACCTGCGAATCGAACCCAGGTCTCTTGCATTGGCAGGCAGATTCTTTACCGTCTGAGTCACCAGGGGAGCCCAACAAGGGTATAGGGCAACAGAAAATCCTCTTCTGCACAGAGCTGAATGCCATGGCAACAGAATAAGCATCCTCATGGATGAATTTCCACACTGCTCCTTTCTTCATGATCCTCTGCCTCCTTGGGGTAGTCTCAGTTTTGCTGAAACTGGAATGTATCAAAATAGAATTCAGCACATTCCCATCTAGTCTCTTAGGACCAGCCAAGCCAGTCAAGATGGAAATTTGTCCATTGGCTAAACAGTCAGGAGAGCTCCCGTTGAGCAGTGATTGACTTTTTGGCTAAGCTCAGCAGAAAGGAAGCTTGTGGTCAATTAGCTTTTCCCTTAATAGGATTGTGTTGGGCAAAATAAACTAGAGAAAGAAGTGGAAGGGAAAACTGTCATTTAATAAATTCTCAAATATTGCCAAGTCTGTCTGAGACACATGTCATAAATAAAAGAAGGGTTCAAAGTTCGTCAGGCTGTCACCTTGTGCTAAAGTCACATTGCCCGCTGAAAAGGCACAGGCTAGGGAAAGAGGGATATCCAGAAGTCGAAGTATATGTGTATACCTTTAAGCATTCCATCAGTGCATACTTAAAGGCAAAGCAGAGTTTGTAGCAATTTCAGGACTATAATAATGATAATTTGCGTGCATGGATCTCATTTAACAAGCTCTGATGGGAGGGCTTACTCTATATCAAGCCCTGTGTTAGTCAGCAGAGCTGCATTCATGAATAAGACAAAGAAAAAAATAAATGAATCAGTTAGAGAACCAACTTATAGTTGCCAGGGGGGAAGGATGGGAGGAAGGGATAGTTGGAACGGAGTAAGGGATGAACATGTACACACTGCTATATTTAAAATGGATAACCAAAAAAGATCTATTGTATAGAGCATGGAATTCTGCTCAATGTGGAAGCCTGGAAGGAATGGGCGTTTGGATACATGCATAGGAATAGATACATGTATATGCAAGGCTGAGTCTCTTCGCTGTTCGCCTGAATCTATCACACCATTGTTAATTGGCTGTACTCCAATATAAAATAAAGTCTTTCTTTTAAATTACAAGTGGTAAGAAAGGCTTTGAAGCAATAGGGTGCCCTGGCAAAGAATAAAGAAGTTGTAGAGTCACAAGCTTGAAAAGGGTGGTTAGAGAAGGTCTTGTATTTTAAATTTCCAAAAGTTCTTTTTCTTTTTAATTTTTATTTACTAGGCATATGCTCTGAGATGATTATAATTCAAAAAGACAGATGAAACTTGATGTTCATCACAGCACTATTTACATGGAAGCAAATGTTCACTGACAGATGACATAAAGAAAATGTGGTACATCTATACAATGGAATATTATTGAGCTGTAGAGAAGATCTTTGGAGAGGTGATTTAGATCTGGACTGTAGCCAGCTTGGGACACGTCACTGCCAACAGGATGAGATTGAGAAAAAAGGAGAGATTAATTTAGGGAGGTTGGCAGTAGCCAGACTTTGAGGGTTTTATATGAAGGTGGTTGGAATTAACTTTAAGTGCAGGGAGGGATGGACTCTGTGGCCGCTGTGAGAAGAATCAAGAAGAAGCAAAGAGAATAGAAGCAGGAAATATACATATTACCATATGTCAAACAGCCAGTGGAAATTGCCGTGTAGCTCAGGGACCTCAAACCGGTGCTCTGCGACACCTAGAGGGTGGGATGGGGTGGGAGGTGGGAGGGAGGCTCGAGAGGGAGGGGACACATGTACACCTATGGCTGATTTGTGTTGATGCAGAAACCAATATAATATGGTAAAGTCATTGTCATTCAGTTAAAAATAAATAAATTCTTTAAAAAAATGAGAAAAAAAGTGAAAAAAAAAACAAAACAAAACTCCGAAAAACAAGTAGTAGAGAATGCAGCCCTTCACAGTTGTCCAGGAAAGGGCAGTGGCTCCCTGAATGATGCGGATATGCAAAGAATAATAATTGTTGAGAAACAGGGGACATAGATTTGATGAATTTGCTCAACATGTGGCAGCTAAGTTCCTTATATATGTTATCTCAATCTTCAAAGTAACTCTACTGAGTAGGAATTCTTTGAGTGCCAATGTGCATACGGGTGTCTTGGCAAGTGGGTGGGGTTATATGTTCATTATTTATTAAGCCACTAGCAGCTCCCAAGAACCATTAGCTTGTCTGAACCTTGCCATCACACAAAGACATAGGCAAATCTTGCCCTTCTAGCAAAAAAAAAAAAAAAAAACATGTGACTCATGCAAGTTACATATTTCCCCTATGGTCTCTGCTTTTTTTTTTTTTTTTTTTTTTAAATAACTATTTAATTTAATTATTGGGGCTTCCCTGATAGCTCAGCTGGTAAAGAATCTGCCTGCAATGTGGGAGACCTGGGTTTGATCCCTGGGTTGGGAAGATCATCTGGAGACGCAAAAGGCTACCCACTCCAGTATTCTGGCCTGGAGAATTCTATGGACTGTATAGTCCATGGGGTCACAAAGAACTGGACACAACTGAGCAACTTGCACTTCATAATATAATTATTAACGTTTTAATTAACATGAACAATTCAAGGGCATTCAGTGCATTCACAATGCTGTGCAACCGTCACCTCTGTCTAGATGCAACATATTTCATCATCCCAAATGAAAACCCCAAAGGCATTAAGCAGGTTCTCCTCATCCCCATCCCCACTGCCCCAGGCAACCACTAATCAGCTTTCTATTTCTATGGATTCATCTAGTTTGACCATTTCACGTAAGTGCAATCATACAAGGTGTGACTTCCTGTGTCTGGTCTCTTTCACTCAACGTCATGTTTTTGAAGTTCACCCATGTGGTAGTATGTCAGTACTTCATTCCTCTTTAATGACTGATTCGTATCCCGTCATGTGTATAAACCACAACTGGTTTCTCCATTCATTCATTGATGGATATCTGGATTGTTCCCAGCTCTTAACTCTCGTGAGTGATGCTGCCGTGAACATTCACGGACAAGTTATTTGTATGACTTTCTGTTTTCACTTCTACAGGGGTATCTACCTAGCACTGAAATTGCTTAGTTGTAGTGTAATGCTAAAATTGCATATTAAACTTCCTGAAGAACCCCATGAACCTTGTGAGTTCGGCTGGGATGATGACTGGATAAACTACTTGCCCTTAGAGGCTGCAGAGTAGTGGGCGTAGATATTAGCCCATCATTATCCATATGAGTTCTCTAATACTGTAGTCCATTTCTCTAATCACAGTAGTCCATTTCTGACTCCTTCTGATGAGTTCAAGGATATGCACACGCCTAGGTATAAGACCTCCTATCACTCTTTGCCCAGAAAACAAACACTTTCTAACTCCCTAGATCGTTCTGTTGACTGGATAGGAGTTGGGTCTATGGGAGTCTCTTTGCTACCATGTGGACAAAACCCACATGACCCAGATAACCACAGTTAACCCATACTGAATTCTGAAAAAGTAGATCATGAAGAACATTTTCTGTTTAATCAAAAGCCCCCTAGTGCTCAGAGTGTTTGCTCAGGTTTCATGGAAGGTAAATCCTAATGCTGGGACTCAGGGGTCTTTTGGACCCTGTATCTCCAAAGACCAGGAGCCGGTTGCCTAGGGTCTCAGAGGGAAAGAATTACAACCAGCAACTTTGGCAAGAACAAACTTGTTTTCCTAAAGTGAGAAACTGTCAGGTAGGTCTAGGAATAAAATGACCTGCCCTGTGCAGTAATGATTCTTCTGGGTATAAATAAACTGAGGAAAAATTGGGGAGAAAGTTTTAAGTCCAGAGAGCAACAATGCAACAGTGCATTCATGCTGGCTGACTTCAGGGATCGTAAGGTCACTTGTTACTCCAAGGGGCTCTCTCCTCATCTCCAGTGCCTTGACTGATTTTCAGGAACAAGTTCCTGAGTGAACACAGCAGAAGCCACTAGGAGAATTGCAACTTCATTGCTTGGTTTGGGTAATAAAACCAACCCAGCCTTCCTGTCCTACATTGACTGGGGGCCAAATCTGCCACACTGCGCTTCTCCATGTCCTGTTGGGTCACCTCTTCTCCATAACAAGTTGATCCAGTACCTGATCTGTGGATCTGAAAGTCAGGCTGGTAAATCGGTTCACTGTGAAAGCGGAAATGTTGAGCCAGAACGAGGTGTGAATGCAGAAATACAGACCCTTCTCCAACACACATAAGAGTAATTATTGTATTCTTTTCTGCCTTGTCCTCTAGGTCATGAGCCCCAAGGGAGAAGGTGCTGTGTTTCTTTTTTGCTTATTTCTTATTTCTCAAGTGGCTCATACATTGCCTGATACAATGACTGATTCTCAGCGGGGGAGGGAAAAAATAGTGGAGTAAACGAATGAATGGAGGAGAAAAGAACGGCACGAAGAGGATATTTTCTCTTAATTTTTCTTCTGTTCCTTCCTTTTCATCTCATGACACTAATATTTTCAAGTATCTATCTCTGAATAATGGAGTCACCTACAAAAGATAAGAAAATGTAACCAGGCCATCTCCATACGTCCTTTATAGGGCAAGTTGCAACACATCATTATCTTTAAGGTTAATGTACAGAAAGCTTAGCAGTTTCATTTCATTTTTGAGGAAATTTGGACCATCTCAGGGATTCATCAGTTTAGGGGGAAAAAAGTACGTCTTTGTGAACTACTTTAGTATCTTGCAGAAGATTGCAATGAATTATTGGGACACTGCAAGGTTTAAGACTAATGCTTTCTGAAGCATGAAAGAAGTAGCTGCAGCCTTTTTTTTTTCTTTTTATGTTTAAATTACTTTGCTTCTTACTTGACTACTTTTTCTGACCTTTTAGAGTGCTTCCTTCTTTATATTTCTCCTTGAGCTCCTTAACCATTTCTTAAAATAGTTTAGATACATCTCTCATGAGTTCTTCTTTCTTAGCCTTCTGTTTCCCATCCTTCCCACTCAGCTTCTCCTCACTTGACCCTTCGATATAAAGCCTTGCAATATTATTATACTCTTTGCCCCACTCCATCCATCTTTTTCTTTGTCTCCCAATGCAATAGGTAATATGAAGCTATGGATCTATAAAACACTCACTTCTCATTTTCAAGTGAACATGAAGTTATAACCAAGGGGTTTTTTTTTAATCCATTTTCCCCCCAAAATGAATATAATGGGAAATTTGGTCAAGTCTACTTGACCTTTTGAACATTAAACCTTTGGAGTAATGTTATTCAGGTTGCTCTGCATTGAGCTTTGATAGAATCAGTCAGTTCAGTTCAGTCGCTCAGTTGTGTCTGATTCTTTGCGACCCCATGGACTGCGGCGCGCCAGGCTTCCCTGTCCATCACCAACTCCCGGAGCTTGCTCAAACTCATGTCCATCAGGGAGCAGAATACAGGGAACCAATAAAGTGCAGAGAGAAAAGAAGATTCTGGGGATCCTGAACAACAAGATCTGAATCAAGTCTCCACTACTTTATAGCTGTGTGGTCTTGGACAAATTACTTAAAATTACCTCTCTGGTTTCCACTTTCCCCATTGGTGAAATCTGGTTGCTATTACCTACTTCAATGAGTCATCAGGGAACTTAAATTAAATGATAGCACCTATTTAGAACTCCCACACAGCACATACTCAGTTAAGAGAGTCCTAATGATGATTTAGGCTTTGAATCAGCAAACTTTTATTGAACTCTTTTGATAATGATGGTGGGAGAGGGAAATGAGAAGGAGCCCTTGATTTCCATCCTAATATGTGAGTTAAAGAAGGCTGAGCACCAAAGAATTGATGCTTTTGAACTATGGTGCTGGAGAAGACTCTTTTTTTTTGGAGAAGACTCTTGAGAGCCTCTGGGACTGCAAGGAGATCAAACAGGTCAATCCTAAAGGAAACCAGCCCTGAATATTCATTGGAAGGACTGAGGCTGAAGCTGAAGCTCCAATACTTTGGTCACCTGATGCAAAGAGCCGACTCACTGGAAAAGACCCTGATGCCGGGAAAGATTGAGGGCAAGAGGAGAAGAGGGCGGCAGAAGAAGAGATGGTTAGATAGCATCACTGATTCAATGGACATGAATTTGAGCGAACTCAGGGAGATAGTGGAGGATGGGGAGGGAGGGGGCTGGCGTGCACAGAGCGTCCATGGGGTAGCACAGAGTCAGACACGACTTAGCAACTGAACAACAAATGTGAGTTACAATCACCAGTGGTTTTTCCATTTTATTTTGGGGATGAATAAAATCTCCAGTTCTAACTGGTTATAAAGTGTCATCTGGTTATAAAGTATCATTCATTTATAAAGTATTTAATGGGAAATTACTTTGTGTTCACAAACAACAGTGAGCAAAACCAGATGCAATGCTTGCTCTCCTAAAACTCATCTGTGCTGTGTCCCAATAAGGCAGTGATTCTCAACAAGGTAAATTTGGGACATAGGTCATAGGTCAATACTGGTTTTCACAACTGTATGGTATCCGCATCTAATGACTTGAGTCCAGGGATGCTGCTAAACATCTGTTCAAAAGAACCCCACAAGAAGAAATCATCTCGCTGTGGAGAAACCCTGCTATAAGGGGAGGATCAGGAATGTGAACTAATCCATCATTAAGGCAAGGAGTGAAAACACCCAAGACGGACTTCATCGCTTTGGGCTCTCCCAAACGCTAAGCTGCAATTACGAGATTAGAGTTCCTGCAATAGCCATGGGTAGGAAAGGATTCCTGGGCAGCGAGGCTAGGTGGTATGGCTCAGCCTGGGGGCAGGGGGATGGACCAAATGCCCTCTGTGAGTGCCTGTCTGTGCCCCTTGCTGCAATGACGAGCCTGGGAGCACTTGGGTGTGCAGCCGGCATCCTTGGCTCTGCAGTTCAGTCAGTGTTGTCGGACTCCCAACGCTGCCCCCCGGGAGCCTGCTGTGTGTGAAGAGCTGCCGAAGTAGCACTTCAGTAGAGATAGTTAGATAAATAATCCTGAATAAAATTGCATATTTTTAAGTGCTTTATTAATACGGTTGGGTAGAGAGCATGCTAAATTCCTACACTGTGGAGATGAAGGTTACAAGAAAGGGATTATGTGGAGAGAGCTAAATGAGAGGGGGCAGGGGAAGAAAGGAGCAAGCAAAGGCAAATTCCTCCATCATGTGTGTGTGTGAGACAGAGACACCGAGAGAGAGGTGGGGGGAGATACATAGTGAGGATACAGCTGCATGGATATAGAGCTCATGGTGTATTTAGAGACAGTCCAGGGGGTGCACTGACACATTGGATAGGCTGCAATGTACAAGTGAAGTGACATGACACTATTACACCAGGATTTGGAAACTCAAGACACTTCCAGTGCTGAAGAGTTTCCATAAATGACTGAAGCTGGCCAGGTGGAAATCCAGAAAGCATGCATTGCCAGAGGGGACAACCATATCTCAACTCCAACTTATTTGTTATCTTGGTGGGATGGGGAGAAGCCAAAAATTCATATTTTTATGTGAAATGTTATTTGTTAATCACATACATGCACGCATTACATGAGCAAAAAAAAAAAAATTTTTTTTTAAAATTCTGTCTGGAAGTCATGAAGTCCATTTGCCTGTCTGTGAGCCTTGAGTTTGTAATCTTCTCAGTTCAGTTCAATTCAGTTGCACAGTCATGTCTGACTCTTTGTGACTCCATGGACTGCAGCATGCCAGCCTTCCCTGTCCATCACCAACTCCCAGAGCTTGCTCAGACTCATGTCCATAGAGTCAGTGATGCCATACACCATCTCACACTCTGTTGTTGCCTTCTCCTCCCACCTTCAATCTTTCCCAGCATCAGGGTCTTTTCCAATGACTCAGTTCTTTGCATCAGATGGCCGAAGTATTGGAGTTTCAGCTTCAGCATCAGTCCTTCCAATGAATATTCAGGACCAATTTCCTTTAGGATGGACTGGTTGGATCTCCTACTTAGGTCTTATTTTAACGATGTAATTTATGTATTTATTTATTTATAGAGGAATATATTAGACAAGAGCAAGGGTTTTGAAGTAAATATAAGTAGTCCTCTCAGTTAGCTGGGATCTTAGACTCATCATTGAATTTCCTTGTGTTGCCTTTTCTGGTTTGGGAGTTTGAGTCTGAAAGATCTATTTTACAAAGTCATTGTTAGCAGAAAGTGTTTAACTATGTAAGCACTTAGCACTGTTCCAATAACAGACAGAGCCAACATATGTTGGCTCCTTTCTCCCCAAGGAAGCAAAGCTGAAATAAGTTGTTATGGCAGGCAGGGGGAAAATACAGAATTTTGTCCCTGGAATGTACAGGCAGGCAGGTGGACAGTCGGTCCAGGTCCCCCCCATTCCCCTCCATTTCCTTCTACTTGATTCTATTAACTGAGGTCCTAGAGTGGACATTTGTCCCCTGTATCTGCTAACAACGCCTACCTCCTTTCTGATAAGAAAAATATCCTGCATTTCTTTGAAGAAAAACTCGTTCTACAACTTTAGTCTTATATAATGTTAAATCATCAATATATACGGGGTCTTATACATCCCTGGTTCCAAATCTGTCTAATCAGGATATTCTATGCTCCTGACCAAAGTAATGGGTTAAAGGATGAGTATGGGATATAGAAAAGTTAGTCCTGGAATGTTGCCTTGCACTGTTGGGGGAAAAGTTACACTTTTAAGCTGATCTTGATAACCTGAAAGTGTCTCGGTCCAGAGTGTTGAGTGAACATCTTTTTACCATTTAGGGAGAATGTGTCATGGAATATAGTTGACACCAAGAAAAGCAGAGCCTAGAGATATACCAATACACATTTGGTCACCTTGATCCAGCCATGCCTGAAACCCATATGGACATTAAATTGCAGGTTTTAAAAGAACAATATTTAAGGTTTTTGACTAAAGTCAGTCTGTTTGGATTTCTGTTGCTTATAAACTAGAGTTTGGAGAAAAAGCACTACCCCCTTGGGTTGGTTAATGTTTAACAGAAGACTCAATCACATCATGTCATGGGGTCCATGGAAGGGAGACAACCTGCAAACTTCCATCGAGATTTGGACTTTCTGTTGATGATACAGCAAATAGGCTAAGTGCAGAGCTTTGAGGGAAGACCTTAGTCGGCCATCTAGCACCTCCATCTACTATCTGGGGACTTTGAGCAAATCATTTACAGTTTTCTTACCTTATTAGAATGACTATATAACCTTCCATATGAAGTCATTGTAAGGATGAAACAAAGTGATAATAACCTATTTTTGGAACTCTGTCTGGATATCAGATGGGCTTCCCAGGTGGCGCAGTGGTAAAGTATCTGCCTGCCAAGGCAGGAGATGCAGGAGACCCAGGTTGGTCCCTGACTTGGGAAGAATTCCTAGAGAAGGAAATGGCAACCCACTCCAGTATTCTTGCTTTGAAAATTCCACAGACAGAGGAGCCTGGTGGGCTACAGTCCATGGGGTTTGCAAAGAGTCAGACATGACTGAGCGACTGAACATGTGTGTTGGATATCTGACCCTTGGCTTACTCCTTTTTATGCATCATCTAATTCCTATAACAATTTAAATAGAAGCATGTCGCAAAAACATTTTAGCCTCGTGCCTGACATATTGCAGATGCTCAATAAAAAGGATTTTGTTGGAGGGGAAGAGTGGGAGTGTGGGACTAGCAGATGTAAACTATCATAAATAGGATAGATACACCACAAGGTCCTACTGTATAGCATAGGGAATGACATTCAATATCCTGTGATAAACCATAATGGAAAACATTTCAAAAATAATGTCTATACATGTGTAACTGAGTCACTATGCTGTATAGTAGAGATGGACACAGCATTGTAAATCAAGCATATGTCAATACAAAATAAAATAAGGCATATAAAGTGAAAAAGAAAAAAGAATCCTGTTGTCATCACTGTCTTCATCACTGAGGTGGAGGGCAGTGCTACTCTAACTCAAAGTCCCTCAATCACCTAGGGATCATGTGAAAGTTCAGATTCTGAACTTCAGGTGGACGAGGGAGCCCAGAATTCTGCATTGCTAACCAGTCCCTAAGTGAGGCTGAAGGTGCTGGTCTTCAGACTATGTTCTGAATAATAAGGATCCAGGGCCCCCACAGCCAGGAGGACCCAAAATGAGAAGCCCAGTTGACTGGGACTTAATTATTGAATTTTAATCAAACAACCATCCCATTCAGAGATACAACCTCCCCCCATCCCAACATACACTAGACTGAGAAATCTAAATATAAGATGCTCAAACTTTTCTGATGCTAATTAAATCAGAAGCTCTGAGGGAGGGGGGCCCAGACAGCAGTATTTTTACAGCTTCATAATTTGCAGGCAAGATTAAGGACCTCTGGACTAGAGGTCCCTGGGGAGGAACAGCATAGACCAAGGGTGATGACTATTTCCACTAATTCACAAAGGCAGAGTTCAGATGTCACATGGCCTGCCGATCTCTTTTGATAGAGTAAGTATACTGATATAAAATCTGTTAAACTTTATTACTAACATTTAGCCAAACATATTATTTTTGCTTAAACATGACTAAAATAAGTCATTTTGTAATTGAAATACTGGCATTGTGGTATCTTCCCATTAAGTGATTTCATTAAGCCCGTTCTTCAACTGAGATTTTTGTAGACAAGGGAAGAATCAGGGTAGCAAATGTTATTTGAAAATCTAGTTCCTGCAAAGCCTAGAAAAATCAACTTAAGAAGTCAACTGTTCATCCCAATGGTCATAAATTAAAAATACATATTAATAATATATAATATATTTTAAGCATGAACTTATTATTCATATTATTTCAGAAGTGCATGAGGACTCTGAAAAGTAATTAGCTGTTCCTATCCTGATATATGTCTACTTTCAATGTGGGACTTCTAAATTATAAGATGTGCTGACCCATCAGCCATGAGAGACACATGGATTTTAACATAGAAATAGCTATTTCTAGGGGAAAATATCCTTTTGGTTCAGGAAGTGTCCCCGTTTCTATCAGACTATATATATATAGTCTGGTCTATATATCCCTGGTCTATATATATATAGACCAGGGATAAGTTCTCTGCCTCTGCCCACCTTGCTTATTTCCTTCTACACAGAGGTTGCATTGAGGGCAGAAATTGTATATTCTATATGTTTCTGTGTTCCATAACATCCAACACACTTCCCACTTAGTGGAGAATTCAGTCAATACTTCTATTACTATATCTCACAGGCATGAGACAATGAAATGGATCAACCTGTAAGAACATGGCTAGGGAGTTATGCTGACCTGTTGCAGGCTTGACCTCCTGGAAAATTCTTGGCTGATTGAATTTACCTGTAAAATGGGAGTTTTGCCAAGTATTGTACCTCCTACAGGTAAAACACTTATATCCAATCTATCATATTAAAATCCTAACATTACCAATATTAATTTACCATGGTTGAATAAAAAAAAATTATTTTGGCTTTTTCATGAAGATAGAACTAAAGGAAGGAAGCAAGCCCCTGCCTCTTTAAAAGCCGAAGCCAAAGCAAAGGCTTTGAAGCCCAAGAAAGCAGTGTTGACAGGTGTCCATAGCCACAAAAATAGAAGATCTGGATGTCACCCACCTTCCAGCAGCCCAAAACACTGTGGCTTAGAAAGCAGCCCAGATGTCCTCAGAAGAGTGCCCCTAGGAGAAACAAGTCTGACCACTGTGCTCATCAAATTGCCCCTCACCACTGAGTCAGCCATGAAGAAGATAGAAGACCACAGCACATGGGTATTCACTGTGGGTGTCAAGGCCAACAGGCCCCAGATGAAACAGGCTGTGCAGAAGCTCTATGACATTGACATGGCTATGGTCAATGCCCTCATCAGGCCTGATGGAGAGAAGGAGGCACGCTCAACTGGTTCCTGACTATGATGCTTCAGATGTTGCCAACAAAATTGGGATCATCTAAACTGAGTTCACCTGGCTTATTCTAAATATAAAAGTTTTCTATATTAAAAAAAGAAAAAAAAAGACACCTTGGTTTGGTTCCTCTTTTCACATCTATCAGTAAAGACCACCAAGAACACCTATCAAACCACTGACTGTCAAATTCTGGATTCAGGGAAACATCCTCTCACCTGCTCTGAGCACAGAAGGCACACACAGTTCCACTTGGACCTGTGAAGACTCCCCTGGAGGTCTTACCTGTTTATAACTCTGACCTCAGACTTGAGTTCTTAGGCTGACCTGGCCATGATCTGCTCTGTATTCTAGCCTCTAACCCATGGAGAAGCAAGGGGCCTGCCCTCAGAGAGCTTGGGAGCTAGACTCTCAGGTTGCTGCTGCTATCTAAACAGAAATCTGTCCTGCCATCAGACTTTAGCTCACCAGAGCCTTCCAGGAACCTGAATGGATACAGTAAGACGTAGTGCCACAGGCATGCACCTGAGGAGTCTATGCTGAGTAAGCAGGACCCTCATAGAAATAAAGTCACCACAAAACTTAAAGAGCGAGGATCCTGGGCAAATACCCTTCTTAGTAAACCACTGAACAATGCCTTTATGTGGAACACTGCAATCTTTCCTGGCCAGTACCTTGGAGAGCTCCTTGCAGTTTGCATTGCTTTCTGCTTCCTAGTAGAATAACAATTGCTTCTCTATTCCGGCTCGCAAATAGGCTCACCAGAACCATTTTTCTAGATTCCATATATATGCATTACTCTATGATAATTGGCTCTTTTTCCCTTCTAACTTACTTCAGTCTATATAACAGGCTCTAAGCTCATCCACCTTGCTACAATTGACTCAAATTCACTCCATTGTTTATGGTTGAGTAATATTACATTGTATGCATGTACCACAACTTCTTTATCCATTCGTCTGTCAATAGATAACATAGATAGCTAGCAGGAAGATGCTGAGTGGCACAGGGAGCTCAAATTGGTGCCCTGTGATGACTTAGAGGGGTGTGATGAGGGGATGGGAGTGAGGCTCAAGATGGAGAGGATATAGGTATACTAATAGCTAATCCATGTTGTATGGCAGAATCCAACACAACAATGTAAAGAAATTACTTTACAATTAAAAAAAAAAAAAAAAAAAGCACTGCCCAGCAGAGTCAAGACTAAATCATTGACCTTGACCTGCAGGCTTGTAAGCTAAATAAATTCTTATTACTTTCATGGGTGGTGCTAGTGGTAAAGAACCCGCCTGCCAATGCAGAGAATATAAGAGATATGGGTTCAATCCCTGGGTCAGGAAGATCCCCTGGAGAAGGATATGGGAACCCACTCCAATATCTTTGCCTGGGAAATCCCATGGACAGTGCAGTCTGGTGGGCCACACTTCATGGGGTCACAAAGAGTCAGACGGGACTGAGCTACTTAGCACATGTGCATTAAAAAAAAAAGAAAGCAATTGGTATAGAGTACATATTGTGAGTCAGTCATCAGGCTAAACCTGAAACTTCATCTAATTTAACCAAATAACAATCCTATAAGGAAGAAAGACTTGTAAGTACTCAAACTTGCAAAAAGCACACAGCCCACAAGTGGCAGAGTGGGGATTTGAACTCGGGCAGTAGAAAGCCGAGCGCCAGCAGCGGGATGAGTAACAACCACAGGTGCTGCCTTCTGCCTCCCTGGGGTCCCATTACTGAGAGAGCTTTAGTATGCATTAGGTTGTCATTTCTCTGCACTGCCAACTTTTCAAGGGGGGACAACTCATTTTGACAGAGCTCGGGGCCGCTGCTGCATGCCCTAACAGTTCGGTAAGAATGAAGGGAAAAATTCTCATCGCTGAGGAATGTATTAATAATTGGGACTGACACAGAAACTACCTACACAGCCAGCCTGAGACTCGGTACGTGAGACCCATCGGCCTGTCAAGCGCCGCGGCACTGCCACTTTAATTGCGGGGACGCACTGCTCTCCTGTGAAATAAACAAGCGCGAGGACGGATGCAGAGTTCCGTGGGATCCACCTCTCTTCTGCCGTGGTCACTTCTGTGGCACTCGCTTGCCTCCAGCTGGGCTTTTGAAATGAGGAATCTTTTTTTAGCTGGAATATTCACCGCTGCCTTTCACAATATCAGCTGGAAGGAGTGAGACACAGTATTCAAACCTTAGCTTTGCCTCTTCATGAGGAAATGATAAATGACTGACAGGTTGGCTAATAATGGGAGGGAGAAAAAACAACTAAAATGCTGCCTCTCTGCATTTCCATCAGAGATGAGAACCAGGACTTAGAAACCTTTTCTGCATTTCATCATTCTCTACCCATTTTGTAGTCTGGCATGCTGAGACGTCAGTTCTTGTGGATTACTGAGTTAAATCAGGGACTCCTCTGAGAAGAGCTATCAGTCTTTTCCGTTCTCAGCATCTTTGCTTTCTCAGATCTCAGTTCCAAAGGATGTGACCATTCTGGCGGAATAACAAATGTCAATGAACAATGAACAACTGCTGAAAATTTAAAGTTATGTATATAGGGCAGAGGATAATTTAGAAAGAAAAGAGAAGTTAGAATGCTCCTTTTATAATTTGGCCACCTTGTACTCTGAGACTTGCCGGGTCACTGTGTGGTCCTTATTCTGACAATTTCAAAACTATTTCTTAAACCCCTATTATGTGCAAAGCATCTGTTTTAAAGCACACTCTCTAAAAGGTAAAGGAGGCTCTCATGGAGACAACAAAAGTATGAGCCATGATATGAAATTTCACTCTTGTGAGTAATCAGTCAGTTATGTCTGACTCTTTGGTACACTTTGGACTGTAGCCTGCCTGGCTCCTCTGTTCATGGGATTTCCCAGGCAAGAATACTGGAGTGGGTTATCATTTTCCTTCTCCTGATCTTCCCGACTGAGGGATTGAACTTCTGTCTCCTGCACTGCAGGCAGATTCTTTAGCTACTGAGCCATCAGGGTAAGCCCATGATATAAAATGCATCAATCAAATCAAACTCAGTCAACACTATACTGGCCTCATCCTCAGGGACAGAGTGAACACACACCTGATGGTCAGGTAACATACCTGATGAACCAAGCTCTCCACTGGTGGAGTTAGGAAATGATAGACTATGCAGTTCTCTGACACATGCCTTTTTGTTATCAGTCCTTGAAATACAAATTTGTTTAGATTTCCTAAGCACATACCCAATAGGATAGTCCCAGAAGTGTACTGGGTCATGAGTGACAGAAAGTAGAATGGGATGTAAACGTTCTTTACACCAGTTAAAGTTGCTCAGTTGCCAAGTCATGTCTTGACTCTTTGCAACCCCATGGACTGCAGCATGCCAGCCTTCCCTGTCCTTCCCTGTCTCCCGCAGTTTGCTCAAACTCATGCCCATTGAATCGATGATGCTATCTAACAATCTCATCCCCTGCTACCCCCTTCTCCTTTTGCCTTCGATCTTTCCCAGCATCAGAGTCTTTTCCAATGAGTCAGCAGACTGCCTATTAAAAATGTTGATGCTAGGGTCACTCCTAATACACTAGATCGGAAGTGGACCTGGAGACTCCCCTCAAAACTAACATTCAAGATGATTCTGAGACAGGCCCTGAGGCTATAATCTGAAAAAGGCTGCCTAAAATCATTTACAAAGCAGACGATTGAAAAGGATAGGTAATCATCTGCAGAGTGGGACACAACTGAGCGACTGAACTGAATTGACTGAATCATCTGTCACTAAAATGCAGATGAAGCAGTGGTACCTCTGTAACTGGGAATGGTGCAATGGACACATTTGACATAAGGGTCACGTCCAAAGAGGGCACACAAAGCAGAAATCACACATGATCGAATCTTAGCAAATTCCTTAGGAAGGTACCATGTTGATGACAACATGCCACCCTTCCAAAACTGGAGAGTTTCTTCACTATTATTCTAGTACACAGGTCTTTTTGAGTAACAACTGATCAAGCTTTTGGCATGGGCTTAGGGCTATGTTGCATGAATGATACAGAATTTGAAAATGGAGTCACAGTCGGCATGATAAGATGCAAGAGTCAGCAGAGACGGGCAGGAACTGAGGTCCCCTGAGGGCGCCATATTGAATCAGCTCTCCCATTCATTCAGAAAATGCTCTCGAGTATCTCAGAGAAATTCCCTCCTGCACTTGTGTTGTTAAAGTTGTTGAGAAGGAGAAGGAGTTGTAGGGTGTGTAAAATTGTTGGGTTTTATTGACTCAACACACAATTGAATTATCTTACATTAAGTGTGTGAAAGAGGCCACTCCATTCTTGATTTTATAGACGAGGCACTTGATTTTCAAAATGAGGTTTAATTGGACCAGATACACCACATTAACGAAAACCAACTGAACTCGGGTTTTTAAAAAGAGCTACTGAAACCTATTGGGTTTCTATTTTTTGATCAAATGGATTTCTCTTTGGTCAGAAAGCCTCTCTGTACAAATGCATTCCCTCTTTCAGAAACAATTAAAGAAAAAAAAAAAACCCTTCAGTAGAAGGTCATGTTTTAATCTTACAAACACAGAGAAAAATAATTAAATTATCCCTCTGGCTCTCAGAAAGGAATGGAACGGTTCCAACATCACTTTTATAAACTCTCTTCTTCCCATTTCCAGGGTGTAGTCAGAGCAGGGTAGATCTATAGCTGAAGAGCCTTTGAGTTTGACAAAGACAATCCCATCAAGTGTGAAAAATCCACCACAGTATTTGTTCAGGCGCTCAGATTTTCTGGGCATCACAAAATGCCTAGTCCATCATATTTGTTTCCATAGGCACATTACATTCTTTAACGTACCTAACAGTTACTTCAGGGGAGAATGCATTTATAAATAAAACTGGTTGCAGCATCCGATGGTCCCCTTTTCCCCCTCAAACTTTTTAACTATGCTCATCAATTACTCGTAACAGTGCAAAGAGCTGGCAGTGTTTACCTACCATTCTTTCTGACTTACTCGGCTCGATCTCGTGGCTCATTAAAAGCATCTCTATTTATTTGCTGTGTGTTCCAGTCTTTAACTTTGGCACAAGACGCCCAAAGAAAGCCCATTTTCTTTTTCCCTGTAGTGTTAATTGGTGGAGCATGCTGCCTGCCTCTTCATTAATTATGTCAATGCGTATGAAACGTCCATTTTCACGGGGGTGAATTAACAAGCCTTCTCCGAACGGGGCTGACAAAAAAAGCCAGCCTGAGAGGCTGTGACGAGGAGTCACGAAGGCTGCTGCTGACGGTCAAGGCCACGTTCAGTTGCACAGGCTGGCTTTGTCCAGCCCCGAAGCCCTTCTTGCCTCTCCTTTTGTGACCATCAGCAGGAAACAGGCACTTTTGTGAAGCTGGGGACAGTCCCTCTGCCCGCCCACACCCCAGAGATCAGACTGTGCTGAACACGCTGACCGCGTGGGGGTGATGAAGGCAGGGGAGGTGGGCTGGTTCAAGCCCACTCCGTATGTCCCCAGACAGGTTCCCGGTTACCTCGCTGCAGGGGAAGCGAGAAAATAAAAGGCCATCCCTGCTGAAAACTCCTTTTTTTTTTTTTTTATCACTCTGAGAGAGAGATGACTTGCGAAAAATTCTCACAGTTAGAGCCAAAAGGAACACACACACATTGAATAACCTTAAGGACCTTAAGCCAAATCACATCTTCTGGTTGAACAAAATCGTTCTCTCTCCCTCTCTTTGCCTAGACTCTGCTCGATTACAGCGAAGGTTGGTAAAAGAGTGACACCTAGTTACTGTTGCACTGTTTTCGGGCTCAGACACGCCTCCTCCCCCACGGGCTCGCGCGGGCGAGGGTCAGGTACTGATTTCCACCTTCCTCTCGCTCGCCCTCCCTCTGGTTTTCTTAATCGCGTGCTGTATCTTCAGCTCTCTCTCCATCTCTGTCTGGGGGGCTCGCACGACACGCAGACTGAAGGAGAGGGGGAGAAAGAACATGTAGACTGGGGAAGGCCGAGGTAGCGTGTATTCCTTAATTGCTTCTCCCAAACACATCCGTGGGGCTAGGGAACAGTGATTTGCCAAGGATTTAGCCAGAATTAGGAAGAGGAAGAAAATGTAAGGTTTAAGCTCGCTTCCCCAAAGGCTCATAGGGTTAGAAAGAGTTGGCAAGATGGAAAAGATTTAGCCTGGTTTCTGAAAGGGGCAGATCCATTCAGATATATACGTGCCCCACACACAAACATCTGAATACACACAAAGACACACACACAGGCATATACATACACATATATACAAATGCACACACACATGCACATAAGCAAATATGCATCATACATACACAACACACACACACACTTATGCATACATAGAAACATATACATACAAACATATATGCACACATGTGCATTTAAGCACATATTTATATCATAGACATGCAAAGCACAAATGCACACACATATACATACATACATACGAATGAACACAAGCACATATATATACCACACACACACAAAACACAGACATACTCATACACACATATACACACATACCCACATATGCATACATGTACACATATACATACAAACACATAAAAAATACATACACACACATACAGATACAGATAAACATACACATGCATACATGTGCATACACACACATATATACATACAAACACAAATATATACACAAACACACATATGCATATAAGCATATTAATATGTACCATACACACACAAAACACAAATGCATGCCTATATACATGCAAACACACACATATGCATACATACATATGAATGCACACACACACATACCACCATATATACACACACACACACCACATACACAAAACACAGACATATTTACACACACACATAAACACACACATAAACACAAACATATACACACATGCCCACATATGCATATGTTACACACATATACATACAAACACAAATACATATATACATACATACACAAATACACACAGATGCATACTAGCACTTATATACATACACACATGGAATATAAACATGCAAATACATATACATACACATATATACACACAAACGCACATATATATAAGTGACAGTTGCTCAGTCATGTCCGACTCTGAGAACCCATGGACTATACAGTCAATGGAATTCTCCAAGCCAGAATACTGGATTGGGAAGACTTTCCTTTCTCCAGGGGATCTTCCTGACCCAGGGATCAAACCCAGGTCTCCCACCTTGCAGGCAGATTCTTTACCAGCTGAGCCACAAAGGAAGCCCTTGGTATATGTATTCTTTTGTGTATATGTGTATTTGTGTATGTGTGTATTTGCATATCACAGCTCAGATGGTAAAGAATCCGCCTGCAATGCGGGAGACCTGGGTTCGATCCCTGGATTGGGAAGATCCCTTGGAGAAGGGAAAGGCTACCCACTCCAGTATTCTGGCCTGGAGAATTCCATGGACTATGTAGTCCATGGGGTCACAAAGAGACACAACTGAGCGACTTTCACTTTCATATGTATACCAAACACACACACACAATATAGACATACATATATATACACACACACACATATACACTCACACATGTATAGAAAAACACACACACACACACAAAGTCAGTGGAGACAGTGCCATAGGCTCTTCTGAGATGAGCTTGCCAAGATGTCAAAGACTTGGCTATTAGGAAGTTCTTCCTGATGTCTCACTGCAATCTTTCCTGCTGTGACTAAAGTTCTTTTTCAGAAAAACTTGAACATCTACCATCTGCCAAAGCCTCCTTCCCATGGTCAAGAAGCAGGTGTCCATTTTCTCTTTGAAGCTAAGCCCTGACTATGCTCCTAGGAAGGCTGCCTCGCGATTCCTTTTGTGGGGGATAAAACCCAGAGTAGCAGGTGTAGGGTAGGAGGATGAGAAGCAAGTGGGTTACAGATTCACACACACCATGGAACACAGGTGCTGAACACTCAGTATTGGTTTTCACTCCGAAACCCTACAGAGCTTTTTCTTACCGGTGTGCAATGGGCACATTTCTGAGTCTCCTGAGACTTAGACTCTTCAAAATATAAAATGCGAAAATACTGACTGCATTACAGGTTTATTGGGAAAAAAAGGAGCAAAAGACAAGGACGCAGTAAAAATGAAATATTTGTGAAAAAATAATAGCTGTCAACAATGTCTTTTCTTTAGCATTTTGTCCCAACCCAAAGCAGACTCCCTAGGAGATCAGCACAGATGTGTGGAGTGTTTGTTATATATATTAAATCCTGGGCTAAACTCCTTACATCATTATATTTAATTATCATGATGACCCATGAGGTCAATGTTATTGTCATTCCTATTGCATGCAAGAAAGAAAAAACTGAGGCTTAGATAAGTCAAACGGTTGGTGGAATTCTTCTTCTTCTTTTTTTTTTGGCTTGCTCTTTATTTATTGGAGTATAATTTCTTTGCAATATTGTATTAGTTTCTTCTGTCCAACGAAGTGAATCAACTATGAGGATACATGTATCTCCTCCTTCTTGCACCTCCCTCCTGCCGTCCGGCCCACTCCACCCAACTAGGTCATCACAGAGCACCAAACGGCTCCCTGTGTGTTACAGCAGCTTCCCACTAGCTATCTGCTTTACACACAATAGTAAATGGGGGAACCCGCGCTTACTGATGCTCTTAATGATAAGCAGAGAGCGGCAGGACTCACAACACCAAAAGTGGAAACAATCCGCATGTACACCACCTGGTGAGTAAATAAATAAAATTATGTCTATCTATGCAGCAGGATGTTCTCGACAACATCTGCTGCAATGTGGATGAATCTGGTAAAGACGATGCTCAGGGAAAGAACCCAGACTCCAAAGGCCACCTGTGGTGTGATCCCACTGATGTCAAAAGTCAAGGATAAGCAAGCCTGCAGACCTAGAAAGTAAATGAGTAATTGCCTCAGATTGAGAGGAGGGGGTCCGTGAAAGCTAATGTGTTCCTGAATCTTTTGGGCGGGAGGTGATGAAAATGTTCTTCCCTTCGTCTTCAACTTTAATGAGGTGTAATTGACAAATAAAAATCATTTGTATTTAAGGTGTACAACATGATGATTTAATATATGCAAATATCATGAAATGAAAATGATCTCAAATTAGATTATGGTGATGACTGCACACCTCAGCAAATACATTAAAAAAAATTGAAATGAGCACTCCAAGTAGGTGAATTTTATGGTAGGTGAATTGTATCTCAATAAAGCTGTATAGAGAACAAAACTCCTTCCTTGCTCTAAGACTAGCTACCCAGAACACCCAACTTGTAATCTCGTGTAGAATATTTATCTACTTATTTTGCAGAGAAGGGAACCACCAGGAAAAATGGAGAGATATGAGGCTGGGGAGCCAAAAGGAAGATCATGAAACACATAGTAGGTCCTGTGAGGGACCCCGGACTTTATTTTCAGAGCTCAAAGAAGTGTGTGTCTTGTGTATGGACGTGTTTGTATGTACTTGTATACATGTGAATGTGTGTATTCATGCATATGTGTTGTGTGTTTATATGTGTATGTTTGTGTATATGTGTGTATGTGTTAAGTCACTTCAGTTGTGTCCAACTCTGCGGCCTCATGGACTGTAGCCCACCAGGCCCCTCTGTCCTTAGGATTCTCCAGGCAAGAATACTGGAGTGGGTTGGCACTTCCTTCTCCAGTTTGTGTATATATTTATGTGCATTTACATGTATGCATTTGTATATACAGGTATGTTTATCTGTATTTATATGTGTGTTTGTGTATGTATATACACATGTGCATAATTATATGTATTTATACATATGTGAGAGGAGGGCATGGCGACCCACTCCAGTATTCATGCCTGGAGAATCCCCATGGACAGAGGAGCCTGGTGGACTATGGTCCACAGGGTCACAATGAGTCGGACATGACTGAAGTGAATTAGCACACACACACATACATATATGAGTATTTATGTATATGGGTATGCTGTGTGTGTATATGGGTATGCTGTGTGTATTTGTACGTATTTGTGTATATCTGTTTGTGAGTATATATGGGTGTTTGTGTGTATGTCTATGTGTATTTATACATATATGAGTATTTGTGTATATGGTATGTGTGTATTTATGTGTGTGCATTTATGGATATGTGTTTGTGAGTGTGTGTATTTGCATATACGTGTTTGTGAATGTGTGTATATATCGGTGTTCATATGTATATATCAGTGTGTTTGCATGTATGTTTATGTGTATTTACATGTATGTATTTGTGTATATGGATATGCCCGTGTTTGTGTGTGTTTGTGTGTACGTGAGTGTTCACGTGTATTAGTGGGTGTTTGTTGTATGTTCATGTGTATTTATACATGTGTGGGTGATTGTGTATATGCACATGTTGTATGTGTACATGTGTGTATCGGCACTCAAAGCAGAATTTGAAGCAATGCAGAGACGTGACCGGCTTTGTATTAGAAGGTCCGACTCTGGCTGCATGGGCTGGAGGGCAGGTGTGAGTGAAGGGCTAACCAGGCAGAGGCCTCCGTGGCTTCCTGTCTGAGGCGGAGGTGAGCTCTGGGCCAGGGGCGGGGTGGAGATGCTGAGAACGGTCTGCCCTGACAGGCGTGTCAGGCCGCGGCGACTTACTGAATGTGGAGACGGAGCCGGCCCGGGTAGAAGGAGAGGGAGGAGGTGCTGAGCTAGAGCAAGTGGGTCACGCCGTTTACTGACATCGGGTTCGATGTGGAGAAAGGTATTTGCTAAGATCGGTGTGTCATTGTGATGATCACCCTTGTCCCAGACACATAAGAAATTCAACCTCAGAAGTCCTTTGGGGAAGAAAGAGAGATGAAAAGAAACTCTTCTCAGGAAGACATACTCCTGATTAAATGAAGGGTCTACACCTATTTTATTAGAAACAGAGCCCTTCTCTACTTGAGATACATGGTCAGGGACCAAGAAAATGAGGGTGATGGAGGAAAGAAATGAAAAAAAAAGACATTCCTCATACCACGTTTAGAAGCTTCCAGAAGGGATCGGGTTCCAGGCAAGTGGGGGAAATGTCAAATTCCTTTCCACCTGCTCCTCAGAACAGTAGAGATGAATCCTGAGCTAGACAGTGCAAACTTAGAATGGTTTATTTTTTTAACAATGCACTACAAGTTCCTTCATGCCCTCTGGCTGGCAAAGCCCTCCAGCTGTCTTTGAGCCTGTTCCCCTATTTCTGGGCAGGACTTTTTTCAACTCTCATCCAGCAGGGAAGTTTATTAGGAAGAACTGACTTGGGCATTACACAGTGTAAAGTTGGTTTATGACTCTTTCCTTTATTTAGGGTGATGTCTTGTGTATGTTCCCTGGCTTTCTGGAACCTCAGCTCCCTTATACAAAAAAATAGGATAATACCAGGGCTGTTAGGATGATTAAATGATATAGTCTATCTTGAGAGTCCGTTCCAGGGACTGGCATGCGGTTGGCTTTCATTAAAGATGATGATGATAACCATAATCCTGCAAAGCAACAATTTTCCATCTTTTTTGATTTGTTGCCATTAAGGGACCACTTTGAGAATTAGGAAAAGCCATGCCCCACATTCTTAATTCTCATGGGTGAAAACTGTGGATAGACCTATTTTTTAAACTAATTTTTACTGGTGAAGGCAGGAGGCGAAGGGGACAACAGAGGATAAGGTGGTTGGATGGCATCACTGACTCAGTGGACATGAGCTTGAGCAAACTCTGGGAGATGGTGAAGGACAGGGAAGCCTGGGTGCTGCAGTCCATGGGGTCACAAAGAGTTGGACATGACTTGGCGACTAAACAACATAGTTGCTTTACAACGTTGGGTTAGTTTATACTGTCCAGCAAAGTGAGTCATCTATACATATACACATATCCCCTCTTTTCTGGATTTCCCTCCTTTAGGTCACTAGACCTACTGAAGTCTTACCCATGGACCACATTTTAAGAATCTTTGATCTCGACACTGGTTCTCAACTATGGCTGCTCATAAAAATTACCTGGGGAAAAAGAATTCTGATGATGAAGCCCTTCTTCCCTCAAATTATCTTTAGTCAGTCTGGGATTGGACACAGGCAACATTAGTTTTTCAGGCATCTCAGAGGATCCTAACCTGAATGGAGAACCATCGATACAGGGGAAACACAGGTGCCTCCTTTCCTCTGCTCAAGAAGTACACTCAGCATCCTGGATTGCCCTAGATTCTGGCAATTTTTCGTGATTATTAGGAGCTCAGCCTGTGGGCTCCAAATGACCCATAAGGCATCCACTCTGGATGCCCCACCTCCGCCCCTTAGCAGAATAATCTTGGCAAGCTATTCAGCTCTTTGACTTCTTTACTTCCTTCATCTATAACAGCAGGAATGGAATGATCACACTCCCTTTTCAGGATTTTCGGGAGAATCAAATGACACGTTCCATGAACGGTTCACAAAATATGGTGGCACGGCTCCAGTTCAGTAACAGGTCATGTGTAACCATCACTGCTTCCATTATACTAAGGCCACCACCACCATCATTCCCTGGTGGTTCAGCCGGTAAAGAACCTTCCCGCAATGTGGGAGACCTGGGCTCAGTCCCTGGGTCAGAAAGACCCCCTGGAGAAGGGAGAGGCTACCCTTTCCGTATTCCTGCCTGGACAAGTCCATGGACAGAAGAACCTGGAATGCTACAGTCCACCGGAACACAACGAGCTGGACATGGTTGAGAGACTGACTGTTTACTTTCTTTCACCCATTAATGCTTTCATTATATTAAGGCCACCACCATCATCATCATGTTAGCATACTATCCCTTTTCCCTCAATAACTAAAAATATTGATGAAGTTGTTTTTTTCCTTTCTTACACAGTTGACAAGAACGCCTTATGCCAGAGTCTGCCAACTCCCAGGGCACAAGACTCCTCTGTTTGTACACTCCTCTGTCCGCGCCCAGGACTTATCCGCAGTGGTACAAGTTCATTGAGACCAGGGTGTGGGTGATAATCCAAGGTTTTAGGGATCCTGACAAGGCTGAGAAACCCCACTCTGGAGTGTACCCAGATTTTGAATCCCCTACGTCCTAAAGCAACTTCTGCATAGATTCAAGTATGTCCAAAACGCTTAACACTACGTGTAGGTGGAGGCTGCTCATCACATAGGTGATCCTCAGTCACCAGACACCAGGACCATGGAGACTCTCCCCAACCATAAAGAACTGTCCCGATTTCTCTGGAGAAATATCAGTAACCACAGACATGCAGATGATACCACCCTAATAGCAGAAAATGAAGAGGAACTGAGTGCCAAAGAATTGATGCTTTTGAACTGTGGTGTTGCAGAAGACTCTTGAGAGTCCCTTGGACTGCAAGGAGATCCAACCAGTCCATCCTAAAGGAGATCAGTCCTGGGTGTTCATTGGAAGGACTGATGCTGAAGCTGAAACTCCAATTCTTTGGCCACCTCATGCGAAGAGCTGACTCATTGGAAAAGACCCTGATGCTGGAAAAGATTGAGGGCAGGAGGAGAAGGGGGCGACAGAGGATGAGATGGTTGGATGGAATCACCGACTCAATGAACATGAGTTTGGGTAGACTCTGGGAGTTGGTGATAGACAGGAAAGGCTGGTGTGCTGCAGTCCATGGGGTCGCAAAGAGTCAGACATGACTGAGCGACTAAACTGAAGCTGAACTGAAATAGCCTCTTGATGAGGGTGAGAGAGAAGAGTGAAAAAGCTGGCTTGAAACTCAACTTTAAAACAAACAAACAAACAAACAAAACTAAGGTCGTGGCATCTGGTCCCATCACTTCATGGCAAATAGATGGAAAAAGAAGGGAAAGCAGTGACAGCTTTTATTTTCTTGGGCTCCAAAATCACCGTGGACGGTGACTGCAGCCATGAAATTAAAAGATGCTTGCTCCTTAGAAGGAAAGCTAGGGCATACCTAGACGGCATATTAAAAAGCAGAGACATTCCTTTGCCAACAAAGGTCTGTATAGTCAAAGCTATGGTTTTTCCAGTAGTCATGTACAAATGTGAGAGTAGGACCATAAAGAAGGTTGGATACTGAAGAATTGATGCTACTGAATTGTGGTGCTGGAGAAGACTCTAGAGAGTCCCTTGGACTGCAAGGAGATCAAACCAGTCAATCCTAAAGGAAATCAACCCTGAACATTCATTGGAAGGACTGAGGCTGAAGCTGAAGCTCCAATCCTTTGGTCACCAGATGCAAAAGGCCACCTCACTTGAAAAGACACTGATGCTGGGAAAGATTGAAGGCAAAAGGAGAATGAGGCAGCAGAGGATGAGACAGTTAGGTAGCATCACTGACTCAACGGACATGAATCAGAGCAAACTCCAGAAGATAGTGAAGGACACAGGAGCCTGGCATGCTACAGCCCACAGAGTCACAGAGAGTCAGCCACGACTTAGTGACCAAACAACAGGGGGAGGCAAGCAAAGGGACCGCGTGCAAGGCGGCGGGCGTGACGGCATAATGCAGCAGCTTTTCTCACTCCTGTCTCCTCGCCCTTGACCCTGAACGACAAGTGCTACGGCTTGCAGCAGCCCTCCTGGACAAGTCACCCGCACCAGGTCGTCATACTGTCTTTTTCTGGGGGAACACTGTCTTTCCATGGCCGATCACCAGCTAATCACCATTCCCTTGACTTGTCTGGACCCCTGGCCTTGCTTTTCTAGAAACAGTGACTCAGCCAGTAGGGTGGGTTATTCGGGGTGGCTGGACGGGAGTGAGAGGGGGTGGGCAGAAGGGAGGAGGGGTGAGAGGGGAAGGCCATTTACGGTGCCCGTGGGTAGCTGGCTTCCCTACTAGCACACTGCTAAATTTATTTTGCTTGCATTTATATTAGGAAACGCCGCAGTCACTGGTGCTAAGTGGGGAGGATGGGCTGGAGGAAGATGTGGAGCTCAGAGCAGCTTAGACACATGAGGCCTGGGAACCCCCTCTGCGGCTTCCCTGCTCAGACTCCTGCCCACCTGGCCTGGGAGCCAAAGAGGAAGCACCCTTCATTTCCCCCAGTGCGGGAATTACTGTACCATAATTACTGTACCGTAAGTTCTCGTTCATTCCCCCCTCCCCACTCACAGTCAGAAGGAGGTAACTTCATTTACCAGGTGTGGCTCTAGATCTAACAACACTCTCTCTCTCACTTCAGATTCATGGGGTGCTTTTTACACAGAAGTTACTCCCTGGATCCTTTACCATTTCCTGTATTTTTTAATGAATGAAGCCCTTAAGCACAGGTCCCCAACCTCCTGAGTTCTAATGCCTGATGACCTGAGAGATGGAGCTGATGTAATAATAATAGAAATAAAGTGCACAATAAATGCAACACACTGGAATCATCCAGAAATCATCCTTTCCTACTCCCTCACCCCCCAGTTCACAGGGAAATTTATCTTCCACGAAACTGGTCCCTGGTGCCAAAAGTGTGGGGACCATTGCCGAAAAGGCTAGAAATTGTGTTCTTGTGACAGCTTCCAGCCCCATGGTTAAAGCTAAATTTGCAGGTCACACTGACCTAAGTTTTGATCCAATGTGACCTTGAACGTGGCATTTAATCTCTCTGAATCTCCTTGTATATAATAGGAAGATAATAATTGAAATTCAAATGTTGTAACTCATGTATGCAAGCATCTTAGCAGCATGCCTGACACCTATCCAGCGTACAATAAAGAACAGCAATCGTTGTCACTGTTATCATCATTATGATGGTCAATTTTAGGTGTCACCCTGGTTAGGCACCTAGTTATTTGACTAGTCATTTCAGTGTTGTCTTGAAGATATTGTGTTGATAGGATTAACATCTACGCTTGACTGTGTTTAGGTAAAAGAGATTGTGTTGTTGTTGAGTTGCTCAGGGCTGTCTGACTCTTTTGCAACCTCATGGACTTTAGCCCATCAGGCTCCTCTGTCCATGGGATTCTCCAGGTAAGAATACTGGAGTGGGTTGCCATGCCCTCCTCCAGGGGATCTTCCCAACCCAGGGCTCAAACCTGCATCTCCTGCACTGGCAGGTGGATTCTTTACCACTGAGCCATCTGGGAAACCCATAGAAGAGATTACCCTGGGAACTTTTCATGGGCCTGATCTAACCTCTGAAAAGCCTTAAGAGCAGAACTGATGCTTCTCTGAAGAAGTTTCACCTGATGACTGAAGGATCGGCTCCTGCCTGAGGGTTCCCAGTCTGCTCACCCTGGCGGCCTGTCCTATGGCTTTCAGACTTGGCTGGCCAGGGCCCACAACATTGAGCAATGCCTGGGAATGAGTCTCTCTCTGCAAAGCAGCTGTGTTTTCATTCTGTGGGGTTGCATGCTCAGTCGCTCAGTTGTGTCTGACTTCTTGCAACCCCACGGATTGTAGCCCAGCAGGCTCCTCTCTCCATGGAATTCTTCAGGCAAGAATACTGGAGTGGGTTGCCAGTTCCTCCTCCAGGGGATCTTCCTGACCCAGGGATGGAACCCAGGTCTCCTGCATTGAAGGCGGGTTCTTTACCATCTGTGGGGTTAACCCCTCTACATTTTCCATGGAAACACGCTTAGGGTGAGACGCTGTCAAATGTTGCTAGGGCCGCTTTAACAGAGTACCACAGACTGGCTGATCTGAACAACAGAAATTAATTTTCTCACAATTCTGGGGGCTGAATGTCTGAGATCAGGACATCAGTGGGGTTAGTTTCTGGTGAGGACTCACTCCTTGGCTTGCAGATGGCCACCCTTTCGCTGTGTCCCCACACAGCCCTCCCTCCGTGCCCATCTGTGGCCTAATCTCCTGTTCTCATTAGGACACCAGTCATACTGTGTTAGGGCCCAATCTAACGAGCTCGTATATGCATGTTCAGTTGCTCAGGCATGTCTGACTCTTGTGACCCCACAAACTGTAGCTCGCCAAGCTCCTCTACACATGGGATTTCCCAGGCAAGAATACTGGAGTGGGTTTCCATTCCCTTCTCCAGGGAATCTTCCCTACCCAGGGATCGAACCCATGTCTCTTGCATCTCCTGCATAGGCAGGCAGATTCTTTACCACTGAGCCACCAGGAAAGTCCCTAATGACCTCATTCTACCTTAATTATTTCTTTAAAGGCCCCTTCTCCAAATGCAGTTGCATTCTGAGATAATGGAATTAGGACTCCGACATATGAATTTTGGAGGCAGGTACAGTTCAGCCATAACAGATGGTGAGAAGATTGGTGACGATCTCGTACCTTAGCTCCAGTAAGAAATTGCCTCCAGAACCCAAACTCCAGAGCTAAACAGAATTCTCAGTTTACCTGGAGCCACCCAACTCCCTCTTGGCTGTCTGCTGCAGGACTTGAGATTCCTGGAGTTCCAGGTTAATAGAGGGGATGGCAGGTACCAAACTCAGTAGGTGATGATTGAGATACCTTCCACTTACAAGAGACCAAGGGAGAGATAACCTATGAACTTCCCTAAGACTAAGACAGAGAGGCAGGGGAAGGGGCACGGGTAAGCTGCCTTGGACTTGAACTCCCACTGGGACAGTTTATCTTCTTTATGGTTCTGCCCCCTCCCCCAAAAAGGTAAGACGTTCTCTGGTGACAGATGGTGCTGGGTGACAGATGGTGGTTGACTGATCTCCGTCAGTGAAGGTTCTAGCACAAAGCCACCTGAACTGGGTCCAACAGACAAACCAGCCCGGGACGGGCTTGAAGAAACTACCACACAGAGAGCCCCAAGTCACTGGTCAGTTGTTGGGCTTTGTTAAGAAAGCCAAGAGCTGTCTTCATCCCCATTCATCTTTAGGAGGCAGAAGCCTTCTCCGCACTAAGCACGGTTTTGTTACAAGACTTTATAGTGAGGGTTTTGCACCTTCTAGTAAAATCACAAATAACCCATCTGGCCCCAAACCTGAAAGGCTCTATTTCCAAGTCATTACTTTTTGTAGCGAGATCAGTAATTAAATCAACCATTTCATCACTCAAGCAGTATTCACTGGAGCATCTATTGTATACCAGGCGCTACTAAGGGCCAATTTGGGTATGTGTTTGATTTGGTTTTTATAAAGTTTATGTTTTGGCTCTTTTCTGCTGTAGAGTTCCTCTCTCTGTCATTCATAGGAATCTAATGAAAGGAGAAGTAAAGATTCTTGGAAGGGACAGGGGAGAAATAATGAAAAGTGTGTTTCGTCTGGTTGGAAATATACACGGTTGATCAACTTGAAACCAGCAGAATGAAGGGACAGAGTGTGACCAGAGGAACCACCCTAAAGCCTGGCTGATGATGCAATATACATGGAAATAGACAAGCTATGTATGAGACAAAGGTAATGAAGATGCTATAAAAGAAAATACAGTGCAAAACGCTTGCTGATCAGGTAAGAAATGCCATGAAGATGGATGGGGTTCTTTGAACACACTCCGAAAGCACTTACACAGCTGTATGCTATTTCCATAAAGCCCTTGAAGTTGCTGGGATGAAGAATGAGATTACGATGAGCAGGAAAGGAATAAGTTGGCTGCAAAGGACCAGTAAACTCTATGCACCGTTAAGTGGGATGGACACACAGAAAGGGAATGAACTACAACACTAGGAAGAAATAAGTTAGTGTTTCTTCTGTCTCCTTCATACCTTTTCCAGGTCAGGTTATTGTTTGACTCTTTATAAATCCCAACCTTAAATATATATATATATATATATATATATATATATATATATATGTATGTATGTATAAAAGAACTACCAAGAGATGTTCCAAGAGGTGTCTGAGCTAAAATGTTGCCTTTCAGACTCCTCCCTTGCATATTTCTTCTTGGCCAAGAGCAGGGAATTCAATGACGAGAAATCTCACAGTAAATGTCATGGACATGTGTTTGTCACTTCGTAAATCCTCACTCTGAGCTTGACAGGACTCCACGATCACCTTTTAAAGCTAATCTGACTGAGGGATAAGACAGCATTCTTAGCACTTCAACTCGAGTACAATATGACTGGCAATAAAATCTGCCTTCACCCACAGGATTGGCAGAGCATTATGGTAGGGTAGGCAACTCGCGTTTGAAATCTTGCAAGTTTCTCACAAAAAAATACCTGTAAGCAAATACCCCAACTGCTGAAAATGCATGCAAGGCTATTTGTAAGGGACCTGTGAGTTTTATTTGCCAATGTAAAGTCAAACAAAGCACATAATCTCAAATCTCTTACCTTTTACCCACCTTTAACTTAGCCAGATCCTTGCATTGTAAACGGCAAATACAAAAGCATTATTACCTACTAGAAAATTTATTTTACCTACAAAGTCTCTCTAGAATGATAATCAGTCTATATTGCATGATTACCCTGACAATAAATATTACTGTAAGAGGGGGTTGTTTTTCTAAATTAGACTCTAAGTTAGTGCTTGCCTAAATCTGCTAAACATGTCATTGAGTTTAGTCAGTTCCACTAAAATGGAACATTCTGCTCTCCTCTGGGTAACCAAGCTACAACAGTGTTGAAAGAACACCCTCTGGGACTTCCCTGATGGCCCAGGGGTGAAGAATCCGCCTTGTGCTGCAGGTTCAATCCCTGATCAAGGAACTAAGATTCCACATGTCATGGAGCAACTAAGCCCACGCCACAGCTAGAGTCCGTACACTGCAAGCAAAGACCCCATAGGATGGCATGAATGGAATGACCCCCCTCATGTGCCTCAACTAAGATTCAACGCAGACTGGGGGGAAAAAAAAAAGAACAATGTCTGGCATGACCCATCATGTTGTTGACCAGATCCTACAAGGAAGCCAGACCGTCTTCCTGTATTCCACCAAGAATGCTGAGGAGCCAGCTCAAACGGCTGCCTTGCTTTGGGGCGTGAGGTGGAGTGAAAGGCTCTCAGTTGTGGACTACACAGTCCGTGGAACTCTCCAGGCCAGGATACTGGCGTGGGTAGCCTTTCCCTTCCCCAGGGGATCTTCCCAACCCAGGGATCGAACCCAGGTCTCCCGCATTGCAGGCGGATTCTTTACCAGCTGAGCCCCCAGGGAAGCCCCTGGGGATGTGTGAGCAGAACTACTTGCTCTTCAGTAATTGCTCTGCACGGTTCCTTCTGGGGTGAGGTGTCACCTCAGCTCCCAGAGACGATCATCATTGTCTGTGTCCTTCCCTTTGCCCTTGTAAAAGACTCGGGAGTCTCCTTTTTCTTTCTTATCTGTCTCCCCACCACCAAACATGACAGACTGAATGACCAGGCTTACATCACCGCTACTGATGAGCAGAAGGGCATGAAGATCCAGTTTTCAAAATGCATCACATGCTGTAATACTGGGCAGAGACATATCATTGAAAGTTTTGCATTTCTCTCTGTAAGTTCCCACTCAATGGGAATTTCCTGAAATATTCACCTGGCCGACACTCATCTCTTTTACTATTTTCCCCATTTCAGCCTCTGTCTTTTTTTTATTTCCAACTTTAAACTTTTAATTCTGTACTGGGGTACAGTCGATTAACAACGTTGCAATAGTTTCAGGTGAACAGTAGAAGACAGCAAAGAGACTCAGCCATCTATTCTGCCCCAAATCCCCTTCCTGTCTAGGCTCCCAGCCCTCTGTCCTAATATCAGAGATGGGGTGAGTAAGAGCAAGCATATATGAAGGAAATAAAATATTCCCACATATAGTTTCTACCTCTACCTCACAGAGGGGTGGCATAACTCCTCTCTCTCTCTCCGTGTCTCTCTTTCAAAAGCATACACATACACATACCACATTAGAAGGAGAATAAAGTGATAAAGGGGAAAAAAATGCATTCTTCTTCTTGTTAAGACAGGAGTTTGTAGTTCTTGTAGTTCTGGCTCCTGGAGAGAGCAGGAGCCCAGGAAAACCGAGAAACAGGGCAAATATGAGAAAAGTAGTAGCTTTCTAGTAGCCATCAGTGATATGCTTTCAATAAACCTGACACCATGTTATACACTCGCAGCAAAATCCACACCCAGCAGAGGATCAGAAGTCCCACATGGCACACCCACGAGCCCGTCTCTTCCTCCTTGCTCATATCTCCTCTGGTCTTGCATGTTACCCTCCGCTCCACCACCCACACTGGCCTCCTGTGTCTCTCTTGAGCACGTTGATGAACTTCCTTTGGCTTTGTTGTTGTTCAGTTGCTAAGTCCTGTTCGACTCTTTGCGACCCCATGGACTGTAGCCTGCCAGGTTCCTCAGTCCATGAGGTTTTTCCAGGCAAAGATAATAGAGTGGGTTGCCATTCCCTTCTCCAGGGGATCTTCCCAACCCAGGGATCGAACCCAGGTTTCCTTTATTGGCAGGCAGGTTTTTTACCATCTGAGCCACCAGGGAAGTCCTCCTTTGACTTTAGGGCTTCAGATTTCTATTCTGCCACTTAGAACTTTCTTCACCCTGACGGTCACTTGGAGATGACTTTTCACTCTTCAGTCTCGGCTGGCAACCCTTCACAATTCCTTGATTCCACACCATTATCTCTCATCATGGTGAGGATAATGTATTCACTGATTGTATTTTATTTTATTTTATTTGGGGGGGAGGATACCTTTGTCATCACAGCACTGCAAGCCTCAGGAATATAGGAATTTGTATTTCTTGATTGCTAGCTTACTAGCTCCAAAGGCATCTCTGTTGAATAACATGAATGGCTCACCCATCATCCACAGAGAGAGAAGACAAGAAAGGAAAAGTGAAGAGGAGTCTGGAGGTCAAGATGAAAGGGGAAAACAAAACAAACAAACCAAAAAAAAAAGAAAAAAAAAGCAACTGCTAGTGAACAATCCCTGGTGTCTGAGAAGACCAAGAAACTTAAAAAACCAAGGACGTCAATATTGGATTCTCACCGGTCTGCAGTGCTGTGATCCGTCTACCAGGTCCAACCGCACATTAAAAGTTGCTACACACAATGGTCTTGGACGATGCTACGTGCTTGGGGAAGGATCTGAGAAAGGAGCAATAGACTGGAGGTGGGAGCAGATCACAGGGAACAGAAAAGTGTGATGAGGGACTTCCCTGGTGGTCCAGTGGCTAAGACTCTGTGCTCCCAGTGCAGTGGCCCTGGGTTCGATCCCTGGTCAGGAAACTAGCTCCCACATGCTGCAACTAAGAGTCCACATGGTGCAACAGAAGACACTCCACATCCCCCATGCCACAACTAAGATCTGGTGCAGACAAATAAACAAAATATTTTTTAAAAATATTGGAATCTGCAGTAACTGAGAAATTAAGGAATCCCACCAGGTATAAGCGGATACCCAAGAGAAGGAATGTACTTCCCAGCACCCATGGGGAAGGACTGTAGCCAGTTTAAATATAGAAAGCTGCAGAAGTTTGAGGCACCCCGGCCGCCTCTAAATGTTAATCAAAGATTGTGACAGTCTTAAAATACGATGTGAGTGATGTCTGAGAACGTGGGCACAGCTTGTGCGGCCCTATGCAAAGCAGATGCAAATCACATGCAAATGTGGATGCGTCCTCCTTGCTGAGTTCTGACGACAGCCCCCTTCAGAGGATTCACTTGCTGGACATACTTCGAGCTCTAGTTAAACCAGTGTATGGGGAACCACTCCGTCCCTTTGCAAAGCAGAAGACTGCCTTGGCTGGGTTTTGAGGGGCTTGGAGAAAGAGTTGCTAATAAGTTGATATTTGCAGAGGGAAATGGGAAACTCAGAGACACCAGCTGTCAACAAGGCGGTGGCCTGGGGCTTACATTTATAAAGGGACTCATTTCTGAGCTGTGAGAAGGATAAGCAAGATTGTGCTGGCTGAGAACTCATTGCAGTCCCAGGGGCAACCTGTACTGACTTTTTCCCCATTTTTTTTTTATTGTGGTAAAATACACATAACATAAAATGCCATTTTGGCTACTTTAAAATGTAGAATTCAGTGGTCTTAAATAGATTTGCATTGTTGTTCGACCATCATCACTGCCCACCTCCAGAACTCTGTTCATTTGCAAAATTGAGACTGTATCCCCATTAAAATGCTTGCTCCCCATTCCCTCCCCCAGCCCCTGTCCCCCACCACTCTGCTTTTTTGAAATGGTACGATTTTGATGACTCTAGGCACCTCATACAAATGGAACATAGAGTATTTGCCAGTTTTGTGACTGGCTTATTTCACTGAACATAATGTTGCCAAGATTCATTCACATTGCAGAAAATACGTCAGAATGTCCTTCCTTTTGAAGGCTGAGTAATATTCCATAGTATAGATATACCACATTTTTCTTAGTCATTCATCTGTCAATGGATACTTAGGTTGCTTCTACGTTTTAGCTATTGTGAATAATGTTGCTGTGAATATGGGTGTATAAATATCTCTTCAACACCCTTCTTTCAATTCTTTTGAGTATGTAACCAGAAGCTGAATCACCAAATCATACAGGAATTTTATTTTTAACTTTCTGGAGGCACCGTGGTTCTGTTTTCCAGAGCAGCTACACAGTTAACATTCCCACCAACAGCACAGAAGAGTTCCGATTTCTCCACATACTTGCCAGCATACAGTATTTTCTGGGTTTTGGTCGTAGTCATCTAAGGAGTGCAACCTGGACTGAATCTCACTGTCGTTTTGACTTACTCTTCCCTAGAGATTTGTGTTGCTGAGCATCTTTTCATGTGCTTATTGATCGTGTGCAGAATGTCTATCCAAGTCCTTGGCTCCTTTTTGAATTACATTGATTTGTTGTTGTTGAGTGATCTATGTTGATTTTTTCTTTTTTTCTTTTTCTTTTTTTTTGCACAGTTAAGTGATTAGTAGAAAGACTGTATGAAATTCTTCCAAAGGTAAAGCAGATACTACATCTGTGCTCAACTTCCTAACACAGGCTGTGAGTGTGTATGCGTACTCAGTCGTGTCTGACTCTTTGTGACCTCATGGACTGTAGCCCGCCAGGCTCCTCTGTCCATGGGATTCTCCAGGCAAGAAGACTGGAGTGGGTAGCCATTCCCTTCTCCAGAAGATCTTCCCAACCCAGGGACTGGGTATCCTGCATTGCAGGTGGACTCTTTACCCTCTGAGCCACCAGGGAAAAAAATCATTTTATATTTGTGTTTTCTGCCTTGATCTCATAAACTTGGGTTTGGTTGCCACTTAGCTAGTCTCCAAATAATAATAGGGCTTCCCTGGTGGCTCAGAAGGTAAAGAATCTGTCTGCGATGAGAAGACCCGGGTCCATCCCTAGGTTGGGAAGATTCCCTGGAGAAGGAAATGGCTTCCCACTCTAGTCTTCTTACCTGGACAATTCCATGGACAGAGGAGCCTGGTGGGCTACAGTTCATGGGGCTGAAAAGATATCATAAGCTCTGGCTTGGTTGTCATTTACTTAGTCCCAAAATAACTGTGGCTTCCACAAAATAGAGATTTATTATCTCTCCTATAAAATAAGTTCAGGACAAGACAGTCCATCATGTATCTTGTTGCTCCCTTCACTCTTTCGTTCCACCATCCTTAGGATGAAGAATCCACCCTCAAACACCCTCCAAGTTACCTCAGCATCCCCTAGTTTCATACAGAAGGAGGAGAAAGGAAGAGAGGGGGCATGTGGGTGTGGTTTCCATGTGAGTCAACCCCTGGTAAAGGGTCTTCCCAGAAACCGCACCTGATAGTTTTCATTGTCATCTTGTCAGTGATCCTGCTCTGCTAGGAAAGCTGGAGAACACAGTATAATTTTCCTTTAATTTGAGCATCTTGGCTATGACTAAGGGACCTATTACCGAAGGGTTGATTACTACGGAAGAAGGGATAAACGGCTGTTGGTAGGTGGCAAGCAACTTCCATCAGAAATCCTGCTAAAAAATATTTTTTATGTTTTCATTTATTCTTTCTACCAGAAAAATAGGAGCTCCATGCAAGCAGTGGTTTCATCTGTTTGGTGTAGTGCTGTGTCCCCAGCGAGGGCTGCAGTGTCTGATGGACGCATCCTAAACAGAGATGCAATCAACATTTGCTCAACAAGGATGAAGCACAGCAGTGACTTTTAATTTCCAATTGACGTTGAAGAACACGCGGGGCTCCTTTCTGCCACGTTCAGATTCGCCCATGAGACAAGCCGCCCTCCTCCCTGCTCCTCCTGGGAAGAACTAACTTCCTTTCATCTCAGAGTCATAGCATCATTTTTCCTCTACAAGGAGAGTGGGGCTTCCTGTTTAAAAATCACTGCTGCCCAGAGATGAGCATTTGTTCTCCTTGGAGCCCAAGTGGCAGGCCAGAACAATTAGAACCTCCTTTCAGTGACCCCAAGTGTTCATGTCCCTGACCTTAAAATGCAGCTATGATATGACTTTTAGATTTTTCTCCAGAATGTGCCAGGAATCCGGCTCTCTGACTGTTACTATCCACATTCTGAGCATGTTCAAGAATGGGTAGTTGCATTGGTGACCCCCAGTGCTTTTCTGTCTAGCTTTGTTCCAACCCCACTCAGACAACTGACCAATGCCATGTGTGGAAGCTGGCACCATCCTTCTAGATAGGAGGATGCAATGGCATGACAAGAGTCTGCTTGTCTTAAAACGTCCAAACCTTCAGGTATCTACATCCTAGGACACACAGACATCCATTTCCAAAGACACTTAAAGTGCCTGGATTCAGGGCTCATCTTGAAAACATTTCTCATCTATTACTTTTTAAAGGATTACCATTCAATTTTTCAAATGATAAAACAGAAAAAGAAAAAAAAAAAAGAAAAACCCTTTAAACACTCAGTGGATCCTGAATTATTAAACATAAAAGGGCACTTTGGTGTATTTATTATCGCACTGGAGGAAATCTTGTCTGGTTTAAGCTCTTAGCTCCTTAAAATGTCCCCTCTACACTGAAGTGGAGTTAAAAATGCATTGCCATAAAACTCCATCCATTTCCAATTTTCTCATCATGCTTTCCGACATTATGAGCTGCCACCTTCCTAGGCTGCAGCCTTCTCTGGGGAGGAGGGTGGTCATGTGACGCTGGTGGTCATACTTCCCTGGGCCCCCGGAGCTGGAATCGAGCCCTGGAGTCTAGACCCGCCTCCTTTCCCACTCTAGGGATGGACTTTGTTTCTCCAAGGATCAATTACGGGGGCTTCTCGTAAGCAGGGTTTGTACCAGGCAAACGGAGTGCAATGTCGCCAGCTGGTATCCACGGGACATACCTGGCCTTGTATTTGTGCTAGTGCCTTGTTCTTCTGTTAAACCGAGGTGAAATTCACACAGCATGAAATTAACCATTTTAAAGGACAACAGCAGCGGCATTTCGTACATTCACACGTTGTATAACCAGCACCTGTTCTTAGTTTCAAAACATTCTATCATCCTCCAAGAAAACCCCACGGGCTTCCCTGGTGATTCAGTGGTGGAGAACCCACCTGCCAATGCAGGCGATGTGGGTTCGATCCCTGGGTTGGGAAGATCCCCTGCAGAAGGAAATGGCAACCCACTGCAGTATTCTTGCCTGGGAAATATCATGGACAGAGGAGCCTGTTGGGCTTCAATTCATGGGGTGACAAAATAGTCAGACATGACTTGACGACTAAAAGAACAACAAAGCAAACGCCATATCTGGTAGGCAGTTGATTTCTACTTCTCCTTCCCCAGAAACTTACCATTCTGCTTTCTGGCTCGATGGTTTTCCTAATCTAGATATTGCATATAAATGCAATCATACACACATGACTGTCTGTGTCTGACTCGTTTCATTGAGCAAGGTGTTTTCAAGCTTCACTCATGTTATAGCATCCGTCAGCATGGCAGTACTTTTATGGATGTATAATATTCCTTTGTGTGGATGGACCATATCTTGTTTATTTTTCCTTCCATTGAGAGGCATCGGGGTTGTTTCCAGTGTTTGCTTATTGTGACCAAGGTATGAACCTTTATGAACAACATTTTATCTGATACCCTGGTTTCAGTTCTCTTTGGTGGATGCCTATGAGTGCACTTCTGGGTACTGTGACAATTCTACACTTAACTTTCTGATGAACCACACAGATTGCTTTCTGTAGTGTGATGGTACTTTTCTGTTTACAGGTTTCTAGGGTCTCTCCTACTGAAGCCTTGAAAAATATTTTTGAATTAATTAAGCAAGAGACAGTGGTTTGTCCTGTTGTGGAGCCTGGGCTCTAGGTACAGGGGCTTCTATAGTTGTGGAAAGTGGGTTCAGCAGTTGCAGCTCCCCAGCTCTAGAGTGCAGGTTCAATAGCCGTGGTGCAGGGATCGAACCAGTGTCTCCTGCATTGGCAGGCAGATTCTTCACCACTGAGCCACCAAGGAAGCCCGGGATGGAGTCTTCTAAACTCTCCTAAAAATTGCCCAACCTTGCATTTCAAGATGATACTGCTGGCTTTATATATTTCAGATAATTCAACTTCCCCTCTGCACACCACTCTAGCTATATTTAGCAGGGCGTCTTTATCTTTGACTCAGAGTTCTACTTCCCTTTCCCTTTGCAAATGCTGTCCTTTTTGCCTGAAACATCCTTCCACATACCATTCGTTTGAAAAAAGCTCACCCACCCTCAAAACCCTGTCCAGGGATCACCTCTCTCCTCCCGCCTTCTAAGACTTCCTTCTTAGCACAACTCTTGCCTCCAGGGACACATATGTCATTCAATTTTGTTCACTTTTACACGTGCCTGTCTCCCCTTCCTAACTATGCCTTCTTCGAAGGCAGGGATTCTCGCTTCCTCTGAAAATTAGGATAAAAATATTCACGTCTGAGGGCTCACGGATTCAAAGCATGCAATCATAGGTACTCAAGGTTTGGACCTTTAGATACCAACAGTATCAGAGTTGGCAATGGTCTGAACAAAAGCTGCTTTTTAATTGTGTACGGTGAAGCCAGTCTGGTCAATGAAGCTATGGAGAGAGAAGAACAGTGTAGGCAAAGTTGGGCAAAAGATTCATCGAGAGATCTTCAGAGAAGAACATGAGAATGACTATAACATGGTCAGCACTAGCAGTGATTTTACAAAACATACATGTGCTAAATAGATTGAGTCATTGTAACTATTATTATTATTGCCACTCTGACTATGGGACATACTGATTTATACTTCAAAATCACTGGACCAAGCCTGTACCTTCACATTCCTTGGAGGAATAAAAGGAGGAAAAGAAAGAAGAGGGAGAAGAGGAGGATGGAGAGAGGGGAGGGAGCCAGACCAAAACAAAAACAGGCATCAGTGAAGCTTCAGAACTCCCTCTGGGAGGCTCAGAAAGATGATACTCACATTCTTTAGATTCTCAGAGCCTAGAAGAAAGTCCTCAGATCCTGTTACAAACAGCAATGCGACCAAGATTAAAAGAAAAAGCACATTGCGTGTGCTAAGCTGCATTCAGTAATCCATTGATAAGAGATACAAGCCGGGTCGCTTTCTTTCGCTTGTGAGCATTTTAGCTGCCAATTAATTCTTCTAAACCTGCACTGTTGAGTCAGTGCCCTTTTCTGCATGTTGTGTTCCAGATGAGGTACCGGATGTCCGATGCCCGTCCATCCAATAATGCTCATCTCATTGACCTGGCCAACAAACATCTGCACTCCAGTTCATTGATAGAATCAGGTAGGGTTGACCGCACAGCCAAAATCCTAGCAAGGAGCCATAATCCTACAAGCCTGCGAGATGCATGTAATGTAAGAGGAGGGCCTCAGTAAGAGACATCCTTTCCTGTCATCAAAAATAAGGAGACGTTCCCGGAAAGCTGGACCATTCTCAGAGCTCATGCTCAGCTCTCAATATGGCAAGTCCAAAGAGAGACTCGATTCCAGGAATAAGGCACAATGAGGTGAGCGGACAGGAGGAGCTTCTTAATAAAGGTCAGCGGATTCCCTGGTTGCTCAGAGGTAAGGAATCTGCCCCAGTGCAAGACACATGGGCTTGATCCCTGAACCGGGAAGACCCCGCATGCTGAGATGCAGCTAAATTCCTGGGCCCCGACTACTGAGCCCACAGTCTAGAGCCCAGGAACCTCAATACTGAACCCACGAGCTGCAACTATTGAAGCCTGTGCCCCACAAGAGAAGCCGCCTGCAGGGGAAGCCTGGGCGACAGTTAGAGAGTTGGCCCGGCTCGCTGCAACTAGAGAAAAGCCCTTGCAGCAATGAAGACCCAGTACAGCAAAAAATAAAAAAACAAAATTATTTTTAACAAGTTCAGAAAACACATATTTTAGATACTTTGTTGCTAGAATTAGCAAGACAGACAATCAACATCTAATTAAGGACAACGGATTGAGTTAATCCCAATCAGATTTTAACGTTGCAGAAACGTTTTGTTGGTCTTGAGGTCTCTTCTTTCTGCATTCAGTGGAATTACTTATTTCTGGTGAAGAGGTAGATAACAAAATGGATTCAGAGATCGCTGGGGGCCTTGGTCATGAACATCTCTTTAACAATTAAGAGTCAACATCTTGAAATCTTCAACCGCAAAGAACGAGATATTTCCAAATCTAAGCCATTCTCCTGCCCTGTCACTAGATGGCCGCCATGTGTCATAATGATAAACTATCAGCTGCTTAAAATATCTTTACACTCATGTGCCTTGCTTCCACTGATTTACATTATTTTTAAAAGTTAACTTTATATCAATACTATAAATGGGAAAGAAAAAAAATCATTTATTCCAAATAGACAGTAACCATAAAATAAATACAGTGCCATCGTAAGTTATTAACATTTTGCTATCATTACCTACAGACACTGAGCCTCAAGTGTCCACTTAATTATTAAAAATGGTGATCTTCAAATATTAAATGCTTAAGGAGAGCCTAGCATGAAACAAACACTTTCCCAATGACATAAACAGGGGCAGGGAAAGAAAACTGAAGAGGGAATAAGTCCTTTGCCAAATAATTTTATTTTATTTAACAGTACTTTCGTGTCACCTAAGCCTATAATAATTGGATGGGATTTATAACTTGTGAAAGACATATTTTAGCCAGCGCTTTTTAAAAAGAAAAGATAGAGGCTATTGTCTTTTCAACTGCTATTAGAATATTTTTATCTTTCTAAAATATAGTTACCTCTCCAAGAATATCTGTCTCTCACTGTCACCTTCTCATGATATTTCTTCCGATTTTAAGTTATTTAAACATAACTAGGAATAAAACTACCATGTGACCCAGCAATCCCACTACTGGGCATATACCCTGAGAAATATCAAACTCTAAAAGACACACGTGCCTCAGTGTTCATTGCAGCACTGTTTATAATTGCCAGGACGTAGGAGCCTCCGAGATGTCCGCCAACAGAGGAATGGGTAAAGTCATGGTACATATATACAGTGGAATATTACTCAGCCTTTAAAAGGAACAGATTTGAGTCCATTGAAATGAGGTGGAAGCCTGTCATACAGAGTGAAGTAAGTCAGAAAGAGAAAAGCAAATTATCATATGGGCTTCCCAGGTGGTTAGGGGTAAAGAATCCACCTGCCAATTCAGGAGACTTGGGTTTGATCCCTGGGTCACGAAGATCCCCTGGAGGAGGAAATGGCAACCCACTCCAGTATTCTTGCCTGGAAAATTTCATGGACAGAGGAGCCCGGTGGGACCCCAGTCCATGGGGTCACAAAGAGTCAGACACGACTGACTGCATGCATGCAAGTACGCAATGCATATATACATGGAATCTAGAAGAATGGTACAGATGAACTTGTTTGCAGGGCAGGAATAGAGATGCAGACATGGAGGAATTGAGACAGTGACAATGACATACCATATATAAAATAGATATATAATAGTATATATAATAGATAGATAGCGAGAAATTGCTATATAATACAAGGAACTCAGCTCAGTGCTCTGTGATGACCTAGAGGGGTGGGACTGCCGGGGTAGGAGGGAGGCCCAGGAGGCAGGGGATATATATGTGTGCTTAGAGCTGATTCACGTTACTGCACAGCAGAAACTAGCATGACATTGTCAAGCAATTATACTTCAATAATTTTAAAAAATAACACATGTAAGTGAATTAAAAAAAAATACTGTTCTACCACCAATACCACTAACACTTACTGTGTTAGTTCAGTTCAGTTCAGTCGCTCAGTCGTGTCCGACTCTTTGCGACCCCATGAACTGCAGCACGTCAGGCCTCCCTGTCCATCACCAACTCCCAGAGTCCACCCAAACCCATGTCCATTGTGTCAGTGATGCCATCCAACCATCTCATCCTCTATCTTCAGAGTATAGTGCTAATATACGCGGTTGCCTGCCCACAGTGACTGTTTCAGAACACAGACTCTATCTCTAATTATTTGCCCTGTTACACATTGGCTGTGCCAGTGGACAAGCTAATATGTCTCTGCCTAGTCTCCCCATTTTAAAAAGCAGACACATTACTTTGTCAACAAATGTCCATCTAGTTAAGGCTATGGTTTTTCCAGAAGTAAGAATGTGAGAGTTGGACTATAAAGAAAGCTGAGTGCTGAAGAATTGATGCTTTTGAACTGTGGTGTTGCAGAAGACTCTTGAGAGTCCCTTGGACTGCAAGGAGATCCAGCCAGTCCATCCTATAGGAAATCAGTCCTGGGTGTTCATTGGAAGGACTGATGTTGAAGCTGAAGCTCCAATATTTTGGGCACCTGATGCGAAGAGCTGACTCACTGGGAAAGACCCTGATGCTAGGAAAGACTGAGGGCAGGAGGAGAAGGGGACGACAGAGGATGAGATGGTTTGATGGCATCACCGACTCAATGGACATGAGTTTGGGTAGACTCCAGGAGTTGGTGATGGATAGGGAGGCCTAGCGTGCTGCAGTTCATGGGGTCGCAAAGAGTCGGACACGACTGAGCCACTGAACTGAACTGAACTGAGTCTCTTCATCTCTAAATCAGAGTACCAGTAGCTCTACCTCATTGGATCAGGGAGGTAATACATGTAAATTGCTTATAAACTTTTAAGAACCACATGCTGGGAAAGACTAAGGCAGAAGGAGAAGGAGGTGGCAGAGAATGAAATGGTTAGATAGCATCCCCTGCTCAATGGACATGAATTTGAGCAAACTCTAGGAGATAGTGGAGGACAGAGGAGACTGGCATGCTTTAGTCCACAGGGTCTCAAAAACTCACAAGACTTAGCGACTGAACAACAACGGCAACAAAACAAGCCTATAAGCATTGGCTACTCTATTGACTCCTTGTCTGAATTTGTTTCCTGCTGCTATTGTAACAAATCACCACAAACATAAGGGCTTAAAACAACACACATTTATTATTTCACACTCTGTAGTTCAGAAATCTGATGCAGGTCTGGCTGAGCTATAATTAAGATTGTCGCTGGGGCTGTGTTCCTTCCTGCAGCCTCCAGGGTTGAGCCTGTGATCTTGCCTTTTCCCGATTCTAGAGGCTGCCTGCTCTTCTTGGCATGTGTCTCCGTTCCATTTTAAAGACAGTGATGGCCTGTCAAGTTTTTCTCAGAAAGCTTCATTCTGACAGTCTTCTCCTGCCTCCCTCTTCTACTCACAGACTCAGTAGGCCTACTGGTTCCGTGCAGATAATACAGGATAATCTTCCCATCTTGAGGCCATCTGATCTGCAAGATTAATTCTATTTGCATTCCTGATGACCCTCTGGCATTTAGTCTAACATATCCACAGGTTCCAGGGAGCAGGAGGTGTTATTTATTTAGGGTGAGGTGTTATGTTGCCTACCGCACCATCAGGCTGTGAGACAGCTATCATTAAAAAAGAGAGCGGCTGAGACTCCCTTCTCCCAGCTTTTATGTTGATCAGAGTATACAAGGCCGTCCAACTAGGAAGTTTTAAGCAGGTGACCCTTAACCTCGATCTCTTTTATTAGCATGTTTTGTATGTCCCACACTTTGCTTTCATTGCTTATAAACATATTTTTGTTTAGATTTAGAAATAACTTCAGGCAATTCCCTGGTGGTCCAAGTGGTTAGGACTCAGCTCTTTCACTGCTGAGGGTTCAATCTCTGCTTGGGGAACTAAGATCCCACAAGCTTCAAGGTGTAGCCAAAAAAACCAAAAAACATTTTAGATTTGTACTAAGACTTCAAAAATAATACAGAGAATGTCTGTGTATCTTTCACCCAGCTTCCCCAGTGTCACCATCTTACCATAAGCATAGCACAGTGATCCAAAATCGGAAGTTAATGTTGGTACAATACTGTTAAATAAACTGCAGTCCGTATTGTGATTACAGTATTTTTTTTTTCCCATCCACATATTTCCCTTTTATGGGCCAGAATCCCATCCAGATCTCACCTTGCATGTTGTCATCATATGTCTTTAGGTTCCTGCTGGATAATTTTAGAATGTCAATATCTGGTTGAGCTGGTGAGCTCGATGGCTGACAGTCTAGAAGCATCTGGGAGGAGCCTAAAGACAAATGGCCACAAAATGCAAGGTGAGATCCCAGGTGACTAAGTAAAGAATCCACCTGCCAAGCAGGAGATGCAGGAGATGTGGGTTCGATCCCCGGGTTGGGAAGATCCCCTGGAGGAGGAAATGGCCACCCACTCCAGTATTCTTGCCTGGAGAATCTCAGGGACAGAGGAGCCTGGTGGGCTACAGTCCATGGAGTCACACAGAGTCAGACACGACTGAGCAACTTCACCACCACCTGGCCTCTGTAATATTTGAGTCTGCATCCTCCACTAGCTCTACTAGGCTCTACCAGGACTCTGAGAAGCCCCCAGCTCAGCAGCTCTCTCACCCCCAACCTTCTCAGATTAACACTCTCCCCAGACATTGTGTTTTCCCTAAATTCATTATGTTTAAAATGTATGCACTTGGCTGCGGCAGCATGTGAACTCTTTAAGTGTAGCATGTGGGATCTAGTTCCCTGACCAGGGATTGAACCCAGACCCCTGCATTGGGAGCTGGAGTCTTCGCCACTGGACCACTAGGGGAGTAACTCTCCTAACTTCAGATTCCAAGCAAATGCTTGCAAAATACCAACAAGCTACCCTGAGGTGAGAACAATAAAATGCCATGAAAGCATAGGAGAGTCTGAGATGCTTGATTTCAATCTAGAGCTGTTGGTCAACATTCTCTCTTGTCCCCCTTCTCCATTTCCCCCCTTCTTCCCTCTGGTTTTGAAAACAGTTCATGGAATTGTACAGAAAGGGAATCAATAGATTAAAAGCTGCTTCCCTCTAATAAATGTTAAACGGTGTTGAAAATTAATCGCCAGGGCCGCTGAGCTGCCCTCCTCAGAGGAGACGGCTTGGGAAATTTAATAAATTATTATCACAATGATGTTCCTATTATAGAATTTGCATTTCATTCCCAAGGCTTGTATTCAGCCTCAAAGTTGCCCGATGATGGTTAATAAAACCAAACGGCACTCTCGTCTCAATGGTTAGAGGGCGACGCTTGGACTGGTCCGTCAAAGGGTATTCTTTGGACTTCACACTTAATTATTTCAGCTTCTGCACTCACCCCCTTCTTTGTAATTTTTGTTTCTTTAAGACAACTAAAGATAGTATTTAATCGTGAGAGTGCCCTCTTGCTGGAAACACTCACTGTAATGATATGCCTAGCTTAAAAGCAAATCTAATCTACTTGCTTATTAAATTTAAATGTGTTTTAGGCTGATATGGTTTGAAGATGATATGTAGAATAACAGCCTCCATGGTTATAAATGTCAACTCTAAAAATTATATGCAATATAACATACAAAATAAATGCTGCTTCATCTTTACATTCCACTGTGATCAATTCATTAAACGATGTATTACAAGCCAAGAGGACGATTGTAAAACGCAAGACGCCATTTGTCACAGTGTATTCTAAAGCACCCAGGAAATGCTGTAGAGATTTTTTTTTTTTTTTTGGCAACAGATGATAGTTCTTATTAGAAAGGTGGTGGCAGGGGACCAGCTTTCTGATGTATCAATACCATGAACCGAAATTAGTTCTTCAATAAAATATTAAAGACTGAAGATAACCATTCTTACGACAAAGTTTCATATTAAAACTCGGAGGGGGTTAACACGGGTTTCTTTAGGAAGAGAGCACCGTTAAGTGTGACAGAAAAGGATTAAGATGGATTTCCCTCTGTGTTGAGAATCACAGTTCCATAATGTCCTAATCATATCACATTCATACCCTAGGCATCCCCAAGCTGAATGGATCCTCTGGATGCTCTGCAGGTGGGAGGAGTGGACATGCAATATACAAGCCTGGGCCCCTCCCTCAAGGTTCTAATTGAGAAGATTGGGGAGAAGCTTGAAAATCCCCATGTATTTTTTTTCCTTAAAAGCTTTGTCCATGATTCTCTGAACAGTGAACACCCTTTCGAAGCACAGCCAAGTATTGTTCTGTGTGTGTGTGTGTGTGTGTGTGTGTGTGTGTGTGTGTGTGTAGACGAGTCTGAACTCTTAAATTTGTGACACGGCAAATATGAGAACTCCATTTGCCCCAGTGGGTTTCCCAGGTGGTTCAGTGGTAAAGAATCCGCCTGCCAATGCAGGAGACGTGAGTTCGATCTCTGGGTCGGGAAGATCCCCTGGAGGAGGAAATGGCAACCCACTCCAGGATTCTTGACTGGGAAATCCCATGGACAGAGTAGCCTGGTGGGCTACAGTCCATGCAGTTGCAGAGAGTCCAACACAACTGAGCAACTGAGCCAGCACACAACTGCCCCAATAAACAACGTACTCCACCCAGTTAGAAAACAGAGTAAAGTCAGAGAGAGAGAAATAAATATTGTATATTAATGCATATATGTGGAATCTAGAAAGATGGTATAGATGAACCTGTGTCCAGGGCAGGAATAGAACCTCAGGTGTAGAGGACCAGATATGTGGACATGGGGGAGGGAATGAATTGAGAGGAGCACTGACCTATATGCATCACTGTGTGTAATCCAGACCACTAGTGGGAGCCTGCTGTGTAGTACGGGAGCTCAGCTCAGAGCCCTAGAGGTGACGACCTAGAGGGGATGCCCTAGAGGGGATGCCCTAGAGGGGATGGCCTAGAGGTGATGACCTAGAGGTGATGGCCTAGAGGGGATGCCCTAGAGGGGATGCCCTAGAGGTGATGACCTAGAGGGGATGCCCTAGAGGGGATGCCCTAGAGGGGATGGCCTAGAGGTGATGACCTAGAGGTGATGATCTAAAGGAGTGGGATGGGGGGGAGGGTGGAAGGGAGGCTCACGGGAGAGCGGATATATGGATACACACAGCTGATTCACCTTGCTGTAGAGCAGAAGCTAACACAACATTGTAAAGCAATTATACTCCAATTTAAAAGAACAAAAACAAAAACACAGTGGCCTGAAGAGCCACACTTGCTTTTTCATGGTTTCTGGGTTTCTTCAAGTGGTGCCAACTTCTGGGTCACTCTACATGCCTAGCCATCTCCATTTTCCCTTCTAACTTAGGTCACTTCCTATCTCCCCTTAGTTCATCATGTAGAGATCAGAATTTCATTCAGAAAAGCAACTGGATGGCTGGGAAGTTAAGAATCTCTGCTGGGAATGCATTGAAGAGTGAGAAACATCAGTGCATACACAACCAATAAGGACAGTTAACTCTGGCTGCAAGGATTTTTACTTTAAATTAAAATGAGAAAAAAAATTAAATCTATGTTAAACACACCAGTTTACCAATGGTTTTCTGTTCCTTGGTGACCTTCTACGAAGTCTTGGGATTTTGTTCTAACTCAATGGAAAACTCTGCATTTGCCTCACTGACTGATGTCCTGCCTGAGGATCTTCAATGTCAACTAGACTAACGGTCCTCTTTGTTTCTATATTTGGGTTGGGCTCATTCCAGACACACAGGCAATCAGGATGCAGATTGGCTAGAACAGATTCCTCCAGAAAGGTGGAGGAAAGAAAGAAAACTTTATTCGTTGGATGTCTTTGGAAAGTTATCCTGGAGATTGCCTGCAGGCATCTGAGAGTCATGGAGACTGCTCATCTGTAACTTCTTAGAAATTTACAACCTACAGCACCTTTCTCCCAGTGAGAGGGTAGTTTATAAATTAAGAGATAATGATATACAGATACTCATGACTCACAGAGTGCCTTATGTTCTCTGATGTGTGTGTGTGTGTGTGTGTGTGTGTGTGTGTGCGTGCGTGCGTGTGTGTGGTAGGGGGAGGTGTTTAGGAATGAGGCAAAACATTCTCCCCAAACTAACCGAATCAGTGTGAGCATTTATAGCAGGGTCCCTATGGAGACACCATTCTTCTAGGCTTCATCAACTAGAAGTCAGTCAACTTTTCCTCCTAGTGCCCTGCAGTCTCCGCACCTCTGGCCAGAGCTTCCTGAGCTTGCCCTTCGCTGGATGGTTTATCCTGCACCCCGGGCTGCAGTCATGACCTCCACAGTGTCAGAGAACACCCTCCCATCTGAACTGCCTGCCACTGGTTTCTGCTTTGTTTCTTCAGCTTGTGTCTGGAAGGCTCCCCAAACTCTTAACATTTACTTTCATCTGATCAGAGACTATACTTCCCTCTCTGTTCCCCCACCATGCTCCTACCCCATCCATTCCTTCCCAGGTCCAGAGACACCCTGTTGTTAAACAGAAGCTTAACTCCTACTTGTTCTGAGAGAAGTGAGCTGACAAAGAAGAGGAAAGTTCAGGTGTGGCAAAATTCCAAGCAATGCATTTGATCACCTCAAGCCAGACATCTACATGGGTGAAGTTGTACATGGGGTAGACCAGTTAGCCCATGGGTAGAATTTGGGTAGAATTTCCCAGCTTGTGGGTAGAATTTGAAAGAAAAGAGGCACAAGAGACCCTTTCCAATTGGCAAAATTTGCCTTCAAACATCCAGAGTCCTCAATCTCGAGGACACATGTCCCACACCTGGGACCACCAGGGGGCAGGACCCCCTGACATGTGTATCTTAAACCGTCAACTCAATTCCATTCCTTTGTTCCCTTGTAGGATGCCTTGCGCCATCTCTCGTGGTCATACTCTCTGTGACCATGAGAAAATTCTGCATCTGAGTCCCAAATACATATGGGCAGGTGCAACTCAGGATGGGAGTAGTGTCAGGATGGCAGCAGTGAAAAGGGTAAATGAACCAGTGCTTCTTGGACAAGTCTTCAGCGATGTGTGCTCTTATTTTGCTTGGAATATAAAAGAACATTCAGGGAATGGGGTGGGAGGAAACCACACACACACACACACACACACACACACACACACACACACACACATGCATACACAGGGCAAAACATTCCACTTCAATTTAGGGTCCAAATCAGACCTTTGTAGAAATAATGAACGTGAAAGTGCTAGTTGCTCAGTCATGTCGAGCTCTTTGGGACCTCACAGACTGGAGCCCACCAGGCTCTTCTGTCCATGGAATTTTCCAGGCAAGAATACTGGAGTGGCTAGCCATTCCCATCTCCAGAGGGTCTTCCTGACCGAGACCTTGTATCATGCAGTTAAAAGCTTCCTCTAATTTTGAAACTAATTGCAACGAAAATGTCAACCTTAGGGTTTTTACTGAAGCCCCACTCAGACAATATCGAGTGTTTTAATGCAAGACTTGCAAGGCCAAAGGAAATACTGGAGTGTGTGCTCTGCTTCTTTATTTTACCTAGAACGCTTATGTCACCTTCTCCAGCTTTGCAGTTGTGGCTATCTCTAGAAACCTACACTGAGCTCACGGCAAGAGGGTGTTTATTTTCCATCACATGTATGCTTCTACTTTTCTTTCTGGTCAGACAATAGACCTCTTGCTGAGTAGGTAGATATACCAAATTTTTTTAACTCAGTCATCAAAATAGTCCACATCCCATGCTGAAAGTATAAAGATGAAAGAAAAAAGTAAAACAAAACAAGATGATCTATAAAATCTAGAGAAAACTATGGTTAACACACCAAAAACGTTTTTTCAAGAACTTTTTTCCTCTGTGTAAGCTAATTCCTAAAGTGCTCTGATTCTTTCCATACAGTTGTGGAATTTGCTTTGTTGACAATACATTGTGAACATTTTCTAATACGATCACCATAAATTAGCCAATTCTCTATGTCAAAAATTTGGTTGTTTTCAATTTTTCACCATTAGAGAAAATGCTGACACATATTGTTTTTTTCTGGAGCCACATTTGTTTCCATAATTTTAAAAAGGGCTTTTCCAGAGTACCAAATTATAGGTATACTCCTTCTTAAGACTTTGGATGATTTTTTTAAGTGATTGATAATCTCTCAGAAGGAAGGACAGATGCCCTTTAAAGGAAAATATACTTTAAACGAAAAAGCTGAAAGTGAAGTCACTCAGTCGTGTCTGATTCCTTGCGACCCCATGGACTGTAGTCCCCCAGGCTCCTCCTTCCATGGGATTTTCCAGGCAAGAATACTCTAAATATCTATGTCCTATTTTATACCACCCTCCCTTCCTCTTTACATGCAATGTCAGGTGTTCAAAGTGACTAGACAACTATATTTCATCTATTTATTTACTTGGCCACACCATGCAGTGTGTGGGATCTTAGTTCCTCAATCAGGGATTGAACCCATGTCCCCTGCATTGAAAGTGCAGAATCTTAACCGCTGGACCACCAGGGAAGTCCCTGACAGCTCTGTTTTAAAAATAAGTTATAAAGGATATTTTGGGGAGGGCTGTGTAGCAAATTTGAATACAGACTGGGTATCTGACAATAGGGCTTCCCTGGTAACTCGGTGGTAAAGAATTTGACTACCAAATAGGAGATGTAGGTTCCATCTCTGGGTCAGAAAGACTCCCTGAAGCAGGAAATGGCAACGCGCTCCAGTATTCTTGCCTGGGAAATCCCATGGACACAGGAGCCTGGAGGGCTACAGTCCATGGGTTTGCAAAGAGCTGGACACGATTTAGTGACTAAACAACAACAATCTGATGAGAAGATGGATTAAGGTTAATGCTCTTAGTTGCAATAATGTCATCAGGGTTTTTCACAGAATGGAATTTCTATCATATTTATTTCTTTTGTATTTAGAGGCAAGTTTCACTCTGTGTGGAAATGTCCTTTCAAGTGGTTTTGCATATCAGGTCAATTCTTAAATCCTAGTGTTAGTATACAAGGTCCACTGTATTTCTCTTTCTCCTTTTCTACACATCTGACATTTTTTGTAATAAAAAATACTCTTTAAAAAGAAACCAGAACATTTTTCTCAGTGGAAATGGAAATACACGGTGGGGTCCAGGTGGTTCAAGCATTAAAACACTACCAATAGATTGGTAGCAACAGAATCTCTATTTTTGACATACCATGATGCTACTCGGGAGTCTGTCTGCTGACAGGCAGTGACATGAATAGCCTAAAGGATCTTCTGTGAAATAGCAGCACTTGTGTTTCCCACAGGTATCAGAGATCCTCGACCCTGACTCTCTGGCCCTCTTGATCTACGCTAGCGCACACGAACAAACCATGGGAGCTGCCAGCCAATAAAGACTTGCAAGGAGCAGCAGCAAGGGTCACAGAGCAAGTCTCCACTGGGCATTTGCATCTGTGCCTGAGAATGGATTGAGTTTGTTAGCACCTAGGGATGCGATGCCATGAACCATGAGTCACTGTTCGTCACTATGTACCTGTGAGCCTTGCCGATGCTCAGATCTTTACAAGCCAAGGTAGAGACTTTACAATCTAAAAAGTAATCCAATAGCTTGACATCTGTGCTCATCATTTAACACTTTCAGTCAGAGAAGAAAAAAAGAAAAGAAAAAAGTGTATGTGAAGATAAACTTCCTAACTAGCACTATCTCTGAGGACTACATTGATTTATGATTCTGACACACACTTCTTAGCCCAGATGTTTCTCAAGGCATAATAACAGTGGCAGGGGTCTCTTACAAACTGGTGTCTCCCATCTGGCCAAGAATGTGTGTGTCCACAGAGATGATCCATATTATCATGGGGATTACTAGGATGCAATATCATTGGAGCCAGTATACTCAGATAGTGCAAATCTAGCCTCATCGCTTGCAGACAAAAGCATGGAATGCAATGGACTTCCATGTAATCTGTCTCTGTCAAATGCATTAAGGAAATTACCCGTCAGAAGCATCATGGCTGAGATGCTGTGATTAAACGCAAACGTGGAAATGCTCAAGGGTATGGGGGAATCATTAGGGGAAAACATTACACACAAACACCTCCTTCAATTTGCTTTCCTTAGAATTAATTCTGCGGTCATAAATATTTGAAATCTGCAGAGAGATCCATAACATGAACGTTGTCAAGCATCCATTCCGGCTGAAGCTACGCTATGTGTTTCCACCAGCTATCCCACAATATCGCATGCTAGGTGGATGCAGTCAGATCAATTCAACAGACATTCCTCCACTGACTGTACAATTTCAAATGAGTTACTTAATCTAAGGCTCATTCCCTTATCTCAGCAGTGGTGCATTAATATGCATATTAGGTGGTCACTGCAACACTTCAAAGAAATAATGTCTATGAAGTTTTAAGCATACATTTAGTGCAACATGAGCATTCTAATGCATAGCACTAAGTGACAGTTATGAGTAAGCATTATGGCTACTCTTCCTTAGTATCCCCTTGAACACACACACTTGCTTGTAAGTCAATAATCTTGTTAAAGGTTTCAAGTTGATAAGCAGAGATACCGAAATTTAGAATGACGGTTGCCCTGTCTGTAAAAGTTCAAGCACTGTCTACAGCTCCGTATTGCTCAAGTTCTTTAAAAAAAAAAAAGTTTCACAAGACTTCACAAAGAGCTCAGGTATGGGAGTGCATATGTCTTTGTGTACATCCAAGGGCTTAAGACCTTATATTTTGAATCCCTTGGGATTCTAAGTCATCGTACTGTTGCTCACCCAGCAAGGATTGCCTTCACAGGCATTCTAGAGGAACCAAACTGAAGTAACTAAGTTAATTTTTGACCATAAGAGTGGGGCTGTGGGTAACTATAAAGAGGTTAAAAACCTACACACAATGTGATGAACTAATGCCCCGTGTCATGTGGTGGGTTTCTGGATGTATCATAACCACCATCATCTCTCCCCTCCACTTCTGCTAACAACTCCTAGCTTTCCCCTCTTCTTCCACTCTTTCCATCTCTGGTCCACAAAATTCCTGCGAATTGTAATGTAGATGATGTCCCCTCTCTCAGGTCAGTCCAAAGGCTTCCATTGCTCCACCTAAAATTCCAGCTCCTTGCCACAAACAAAAAAGATTTTCTTGATCTACTCTCCAGTTCTCCTTTCTCCTCTTCCCCGTGTTCTTAGAACTCATTCCAGCCACATGCTTCCCCCTCTCTGCACTTCAAACATTGCCCTTCCCTGGCAATGACCAGGTACATGCTTTCATAACCACAGACTGCCCTCACAGACCTGGCTCCTTCTGCCCACAAAGTTGCCTGCCTCCTCTGGTCCCCTGCACCAGCCCTAGGCATTTCAGTTTGCAGCGTTCATTTCATTTTCTTAATGACACTATCACAACTGAAACTTTATCCTCTCTTTACCAGTTTACTTATTCTTTATCTCTTTTAAACTATCCCCCAAATTAGAATGGCAATTTCATATGAGCAGAGACCTGATAGTCTTCATACTTTAACCTATGCTTGAAAATAGAAAAATTGCAGGGAGAAATATCAACAGTCTCAGATATGCAGATGATACCACCCTAATGGCAGAAAGCGAAGAGGAACTAAAGAGCCTCTTGATGAAGGTGAAAGAAGAGAGTGAAAAAGCTGGCTTAAAACTCAACATTCAAAAAACGAAGATCATGGCATCCAATTCCATCACTTCATGGCAAATAGATGGAGAAAAAGTGGAAACAGTGACAGATTTTATTTTCTTGGGCTCCAAAATCACTGTGCCTGGTGACTGCAGCCATGAAATTAAAAGATGCTTACTCCTCGGAAGAAAAGCTATGGCAAACCTAGACAGCATATTAAAAAGCAGAGACATCACTTTGATGACAAAAGTCTGTACAATCAAAGCTATCGTTTCTCCAGGAGTCATGTATGGTCGTGAGAGTTGAACCTTAAGGAAGGCTGAGAGCTGAAGAATTGATGCTTTTGAATTGTGTCACTGGAGAAGACTCTTGAGAGTCCCTTGGACAGCAAGGAGATCAAATCAACCAATCCTAAAGGAAATCAACCCTGGAAATTTATTGGAAGGACTGATGCAGAAGCTGAAGCTCCAATATTTTGGCCACCTGATGTGAAGAGCCGACTCAACGGAAAACACCCTGATTCTGGGACAGAAGGGTGAAGAGGGAGAAGAGGGTGACAGAGGATGAGATGCTTGGATGGCATCACGGAGTCAGGGACATGAGTTTGAGTAAACTCTGGGAGATAGTGAAGGACAGGGAAGCCTGGCCTGCTGCAGTCCGTGGGGTTTCAGAGTCTGACATGACTGAATGACTGAACAACGAACAACAAAGTACTTCCTTGCCAAACAAAAACTGAATGAAGATGAAAAGCACTCCATAAACTGCATGCATTTCATTCTAACAGTAATGCTAAGCTCTAGCTTGCTTTCTCTGTGTCATCTATTCCATGATTCCTGCCTGGAGATTGCCATTTGGCCCTGTATCCTGAGTACATCTTCCTGCTTCAGGACCGAGGAGATCATTAACACAGGCCTCTGGAAACTTGGAAGTGAAATACACACACATGTGCACGGACATACAAACACACATGTTTTATTCAGAAGTATTGAGAAAACAAAGGGAGAAAGCACAGTGCGTCCATGGTATTGAAACTTTAGATTGACCGCTCAAGGTTTTCTTAACAACAATAAATAAGTAAAAGTTTTGGTCAGGATACTTCTCGAGTGTCTAATGGGCCTCAACTGATGGTACAAAACCTCCAAACAACAACAACAAAATTACCCCTGTTTCTTCTGCCACATTTAAAGAGGCCAATCCCTTACCCTACCTTCCTCTGTAAACTCACATACACACCTTTGGGGATACATTTTCCTGGTCCATGATGACTTTCCCAAACAAGTCTATCTCCCCACCAGTATAGACACCCTTAAGAAGTGGCCATCCCATGTGAACTAACTCACTGTGCCTCAACTAATAGGACCAAGGCTCAATGCTAAGCCCAACTGGGCCAACTTAATCCTCTCTCCTAGAGAATTAAGGATGCCATTCTCTTATTTATAATTTTGATATTCAAAACACATTGCTGTGTGCCTAGTAGGCATAAAGAATTGTTTTTCTTTCGGTGCCTTTAAAGCATTGTTTTAAGTAAGCCTTTGCTCACAGGAACGTAGGTCCTCAGAGGAGAGGCACATGGTGAATGAATGAACAAAGAGCATAACGCAACTTATGATCACAGCACGCGACTGGTCTGGCCAGCGAAGACCTTAGGAAGAGGTAACATGTGTTCCGATGTAATTAATATAAAGAAACTAGCAACCCAGGGATCTGAGGGGGAGCATTCAAGAAAGACTATCTGTACTGTGCAACGTGGGGAAGGGGGGCCAAGAGGGTGGCTTGGCCCCGAATCAGAGAAAAGGCCGGGCTGCTGTCCAAGGTGCGGACGCTTTTCCTGGTCCATTGTGAGTCCTGCTCCCTCCCTCTTGGTATCCTCTTGGCATCTATGGAATATTTTCAAACGAAATTCTTGCTTTTCACTTAAGTGAGTCTGAAATAAGTTTCTGTTCTTTTCACCAAGAAGAATCAGGACTCCTTCTTGTTCTCAGATTTTAGACTCGTAGTTCACCATGAATATCTGTAAAAAGGCAAAAAGCTTGAAGAACAAGAAAAGAGAACAGATATTCAGCTGTCTCGAAGTCTTTGGGGAATCAAGAAAATGAGAGGTCTTGCCACGTTTCTTTGTGAGGTCATTTCATGAAGAAATCAGGCTTCAGGGTGGGAGGCAGATACTTTTCACCTGTTGCTTTTTTTTTTGTGGTTTCAGAATTCAAGCTAAGGTTCCTAAAGAAGAACATCACTGCTCACAAAACAGGGGAAAATGGCAACTCTTCGAGAGCTTCATGTAAGTTGTAATTTGAGGAATATTTCAAATCCTGACTCTCAAAACTAATTATCTATGTCAAAGACATTTAATAAATTTCATCTTATGAGACAACTACAAACCATTGGTAGTGACTAAAAACTGTTAACACACTTCTGAATTCTTAATCAGTTCATCAGTGAAGAAGGTTGTGATCACCTAGAGATGTGTGCCATGGGTGGTGGATGAACTAATGGAATTGGTCATGACCTCTTCACCCACTGCTTCTGGTCCAAAGGAATTAACCGTTTCTCTGTTAAAATCATGATGGCTAACAAAGGTACTTCTTTTCCTAGCAACTATTTCAGCACCACTTCACAGGCAATTGTCCAGAAAGCTCTCCTCTGCAATTAGAAGTACTTTTCTAACACTGGCATAACCAAAAACTGTGTGTTCTGTATGTGCCGAGTTGCTCAGTCGTGTCTGAGTCTTTGCAATTCCACAGACTGTAGCCCACCAGGTTCTGTGTCCATGGAGATTCTCCAGGCAAGAATACTGGAGTGGGTTGCCACACTTTCCTCCAAGGGATCTTCCCAACGCAGGAATCAAACCCAGGTCTCCCGCATTGCAGGTGGATTTTTACCATCTGAGCCACCAGGGAAGCCAAAAATAAGAGCAATAAAAAATTCTCAGGCAGCCATAATTCCTATCACTTATTAACCAATGAGCAGAAGGTAGAGAGAGAGAGAAGAAAAAGGAGTTTGGAGAGGGCAGAGAAGAATAGAATGGAATTTCTTGTACAGAATCTTGTCCTTTGGTAATTTCGTGCTTATTAATTTAATCCTCATGACCATGCTAATAAGGTAAGTAACCATTTCCCCACTTAGCAGCTGAGAGACGGTGGCTCAGAGAGGTTCAATGACTCATCCAGCGTCATTCAGCTGGCAAATGGCCGGCCAGGATAGAAGCTCTATCACCAAACCCCAACGTTTTCATTACATTAGAGGGGTCAGTAAACCATGACCTGATGGCAAAATCTGTCTTGACGCCTGTTGTTGAAAATACAGAATTATTGTAACATAGGCACACTCATTTGTGCATGGCCTGTGACTTCTTTAGCTGCAAAGTTAAGTAGCTGTGATAGAGATGGTATGGTGCACAAGTGTAAACATTAACTGTGTTGCCATTTATAGGAGAAAAGTTTGCCAACGGATGCTATATGGCATTATGGTGAGCTTTAAGCATAAAATCCTAAGCCTGACACATCCTTCTTTGTAACCATGATGCTTAAAATAAGCCTTCCCTGTGGTAATATTTTGCCTAAATATTTTCACCTTGAAGTGAGTATTCTGGCTTTTTTTTTTCTTTATCATAATAACTCACAGTAGAAAGGAGTGGAGGAGTGTAGGGAAGGATGATTTTCCCCAGCAAACCTCTCGCAGTCCTTGCTAACACCGCAGGGAACCATCTCACCTTTTACAGGAAAGGAAAGAAAACAGTGTCACTATACTTAGCTCCACGTCATCCATCAGCCGGCAAAGTACGATCTGATAAAATCAAAGAGCTCTCCCAGATAAATCAACAGCAGTACATAAACATGTCTATGGCTGGGCTTTCAAAAAACGTGACTTTAGAATACAGATATACATAGCCCTGCCCTGTATATCTGATGAGAAGAGCATCCCACGGTGAGGAGACAGGCTTACAGAAACTCTTCTCCTTTCTGGCTGTGTGATATCGGTCATTTACCCAACCTCTCTGAGCCTGTTTCCTATCTTAAAAGGAAATGAGAAGAAGAATTGCATCTTCGCCCTTTACAGAATTACATCAGAACTTCTGAATTCTAATTTATATGTCATTATATTACATTAGTGAATATATGTGAAGTACATTAAAAGATTGTGTGGCATTCAGTAAATGCTACATGAATGATGGCTATTATCATCTGGATATTATTATTATCACACTATAATAACAGGGCTGCAAAGCAGACCATGGACAACAAGAATTGTCACCGTGGGTATTGAGGATGTTATGGACAAAACCCCACAATTTATTCTCTAAAAGAAGTAATCCCTGTGTAAAATTTCTAGGGAAACTGAATTTTTCAAAGATTCTGGATACAAATGAAGGATAATGCACCTCCAATGAACTTTGACTTTTGTTGTTATTGGAATCATCCTTGGGTGGTCAGCCTGGTACTTAAGGAAAACAAAAGTGAAAATGTGTGCACATTACATTTAAAATGTTTGACAAAATGGAAACAGCACCACCTAACAGACAGGTCCAACAGCAAACATAATTAACTGGTCTACAGCTTGGCACATTCTCCTACAGATTTTGGTGAATCATAAATCAGTTCAAGAGGGAGCCAGACAAATTGTGGAGACTGAGCAAATCATCGAGAGAGATGGAAGGCAGAGAAAATTATTCTCCAAGGAGAAAATTTTTAGAATAGTGTTCTCTTAAGTAAGTGGGGGAGGTGCTTTGAGAGAGTCTGAACATAGAATCACTTTATATATTTCAATGGAAATGAGCTCAGAAAGCAAAGGTAATTTAAGTGTCTTCCTTTCAAAAAAAAAAAAAAATCCTGGTTAAGCATCTTTCAATATAAAAAACTAGTTTTATTCCACTCTCTCCTACTCACAAATACATCAAGAAAATGAACACCTCAAAATGTATCAAATAAACTGGGATCTGACCCCCCCCCAAAGTAGTTGAACTTTGTACATTAATTATGTATCAGATTTTAAAAATGGCCATAAAAATAAAAGCAGACCTACCCTCCACGTGGCAGTTTTATTAGTTAGTTTATTACCCACCATATGGGCTGCCACAGAAAATTATAATGGACCAGTATTGTTAACCATAAACAAAGTGAGACTGGATTATTATTTATGGTCTTGTTAACCAAATGAGTCAAGTCAACCCAACTGAATCAGTATGGGAAGCGCAGATGAGTGTTCACCAAGCATAACTTAGAGAATAAATAGGTGACACCCAGTGTCAAGAGACATTTGGTCAGTATGAATGCACTTGACTCTTTCAGGACAGAGATGCATGCTGAGGTCAGGCCTGGGCTTAGCAACACTGATAATGGCTTTTAACATCAAACACAAGAATATGCTTCAGAGAAAAGTGTCTGACCCTGAATGTAGTAGGCGTTTTCTTTCAGATTCCCCCAGTGGAAAACTGATGTGAAAAATACACTCCCATAAATTCCACACAGTTTCTTCACTGGTGGATGCGTCAGATTGTTTATGTACCACCTGGACATCCCTTTACAAACGATTACCAATCAATTTCTCAATCAGGATTTCTCTGGGGGCACAGTGGATAAGAATGTGCCTGCGAGTGTGGGGGACGCAGGTTCTATTCCTGGTCCAGGGGGATGCCACAAGGGGCGGAACACCTAAGCCCCCGCGACAGAACTACTGAAGCCTGCGTGCCTAGACCTGTGCTCTGCAACAAGAGAAGCCACGGCAGTGAGAAGCCCATGGGCCACAAGGATGAGCAGCCCCTGCTTTCTGCAACTAGAGAAACCCTGTTTGCAGAAACTAAGACCCAGAGCAGCCAAAAGATAATAGATCAATAAATAAAATTCTTTAAAAAATCCCTCAATCCAATCAATTGACTGAACAAAAACCTTCTGTGCTTACCCACATCTAGTTCCCCTCTTCTGCTAGGCACACAGGAACATGACATTTGATATCTCCTTGAAGCTGATTAGGGGCTTCCCTGGTGGTTCAGACGGTAACAAATCTACCTTCAATACGGGAGACCTAGGTTTGATCTCTGGGAAGGGAAGATCCCTTGGAGAAGGAAATGGCAACTCACTCCCATATCCTTGCCTGGGAAATCCCATGGACAGAGGAGCCTAGACTGTATCCCATAGAATCCATGGGGTGACAAAGAGTCGGACCTGATTGAGCAACTAACACTTTCACTTTTTCACTGAAGCTCATTAAGACCATGGGACTAGCCATGGGTAAACTGTGAGCCAGTCACTGAACTGCTGTTACAAGATCTTCCACTCTTGGTTCTTTCTCAACCACAACAATGTAGGAGGCTGTGTGTTTCAGAAAGTGAAACTACACGCTGACGGTGCCTGCATTGGATTGAATTGCCACGTCACCCCATGGAACTGAGCGGCCTGGCCTCGTGTTAGACACATGAACAAATGACACACTTCTGTGTTACCATCATTGGGATTCTATGGCTTATTCACACTACCTGGCATATATGCACATGGTATGATGCCATCGCTCAGTCATGTCTGACTCTTTGCGACCCCATGGACTATAGCCCGCCAGGCTCCTCTGTTCATGGGATTTTCCAGGCAAGAGTACTGGAGTAGGTTGCCATTTCCTCCTCCATGGAATCTTCCTGACCCAGGGACCAAATCTGAGTCTCCTATGGCTCCTGCATGGCAGGCGGATTCTTTACTCACTGAGCCACCAGGGAAACAACATATATGCAGGTTCTGAGGAACTGTGGGTGCTTTTGTACGTGTGCACATGACTGCCAGGAGTTATTAAGTCAGAAGGGAGGAGACAAGGGCTATGTGTGTTGCAAATACTCCCCAAATGATCTGGTGAGCGCACTTGCAGAGGAAAAAGTGCACTGGAGAGGTTCGGCTGGTGGCTCAGCTGCAAAAAATCTGCCTGCCGATGCAAGAGACACGGGTTCGATCCCTGACCCAGGAAGATCACCCATGCCACAGAGCAATGAAGCCCGCGTACCACAACTACTGAGACTGCTCTAGAGTCCGGGAGCTGCAACTACTGAAGCCCTTGCAGCTGGGAGCCCACGTTGAGTAACAAGAGAAGCCACCGCAACTAAGTCATCGCCATGTGCAGTAACTCGAGAAAAAGCCCAAGCAGCAACGAAGACCCAGCACAACTGGATAAATTATGTGTGTGTGTGTGTGTGTGTGTGTGTGTGTGTGTGTGTGTATAAAGTGCATTAGAAAAGAGGTCAGCAAATCACACTCACAGGTCCATCCTCTCCAGTTGTGGAAATAAAGTTTTATTGGAACACAGCCATGCTCATTCATTTATGTATCGTCCAAGGCTGCTGAAATGCTACACCCGAAGAGTTCGAATATCTGCAGTAGAGGTCGTTAAGACCTGCAAAATCTAAAATATTCATGATCTGGCTCTTTACAGAAAAGGTTTGCTGACCCTTGCACTAGAATTTTGTGAAGGCGCCCTGCTTCCCGCTACAGCCTTGTTAATAATGCAGCCTGCTTGTGGAGCAGCACCAGAGCAAGCAAACTGCCCAACAAAAAGTAGGCGCTGAAAACGCTACTGAAAATAAGACACGGGGTGGAAGACCTGCTGGTGCTTCTCTGACCTACTTCTCACTCTTCTTTTCATCAGCTCTTGAGGCCCCAAGGGCTTCTACTTTTTTGTTTGTTTGTAGAATGGACATTTTTCAGTTTAGTCTTGTCCACAGATAAACAAGGCTGAAAGAGGACCTCAGCGGCAGTTCCTCTTTGGCTGGAAGCACCAATGTGGGCAAAAATACAGACCAGTAGACAAAACGGCAAGCAGTCTCCTGTTCATTTTATGACACTGTCTATGAGGTCTCTCCAAACCAGATTTCTTTTTGTAGGTCACATCTGGATTTATTTGCAACTCGGGGTGGGTTTTGAATGTCAATGAGGTGGTAAGTATTTGTTTTGCTATTGAAAATCATCCTGTAAACACTGAGTCAGCCAAAAATTTCATTTGGGTTTTTCTGCATGCGCACCCGTGGCAGATTCACGTCAATGTATGGCAAAAACCACCACAATATTGTCAAGTAATTAGCCTTCGATTAGAATAAATAAATTAATTTTAAAAATAATTTTAAAAAAGTTATGGCAAAACCGAATGAACTTTGTGACCAACCCAATCAATTACTAGAGAGAAACTCTGAACTTCTAATTTGATAATAGAGACATTTAATTGACAAACTTAAAAAAAAAATTCCTCTTACGCCTACCTTTGATTCTTCTCTATTCTTTATATTGCCTTTAAAAATTTTTTGATTGCATTTCTCACTACAAATAGCCTTCCCACATGGCTCAGTGGGAACCCACCTGCCAGTGCAGGATTCACAGAGACACGGGTTCAATCCCTGGGTTGGGAAGATCTCCTGGAGGAGGGCAGGGCAACCGACTCCAGTACTCTTGCCTGGAGAATCCCATGGACAGAGGAGCCTGGTGGGCTACAGTTCATAGTTTGGCAAATAGTCAAACACGGCTGATGTGACTTAGCATACATAGCACATGTTAAGTATGAACGGGTTTATTTATTCATGTGTCTGTTGTCTGTCTTGTCCTGACCCTGCTGAGAATAGGAATATCACCTAATTCTGTTTACTGATTCTTGGGATTTAAACCAAAGGTTGAAAAACTTGTTCTGTAAAAGGTCAAACAGTCAGTAATTTAGGCTTTGGGAGGCATCTAATCTCTGTTAAAGTTATTTAATCCTGCTGTGGTAGCACAAAGAAGCCATACATATACAGTATGCAAATAAGTGGGTGTGGCTGTGTTCCAATAAAACTTAATTTGCAAAAACAAGTGGACGGCTGGCCTTGTCCTGAGCGCTCTTAGTTTGCCCCAAGATCCAGAACACTGCTTGACTCGGAGCAGGCACCTCCTAAATATCTGTGTATGAGTGATACATAGGATGAATTCATCACAGCACCATCAAATGAAGGGGTGAGATATACGAAGAAACAAATGAATGAAAGACCATCTCAACTGAATATGGTTAGATAATAGTCACTCAGAACACATTATCTGTCGGGCTTTCTTCCAAGTTCCAACAATTTGAAATCAAATAAAAGATTGTATAAAAATTTCTAAGAGCTAAAGAAATTCAGAGTGATGCTAAGCAGTTTACATGCATTATCTCATTTAATCCTATCAATGATTTTAAGAAGGGAGTATTCTTATTAATCCCATTTTACAATTGAGTTAACCCAAGCTTAACATGGTTAAGTAGATCATCCAAAATCACACAGGCGCACATGCACACACACACACACACACACACACACACACACACACACACACACACACACACACACACCGTGTATTACCAGGATGCTAACTGAAGAAATCTGATGTTAAGGACGTGCTCTTCACCACCCCAGTGGTGTTTAGGAAGGACTTCAGTTGGCTGAAATCTACCTCGGTCATGTGTCAATACACAGGGATGCTGATATGTGTGACGGCTGTGCACTCCCCTCCCAGGTACTCACTCTTTTGTTCTCAGAGCTTTCAAGGTTTGAAAATCTGAGCAACAGAGGAACCTATATCTGGGGCTTGAACAGGCTCGGGGGTGCCAATGTATGACCCCTGAGTCCTTTCAACTCCTCTAAGAAGTGACCTTTTCCTAGAAAGCACAGATTACCACAATCCAACTGAGAAACATGGGCAGAGCCTTGCTTTGCCCTGAGAGGGAGAGTCATTTTATCAAAAGATAAAAGAAATAACACCAACTACTGTGTGGATGGAAGAGTCAACCTCTGAAAGTTTGCACTTAAGAGGGTCATGTGTTACTTCCAAGTTCCACTGCAGAGGTACACAGCCTCGAGGCTGGGATGATGAACCCAGATACTATCTTTTCTAAAGCAGAGTTCTCAAAGTGTGTCTTACCAACCCATTATTTGCATATGAGGTCAGTGCCCCCACTGATGCTGAGTTGCCAAAACTAACATCTAAGCTATGATTATAACAGAACAAGAAAAGTTCAGTTCTTTGCCCTATATTTCTGCATAAAAGGAGGGAATTCTTCCCCCACCATTTCATCCCTTCCACACAGTTCCTTGCTGACTTATGCACAAAAGAAAGGGAATTACAGATAGAGATGCAAGACTCCTTCATGGACTTCCATTTTACAGGTGAATAAGGTTATTTCATTAAAAGGTTTGTGTTTCCCTGGTGGCTCAGATGGTAAAGAATCTGCCTGAAATGCGGGAGGCCTCAGTTCAATCCCTGGGCTGGGAAGATCCCCTGGAGAATGGAATGGCAATTCACTCCAGTATTCTTGTTTGGAGAATCCCATGGACAGAGGAACCTGTTGGGTTACAGTCCACGGGGTTGCAGAGTCAGACATGACTGAGTGACTAAACATGTGAGCATTAAAAGGTCGGATACATGAAAAGATACTCAACATTGCTGAACATCAGGGAAGTGCAAGTTTAAGCCACAATGAGATACCATTACTTATCCACTGGACTGGTTATAATTCAGAAGACAGATCATACCAGGATGGCATACTAGGACCCCTGCATGTTGCTGGCAGGAATAGAAAGTGATGTAGTCGCTTTGGAAAACAGTTTGGCAGTTTACTAATAGCTCAATTGGTAAAGAATCCGCCTGCAATGCAGGAGACCCCGATTCAATTCCTGGGTCGGAAAGATCTGCTGGAGAACGGATAGGTTACCCACTCCAATATTCCTGGGCTTCCCTGGTGGTTCAGTTAGTAAAGAATCTGCCTGCAGTGTGGGAGGATGGGGTTCGATCCCTGGGTTGGGAAGATCCCATGGAGAAAGGAAAGGCTACCCACTCCAGTATTTTGCCCTGGAGAATTCCAAGGACTGTAGAGTCCAGGGGGTCACAGCAACCTTCACTTTCACTTTGGCAGTTTAAGTTCAACATACAGTCCAGCAGTTCCACTGCTAAATATCCACTCGAGAAATGTGACAGCGCATGTTGACACAAAGACACGGAAGCAAATGCTTGAAGCAGCATTAAACATAAAATCCTAAACCTGGAAACAATCCAGGTATTCATCAGTTGATGAACAGATAAAATGTAGGCTACCTATACAATAGACCACTGCTGTCGTTGCTTGCTAAGTCGTGTCCGACTGTTTTGCAACCCTGTGAAATTTAGCCCACTAGGCTCCTCTGTCCGTGGGACGTCCCAGGCAAGAATTACTGGAGTGGGGAGTCATGTCCATCCCCAGGGGATCTTCCCCACCCAGGGATTGAACCGGAGTCTTCTCCACTGCAGGCAGATTCTTTACCACTGAGACACTCGGCAAGCTCTACAATAGACTATTACTCAACAATAAACAGTCATTACCAATATATCCATCAGTACTGATGAGCCTCAAGAACATTCTGCTAAAGTAACTAGGTGCAGAAGATTATATGACTTTATTTATCTGAATTGTCCAAAAAAGACAGATCTATAAGGATAGAAAGCAAATGGCAGTTCTCACAGGGAGGGTCTAAGTGGAACTGATCATAAACAAGCACAGGGTAACTCATCGGCGTGATGGAATTATTCTAAATCAGAATTGTGGCTATCTTGCATGCACGTGGCTACCCACTCCAGTATTCTTGCCTGGAGAATCCCATGGACAGAGAAGCCTGGTGGGCTACTGTCCATGCGGTCGGATATGACCGAGCAACTAACACTTTCATTACTACTACCGCATGCATATAAGTTCATTTAAAACTGAACTGTACGTTTATAATGTATGGGTTTTATGATATAAAATTACACCTCAATAAGCGGTAAACAAATAAAAATTTCATGTGTGAGATTATCCTCTTTTAGTTTCTCAAGCCCTGCTCTTGAGTTACGTTTTGTACCAAGATTCACTCCACCCCTGGGTGCCGGGGGCGACTTTAGCAGACTTGGCAGCTAAATGACAACAAGACAGATCATAAGCACAGAGGTGGGCTTCTCTGACTCGGCCCTGGAGGATACAGTCCTGTTTCCTCACACAGCACACAAGCACAGCCAAACAGTGTTTTTTCTGAGGGTTTTGTTAAAGGGAGCCAGCCAAGGAGAACTCAATTCTCTCTGTTGTTCTGAGGTGTTGATCAATTAGAATGCTTTTGGTTGCACACAACACAAATCCAGGTTGAAACCACCTTAAACCATAAAGGAATTAAGTAGTTTTATATCACAATAATTCAAGAACCGAGATGAAACATAACTGGCTTTCCCTCTAATTGAGCTTTATAAGATCAAACACCCAACTATCAACCAGTTGGGTTATTGTCTGGTGAAAGTCTGAAGCCTGGCTCCCAGAGGGAAATGTTGACAAGAGATTATCATGCCTCTCTTAGGTCAGTTAAGTCCCTGTTTCATTCCAACTTCAAAAGGGGAATGGGCTCAAATTCTCCAGTGTCACGGGAACTTCATTGAGAGAAAGATGGATATGTGAGTACGCATTCTCTGCTGGTTCAGATGGTTAAGAATCTGCCTGCAATGCAGGAGACCTGGGTTCGATCCCTGGATGGGGAAGAACCCCTGGAGGAGGGCATGGTAACCCACTCCAGTGCTCTTGCCTGGAGAATCCATGGACAGAAGAGCCTGCTGGGCTACAGTCCCTGGGGTCACAAAGAGTCAGACACGACTGAGCAACTAAACACACAGACATGTGAAGACAGGAACAAAAGCAGTACTCTGTCAGGAAGGGGAAGAAGGTTCTGGAATCTAGACAACCAACTGGATTCACAACCAAGCTATGAGAATAAAACCCCAAATCCGCCCATGTTTTGCCACCTGCCTAATGACAAATCCTGCCTTTATTGGAAAGGAATGAAGCCAATAGAGCAATCCATGAGAGGTGAAGAGTCATAGACCAGCTGTCATGCCATTACTTAATTCCAGTCACCTCTCACTTTTTCTGATTATAGGGCCCAAGAAATAGCCTTCATTTTTGACTCAGTCCAAGTGGTGTTTCTATCATGAATACTGCAATAGAGGCCAGGTTAATTCAATTATAAAGACATCAGCTCTGCATGAGGAAGGGAACAGTACATTCCTCACACGTCATGCAAGCTTCATTGACTGTCCATCACAGAACACAACAGAAAAGTGAAAGGGAACGTGTTAGCCACTCAGTCACATCCCATTCTTTGCGACCCCATGGATTGTACCCCACCAGGCTCCTCTGTCCATGGGATTTCCCAGGCAAGAATACTGGAGTGGTTAGCCATCCCCTTCTCCAGGGGATCTTCCTGACCTAGGGATTGAACCCATGCCTCCTGCATTGAAGGCAGATTTTTTACCATCTGAGCCACTAGGGAAACACATAACACAACACAGGTGTCCAATAAATATTTGTTGATTGAATAAACCTTCAGCAACCAGCTCACAGTTTTTGACCAAACTCTTGCTTGGGGAAAAGACTGAATGATTTGTCTTTTATTCCATTTCTCAGTGTGACCCAGGCTGGGAAATGTGTGTTCTCACCCTCAACCATCAGAAAAGTGAATGGGCACAGTAAGTTATTAAACTGGTGTCATATAACAGTTATGACATCAGGCTGAAGAATATAACTCTATTCAATTTTATGATGCTTTGTGCTGTAAGTGGAACTGAACTGCAGATGAGTCTACAGAATTATTTTCTCTATAGATGATTAAAATAAAAAAGTCCTAAATTTGTTCCATCCTCTCGAAGCCATTTTCAATCTTAACTACCACCTCCTAATATCTTTACTGCTCTTTCCCTAGTGTTTCTGAGAATTGCATTCAAAGTGTAAAAATAGTTTGCAGTACTGTAATTGAAATGACAAATGCTGAAATACAAGGAAGGAAGCAAGAAGTAAAGAGACAAAATGGCTTCCGAGAGGGGGGAAAAAGATGACTGTCAAATTGAACTCAGTTCTGCAGGAAACATGTGAAAATAGCATCCTCCATTCTGAACCTTTCCGCACAGATATGCACATATATCTGGTTGCTTCCGAATTCTGTTTTACAGCATTAAAGTGAACGGGGCTTGGAAGGACATGGGTTTTTGGCAGTGGTACTGTGCTTTAGCTAAAAATCCCTTACAATACTGGATTCTAAATGCAGGTTTGCTTTGACCAAATTGCCATACCCTCGGGTGAAATAAAAGAGGATTAAAAGTAGTGGTTGTTTTTCTTTTTTATATGAACTACACAATAATTCTATAACTTTACAATAATGAAATACACAAAACAATATTTCTATGTATCAATGTGTATGTGTGCTCAGTAGCTCAGTCGTGTCTGACTCTTTGCAACCACATGGACTGTAGCCCACCAGGCTCCTCTGCCCATGGAATATTCCAGGCAAGAATACTAGAGTGGGTGCCATTTCTCACTCCAGAGGACCTTCCCAACCCAGAGATCGAACCTGTATCTCTGGTGTCTCCTGCATTGGCATGAGGATTCTTTACCACTCGCGCCACCTGGGAAGTCCCTATGTATCAAAAATCACTATTAATGAAATGTGTCTAATGCTAAGCACTCTTCTTTATTCTGAGCGTGTATCATTTCTTCTTGTTGGGCATTAAAGTGTCAATTCTATCATGAGATTCCAGGGAAAGTAGATTTTTAATTATTTCATTTGCAATTCTTCTATATGGAAACCACATGGGGTGGCTCCCCAAATTTGGTTTTGAAACATTGCTGTAGGGTATTTGAGTCTTCTGCTTCAAAACTCCACCGGCAGGTCAGTTTTATATTGAGGGAGATAATTATCTTCCCATGTTCCCCAAGCCTTCACTTCAGAAGGCAGTATGCCAGTTGTTTAACTCCACGTTGGGAAGCCAACACTGACTTTGAAAAGCCAAAAATGAAGACTTTTGATCCTGCCACTTTTGCCCCCATGAAGGTGAAGTCCTAGTTATGTATCAAGATCCTTTTCAGTCTCCTGTTTTCAGCTTCATGCCGACACTTTTGGTATAACATGGGATGACGCGTGTTCCCTTGGAAGGAGCTTTTTTTCTTTTTCTTTTTTTTTGTTATTTGCAACATGCAGGAAACAACGGGAATGCTAATTACATTTAATAGAACTTGGCACAATTTCTCAGGAGGTGGTGCTAATTTGCAGAAGGTAGCACTTCTGATTTGCTGATAAAAGGCTGAGGATCAAAGCATGGTTTCAGGAGAGAGAGGAGTATGTATTTTTTATCCACCACTGCCATGGTGGGAATAACAATGTCTTCCACATTCTAAACACTCCAGTGGGAAGATTTAGTTTTATTATACACTTTATTAAGAAAATGTGTAGGGCACTGGGGAATAAAAAAACTCCAGTGTGTGTACAAGGGGAGCAGATTTTCTAAATGGGATTTGGACGCCCTAGTGTGGGTAAATTTACTTCAAGGAATGTGGACTTTAGGGAAATTAGGCAAAATATGAAATTACTGATTCCTACCAATGAACTTCAATTGTGGGATGCAGAATTATAGAAATGAAAGGTAATTCATAATTTATCTGATTTGGATGTTTTGCTTTACAGATGAGAGCATTAAGGCACACAGATTTCTTTTTTTTTTTTTTCCCCCAAATAGTCCAGCTTCATGCAAATCCTGAGAAAACTGGAACTAGAAACCAGTCTCTTTGTGAACAGTATAGTCTACTTACTGCTCCACACTGCCTTCAACACAGGATCTGGAAACTGAGTCCACCAGTCTTTCTGGAAACTGGTCTCCCTGGGGATATATTCCCCCTTAAGAGCCACTCACCGACTTCCCAGGTGGCGCTAGTGTGAAGAACCTGCCTGCCAATGCAGGAGACTCAAGAGATGCGGGTTCGATCCCTGGGTTGGGACAATTCCCTGGAGGAGGGCATGGCAACCCACTCCAGTGTTCTTGCCTGGAGAATCCCATGGACAGAGGAGCCTGGTGGGCTGCAGTCCACAGGGTTGCAAAGAGTCGGACACAACTGAAGCGAGTCAGCACACAGACACACAAGAGGCACGCCTAACTGGAGATGTGTCTCATTAATCATCCCACTTTAAGTTCTATGTTATGCAAAATTTTACAGATAAAAAAGACACTGGCAAAGCCACAGTCCAAAGAACTATGAAACTTCAGTGAAGCACTGAGACAGACTGAACAAGTTATCACAATTCTGATGCCTGTAAGTTCTGAAAACACTGCCTGATTGCTCACCATACAGATAAACCCATTTGAGAAGGCCTGTCTGGTATGGTGGGGTAAACAGAAATGGCTGTTTCTATGTTACTGAGAAAGACACCAGAGCTCAGAATGTAAAGAGAGAAAGCTATGCTTTGAACACTGAGGAGGCCTCCTGGTTATAGCTTTATCTGCTGTGCTGAATTCTGCGGTACGTTAAAGACCTGTGCGTGTGCGCGTGGTCGCTCAGTCGTGCCCGACTCTTAGGAACCCGTGGACTGTAGCCCCCCAGGCTCCTCTGTCCTTGGGATTTCCCAGGCAAGAATACTGGAGTGGATTGCCATGTCCTTCTCCAGGGAATCTTTCTGACCCAAGGATGCGGCCAGAATCTCCTTAAGTCTCCTGCACTGGCAGGCAGGTCCTTTATCACTGAGTCACCTGGGAAGATCTACTCTGAAAGAAACATCCTGCTATACTCCTACAATTCCACTGGGGAAATTAGACAAAGTCATATAAATCAGAGAACAGATAACAGAGGGTCAATGGGACATTAATGACGAGTAATTTATTAAGAACACTCTATATGTCAAGGGCTATGTTAAAGATTGTCTCATTGGATTCTCAGCAAGCTGGGAGATACAACAATACTACTGTTCTCATCACACCCTGCAGGGCATCGAGATTTCAAAGACTTTAAGTTGCTTGCCCAGGCTCATACCTCTTGGAAGGACAGAGATTTAACCCTACATGTTTTGCACTGTTCTTCAACATCGTTGGCGGGCAACGGTGGTGGGATTCCTGAGAGGCCCTGAGAGTTCAAGAACACAGAGGGAATATTCTAGAAGAAAGTGGGGATTGAGCTGGGTTTCCAAAATGAAATAAGACATAGACAAAGAGAAACAGAGAGAGGCCCTGGTGGAAGGCAGAGAAAGGAAGTGGAGCGAGATGGGAGAAGGTGTTCGTTGCCATCACCAGTGACAAGAACCTGGGGGAAAACCATACATGAAGGTGGTCGAGAAAGAAAGATCCATTCGTTCCAAGGAGCAGGTGGGAGGTGGCTGAGATATAGTGACTGAAGAGGGATACCACGGGCAGCAGCGGGGCTCTGAGACCAGATGGAGGCTCTGAGTTGAAGCTTTACGACCACCTTGTGTGTGTGCTCCATCATGTCTGACTCTCTACTACACCCATGAACTGCAGTCCGCCAGGCTCCCCTGTGCATGGGGTTTTCCAGGCAACGATAACGGAGTGGGTTACCATACCCTCCTCCAGGGATCTTCCCGAACCAGGGATTAAACCTGAGTCTCCTGGCCTCCTGCACTGGCAGGCAGACTCTACCACTGCGCCGCCCGAGTTTCACTTCGTAAAATGATTGCCACCTTAGCAATCTTTACACTTTGTCTAAGATTCCATCTCCTTAAAACTCCTCATTCAGCCAGCACCCATGGAGCTCTGACTACATGCAAGGCTCTGTTTTAAATGCTTAGGATACAGCAGAGAACAAGACAAACCTTAGCCACATGGCCTTGGGTTAGAGGCTAACAGAAGTAGGAACCTCTCAGAGAATATGGGAATGAAACAGGAAATCCAGGTTGATTTCTCACCCTGTCACATCTCAAGTGATCAATCAGTAGTAATGGGAAGGATGAAACAGAATCACTGTTGTTATTGCTATTCTTGTTATGATAATTATTAATTTTGTCCTCATGTCATCTATACAGCCTATGCAAGAGGTTTCAGGAATTTGAAGTTATCTCTGCGCTACATGTAAGATAATATTAATTATGCAGTGAATGTGCGCCAAAATGCTAATTATATCAATTATGTATTTTTTGAACCTGAAAATATCACCCATGTAAGAGGAGAAGGCAGATGAATTGATGGTCTGAATCATCACAGGCAACAAAACTGCCTAAAGATCGATGCGGCAGTAAACACTGCGCCAAATTTTGGCTCTATCACTGACTCTGAGCTTTCGTTTCTTCATTTATAAATGGGACAAATAATGCATTTGTTGTGTAAGAATGTTATGAAGATAGTTAGTCATGCATATTGTGTGTGCTCAGTTGCTCAGTCATGTCTGACTCTTTGCAGCCCGTTGGACTGTAGCCCATCAGACTCTGCTGCCCATGGGCTTCTCCAGGCAAGAATACTGGAGCTGGATACCATTTCCTCTTTCTAGGGGGTCTTGCCATCCCAGAGACTGAATCCTGTCTCTTGTGACTCCAGCATTGGCAGGTGGGTTCTTTACCACTAGCACCACCTAGGAAGCTCAGTCACACATACTAGAGTTCTGAACTGGGGAGACTCTTGTCCTCCAGCGGACCTTTGGCTGTGTCTAGAGACATTTTGGGTTGTCACTTGGAGGAAGATGTCACTGCTGGATCTAGTGGGTACAGCAGATGTGTAGGATGCTGCTAAACATTTTACAAATCCATAGGGCGACTCACCCCTGCCCACAAAGACTTTTCTGACCCAAAATATCAATAGCGCCCAGGTTAAGGAAATACTTGGAAAGAATACTTAGCACGATGTCTAGCATCTCATAGGAACTCAAAAGTGATAATAATTATTATTGTTACTACAATTAACATTTTCGTCATCCCAGCATACTGTATCCTGTCCATGGATATAGAAGGAAACGATAGCTGTGGATGGTGGCAGAATTTGAAACAACGATTGGTGATGTCTTCTGATTAGGAGAGAACTTCACATTTTTCCTACCCTGAAACACTGACTGATTTTTTTCCTTCCACATCCAAACACCTTATTGTCAGTGTAACAAACACTGTATATAAATCCAGTTATGATTCTGTGCTATGGTTTGTTTCTTTTAATTAGACTATTAGAATTATTCCCCATGGAGTTCACCCAAGGAAGGACATCACGAAACCTTTAAATATATATAAAATGTTAAAAAAAAAAATGGAGTGAAGACTAAAATAGAGTCACACTCTTCCCATTTGAAAGTATATTTGTTCATGTCAGGAGAATGAAGGCTGCATGCATTATTCATTAGAATAACAGTTTATTGGCAAAATTGTTGTCTTTGGATGGTGTGCATTGTGGAGTGAATAAATAATGTGGGATGGATATTTTTAGAGACTGGAGAGTAAATCTAGGAAGAAAATTCGCAACAGGAAGGAAAGGAAGTTATGGCTAGAAGTGGCTAAGGCTTCTCAGTGAAATATGCAAAGGACATAAAAATTGCCTCGACCAAGACATAAAGCAGAAAAGCAAGCGAAGCTCTTCTAAACAGCTTTTCCTTTGTGTGTGTGTGTCTGTTTCTATTAGTTCTCAACTGAAGGTTTTCTGTACCAGGACGAGTGAAATTAATTAGGTTTTCTATAGCTATCTTGCTGAGCTGGCTGATAAAGTTCACAAATCCACAGTGATTGAGCACTAGAAGACGATTTGATCATTGCTATGTGTTTGTCTTGTTTTCTCATGAGACATAATTGACACATGACATTGTGTAAGTTTAAAGTGAACGGATAGTACATCTATACAATGGAATATTACTCAGCCATAAAAAGGAACGAAATCTGGCCATTTGAAGAGATATAGTTGAACCTAGAGTCTGCCAATCAGAGTGAATTAAATCAGAAAGAGAAAAATAAATTGCATATTAACGCATATGTGTGGAATCTAGAAAAATGGTACAGATGAACCTATTTGTTGGGCAGAGATAGAGTCAAAGATATAGAGAATGGATATGTGGACACAGCAGGTGGAGTGAAGGGGAGGGTGGGACAAATTGGGAGACTGGGACAGACCTGCATACACTACCGTATCACAGAAGGGCAACTTCTATGTAGCACAGGGAGCTCAGATTTGTGCTCTGTGATGACTCAGATGAGTGCGATGGGGGTGGGGAGGTGGGAGGGAGGTCCAAGAGGGAGGGGATATATGTAGACATGTAAAGAATTCACTTCATTGTACTGCAGCAACTAATACAACTTTGTAAAGAAATTATACTCTGATTAACAAAAAGTCCTTGTATGATATTGAAAGAGAAAAAAAATACAGTGAACATGTTGATTTGTTACATCATAAATTGCATTGTGCATTGTGTTCGTGCATTGTGACTAAACAACAATTATTGATTGTAATCACAACCTCACATACTGGACCCCCAGAACTTACTCATCTTCTAGCTGCCAGTTTGTACCTCGTGCCCAGCATCTTTCCAATTGCCCCCATCTTTTATTCCCTGAAAACCACCATTCTACTCTGTTTCTATGAGTTCAGTCTTTTCCAGGTTCCCCATGTGACAGTATACAGTATTTAACATTATCTGAATTATCTCACTTAGCATAACGCCCTCAAGATCTACCCCTGTTGACACAAATGGCAGAGCTTCCTTTTTTCTCATGGCTGAATGACATTCCATTGTGTATTTTCTTTATCCATTCATTCACCAACAAACACAGAGGTTGTTTCTATGTCTCGTAGACTCTAAATAATATTGCAATAAAGATGGCAGTGCAGGTATCTTTTCAACATCCTGTTTCCTTTCGGACATTTACACAGAGGTGTGATTGCCGGATCAAATAGTAGTTCCTTCTTTAATTTTCTGAGGTGCCTCCATCCTGCTTCCATGGTGGCTGAACCAATGTACTCTCTAGAGTCCCACCACCAGAGGGAACAGGGTTTCCTTCACTGCACATCCTCACTAGCACCTTGTCTTCTTGAAGATCAACAGCTTAACAGGTGTGAGGTGGTTCTGATTCCAATATGCATTTCCCCAGTAATTCGTGCTGTTGAGTATCTTTTCATGTACTTGATGTCCATTTGGATGTCTTCCTTGGAAACAATGTTTATTCAGTACCTTTGCCCATTTTAATAAGCAGATGATTAGTCTTTTGGTCATTGAGTTGTATGAGTTCTCTGTATATTTTCCATATTAACTCCTTATTGGATATATGGTTTTCAAACATTTTCTCCCACTTGGTATGTTGCCTCTTCATTTTGTCAACGGGATCACTGAGGTTTGTTGTTCTTCATCTGCTCAGTTTGACTCCCTTGTTGTTGTTCAGTCGCTCACTAGCGTCTGACTCTTTGTGACCCCGTGGACTACATGCAGCTTGCCAAGCTTCCCTCTCTTTCACCACCTCCTGGAGTTTGCTCAAACTCACGTCCATTGAGTTGTTGATGCCTTCCAACCATCTCATTGTCTGTCACCCTCTTCTATTCCTGCTCTCAATCTTTCCCAGCATCAGAGTCTTTATTCTAATGAGTTGGCTTTTTGCATCAGGTGGCCAAAGCATTGGAGCTTCAGCTTCAGCATCAGTCCTTCCAGTGAAAATTCAGGGTTGATTTCCTTTAGGATTGACTGGTTTGATCTCCTTGCAAGGGACTCTCCAGAGTCTTCTCCAACACCACAGTTCAAAAGGATCAATTCTTTGGTGTGCTCAACCTTCTTTATGGCCCAACTCTTACATCCATACATGACTTAGCAAACATAACTCTTCTTCCTTCACTCTCTGGCCAGCTGCACATCAGACCTTGGTTCATTTCCTGCTCAGAGTGAAAAAAAATTCACTCACACTCTCCAAACCTTTCAGATCAACCCTCAGCTAGCTAGGGGAACCACGCCTCCATCAGCAGTATTAATACAAAGCTGCTTCTCATATAAAAGCTGTCACTGGTAAGTGAACTTTAATGCTGATTGATTCAACAGAGAGGAGACCCTTTTGCTTCATTGAATCCCTTAAAGGCAGCTAATGCTGTAAACTATTCCAGAGCATTTTATGTTTTTCCTCTGGGGAGGAAAAACCTGCTTCATAAAAAATTGAAATCTAACTTAAAAAAAAAAAAAAATCCCCACATAGCGTGGTTCTACACTGTTAAGAAGAGTCTCTTATGATCTCCCAGCATCACTAGACAAGCACACAAATTAAACACTTCCCTAGAAGTGGGGTTGGCTCCCTTTCTCTGTAAGGGCCAGAGAGTAAATATTTTGGGCTTTGCTGGCCATATGGCCTCTGTGCTACTCAGCACTGTGGCTTGAAAGCCACTGTAGGCAATATGTCAATGAATGGGTGATGCTGTTTTTGTAAATATTAAAGCAGGCTGGCTATCGCCCTCAGGCCTTAGTTTGCAGACCCATTAGTTTCCTGGGGCTGCTGAATCAAATGATTGTAAATGTGGTGCCTTAAAACAACAGAACCTTCCCCCCGCCCCCCCCCCCCGCCCCGCCCCTCTCTCTCTCTTTAAGAGTCCTGGAGGGTGGAAGACCAACATCAAGGTGTCAGCAGGGTTATGCCCCGCCAATGGCTCTCAGCTGGGAATCTCTGTTGCCCTTTTCTGCTTCCAGGGGTTCCTGGCACTCCTTGGCTGGCGCAGCATCACCCAGCTTCTGGTTCTGTCTTCACACGGCCTCTGCTCTGTGCCTCTGTGTGTCCTAATCTCCCTGTTTCTTTTATAAAGACACAAGTCACGGGCTTGCGAGTTACTCTGAGTCCAGATTAATTTTGCCTCAAGATTCTTCACTAATTATATTAGCGAATATAATTATATTCTTCACCTGGGCTTCCCCAGTGGCACAAGTGGTAAAGAACCTGCCTGCCAATGCCGGAGACACGGGTTCGATCCCTGGGTCAGGAAGAGCCCCCGGAGAAGGAAATGGCAACCCACTCCAGTATTCTTGCCTGGAGGATCCCAGGGACAGAAGAGCCTGCGGGCTGCAGTCTATGGGGTCACAAAGAGTCAGACAGGACTGAGCGACTGAGCACTCACACATACAAGAAACAGACTATTTATTTTATGTCTCACTTACAACTCCCTTCCCCTCCTGCAGCTACTTGAAAATGTCTGCAAAGAGGTGCAGCAGCAGTGCTGTTAAAAGCAAATAATAATAACTATGATGATGCTGTAAGAGATACCTAGTGAATGGGAGAAGACTTTTGCAAATGACAAATCTGTAAAGGAATTAATATCTAAAACAGACAAATAATTTACACAACTCAACATCAAAAAAAGCAACAAACCTCCAACGTAAAAATGAGCAGAGGGTCTGAATAGGCATTCTTCCAAAGACACACAGATGGCCAACAGGCCCCTGAAGAGATGTTCAGCATCACTATCAGGGAAATACACATCAAAACCACACTGAGACTTCACCTCACACTTCTCAGAAGAACTGTTTTCAAAAGGACAACAGATATCAAGTGTTGGTAAGGTTGTGGAGATAAAGAAACTCTCATGTACTGCTGGTGGGAAGGAAAACTGGTACAGTCACTATGGAGAATGTTATAGAGGTACCCTAAAAAAAAATTGAAAATAGTGCTACCATACAATCCAGCAGTTCCATAAATTGTCTTAGTTTATCAGAAAAAAATGAAACCACTCATTTGCAAAGATATATGCACCTCAATGTTCACAGCAGCATTACTTACCACAACTAAGATCTGGAAGTAACCCAAGTGCCCACTGATAGAAGAATGGATAAATAAGATGCAATATATATTTCTCTGTATATAGATATACTGCATACGGCAGTATACACATACTGCAGTATTACTCAGTAATAAAAAAAAGAAAGAAATTCTTCCATTTGCAATAACATGGAGGGACTTGGAGGTATTGGGCTTAGTGAAATGAGTCAGATGGAGAAATACAAATACTGTATGATTTCATTTACATGTGGAATCTAGCAAAAATAACCAAACAAACAGTCAAAGACACAGAGAACAAACATATGGTTACAGAGGTGAGGAGTGGGGGAAGGAGAGAAATAGATGAGGGAGAGGAAGAGGTTTAAATGTCCAGTTGCAAAAGAAATGAGTCAGGAGTATAAAATGTACAGTGTGGGGAACCTAGTCAATCATGATGTAATATACTCACATGGTGACAGATGGTAACCCGACTTACCATGGTGATCATTTTGAAATGTATAGAAACACTGAATCACCATGCTGTACCAGGGAAACTAACATAGTGTTATAGGTCAATGACACTTCAAAAATGAACAAATTCAGGAAAAAAAAAATCAGATGTGTGGTTGCCAGAGGCAGGGGATTGGGGGAGAGGGAATTGGATGAGGGCAATCAAAAGGTACAATCTTGTAGTTATAAGAAAAGTAAGTACTAGGGATGTAACATACAACGTGATAACTATAATGAACACTGCTGGGTTTATACATGAAAGCCGTTAAGAGAGTAAATCCTGACAGTTCTCATCACAAGGAAACTTTTTTTTTTGCTACTTCTTCAATTTGCTTCTATATGAGGCTATGGACATTCACTCAACTTACTATGGGAATTATTTCATATTGTAAGTAAGTCAAATCATTATGCAGTATACCTTAAATTTACATAGTCATGTCCAACTCTTTTGAGACCCCATGACGGACTGTAGCCTGCCAGCCTCCTCTGGTCATGGGATTTCCCAGGCAAGAATACTGGAGTGGGTTGACATTTCCTTATCCAGGGGATCTTCCTGACCCAGAGATGGAACTTGCATATCATACCTTGGCAGGTGGATTCTTTACCACTGAACCACCAGGAAAGTCCAAATTTATCTGTCAATTTAATCTCAATCAAAGGAACAAAAATTAAAAAAATCAATGAGAATAACCCAGTAGTCCATCAGAAGGGGAAATTGTGGATTGAATTACGGAACAGCACTTAACAAAACATTCTATATAGGCAACAAGTAGGGGGGGAAATAAGCTAAAGCATAATAAGCATAATACTCAGATTATTTTGAAATATGGTTGCATATGGGTGTGCATGTGTACAGATAAATGATAAACTACTAGGTCAAAACCATTATGTCTAGAGTGTAGGATGTGGAAGGGGAATTTCTTGTATTTCACATGCTCTTCTTTTGTGCTTTGGATTTTTGCAACAGACATGGATTATTTCTGCCATGGGGGGGAAAAACACTCAATAAAAATAAAGTTAAAAAAAACTCCTCAAACTGTTTTGCTGGTTACAAACTGAGATCACGAGGGAGTTTATTTAGACTCTGAGTGGGGGAAGGGGGAGGAAGACTGAGCTTCTAGGGATTATAAAGGGGACAGAAGAATCAGGGGGTGACAGGAACAGATCAGACTGTGAATGATGCCCGTCACCCATTTGCCAAATCAAAACATCACCAGAGCAGGCACTTCATACATAGTCATAAAATTCCCTCATCTGTGTGCCATCGTCCAAAGCAAAATCCCTGAACATGCGCCTTTGCTCTGAATTGATAAGGTTACTAATTACCAGGGGACAAGGGCTCTCTGTGGTGACATTTATACAATTCCCTGCCCTTCCATCCAATTCAAACAAGGTAATACTCAAAGGAAATTGGCCAGTAGATTCCTTGTGCTTCAACTCAGGCAAGTCAAAACCTTTCCAAAGCTCAACTGGCTGGTATGAAAATAAGAAAATTAAAATTTAAGAGTCTCAAGTTGCAGATGCTTTCACTAGTTTGGGAGTTATTCATACAGGCGTCACTTTGCTTGGCAGATAAATAAGATGGACATAACACGTTCCGTGTGGTCTTACAGGCAATATAAAAAAGCCTGCATTTATGTACAATGTAACAGAAAAGTAAAGATGTTAGGTCATCTATCCAAGACTAACGCCAGCTGGCGACCAAAATGGTCTCCACTTCAACCTGTCTTTTGAGGGGATGGACTAGAGAATACCTTACATTATTCGTTCATTTTTTACTTAAATATATGTATACTTTAACTTTTGTAATGTTCTGCTGGTTCCTGTCATTCAACAGCACAAACCAGCCGGAACTATCCACCCATTCCCTCGCCCCAGCCTCCCTCTCCCTTCCCCTAGTCCCAGTCCTTCAGGTTGTCACGGAGCGCCAGACCGGCTCCCTGGGCTACATGCAACTTCTCACCAGCTGTCCTTCCAGTTTTCAAGTCTGTGACTGCTTAATGAGAAAGAAGGAGGAGGGGGAGGAAGAAGGAGGAAGATAGGAAGGAGGAAGAAGAGAGCGGCTTTAAAGTGACCTTTGCTTATTCTTTATCTGGGAATCAAGACATCTGGATTTGTCACACTGGTTTCATCAGTGTTATCACCTGCATAACAGCGTTTAAAGAAATTTGCTCATTTATATTGATAGAATTACGGTAATAGTAAAATGAATATCCAAATGAATGGGGCTATATATATTTATTTTAACCATCCTATAATCACACATATGGAGAAATCAGTTCAGTTGCTCAGTCATGTCTGACTCTTTGTGACCCCATGGACTGCAGCACGCTAGGCCTCCCTGTCCATCACCAACTCCTGGAGTTTACTCAAACTCATGTCCATTGAGTCGGTGATGCCATCCAACCACCTCATCCTCTGTCGCCTCCTTCTCCTCCCACCTTCAATCTTTTCCAGCATCGGGGTCTTTTCCAATGAGTCAGTTCTTCACATCAGGTGGCCAAAGTATTGGAGTTTCAGCTTCATCAGTCCTTCCAATGACTATTCAGGACTGATTTCCTTTAGGATGGACTGGTTGGATAGGGAGAGACAGACAGAATAGGTAGATGATAGTGAAAATGAAAGTCGATCAGTCGTGTCTGACACTTTGCGACCCCATGAACTGTATGTAAGAGATGCAGGTTTGATCCCTAGGTCCGGAAGATCCCCTGGAGGAGGGCATGGCAACCCACTCCAGTATTCTTGCCTGGAGAATCTCATGGACAGTGGAGCGTGGTGGGCTACAGTCCATGGGCTTGCAAAGAGTCAGACACGACTGAAGTGACTTAGCACTCACGAACAAACTGTAGCCCACCAGGCTGTTCTGTCCTTGGAATTCTCCAAGGCAAAAATACTAGAGTTGCTGCCCTCTCCCTTCTCCAGGGGATCTTCACGACCTAGGTGTTATGCCCGATGTCCGAATCCCCGAGCGGGAAGAGAGAAGGCTTCCAAGACAATGCAACTCGCAGGAAGGGAAGTTTATTACTGACTCGAGCCAGGACTCCCTGCCGCAACCAAAGCAGTGGTGCGGGTCAGAGAGCCCCGAGCGCAAGCTGTTACACAAATTTATAGGGTGAGAAGCGGATTGGTTACACGTTTGCAAAGCAATTTCATTGGTTAATACTTTCGCGAGCGCGGGACTTTCCTGGGGGTTTCCGCCCCGTTCCTAATTTTCTAATTGGCAAACATCAGTCAGTGTTAAGTGAAAGCTACCTGATAATCTTACCAAGTAGGAAGGCCTACTCCTAATCTAAGCTGTGTTACTTCTGCTCGCCCCACACTAGGGATTGAACTTGGGTCTCCTGCATTGCAGGCATATTCTTTACAGTTCTGAGCCACCAGGGAATAGATGATACACAGACACTATTTTAATGTATTTTTAAAACTAGACATCATCCTACCATTACTGGCACATTCCAGCCACAGGGAAAAGTGCTGGCTTCCTTGGCATGTTTGCTGGAGCTTGAAGGGGTTTCTCTGGCAAGACACCAGCTGCAGGTCTGAGAGAAGGAAACACTCTTGTTACAGTAAAGGTCAGCACCAGTGGGACAATCTTACTGACTGGCTGTGTTCTGGGAACAAATATGCTGCTTTTTGACCTAGAAAACTCCACTTGGGGAGCCCCGCTCCAAACTTTGAGCCTGTTTATAGGGAGAGTGAACCCTGAGACTCTCATTTTGTGTCTCCTTTATGCAGATCATTGGACATGTGACTACCTAGAAACTTCGCAGCATCCACCATTCATTCCGGCCTCACTACTACAAATGCTGCCTTGTATTCTTGCAAGTATCTAGAAAGATGATTCTCATGAGTAATGTATGCATGCTTAATCGCTCAGTCATATCTGACTCTTTGCCACCCCATGGATTATAGCCCACCAGGCTCCTTTGTCCATGGAATTCTCCAGGGAAGAATACTGGAGTGGGTTGCCATGCCTTCCTTCAGGGGACCTTTCAAACCGGGGAATCAAACCTGTGTTTCTTATATATCCTGCATTGGCAGACAGGTTATTTACCACTAGTGCCTGGGAAGCCCTATAATTGACATACAGCATTGTATAAATTTATTTATTTTTTTATTTTAATGCCATATTTTATTTGATCCAATACATCCAACATGTTATCCTTTCAATAACATCATTGTATAAATTTAAATTGAACTTTATCTTCAGTATCTCAGCATAGAAATCTCTAGAATTATACTGTCCATATCCAAACACTAGTTTTGATATTTACTAGGTATATAGTTACTTAGCCAGAGACTTTACTACTATGCCTCAGTTTTTATATCTGAACAATGGGGGTAATAATATTCTCTAATTCCTAGAGTGACCTAGACCTTAAAAGAAATAAAGATTGGAAGAGTGTATCTAGTGTTTCACTTAGAGGGGAACAATATTTTTAGCAAATACATAGTAAATTTAGCTATCTATTCTAAAGCAACATACACACACAATCATTTCAAAAAGAACATCCATTTAAAATAGTTAGGTTTAAGTCCAATATAGTGGGAGAATGTGGTACTTTATTTCTAGCTTGTGATGAGCTATAGATAAATCTGATTAGATTGGTTAGTCACTCAGTCATGTCTGACTCTTTGTGACCCTTGTGGACTGTAGTCTACCAGGCTCCTCTGTCCATGGGATTCTCCAGGCAAGAATACTGGAGTGGGTAGCCATTCCCTTCTCCAGGGATCATCCCGACCCAGGGATTGAACCTGGGTCTCCTGCGTTGTAGGCAGATTCTCTACTGTCTGAGCCACCAGAGGGTATGGCAACCCACTCCAATATTCTTGCCTGAAAGATCCCATGGATAGAGGAGCCTGGTGGGCTACAGTCCAAAGGGTCACAAAGAGTTGGACATGACGGAAGTGACTTAGCACGCACATGGATAAATTGGAGAGAAAAGGCTTATTGTAGATATAAAGTTTCTAATCATTAATCTTAAACAAAATCCCCAGCCTCCAGTGACTCCTTTCTGCAGAAGGAGGAAGATGAATCATTATGTTGCAAGTCACATAACTAACAGTGTCAGGAAGCCATTGCTGTGAACCTCATTTCCTCTGTTCAGGCCAAAGTCTACTTGACATTCCTATTTATTGCAATAATATCCTCTTGAAATATGGGGGGGGGGGGGGTTTAGGTGAGCACATGATCTGCTGAGGGAATACCACCATATAATCAAGAAATAAGTTGTAGAGACAGACATGAGTGCAGTGCCAAAGCTAAACAAATATATGCCACGTGTACTATCTTGTCCTATCCCGTGACCACGGCAGACATCATTAATCGATCATAGCACTCTTTCCCCATGAACCTGTCTATGACCCCATAATCCTCTACATAGTGCTGCAGACAGACACTACCAATCACCCAGAGACACAAAGTGACATGAAACCATTTTATAACCTCAGACACTGGTCTTGATAGTAACAATAAATAACAGTCTGCAAACATGATGAAGGTAGGCATAAATAGTTGGGAACAACTTGGGTCAAAAAATATAACAAAAAGGAGCAAAAAGTTTACAGGGAAAAGTGAAGAGCTGGCGTCTTTCTTCCTAAGCCTCAAAGGTTTGGGGCTGACAAAACATGAAATTGGCTAGAGAGAAGTAAAAAGTCAGGCTGAAGGATTCAGAGTGGAATTGGGGAATTTAAGAGAGCTTCCAAATTTAAAACCTGCAGCATTCATCAATTTAAAATTAAAAAAAAAAAAAAAGATTGACTCAGCTATCTATGCTAAGAAACTGCCTGAAAATGCAGCATAGGGATTATGAAAAGCACTTTAATAAAATTAAGATGAGGATTATACCTCAAAAAAGCCTGACTGAACTGTGTGAATCATACAAAGGAAAGTGGTAGGATAATCACTTGTGCTGTGACTTTCCAGTTAACAAAAGAAGGAAACTGACAACTAAAGATAACATATGAATGGTGATTAGAAAAATATAACAATATATAGCAAAAGACATATATCCACAGGTTAGGAAGATCCTTGAAGAAGGAAATGGCTACCCACTCCAGTATTCTTGCCTGGAAAATTCCACGGACAGAGGAGACTGGTGGGCTACAGTCCATGGGGTCACAAAGAGTCGGACGTGACTGAGTGACTCACACTTTCATTGGTTTTCACTTTACATGTAATGGTCATGAAACCATATTTATTTAGTAAATAAAGCCGCCCATGAATTCCAGCCCTTGTGAAGATTCCACTCTAAGGGAAGAAGATTCATGATAAATAAGACACAGTTTACAAGCACATAATATATTAAGTGGTGATCACTACAAAGAAGAAAGGTAGTTGAGAATATTGGGGTAGAATGTGCAATTTTTTGTTAAGATTTCTTTTTTGATGTGGACCACTTTTTAAAGTCTTTACTGAATTTATTGCAATATTGTTTCTGTTTCATGTTTTGGTTTTTTTGGCTGTGAGGCATGTGGGATCTTACCTCCCTGACCAGGTATTGAACCCACACCCTCTGCATTAGAAGGAGAAGGCGTAACCACTGGACTGCCAGTTACTGTGCCCTTTTAGAAATGGTGGTTTATTCAAGGAAAGAAACAAAAACCATTATGACTGGAGAGGAAAGAGAGAGACATTCTGGTAGAAGATAAAGTTGTGTAAGTGGTCAAGAGGCAGGGCATGCAAATCCTTAGAGACTAGGTTGTAGATTTGGGTCTTTATCTTAGTTGGTAAAGGATCTCCCTGCAATGCAGGAGACCCCGGTTCAATTCCTGGGACAGGAAGATCCCCTGGAGAAGGGATAAGCTGCCCATTCCAATATTCTTGGGCTTCCCTGGTGGCTCAGCTGGTAAAGAATCCGCCTGCAATGTGGGAGACCTGGCTTTGATCCCTGAGTTGGGAAGATCCCCTAGAGAAGGGAAAGGCCACCCATTCCAGTATTCTGGCCTGGAGAATTCCAGGGACTGTAGAGTCCTTGGGGTTGTGAAGAGTCAGACCCCACTGAGCGACTTTCAATAGGGAAAAACAGGAAGCCACCAAATCAGATAAGCAGGAGAGAGGACTGGCCATGTCTGCATTTGAAAAGATCTATGGAAGAATGCCCTAGGGGGATGCACGCTGGCAGCAGGAAGACCACTTAGGATGTTCTTGCAGGAGAAGTCAGCACAGACGGAGGCTTGGACCAAGGGAGACATTTTGGAAGGATTTGGTAAATCATGAAAGGGAAAAAGCCAACAGGACTTGGCCATAGGTCAGATGTGAGCAGTGGTGAACTAGTTTTTTCCTTGGGAAAAAAAACAAAAAACAAGTATTTTAGGAACCCAGTCTGGGATGTGATCCATCTCTATACCAATCATTTTGGGGATTCTTGATTAGGCGCTGAGCCTGTTCTTGAATGTCAGAGAAGGGGTGAGGATGCAAAAGTGAAATCAGTTTTAGTTTTATGATGAACTGAAAGTCTATTTAAAAAAAAAAAAAGAGTCTGCAGAAGGAAAGTGAGAATACCATGACAGCAATCCAAACATGAGGTCAGAGAAGACACTAAACTTTAAAAACAAAAAGAAAGATTTCTCTGGTGGTTCAGTGGTTAAAGAATCGGCATTCCAGTGCAGGTGACTTGGGTTTGATTCCTGGTTAGGGAACTAAGATTCTACACACTATGGGACAACTAAGCCTGCAAGACTCAACAGAGAGATTCCACATGCTGCAACTAAGGCCCCAAAATTAATAAATAAATATATTTTTAAAATAATCTTTTTTTTTTTTTTTTTTAAAGGAGAGAATCTGACCAAAGACACAAAAATGAGACTTACGAAATGACTTCTCATGTGACCAAAACTGACAAAGGGCCAAAGGTTACATGAAGTGTGGAAACCCAGAAGCATCAGAATTCCCTTGACAGGCATGGAAAATTGGAAAAGGATCATGTTTTAGTTGTGCAGAGAAATTAGGTCTATTATTGTTATAAATGCCTTAAACATTTAGAACAGACACAGGGCCACAACTGCACAGATAGTGCTGAGATATGTCAAGAAAAACAGAAAACAATTAATTAGTATGACAACATTCCCCGAGGAAGCCATTCAAACATTTAGTGGAAAACAAAGATATAATAAAATGCAATCATCTGGAGTCTATATTAGCCATAATTAGTATATATAATCAAAGACAAGCCAAAGATTATTTTTCCATTCAAAGTGTACAAACTAGAAACATTTTCTTGATACAGATGGGAGGTATGCACTGGAGTCTAGTTATTTGCTGGGACAGAGAAAAGACAGGCTGGTCAGTCTACCCAGCAGACAAGGCAACCTGATCTATAGTTGGCAGATCAGAGAAAATCACCTCCTACAAATCGTGTGCTCTCTGAAATAAAGTGAGAGGAAACTGCAGAGAGGATGGAGTGCAGAGAGCCTTGAACAAGTGGATGCACACATTTGATCAAATCCTCCCTCCATCACTTGAACTACATATCTAGCTCTTGAAATTGGAGTTCAAACCATCACCAGTTTCATTAGTGATAGTCCTCATGAGGCTTCCGAATTCTCACTTGGGCATAAGATAAATATCAATCATCTCTCTTTCAAATATCAGCATTGACATCTAAGTCAGGTGAGTTAGTTTCACATGCTTACCACCACTCTCCACCTCTGTCTCATTACTAGATGATAATGGCACTCTTCCCCACTCAGCTTCAGCATCTTTACCAAAGAAGCAACTTGGGTGGTAAATTCATATCATAAAATACTACTCGATAAGGAAAGGGAGCAGACCATTGATATTTGCAGCAACTTGAGTAAATTTCTGGGGCATTATGTTGAGTGAAAGAAGTTGATCCTATAATATTACATACCATCCATTCCCTGTATGTGATATTTTTGAAATGGCAACATGTAAGAAATGAAGAACAGGTTAGTGGTTGTCAGGGGTTGGGGACGGGAGTAGGGTGGGAGAAGGTAGAGCAATGTGAGGGCTCCTTGTGGTGATCAAACTGCTGCGTCTTGACTGTGGTGTGGACATATAAAGTGATACAGGGGTATAGAACTAAATATACACACACAGGATTATGAATAAAACAGGGAGCCAAAATAATATCAGTGGATGATATCGATGTCTAGGTAAAAGCCATAGATCTTATTGCATCAATAAAATCAATCAATAATTGTTTTATGATACTACAGTATTTTTTTAAGATTTCCTTGGAGAAATCTGAGTAAAGGGTACCCAGGATCTCTGTGTATTATTTTGTAAGCTTTCTGTGCATCTACAAATCTGTAATTATCTCAAAATACAAAGTTTAAAAACAAACAAACAATAAAAACACAGCCCTTTGTGAATCTACCAATGACCAAAGTGATGAAGTGGTCACATTACATTCAAGACTATTTGTCCTCCCTAAAGTAGACCATTAGGCTTTTATCTGGAAAAGGCAATGGCACCCCACTCCAGTACTCTCGCCTGGAAAATCCCATGGATAGAGGAGCCTGTAGGCTGCAATCCATGGGGTCGCTAAGAGCACAACTCAGCGACTTCACTTTCACTTCTCACTTTCATGCATTGGAGAAGGAAATGGCAACCCACTCCAGTGTTCTTGCCTGGAGAATCCCAGGGACGGGGGAGCCTGGTGGGCTGCCGTCTGTGGGGTCGCACAGAGGTGGACACGACTGAAGTGATTTAGCAGCAGCAGCAGCAGGCTTTTATCCACATTTGCTTTCAAAACCAAAGGGGGAAAAATATAAGAAGTCTAATTTCCTGCATAGATTCTGATTTTCATAAAAGTATTTCCATTCTCTCAACATAGGCTGCAGTGACCAGAAAATGACATGACATGTGGAAATCCTTTGAGCTGTAGAGATGTTGCCAACTTCACCATCTCCAACTGGTATCAGCTCACCAGTACCGGCAGAAATCGGGATCACCTAGACCCAGTCCTGGGGTTCCCTGGTGGCCAGGTGATAAAGAATCCACCTACCAGCACAGGAGATACCGGTCCGATCCGAGGGTCAGGAAGTTCCTCTGGAGAAGGAAATGGCAACCCACTCCGGCATTCTCGTTTGGGAAATGCCATGGACAGAGGAGTCCGGCGGGCCGCAGTCCCTGGGGTCACTAAGTCGGCCACGACTTAGCGACTTAAAGGACAACAACAAACCCAGCCCTGACACTGACTTGCCTCTGGAGTTTGGAGCTAAGCTACCTGAGCCCTGGCGGTTTATGTTGACTCGGATTAGGAATGGCTCTGTCAGCCCCCAACCAAAGCCAGAGTACCAACCTCCCAGAGCAGAATCGCATCTCATCGCTGGCAAAACAGCTCTTTTGATTCCATGGCAACCCTGCATCCTATCTGCATTTTGCATAGGCTGCAACCTTCCGTTTACCCTACATTCATTTCCAAATTGAAAAGGTATCTTGTACTACACATGTTTCTTGTGATAGTTTGTCCTGTGAATTCATTTAATAATGAAGCATATGGTCTGTCTTTCCATTTCAAGAACCTGGGTCGTGTTCACAACAGCCAATGGCCAAGCGTTGCACATACACAAGGAGGAGCTTTTCAGCCTGTGATTCTGAGGCTGAAAAGAGACTCAGGTGAGCTTGCTTCCATTAACCTGTGCCAATGAGAAAATGATTGTATTCTCCCACACTCAATAGCGTGGAAGTTGGTGAATATTTAGTAGCATAATCAAGGATAACAAGTGCAGAATGGGAGTACTCCTTTCAAACTTCCTCCAGCCTTCCACAGCCTGACAGCTGAGGATGTGTGTTTATTATAAGGAAAATGTTTAAAAGGCCACCCTTTTTTTTGGTGAAGAAAACAGGTTACCGCATACACTGGAGGGATATAAATGAATGAAATCTTTTGGGAGGCAAATTTTAGCAACATTTATGAAAAGTGAATTGATCCAGCCCTTGCCAGACTAAGAAATTATCCTATAAATATACATGCACAAGAGACAGATGTATAAATAAATGCAATGCTTGAAATAGGGAAAAAAAAAAAACTTAAACCAAACTATTTCTTTCAGCATTAATAAGGAATTAATTAAATAAAGATCACTTCATTCATAAAACAGAATACAATGAAACTATTAAAAAACAAGTTAGTTGTACACATCCAGTATGAAATTATTATACATGGCATATTCATTTATAAATATTAGCACTAGCCAGCTGGTTAATTTCATTCTTTCTTTCTTTCTTTGGTGGCTAGCTGATGAATTTTTCATGCACCATTTCTGAGACTATTGCTACGTCTCTTATCTATGGCTCTTTTTTGAAAAAACTGGAATAACGTTGCATTACAATGTGGCGTTAGTTTCTGTTGTACAACAAAATGAATCAGCTATATGCGTACAAATAGCCCCTCCCTCTAAGCCTCCCCTGCCCACCCCCATCCCATCCCTCTTGGGCATCACCGAGCATCAAAGCAAGCCCCCTGTGCTAATCAGCAGGCTCTCAGCGGCCCCTGTTCTACACGTGGCAGTGTACATGTATCAATGCCAGTTTCCCAGTTCATCCCCCACCATGTCCGCACGCCCGCTCTCTCCATCTGCCTCTCTCTCACTGCCCTGCACATGAGTCCATCTGTACTGCTTCTCTAGATTCCACAGGTTCATTGTGACACTAGTTTCAATCGCCAGGACACGGAAGCCATCTAAATGTCTATCAACAGACGAATGGGTTAAGAAAATGTGGTAGATAATGCACAATGGAATATTACTCAGCCATAAAATGGAACGAAATTGGGTCATTTGTACATGGATGGACCTGGAGTCTAGACATGGGTGGGCCTAGAGTCTGTCACGCAAAGTGAAGTATGTCAGAAAGAGAAAAAAAGTATTCTATGATTCTTGATTCCTTTCTCAAGATCTGCTTCTCTAAAGAGATCTGAAGATGGCTATGGACTGGGGTAAATAGGGAGTGATTATTCAAAGGGTATACAGTTTCAGTCATGTTAGATGAACAAGTTTTAGAGATCTGATTCACTCGAGGTACAATATAGAGTTATGGTATCCTATTGGGTGTTTCAAAATTTGTCAAGAAGGTGTGTGTATGAGCTCAGGCATGCTCAATTCTTTGAGACCCCATGGGTGGTAGCCTAGCAGGCTCTTCTGTTCATCGAATTTTCCAGCCAAGAATACTGGAGTAGATTGCCATTTCCTTCTCCAGGAATCTTCCTGACCCAGGGATCGAACGCGTGTCTCTTAAGTCTCCTGTACTGGCAGGTGGGTTCTTTACCACTAGTGTCACCTGGGAGTTAAGAGTGTAGATCTCCTGTTAAGTGTTCTTACACACACACAACAAAGAGACACAAGAATACTCTGAGAGGTACTGAATATGTCCATCACTTTAACTACAGTGATGATATCACAGGCTTATGCATATATCTGAACTCATCAAACTGTACATATGGAATATATATCATTCCCTGTGTTTCAGTGACACTAAAATACAGCGACTTTAATCTTTTTTAAGTTCACTCTTTCAGAATCTAAAGGGAAAACATCCCCAAACTTTGCTTCATCTTTGATTTTTCAAAAGACATATTTCATGATGCTATTCGGCCTCTCCAAAAATGTGCATGCTAATGAGGGCATGGAAACCCACTCCAGGGTTCTTACATGGAGAATCCCTATGGACAGAAAAGCCTGGCAGGCTACAGTCCATAGGGCTGCAAAGAGTCGGACACCACTGAAGTGACTTGGCATACACACACACTATTCAATAATAAAATGCAATTCATATATATACATATATATGGCATATGTGAACACACACAGTAGAAGGTAGGGGTCCAGCTAGGCCCCAAACTTTTACAATCCTATTACCATTTTCTTACAAGTATCCATTTGCCTTTAACATTTTCTAAATGTCTTCTTTAAGAAGAGCAGGCACTTAGCTCACTCTAACATAAAGAAGAACTTCTAACAGCTAAAGTCATGTAAAAGGAGCTGCCTTGGCGGCAGTCGCAACACTGAGTGCATACAAGAAAATGGGCTCTCGTGGGATGAACCGTAAGATCCAAGGGTCTCTCTGTGATGGAGCTGTCTTTCAGGCTCTCTTTCATTCACATGGAATGCTTGCCACGCATTTTAGCTGTAGTTGTTCTAATCTCCCGGGTGTAGATACATGACTGGTTCTCACCCCTCCACCTATAGCATCTTTTGCCTGCCTCCTTGACAGCACGTGACTGATGACGAAAGCTCAGCTTCTCTGTACACAAGTGCTGAATTGAATCTCGGAGACAGTGGAGACACACAGCGGGCCTTCTGCCTTGAAAAACTGTTGTGTCTCAACTTGGAGAAGATAGTGGCAAGTTTTATAGTAATGGTTCAAAGAGTGTGATCAGCTTGTGGTTGGTGGTGAGGTAGGTAGGAGTCTGCATTATCACCCTTCAGGTCCAAGTGGTCTGGAGTCTACAAGACTGTGGGCAGCCATCCCATCATTAATCTTTGCCTTCTCCCACCTGGAGGGGGTTCCAGAATCTGCAAAACAGCTCAAAGATGTTGTAGTGTAGATCCTTTGATGAGAAAGCAAGACTTTGCCCCGAGGCTGCTCTTGACTGTTTCCTCCCTTCTCCACCCCTCTCTTCCTAATTAACAACTCCTAGAATCTGCCCAATGGAACTCCGGAAAGGACATGGAAGCTGAACGAAAGCTGTTCTCTGTAATCAAAGAAATGGGGGACACAGGCTTTGTGCTTAGGGCCCCCACAGGGTCCTGCTCAGTATCATAACTGCTTCTGTGTTAATATCATGTCTTCCTCTGATTAGAAATCCTTCAGGGTAGTGAGTGACTTGATCCTGTTTATTTCTTCATCTCACAACACTAGACACATAGTAGGTGTGCAGTGCATGACTCTGGGATGATAAAATCAACCCTACAAAGCAACCGTGAGTGCATGTCTACCTACAAAGTGTTCCTTATGAATTCCAGACTTTAAAATATTCTGTCAGAATATTTAAACCAATCTGCTGTTAAAACAGTAATAAAGGAGGCAGCAGCAGTGATGGCAATAATGTATAAATTGAAAAGTAAATCCACAGAGATGCCAATAGATGTTTTTGTGTTTCTTTATTTCCATTTCCCCTTCTTTGAGAAGGGTGTTTTCATCAGCTTGAATGCCTAACTAGAGTAATTTACATCTATCTCCTTCCCCCTGGAATCAAGAGCCAAAGCATGCGATGGCTGCCTTCTTTGGGGATCCTTCCTCATGGTATTTCTCCTCTCAAAATGACTAGCTGCTAACAAGTACAGCAATAAAGTAGATGCTTCTTCCATCCAATAAATGTCCTCTTTCCTTGAGTCAAAATTTTCTGGAAGGTGGGACAGGGAGGAAAGGTAAAATAAAAGATTGCATTTATAGTTTGGCCACAGAGACTAAATCAGATCATGTTTATTGATTTCTTTCAATCAATAGACATGGAAAAGTTCAGGAGATTCTGACCCATGCCTCTAGGTATGCATTTGAGAGAGGTTTTTACTCAGCCCTGAAGTTGAGTTATTGCAGAATAAAAACAAAACAAAACAAAACAAAGCAAAACATTTGTGTACACCCAGTGACACAGATATATTCCTAACAAGAGGGAAGGAGGAAATTCAGCCCCTATTATTTTTTTCTGCAGCCAGATTATAATATTAAAAGATAAGTTTTACACAAATTATTAAGCTATGTCCTGATTCTATGTTATTAACTGTAGGAAATAAAGATTTAAACTGGTCTATCTTCAAGGACAGCTAGCTTTGAGTGACAGCTTGCTGATGTAGCAGCCGTAAGGGATACAAAACTGGAAAGTCTGGGAAAACAGGGAGAGCAGAATGCTTAGGATTTTTCACATGGGCTCATTGTACTGGTGAATTCAAAACATAAGAATGGGAATAAATGCTCAGAAAAGGGGGAAAGAAGATGTCAAGGAGAGGCCAGCCCATAAACAGGAAGGGGATGGACTTGGCCGATGTCCTGGGAAGTGTGTTCACCCTGAGAACCGGGGGAGGGGTTTGTGTGCTAAGGGAACTCATTGCTCCTTATAATGGCTCTGGGTAGGCCTGCCCTTTAGACACCTGATCTTGCAAGACCGCCGTTAGAGCCTCTCTTCTCATTAAAGCCTCACCTCAAGTCTCCAAGTCCATTCTTTGAGTTTGGGCTTTAATTCCCACATTAACCAAAAGATAGCCTCCCCAAAACATATCAGACTCACAGATGGACACACTCTGGATCATAAGATTGAACAGGATTCACGCAGTAACAATGGCCATCCCTCGTTTATGCTTTTGCACAGATTACACTTGTTCTCAGAAACCATCTCTGTCTGTTGGACGCTCATGTCCCCTGGAGTCTTCCAGGAATTTAAGTTGCTCCGTGCCACGCTCTGTACAATTCACTGCATACGGCCTCTTCTGGAGAGGGAACACGGCCACCGTGTTTGGAAGTCTCATGCTTATACCTATAAAGGACCAATCTGTCTAAATTATTTTTTGCAGGAGCTGAACTAACCTGGATACACCTACTTTTCTCATGCTGTATTTCCAGGTGTGTGAGTCACTCAGGCATGTCCAACTCTTTGCGACCCCATGGACTATACAGTCCTTGGAATTCTCCAGGCCAGAATACTGGAGTGGGTAGCCTTTCCCTTCTCCAGGGGATCTTCCCAACCCAGGGATTGAACCCAGGTCTCTCACATTGCAGGAGGATTCTTTACCAGCTGAGCCACCAGTTCGGTTCAGTCACGCAGTCGTGTCTGACTCTTTGCGACCCATGAATCGCAGCACGCCAGGCCTTCCTGTCCATCACCAACTCCCAGAATTTACTCAAACTCATGTCCATCGAGTCGGTGATGCCATCCAGCCATCTCATCCTCTGTTGTCCCCTTCTCCTCCTGCCCCCAATCCCTCCCAGCATCAGGGTCTTTTCTAATGAGTCAACTCTTCACATGAGGTGGCCAAAGTACTGGAGTTTCAGCTTCAGCATCAGTCCTTCCAATGAACACCCAGGACTGATCTCCTTTAGGATGGACTGGTTGGATCTCCTTGCAGTCCAAGAGACCCTCAAGAGTCTTCTCCAACACCATAGTTCAAAAGCATCAATTCTTCGCCACTCAGCTTTCTTTATAGTCCAAGTCTCACTTCCATACATGACCACTGGAAAAACCATAGCCTTGACAAGATGAACCTTTGTTGGCAAAGTAATGTCTCTGCTTTTTAATATGCTATCTAGGTTGGTCAGGGAAGCCTTTGTTTCTAAAGGGAAACTAAATCCTTCTTCCTGACATGTACACACATCAAACTCAGGTATTTTTCTTTCTTTCCCAACATCATTGACATATTAGAGAGACCACTGACTATGAGGCAAATGGGATCAGAGACCTTAGATAAAATATGCTTGTCTTTACCAAGACAGCACGGCTGGTTGTTTGCTAGCATCAGACCTTATGGGTACCACTTTCAAAGAAGCTAGAGTTCAAATTGAAATTAAAGTTTTAATGGGGTTTGGGGGCTTCCCTGGTGGCTCAGTGGTAAAGAATCTACCGGCCAATGCAGGAGACATGGGTTCGATCCCTGGTCTAAGAAGATCCTACATGCCACGGAGCAACTAAGCCCATGGGCCATAGCTACCAATGCCTGGTCTCTAGGGTCCATGCTCTGCAACAAGAGAAACCACTGCCATGATAAGTCTACACGCCTCAACGAGACACTAACCCCGCTCGCCAAAACAGGAGAAAGCCCAGGCAGCATTAAAGACCCAGCACAGCCAAAAATAGACAGATAATGAGGTTTTGGACTGTTACGGGATAAAAGGGATAAGAGTGACATTCTCTGGCTACCAGGTCAGCTAGTGAGTGGAATGAGGTAGGCATTGGATATACCTAGTAGTAGTAAATCCACAGTTTGTTCCTGGTCAATCATCTCTTCCCCAATTTTTTTTTTTTTTTTTTTTTGGTAGCAATATTTCTCTTTCACTGACAGAATGCTTTCCACGTGGTAGTTTTAGTAAGTTATGTAAACCCACCTCTCAGACTGCTATCGATACCTGGTCTTTGTGGGATCAAATTCTTTTCTGCTTCTACCCCCAGGGGTCAGTTTAGGGATGAGAATGTGATGGAAACAGAGCTGATATCTCTCTTATTTTATATATGGAAGCTAGAAGACAGAGCATCATGTCTTGCTTCAAAACATGAGCTGTTAAGAATATAGCCTGAAGGCTACAACTGGCCTCATGAAGAAAACCTGCTGAAGAATGAAACCAGTGCTCAGAAAGAAGTCAGACAATGGAGAGGAGACATAACATCGGTGACATATATTCGAACCCCTGGACCCAGTCCTGCCTGTAGACAACAGTTTTTTGTTTTTTTGGAGCCATAATTTTATGAACAAATACATCGCATTGTTATGAAGCAAGATTAAACTTGTTGGAATTTGGTTGTTGTCACTTGCAATGAAAAACTCACTGATGAATCCAAGTGAAGGCAGGAAAAGTGTGACCTGCCATCCATTCTGTGGCTGATTTTTCAAAATCCTCTTTCTCAGAAAGCTCTGATTGGGGCCAAGGTGGCTTCTAGATAAGGTTTCCCTGGTGGCTCAGACAGTAAAGAATCTGTCTGCAATGCAGGAGACCGCCTTCAATCCCTGGGTAGGCAAGAGCTCCTGGAGAAGAGCATGGTAACCCACTCCAGTATTCTTGCTTGGAGAATCCCATTGGGCGGAGGAGCCTGGTGGGCTACAGTCCGTGGAGTCGCAGAGTCAGACATGACTGAGCAGTGACTAAGCATACACCCGCAGCTTTCGGATCAACAATAATCTTTCCTTCCTTTGGACAACTTCATAGATGATGAGGCTGGAGCATTGGATGGTGCTTAACAAAATTGTTCCTGAAAATGGAACACACTTCACAGCCTCTTTCATCTGAGGGAGAGAATTCTTGTGCTACCATAAAAATAATTTTGGAAAGAAATGCATCTGCTTTCAGAAAGTGTCTGCCAAGATGTGGCCCGATGTAATTTAAAATGGCTAAGACAATCAGCTCGAAAATTAAGGTTTCTAATGGGAACACCTACTCAGCCCTAATAATAGGGGAACTACCATCATAATTATAATGTGGTGGAAGCAGGCACATCATTAACTAACTTTTCTCAGCTACTGCAATTAACGAGCATCAATAGATTGAGTAAATTATTAATAACCCACACACGCTCCAATGCACACTGCTGGCTGGTTTTTTTTTTTTTTTCCAAGTAAGAAGCAAAAGTTAACAGCTGATATCCAAACAACCTCTGATTTATCTCTTTCACAACATTACTGTACTTTTTAGTAATTCCTTCTGGAGGAGATAACAGTTGTAGAGAATGGAGTAGTGAATAGAGAAGTGAGCAATGCCATCAACAGATGGAGCATCTTTTATGAGTTGATCAAACAGTCCCATTCCTTAAGTTCTTCATGGTGCAATCATTTATGGAACTGTTGTTATCACCGAGTACTGGTAATGGGGCAAGTTGTTATGGCTGTTACTTTATACAGTAGGATGTGAATCAGCAGTTCTCAAAGACAGCCTGGGGACCAATTTAGTTTATGCCCTTCACAAATAACCTCCTCAAATCACAGGGCATTAACACAGGGTGGCCCAGTCCACTGTGTAAGTGATAAAGAAGACAAAAAAAGGAGAGGGAGAGATCCAGAAAGAGTGAAGGGGCACAGTCAAGTTTGCACAAACAGGTCTGCAAGTCTCGTCCATCTCTTGCATTTAAATTGTTGACAGCACTAGGTAAATAAAGCATGTTCCTTGGCTTTAAGGTGTGCGTGTTCTAACAGGAGGTGGCTATTGAATAAGAAACATCAATATACTGTGAAAGCCCTATGGTTGGAATAAATAAGGGGAGGTGTGGGGGAAGAATAAGCAACTCAGCCTAGGGCAGGAGGTTCACAGATTCCCATAAGGTTTAAAATCTCTGGGTTCTTTAGGGACAAAGGGCAGGGAAAGTGAGGGGTGGGAAGTGGTGGGGAGGGGAGGGGTACAGAGGGAGGGGAAGGGAAGAGAATAAAATAAAACACTGCTGTATGGTACAAACTAACACAGCATCGTAAAGCAATGAAACACCAACAATAATCAATTAAAATGATAAATAATAAATACTGAAAAGCACCCAAAAATGATAATAAAGACTGTATACTTTAAAAGGATGAATTTCATGATATGATATCCCTTATATGTGGAATCTAAAAAAAAGAGGGTACAAACGAATTTCTTTACAAAACAGACGTAAAGATGTAGATGTAGAAAGCAAACTTAACGGTTATCAGGGACTAAGGAGGGGGCAGTAAGTGGGGAGGCTGGGATTGATACACACACTGTGTGTGTGTGCATGTGTGTGTGTGTGTGTGCACATGTGTGCATGTGTGTGGTGTGCGTGTGCATTGCTCAGTCCTGTCCAACTCTTTGCAATCCCATGGTATATGGCCCACCAGGCTCCTCTGTTCATGGGATTTTCCAGGTAAGAATACTGGAGTGGGTTGCCATTTCCTCCTCCAGGGGATCTTCCTGACACAGGGAATGAATTTTGTTCTCCTGCATTGCAGGCAGATTCTTTGCCATCTGAGTCATGAAGAAAATCCCATATACGCACTACTAGATATAAAATAATGAATAAGAACCTGCTGTATAGTATAAGAAACTCTACTCAATATCTGTAAAGGTCGTTTATATGGGAAAGAATCTAAGAAGAGTGGGTATATGTTTATGGATAACTGATTCACTTTGCTGTACATCTTAAACTAACACAATGTTGTAAATCAACTATACTCCAAATAAAAAAATATATTATTAAAAAAGAAAAGAAAATAGATTAAAATAAAATAAAGAAGTAATGAGGTAAAACAGAGGTAGAAAAGGTCCATACAGAGGAAACACTGTATATAAAGGTCTGGGTGTAAGAAAGGCATGGAACATACTTGGAAAAAGAGGCCACCTGATGGAGTTTGAGTACAGATAAGACAGGGGGCAGGGGCCACATGAGAAGGGCTGCCTTAAGGATCAAATGCTCACTGCTGAGAGCAGTGGCCAGCCTGAGTGGAGTGTCCAGGAAGTGACTATACTCATGAGAAGGTCACTGGGGCAGCAGCTGGCAGAACAGAGTGGAGATGGGATGTGGCTAGGGGAAGAAAGAACCCAAAGAATTTTCACCAATCTGTGGGATGACTGTGGCCTTAACCATAGGCTCAGCAGTGTGGACACAGCAGGGAATCAATAGGAGCCTTTTCATGATTGTGTGTGTGTGTGTGTGTATGTGTGTGTGTGTGTGTGTGTGTCTATGCATGCATGCTTAATCACCATCAGTTGTCTCTGACTCTGTGACCCCATGGACTATAGCCTGCCAGGCTTCTCTGCCCATGGACTTCTCCAGGCAAGAACACTAGAGTGGTTATCATTCCTTTCTGCAGGGGATCTTCCCCAACCATGGATCAAACCTGGTCTTCTGCATTGCAGGCAGCTTCTTTACCATCTGAGCCACCAGGGAAGCCCGCCTATTCCTGATTATTAGGAGGTAAAACTCAAAGTCTGGGTTCTTGAGTCTGAGACTCCAGCCAAGTCCTTAACAGGCAAACCACCATGTTGCACCTGCTGCTTCTACCAGACTGAAACAGCATCAGGAAGTCCAGTAACCTTGGCTCTGAGTCAAAAACACAAAGGTGGAGACTCCAGAAGACTGGGCGGCAGGAAACTTGGTTTCCCTCTTCCATCTCTCGAAACCTGCATTTTCAAAGACCAAATCCTATTGGAAAGTTGTTTTCATTCAGCAGCTAAGTAGTGTCTAGCTCTTTATGACCTCACGCACTGAGGCACACCGGGTTTCCCTGTCCTTCACCATTTCCTGGAGTGTGCACACAAACTCATCCATTGAGTCAGTGATGCCATCTAATCATCTCATCCTCTGTCATCCCCTTCTCCTCCTGCCTTCACTGAGATGTGGGAAGTCTTTTAAAAAGAAAGAACAAGAACAAGTGTAGGATAGGTAGACCAGAAAGCCCCTTCCCTCGAAGACCTTTATAGATTAGGGAAGTAGCACAATACGATGACTTCAGGTGTTTCTATCTGGATGTCTCCATCCATGAAAAGGCATCTGCCTGAACTGATTTTAGGCACATGCAGAGTCATCTGCCTGAGTACTGTGAGCAGGAGGAGGAAAGGAAAAGTGACCCATGGGTCATTCGGCTACAAACATACTCAGAGCCTGTCTGCGGGCAAGTGCCTGGGGCTGCTGAATTCAGGATCAGTCTTAGGCAGTCTCTGCCTTCCAGGCCTCATTGGGTTTCTGCTCAAAGGATTGCCTCATTTTGAGATCATTCAAGCATGTTAAAACTGTAGACAGCAGAGCAGCACATCTATTCAATGACCATTTAAACTATACAACTGGAATTTATCACGAGTACAAGGGAGAAGGTGAGTCATTAGAAAATCAAACTTGGAAAATCTCCACTTGTGATCAAACAGCTCTGTTTTCCACTCAGGGAACTGGGCGCTGCAGCCTTCAAACATTAAACAGATACAGCCTCTGCTTGCCGGAGAAAAGGGATCTGAGGTCGAGATGCATACAGCAAAATAGGTCTTAAAATAGAAAGGAAAAGATGTAAAAAACATAAAGGATGAACTTGAGACAAGGTGAAAATAAAAGAAGGGGGGAGTATAGGTGAGCTTCTCCATGGCTCAAAGAGAAAAGAATCTGTCTGCAATGCAGGAGACCCAGGAGACATGTGTTCAGTCCCTAGGTTAGGAAGATCCCCTGCAGGAGGGCATGGCAACCCACTCCAGTACTCTTGCCTAGAGAATCCCATGGACAGAGGAGCCTGGCAGGCTACAGTTCATGGCATTGCAAAGAGTCGGATGTGATTGAGCACACACGCATGGAGACACACATATAGGTAAATGCAACAAAAATCATTCTGTAATATTCTGTATAAACATACAGGCTTCTTGGAGGTTTTTTTTTTTTTTTTTTTTTTGTTTTTTGTAATGATCATTAAAGAGGAAACTCCTCTATAGACCAGCGGTTCCCAACCCATCTGTCAATCAAGGACCACTTTCACAGAAGACAATTTTTCCAAGAACACAGGGTGGGGGTGATGGTTTCTGGATGATTCAAGAGCTTCTATGAGGGTCTAATGTCACCACTGCTGGCAGGAGGTGGAGCTCAGGCAGTAAGGTGAGTGATGGGGAGTAGCTACAAATATAGATGGAGTTTCTATCCCTCTGCCCCCTGCTCACCTCCTGCTGTCCCACCCAGCTTCTAACTGGCCAGGAGGTCACATTACTGGTCCATGGCCTGGTGGCTGGGGAACCCTGCTACAGACAACATCTGTGATACTCTAAAATCTCATCTGTTTATATGGGCATGTTCTTTTCATCATAACTATTGGTATGACAGAGACCAGGCACTGTAAGGTCTAAAGATCTGGGACCCTATGAGTTAGGATTGAGAAGTAGCACTTTTTTGGGTCCTCTAAGAAGGCTGAGTGCCAAAGAATTGAGCTTTCAAGCTGTGGTGCTGGAGAAGACTCTTGAGAGTCCCTTGGACTGCAAGGAGATCAAAACAGTCAATCGTAAAGGAAATCAGCCCTGAATATTCATTGGAAGGACAGATGCTGAAGCTGAAGCTCCAATCCTTTGGCCACCTGATGCGAAGAGCTGACTTACTGGAAAAGACCCTGATGCTGGGAAAGACTGAGAGTAGGAAGAGAAGAGAAGGTGTGAGAAAGGATGAGATGGTTGGATGGCATCACTGACTCAATGGACGTGAATTTGAGCAAACTCTGGGAGATAGTGAAGGACCAGGAAACCTGGCGCTCTGCAGTCCATGGGGTCACAAAGAGGTGGACACAACTTAAAAACCGAACAACAACAACAAAGTGGACTGTGCCTCATTTCCTTGAGACAGATCTGATCAAGTTGGCCCATCCATCTTTGGCCATTTGCTAAAGAGCAACCTTTTCACTTAGGGTCTGATCTGGTGGTAGCATTTTTAACCTTTGGAAACCTCCTTGGAAAGCCACTCAGAAAAGAATCCCCACTGTTTCAGCTCCTAGGCCCACGGTAGCTTTATTCCAAAAGTGGGTTCCACAGAAGCCCCTTAACAAGTCACCTACCTGGGGTCCTTCGTGTTTGCTATCAAACTCAACATGCTGTTTGATCCCATTTCTCCTGAAGAACAAACTACATAATCACCCATGTTATTGTTGTTTAACCACTAAGTTGTGTTCGACCCTTTTGCAAGCTCATGGACTGTAGCCCACCAGGCTCCTGTCCATGGGATTTCCCAGGCAATAATACTGGTGTAGATTGCCATTCCCTTCTCCTGGGGTTCTTCTCGACCCATGAATCAAACCCATGGCTCCTGCACCTGGGAAGCCCCAGAGCAACAAGGTTGATAGCAAAGTACAGGCAATGCAATTAAACAAGAGTAAAATATAAGGTGGCGGGAGGGGGACTCTGGCTTCAACAGTACCCACTTTTTGGCTCTTGGCTGGTGAACTCACAGAATAATGTGCTTTAGATATGCCTCATGATGGAAATCTCTGGGCAGGATTTCAGATAACATGATGACGCATGAGAACGTAGAATGCAACATACACCAGGACCATCTGCAACTGCCATTTCAGAGTTTCTAGAGTAACATGGAACAAGCTCTATGTCACAGGCACATTGCTTTTGCTTGGTTCCAATAAGGAACTCAAAAAGCACTGAATGAAATGCAAAAGTGAATCCCAACAACCAACCCTCCCCAGTACCAGAAAGCTGAAAACCACTTCTGCTCACCATCCCTAGCAAGCCCAGCCTTTTTGGAAGGTGGGGTTAAGGGCTAGTGGGTAGGTGAAAGGTCTGACTGGTTCAGCCAAGTATATGGATGCTGCAACTCCCTCTCTGGCCCTGCTTGAGAAAGACCATTACTATAAGCACATTTTCAAAGGCAAGATATATTACTAGCAAGCAGAGGTATTGTTTTTAGCGCCAGAGGCATTTGGAATTTCAATATGTGACATCTGCAGTTACTAGATGGGGTCTTTGGCTCTGGCCTCGCAGGGAAAAGAGAAGTGGCTTGAAGTAGGACCTGCAGGTGGTACCCAAGAGTGCTTTATATGGTGCCATTCCCTTCTCCAATATAGATGTGCTGAAACATACAAATCTCATTTTAAAACTCATCTTTACCCGCTTTGGAAGAGAATGAAAAATAGGGGAGTTAACAGTTTTCAGCAGAGTACCCTTTGCCCCCAGTCAGGTAATCAAATGGCAAAAGAAGGTGGGATGAGAGCTTCCCTAAGAGGGATGAAGGAAGGACTGCGGGGCTGGTGCACTGGGAAGACCCAGAGGGATCGAATGGAGAGGGAGGTGGGAGTGGGGATCGGGATGGGGAATACATGTAAATCCAGGGCTGATTCATGTCAACGTATGGCAAAAGCCACTACAATATTGTAAAGTAATTAGCCTCGAACTAATAAAAATAAATGAAAAAAAAAAAAGGAAGGAGTGGATGCCCAAGAGTGACGGAGGATGCGCACGGCCACCACTGCTGCTCCTCAGGGGGTTGGCGGACTGGAAGGGACACAGCCCTCCAAGGAGCAGACTGTTCCAGAATGAAGAGGACTGACCATGTGCAGGAGTCATGGAGAGGCATAATGGGGTGGGGGGAGAGAAACAAATTGATTTAGAAATTGCATGGGGCCATGCTCAAACATACATTTCTGTCCCTTTGTTCCAAGATCTGCATCAGCACCCAGACGAGGCCAAACTCAACTGTTAAGCAAGTCTCCACAAGAAGAACCTGGCTCCTAAATACTCTCAATTAACATCACTCGGGAAACTCAGAAACATGGCAGTCATCTGCAGGTCATGATATGAGAACCTGAACTCCTTTTAAGTACAAAATAAAACAAACAAAACAGGCACGGGGCAGAAGGAGGGGAGCTGTGAGTCCTTGAGTGTGAGATGGAGTGTTAGTCCCTCAGTTGTGTCTGACTCTCTGTGATGCCGGGGACTGTAGCCCACAGGGCTCCTCCGTCCATGGGATTCTCCAGGCAAGAATACTGGAGTGGGTAACTATGCCCTTCTCCAGGGGATCCTTTCTGATCCAGGGATCGAACCCAGATCTCCTGCATTGCAGGGGGATTCTTTACCATCTGAGCCACCAGGGAAGCCCATCCTTGACTATAGTCCATTCTGAAACCCAGGATCACTGTCGAACAAGCTAACCAGTCCCATCTTACCAAGGATTTGTTGAGAATAAAAACTCCCCAAAACATGAAAACATGGCAGCTAACCCACTTAGAACGCATGTACTTCCCTGCCCTCCACTGGAGGAGGGAGGAAGGCAATGACTTCCGCATAGGCAAAGGCATCTTGGATCACAGACGCTGCAAGGCTGGAGACCCCCAGGGAGACACAAACCCAACACTGCCGAATAGCAACCTTCAGAAATCACCTTCTCAGGACATAAAGACTCCTTTATTCCGTGGCTTGATTTGCTATTGATTTAAGGCTCTTCTTCATAGTGATGCAGGAAAACATTTTATTTTCTCAGATGTAAGTAGGAGGAAGCCGGTCTGGGAAAAGTGAGGAGAGTCTGTCACGCAGAGCGATGCCATCATCCAAAGGGAGCTGAAAGGAAGGACTTTCTCTTGCATCCCTAAATGCCTACAGGGAAAATTTCTTTTTGGCCATGGCCCCATGGCATGTGGGATCATAGTTCCTTGACCAGAGATCAAACCTGCGCTACCTGCACCTCCTGCCAAGCAGGAGATACGCAGAAGACGCAGGTTCAGTCCCTGGGTCGGGAAGATCCCCTGGAGAAGGGAATGGCAACCCACTGCAGTATTCTTGCTTGGGAAATCCCATAAACAGAGGAGCCTGGTGGGCTACATTCCAAGGAGTCACAAACGAGTTGGACATGCTTGAGCGACAACGGTAACAACCCCTGTCATGGATGCTCGGCGTCTTACCCACTGGCTCGCCAAGGAAGTCCCTAAAATTTCTAAATAAGTCTAGCTTCCTCTATATCAGGCACTTATCATCAGGTAACTCTGGATCCACAATGGGCATCAGCAATGTAGACTCCATGTAATGAAGCAAGACACTATGTTTAGACATGTATCCATTCCTCTGGGGAGAAGTCACTTCACTTTCATTAGACTCCGAGGATTCTGAGACTCTCCAAATGAAGATACATTCAAGACATCTTAAATCATCATCTTAGCAAACCACAGAGATGGTCATACTCTACCTCCCAGAGGGATGAATCTTGTGCAGACGTGTTCCCCCAAAGGAGAAAGCTTACAGAGACGTCAACCCTGAACTCGGACTTTAAAACATTCGAGGACGCACAGGAACCAGAATAAGAATGTTCTGAAGACAATACAATGTTTGTTTTTTTTCTTTTTCTTTTTCTTTCTGTTGGCATGCAGGATGTTAGTTCCCCAACCAGGGGTTGAACCTGCACCCTCTGCAGTGGAAGCACTAAGTCTTAACACCTGGATTGCCAGGATTTTAAGAGTCATGATCCTTCCAACATCTATGAACACACTTTATTGTGTAAGATCTGGAGTCAAGGGGCTTTCACTAAACACACAGATGGCAGAATGCACTGCTCACCTCCACACTTATCACAGGGCCTGATACACACAGATGCTCAATAAACCTTGTTGGTGAATATACATGAATAAAACCCTGTTGATTAATAAACACGAATAAGCGAGTGAATGAATGAGTAAATGTAAGACCCAATGAAGTTCTTCTAAGAAGTCTTCGCGGTAAAGAAGTATCTGTGGAGCTGACTTCCCAGGCTCTGGGTCCTTGCTGGCCTCCAAGGACACAGAAAAGATAAAAAGGGTGAGTGAGGAGAAGCCCTGGGAGAAAGCTACCCCATAAATACAAGGTATTGTTATTTTTATTTTTATTGGTGCTTCTCCTGCCTTCAGGGGAGGAGGGAGCATATGCGAATACGGCTAATTTTCTGCTTGACTCCAGACACATTCTAAATTACTGAGCCACATTTTATTTTAAATTGACTAATAAAGAAATCTCACACCCCACACCATTTCCCATTTTCTTGGGTCGTTTAACGTTCCCACCCTTCTCCAGGGGCTGAGTGATTTCCACACCCCCCGCCCCTCCCCCCCCACCCCCCGGAGCTGGGTTGGGCAATGACTGAATAGGGGTTTGGTGCATTATCATCTTTGTCTCTTTTCTCTCTGCCTACCTCTTTCAGTCTGTCTGTCTGCTTCTCTTTGTCTTTCTTTCTCTCTTAATTACCCTGATCAAAGCACAAATATTATCCTGATTCAGATGCCTTGCCTTTATGCTCACTTACAAAAAAAAAACAAACAAAAAAAACCATGTCCAGCTTTTTGCTTTCCCCTACATAAAAATAAATGGAAAACATTTTGCAAATGTCAAATGCTATATAAAAGGAAAAATATGAAGGACACTGGACACATAAACAATAATACTAATGACAAATTTTACCTCTCCTAAAGCATTCTCTGCCACCCAGTTCCAATTCTGGAGTTTTATCTCAAGGGTCAGAAACCAGTTATATCACAAGTAGAAATGGATTCTCACAGAAAAAAAGAAAAAAATACTCTCTCAATGTGTCAGCAGATGATGTTAAAGAGGAAAAAAGAAAAACAAAAGAAAATTACTCAGGAGTGAGCATTTTCTTACATGCATTCATTCATCCAACACTTTTTTTTTCCCCTCCAAACTTTAAACTTTTTACTTTGAATTGGGGTTTAACAATTGGGGTTTAACAGCCAATTAACAATGCTGTGATTATCCAAGATGAACAGCGAAGGGACTCAGCCATATATATATACATATATCCATTCTCCCCCAAACCCCTTTCCAATTCAGGCTGGCATATAGCACTGAGCATGTGCTATACGGTAGGTCCTTGTTGTTTATCCATTTTAAATACAGCAGTGTACTTATGGCCTTCCCAAATTCCCTAACTATCCCTTTCCCCTGGCAACCACAAGTTCATTTTCTAAGTCTGTGAGTCTCTTTCTATTTTGTAAGTTCATTTGCATCATTTCATTTTAGATTCCACATATAAGGGATGTCATATGATATTTCTCCTTCTTTGTCTGACTTCCTTTAATCAGTATGACACTGTCTAGGTTCACTCATGTTGCTGCAAATGGCATTATTTCATTAGTTTTAAATGGCTGAAAATTTAGCCATTTAATAAAGAATGTTCAAACTAGTGCACAATTGCACTCATCTCACATGCTAGCAGAATAATGCTCAAAATTCCCCAAGCCAGACTTCAATAGTATGTGAACCATGAACATCCATATGTTCAAGCTGGATTTTGAAAAGGCAGAGGAACCAGAGATCAAATTGCCAACACCCATTGGATCATCAAAAAGGCAAGAGAGTTCCAGAAAAACATCTACTTCTCCTTTATTGACTATGCCAAAGCCTTTGACTGTGTGGATCACAACTAACTGTAGAAAATTCTTCAAGAGATGGGAATACCAGACCACCTGACCTGCCTCCTGAGAAATCTGTATGCAGGTCAAGAAGCAACACTTAGAACTGGACATGGAACAACAGACTGGTTCCAAATCGGGAAAGGAGTATGTCAAGGCTGTATATTGTCACCCTGCTTATTTAAAATATATGGAGAGAACATCATCTGAAATGCCAGGCTGGATGCAGCACAAGCTGGAATCAAGATTGCTGGGAGAAATATCAACAACCTCAGATATGCAGATGACACCACCCTTATGGCAGAAAGTGAAGAGGAACTAAAGAACCTCTTGATTAAAGTGAAAGAGGAGAGTGAAAAAGCTGGCTTAAAGCTCAACATTCAGAAAACTAAGATCATGGCATCCGGTCCCATCACTTCATGGCAAGTAGATGGGGGAACAATGGAAACAGTGAGAGACTTTATTTTTTGGGGTTCCAAAATCACTGCAGATGGTGACTGCAGTCATGAAATTAAAAGATGTTTGCTCCTTGGAAGAAAAGCTATGACCAACCTAGACAGCATATTAAAAAGCAGAGATATTACTTTGCCAACAAAGTTCTGTCTAGTCAAAGCTATGGTTTTTCCAGTGGTCATGTATGGATATGAGAGTTGCACAATAAAGAAAACTGAGTGCCAAAGAATTGATGCTTTTGAACTGTGGTGTTGGAGAAGACTCTTGAGAGTCCCTTGGACTGCAAGGAGATCCAATGAGTCCATCCTAAAGGAGATCAGTCCTGAATATTCATTGGAAGGACTGATGCTAAAGCTGAAGCTCCAGTACTTTGGCCACCTGATGCAAAGAACTGACTCATTGGAAATGACCATGATGCTGGGAAAGATTGAAGGCAGGAGAAGAGGACAACAGAGGATGAGATGGTTGGATGGCATCAACGACTCGATGGACATGAATTTGAGTAAACTCCGGGAGTTGGTGATGGATAGGGAGGCCTGGTTTGCTGCAGTCCATGGGGTCGCAAAGAGTCAGACACTACTGAGCAATTGAACTGAATTGAAATGTCTGAGTAATATTCCACTGTATATATGTACCACATCTTTTGTATTCACTCCTCTGTCTATGGACATTTAGCATTCAGCACTTTTAAAAACAACTCGATGTGTCCCAGATGGCATGGTTGTTGGGAATACAATATAAAAAACCACGGAGGTGGTCCCTGCTCAGATGCAAAAGGCTAAGTGAGGGAAACAGACCATAGGGACACAAGATTGTAAATAACAGGATAGCCTATTTTTTGTGTGTGTGTGAATCACAGTGTTTGGTTCATAGCAGAGTAGATAAGGGAAAGGTCAAAGTCCACCAAAGAGCCAGGCCCATGGAGGATAGTATTGGGAAGAGCACACACAAATTCTTGGAGGTTGAAAAAAAAAAAAAAAAACCAAACAACAACAATAAATCTTGAGATGTTCCAAGAACAGTCAGGAAGCAAGAATGAGGAAGCGGAACTGGTGGAAAATTATGACAAGTAATGAAGTCGCAGAGGAACCTCAGAGCTGTTCTTGTCACATGGGCATGGTAGCAAGTCTGGATTTCTTCCTCAGGGAAATGGATACCCAGTGAAGCATTTTAAGGGAGTGGGGTGGACCTGATGGGATTTATTACTTTAAAAGGTCACTCTGGCTGCAATATGAAGGGTAGGAGGGAGAGAGCAGAAGTGCCAGCAAAGTGTGCAGTTAGGAGCCTCGTACCGTCACCCAGGGGAGGCTGATGGAGGCTCTGCCCAGGCAGGTGACAGAGGGGATGGAGGGCAACCTGGATCAGGACTTGCTGGTGAGTTGGGCGTTGAGATAAAGTGGAAGAAGGGGACCAGGGAGACGACAGGAGCGCATCTCTTTGAAACATCTGGAAACCTTAGATCACTTTAAACACATCCATAGTGCAGATGGCATTGATCTGTATTACCATGTGGTCCTTCACCAGGCGAGAGAGAGTCATAAATCTCTCTTTGACCCCTAGGTCAAAGGATTCCTGACCCGCTCTAGCAAAATTATGGGCTTCCCAGGCTGCTCAGTGGTAAAGAATCCACCTGTCAGTGCAGGAGACGTGGGTTCGATCTCTGGGTCAGGAAGACTTCCTGGAGAAGGAAATGGCAACCCACTGCAGCATTCTTACCTGGGAAATCCCATGGACAGAGGAGCCTGGCGGGCTCCAGTCCATGGGGTCGAAAAAGAGTTGGACATGGCTTAGTGACTAGACAACAACAATTTATATCTCCATGCCTTTTGCTTTCACTGAAGCCTGCATACTTCTCCCGTGTATTCTCTCTCACAAAGCTCATGAACGAAACCTCTGGTAAGTTCTCCTGGCTGTCTCCCTAGCTGGCTTCTGAAAGTCCCTCAGAGATGGAGCTGTCCCTGTCTTGGCCGACATTATACTCCCAGAACCAGGCACTGCGTCATGCCTCCCGAGGGTGCATTGAAACAAATACTGCATGTGAAGAGGAGCCTTGAAATTAACTCTCTGAGTCTTCAGAAGATGAAGGACAGGAAGCAATTCAAACCCAGACGGAACACCCACCGATGGTTTCCCTGTCTCCTCACAAGGATCCTCCCACTCCTTCCCCGGCCGACTGCAAGTCTAGACACAGCATCCCCAGAAAGCCGGAGTCACGGGGATGTGATGACTCACCGTCAGGAAGCCACTCACTGGGAGTTCCCGGGGTTAGTTGAGGGTGGCTTCCCGAAGGGCCCTGACAGGCAAGGGGGGTTTCACCCTCCCTCCCAACTGCAGTTCATCCTCCTCCTCCCTCCCACTTCCACCTTGGGCGCCAAGACACTTAGAAACCACACTTGAGTTCCTTTTGGAAATCTCCATCTCCACGATCTCCATCTCTTTCTACCTCTCTACTTCTATCACTCTCATCCATTGAATGATGGGGCCCGTCCCAGTTTTACAACTGAGGCCAGGGTCCCCTGTGGCCCTTATGAACACATTTCACAAAAGAGCTCCATGGAACCCTGCTGCTAGCAATCCTTCAAGATATATGGTCTTTGGGAAACCCAGGCACTAGTGGGAAAGATCATGCCTGCCAATGCAGGAGACATAAGAGACACAAGTTCGATCCCTGGGTTGGGAAGATCCCCTGGAGGAGGGCATGGCAACCCACTCTAGTATTCTCGCCTGGAGAATCCCATGGACAGAGGAACCTGTCAGGCTACAGTTCATGGGGTCACAAAGAGTCACACACAACTGAAATGAGCCAGCCAGGCTTTTATGATCATACAAAGTAAAGCTGTTCGACAGCTCAAGACTACCTTTCCTTAAATACCTGCCAATCCATGTCCCCATCATCCACTTCTAATTTTAATCATTATTGCATGGGATATGACTCTGAGAAATTCTGTTCTAAGGGTTTCAGATTGACACTGTTAATTTAGATGTTTTCCCCAAAATGCCTAAAAAGATGCCACAAGCTTCATCTTTTCATTAAAAAAATAGAAAGTTGTCCTCCCCCAATTTACTGATGACACATTAAGAACATATTTATCAAATTCATACCATGTGCCAGGTCCTGGGTATCCATCAATGAATCCATTAAACAGTTAAACAGTCCCTCATAAACCCTCTCCTCATAAAACTATCTGCTTGGGGGAAACAGAGAACAGAGCAATGGATAGATAATTGAAAATTACAGTAAGTGGCAAGAAGAAAAATGTTTTGGCTCTATAATACAGACTGGGGTGGGGGTTGGGGGAGGGAAGCACTCAGATGAGGGATGAATAGAAGAAGGTGAAGAGGAGATGGCATTTAAGTTAAGTTGTAAAACTGAGAAGAGACCCACCATTCAGTGAACGCAACGGAATAGAGAGTGAGAGGGAAAAGCGATGGAGAGAGAGATGGAGAGACAGAGATGAAGGTGGAGATGGAGGAGGTGCAGCTGGAGCTGGAGCTGGTGCTGGAGATGACTAACTTTTCCAACTCCCTGAAGACCTGGCAGGGATCTTCTCCTTGTTGCTCCGCATTCCTCTGCCATCTCCACTGGGACATGCAATCACAGCCACACTCTTTTCAGCCCTTTTCAGGATGCTGTCTTTACTTTTCCCTTCCTCCATATCCAAAACCTTTACAGGCTGATCCCATCCTTGGCATCTTGCTTCCTTATCACCTGCTCACTCCTTAATACCTGGACAGGTGTCTCCCTCCACACTCAACTGAAGCAGCCCCCTCAAAGGTCAACACCAAACTCTTTACTTTCAAATCCAATCAATTTATTCCTCACCCTTTGACATCTTCATAGCCTTTGGTCATCATCTCAACATTCTTAAAACTTTCTCCCTTCCTTGGCCGATTTGCCCAAGCCTTCTCCTGAAACTATCCCTGGTTTACACATGTTGCAGCTCCTCCCCTTACCAGAGCTAATAAAAATAGCAGTGGTAGAAGTCATCTTACCTTTACTCAGCATATATGATATGCCAGGCACTGTGCTGAGTCTTTCACAAATCTGGCTGCAAACTCTTTGGATCTACTGATGTAGATTTTTGTCCCAGTGTTATTCTCTTGCTTTCGTCATTCAGGCAGCTGGGAAAGACCATCATGGTCTTCGGTCTCAAGATAAGGAAGAGAGAGGAGGGAAGAAGGTCATGGAAGGATAATGAGAGCCAGGGCAGAAAGGCAATGCTGCCTGGAAGAACCATTAGCTTTTGTTCTGCATGGAGAGTGGGGATATCTCTACTGGAAATAGAAAGATTGGAAGAGAAAGAAAAGAGAGATGGAGGGAAGGAAAGAGAGAGGTGTATTTTACACTGATTATAGCAGAGCTTCCCAGACACTTGTGCTGTGGCTAAGTCACTTCAGTCGTGTCCAACTCTGTGCGACCCCATAGATGGCAGCCCACCAGGCTCCCCCGTCCCTGGGATTCTCCAGGCAAGAACACTGGAGTGGGTTGCCATTTCCTTCTCCAGCGCATGAAAGTGAAAAGTGAAAGTGAAGTCGCTCAGTCGTGTCCAACACTTAGCGACCCCATGGACTGCAGCCTACCAGGCTCCTCCGTCCATGGGATTTTCCAGGCAAGAGTACTAGAGTGGGTTGCCATTGCCTTCTCTGCTCTCCTCATTAGCTGCATTCATAAGGCCCCTTCTCCAGTGTGAACTCTCTGATAACCAAATAGACCTGATCCACCATTAAGATTTCCCACATTCACTGCACTCAAAAGGGCTCGAAGTCTCTGGGTTTCACAAGCAGCAGAGATCTCCAAAAGGAAATGGGCATGTGGTCCCACCTCCCACCAAATATTTAAACTGGAAGCTTATGCCCTGAAGAAGTGCAATCTGTGTACTGAGAAGATGAGCACAGTGATGGTCAGGAAATGCATCCTTCTCTCCCTCACCTCTCCACAAACCATGTGAGAGTCCGAACCCTTTGCTTCCTGAAGATTATAGTTCCCGCCCATGAAGTGGAAATGAGGATGAGGATAAAATGACTTTTATTGGAAAATAGCACAGAAATATGCCCCCCTCGTGCACAATTGACTTTATGAGCATGGATTCACACAGGCATGCAGTTTCTCCTTTAATCTTTACAACATCCTGTACTTTCAGCATCCTTGCCTCCTTGTTGCCAAAATGAGAATGCTGTCTCAGAAAGGTTACCTGATTTGCCCATGTGGCAAAGTGGCAATGTCAAGATACACAGATTATCTACCACCAACATCCTTGACCTGATTCATTATGTCCTAGAGTCAAAGACCCCGTGTGCTTCCTCTCACTTTTTTCTCCTTATATCTCCTCTCTCAATAATCTTTCTGTCTCTCATGACTCCAGGTACTCATTTCCCCGTGATCTTGCCAAGTCTCATCCTCATATCTTACTCTTTCTATTAGCATTATCTGATGACCTATGTGAGTCAACGGTGTTTTCCCCACTGCCAGGCCATGCTTCAAACTTCTGAGTCATCCTTCTCTCAAAACATCACTTCTTGACTAAGACCGATGGCTTTGGAGACAAACTTTGTCGTTATTATTTAGCTGCTAAGTCATGTCTGACTCTTTCGCAACCTCATGGACTGTAGCCCACCAGACTCCTCTATCTATGGGATTTTTCCAGGCAAGAATACTGCAGTGGGTTGCCATTTCCTTCTCCAGGAGATTCTCCCAACCAAGGGATCGAACCCGCATCTCCTGCATTGGCTGGTGGATTCTTTACCACCTGGGAAAGCCTGGAGATAATCTACTAGTGAAAATTTCAGCTCTTCTGCTGTGACTTTGGGCAAGTTACTTAGCCTCTTTCTGCCTCCATGTCCTTCTCTTTAAAACCATGAAAAGAGAAGCTACTGCACTGGCATATTTACATATTAAATTAGGTAATACATAATTACTTAATTATGTATTAGAAAGCAAAACATTTAGAAATGGACCTGGCAAATAATAGATATGTGGTGGGAGTAGCTCAGTGGTAAAACCCATGCTTAGCATGCATGAGGCTCTGGGTTCAGTCCCCAGCACCTCCATCAGGCTTCCATAGACGCTCAGTAAAGATGCTCAGTAAAAAATAGCCAGAATTGTCTTTGCCAAACAGCTTTTGAGCCCGTGCGTATTAATTTGGAAATAGAATAGATCCTTACTCTTTCTACTCTAGTCTTCAAAGGAAATTGTCCATCTTGTCACTTGTCTTGGTATTGTACTGTTATTCCTTTGGGTTACGTTGCTCTTGTCATATATCAGGGTTTTACCATGAAGCCTATCCCTGAACTTTCTCCCAGTTCTTTGTGGTGATCATAACAGGTTTCCCAAAGTCATAACCTTCCCTGATAACTTCCCAGTGTGTTCCAAAGGCATCAGCATAGCCGAGTAAAGATGAGACTTGGAGGCTGGACTCAGATGTACTTGCAGCCCTGTTCAGTCAGGCTTCAGCTACTTAGTCTTGTGTGCACACTCAGTCGCTTAGTCATGTCTGACTCTTTCACAGCCCCAGGGACTGTAGCCCACCAGGCTCCTCTGTCCATGGGATTTTCCAGGCAAGAATACTGGTGTGGGTTGCCATGTCCTACTACAGGGGATCTTCCCGACCCAGGGATCGAATCCGAGTCTCCTGCATCTCTTGTATTGGCAGGCAAAGACTCTGTCGCTGAGCCACCTGGGTGGCCCTATTTAATCTCAGACACATTATTTAACCTTCTTGTTTGTAAAACAGGGGTAATACTAGTATGGGGTAGTAAAAATACTAAGTTTATGTTCAGTTTCTGCAAGGAGATCAAACTAGTCAATCCTAAAGGAAACCAACACTGAATATTCATTGGAAGGACTAATGCTGAAGCTGGAGCTCCAAAACTTTGGCTACCTGATGCAAAAAGCCGACTCACTGGTAAAGACCCTGATGCTGGGAAAGACAATGCAAGGGGAGAAGGTGATGACAGAGGATGAGATGGTTGGATTGCCTCACCGACTCAATGGACATGAGATTGAGCAAACTCTGGGGGACAGTAAAGGATACGGGAGCCTGGTGTGCTGCAGTCCATGGGGTCGCAAAGAGTTGGACATGACTTGGTGACTGAACAACAACAATGTTCAGTTTCTACCAAGAAGACTGAACTGTAAGCCTTTTTCAGGGAACTAGGGCTGTGGTGACCAGTTCTGGCCAGTGGACCATGAGGAAAAGCAAAAAGCATCAGAGCAGGTCTTCCCTGCTGTTTCTTCTCCTGTTATCCAGGCCTGCAATAAACTTTGCACAAGAGAGAAATAAGCTTTCGCAGCATTAACCCCTGTAGTCACGGACTGCTGTCTCCATTTCAGAATTTAGGATATCCGGACTAGCACTAACCACTCCCCCACTTGATAACTATCCTCTTGTCCAGGATGGTCCAAGAGAAATTTCCCTAATGATGGAATTGCTTGACATCTGCAGGATCCAATATGGCAGCCACCAGTCACATGGGGCCATTGAAACCTGGCTAGTGTGACTGACAAATTTAATTTTAAAGTTTATTTCAGTTTAATTAATTTAGATGCAAATAGCCCCCACGGCTGCTGGCTACCATGCTGGCCAGCTCAGCAGAACTGTATTCTGTTCCTTGGAAATGCCAAGCTCTCCAGAGTCCTGAGGTTTTTCTGCTGGCCACGAAAAACCATTTTCAGCCAGCCTCCACCTTTGCAATTCTCACTTTGCAGGCATTCAGTCTTTCCCTCAGGTCAGTCACAAATATTGCTTCAGCAACACCATGTTACTTCTTCAGGCTTAAAAGGAACAGGGCTACACTTTATAGAAAGTGCACATAAGCAAGAAAAGGCATGCAACTTCTATTGATGCTTATTTCCAGATCGAAAGGCAATTCCAAAAGCCTAACGCAGATGAACATGTGTGCTAGATATGAAACAGAACAAATAGAGCTTTCTTGGAGTTATTCTAGAGTCAAACTACCTGAAAAGGCAAAGCCACAGTCCAGAAGACCAGACTAAGCGGGATGAGGCCTTCAGAATAATTACATGCTGCTAATTGAAAAATGTTAATCATGTCATATTAGGAAGAAGACAGGGTTAAATTGGTAAAATTTCAATTCACTTAGGCCTTATCTCTTGTTGGAATGAACCAGATGATTAATCCTCAATATTCTTCTGGGATGTGGAGAACAGCAGCAATTAAATTAACAACTACAAAGTTTATGCTCAGAGATTCAAAAATGAAAGAGGGAAATGCTTTCATTTTTCACAAGTTGTTACCTTAATTATCTTCTTATTGCTCTGTCTCTTTTCTCTCATTACAAAAACACACCCCTTCGTACTCACAGATCCCTTTAATTTGCTGTAGCTCAGTAACAGTATGAGAAATGTCATCAGAGATAGAAACTCATAAATCTTACTCTGTGCCTGCTCCTTGAAAATAAACTGTTTTCCTGTGCCTAGTCTCAGGGTTCATTCCAGAAAGTGCTGACTAGTTTCCACTTCCCTGCAAGTAAACAATAACTGGAGTGTTTGTAAACGCTAAGTACATGGTGAGTTACTTTATCACTTAAATCCAACAGCACTGCCACCACCAACAAAAATTCTTTAGGAAAATAGGCTGCAACTTAATTGGTCAGCTTTATGAAAGATCATACGGAAAGAGAACAAGGTGGTAATTCAGGAAATAAACAAAAACTCAGATGGAAACGTCCGACTCCCCTGGTGGCTCAGTATTAAAAAAATTTTAATTTAAAAAATTTTTTAAAAATTAAAAAATTTAAAAAATTTAAAAAACCTGCCAATGCAGGGGATGTGGGTTCGATCCCTGATCCAGGGAGATTCACACAACCCGGAGCTAGTAAGCGTGTGCACTGCAAGGACTAAGGTTGTGTTCTAGAGCCCCCCAGCCCTAGGGCCCATGCCCTGCAACAATAGAAGCCGCAGCCGTAAAGCCCGTGACTGGAGGGTAGCCCCTGCTCGCCACAACTAGAGAAAAGCTCTCGCAGCAACTAAGACCCAGCATAGCCAAAAATAAACAAGCAAATAAATAAAACAATTCAAAAAACCTGAAACTTCATTTTCTATCATGCTCACCGTACAGACGTGAAAATGGGCATACAGGAAGTCTATATTACAAATGCAAACCTCTAAAATCTTTATTTATTTATTTCTGCGTGTGTTTTCCCCCAAATGAGATCTCTCCTTTGTCAGCGGAGGAATCCAACTTTGTGAAGATCAGAGAATTCAAATCCCTTGGAAGGCAGCTAATGAAAATTAAAAAAAAAAAAAAAAAAGATAAATGCAACTGCAACCATCATAAAGCAAGCATGCTGTCTCACGGTGATTGAACAGGTCCCCTGACATATGTGCATTAAACCTGCAACAATCACAAACCCTACCTGCATGTCACATGTTCTTTCAAATCAGAAGGCCCTTTTGCCAGTTTAGCACAGCCTACAAGCCCTGGATACCAGACAACACAACAAGGAAAGTGGTTTTAACAGTCAGGATTTCCAAGTAGGTTCTTTTCTTTTCTTCAAAGAAAATCATTTTCTGGCTAGAGTGGGAGAGGCAGTGAAGAATTAATGACATAATTAAGAAAATTAGTGATTTGGAAACTGTGAATGAGATGAAAAAAAAAGCAAGCCTACCACAAAACCCTGGGCTGAAACAGCAATGCAATCAAATGATCATGAGTCCAAACTGGGAAATGCAAGAGAACGTATCAATAATCGAGGGCATCACATCCTCAATGCCTGAAGAAGTAATCACCACCACTGTAAATCCTCTCTCAGACTGATGTTAAAGTCTTTGACGGTTATATATACTAGGGCGGTATCATCATTTAGTCTACTTTCTGAATTTCCGAAGTTTCATAGCAAAATGTCACATCCCCAGAGAACATCCTCACAACAAATTATTAGCCTGGCTCTATTGATCATCACCCAAATGGCAAAAATCTCAATAAATTTCATCTGGACCTTTACTGAAACCTCAAAAATGTATTACACACTCTCTGCTGACCACCGTTTTTATGATCGCTATTGTATTTGCAGGGCAGTCAATTTTATACAGCATAACAAACTGCCAAGTGGTAACGCGATTCCCTCCATTACGGAGGCCCATGTATTAAATTTAGTGAGGCACAATATCAGACTTCAAATATTGCAAGGCTTAGAATTGAATGCCGCAGAGCCTAATGTGATCAACCTGACAAATACACTGACATATTAAGTAGCAGCTCATGTATTCATATTGGGAACTGATGTTGTTTTTTCTTTTTTCTGTTTAGCTGTATATTTTTTTGGATTAGCCATGATATTTCAAAATGAGCATTCAGCTTGGCAGAACAAGGGAACTGACAACGACGCAGCTGAGTGAGTGGGTCCCGACGTTTCTTTCACAGCAGATCAATTATCGCTTTTCTTAATGATTTGCTATTATAGGTAGAATGAAAGTGCAAGCCTGATGATGATAAGAAGAGCTAACTCATGGGAAAAAGACCCTGATGCTGCGGAAAAAATGAAGGCAAAAGGAGAAAGGGGCAGCAGAAGATAAGATGGTTAGATAACATCACCTATGAAATAGACATGAATTTGAGCAAACTCTGGGAGATAGTGAAGGACGAGGGAGCCTGGCATGCTATAGTCCATGGGGTCGCAGAGAGTGGGACACAACTTAGTGACGCAACAACAGTGACAGCAAAATTTACAGACACATGGAAACCAGAGTCTGAAAACTGAATATCCCAACAGCCAAAACTTCCAAGTTTACTGTCCATGGCTTAGAGATAAAACAATATTTTTGCCAAAAAAATACATTTCTCCATGAGTTACATAAAATTTTTAAAAATGACATGTTCTTTCTTCTCCTCTGCCCTCTAACACTGTGAGAATATGGTACTAAACCCTCTTTGAGGTCATGAATTCAGGTACGGAAACTTGTCTATTTCCTTCATCCACATTATAATATCAAAAACTACTTTTGCAATAATGAGGTCACCCTTGAGAGTCAAGAAAATATCTGGGTGCAGAAGAAATGTGTTTTTTTTTTTTTTTCCTCTCTTTTTTTCTTCTGACTCTAGTCTGCAAATTCAACAGAATCACCAGAAAAAAAGAAAAGGTCTGAATAGCATTGAAACAAGTATACTATCAAGGGTGAAACAGATCATCAGTCCAGGTTAGATGCATGAGACAAGAGCTCAGGGCTGGTGCACTGGGAAGACCCAGAGGGATGGGATAGGGAGGGAGGCGGGAGGGGGGAATAGGGATGGGGAACACATGTAAATCCATGGTTGATTCATGTCAATGTATGGCAAAAACCACTACAATACCGTTAAGTAATTAGCCTCCAACTAATAAAAATAAATGAAAAAAAAATGGAGATGCTAGGGCTCATTTCAAGATTCTGATTTGCAGTGTCTTAGGTGTGGCTCAGGGATTCCGATGTCTTGCAGGCATTCCAAGATAACTAAGCATGCTAAGTTAACTAAGTTAACTAGGCATGCTAAGGTAACTGCTGTAAGGGTGTGGCCCTCAGCCCTGGGGGCTTATTTCATTAATACAATTTATCAGTTCAGTCACTCAGTGGTGTCCGACTCTTTGCAACACCACAGATTGTAGCACGCCAGCCTTCCCAGTCCATCAGCAACTCCCCAAGCTTGCTCAGACCTATATCCATCGAGTCAGTGATGCCATCCAACCATCTCATCCTCTGTCGTCCCCTTCTCCTGCCTTCAATCTTTCCCAGCATCAGGGTCTCTTTCAATGAGTCAGGTCTTCGCATCAGGTGGCCATACAATTTATGAATGGGGTGAATCCAGATGCCACACTAAAGGATTTTCATTTAGTTGTTCTGGTGAGGGGTTCAGCATCTGTAATTTTTTTATTATGATGATAAAAATCACCATTCTAAGCATCGTTCAGTGTCCAATACAGCAATGCTAGTAATAACTGAGAAGTGAAACTGTTGGTTGCTCAGTCATGTCTGACTCTTTGCGACCCCATGAACTGTAGCCCTCTAGGCTCCTCGGTCCATGGAATTCTCCAGGCAAGAATACTGGAGTGGATTGCTGTTCCTCCTTCAGGGGATCTTCCTGACCCAGAGATCAAACCCGGGTCTCCTGCGTTGAAGGCAGGAGTCGAGACACCTGGGAAGCCTTATGAATAATAACTACATGTACATTATTGTGAAGCAGCTCCCTTGCCCTTTCTTTCTTAAGAATCAGAAACTATTGTCATGACACAGTAGCTCCCCATGCCCACCTCCCCCAGACCCTGGCCGCCACTCTTCTAAGTTTTCTGTGTCGAAGAGTTTGAGGGATCTAAGTACCTCAAAAAAGTGGAATCATGCCGTACTTGTCTCTGGCCTACTTTTGTGACTGTTTTTTTCTACTTAGCACAAGGTTCTCATGATTTGGCCATGTTGTGGAATATTACAGGATTTCCTTCTTTTTAAAGGGGATAATACTCCATTGTATGTGTATCCCACATTGGCCTTATTCAGATGTCTATTCACGGTCATTTATGTGGCTTCCACTTCTTAGCTATTGTGAATAAGGCTGCTATGAAGACAGGCATGGTGGGCATCCAACTTTTGAAAGCCCCTCAAGTGATTCTGATGTGTAGGCGTGGTTAGGAAAGACTTTCCTAAGGTACTGTGAAGCCCTTAATCTCTAGAAGTAAGACATGCCCTCTGAAAGTTATGGCATTTGTAAGCTTCACATTAGGGAAAACTACCAGACCACCTGACCTGCCTCTTGAGAAACCTGTATGTAGGTCAGGAAGCAACAGTTAGAACTGAACATGGAACAACAGACTGGTTCCAAATCGGGAAAGGAGTACGTCAAGGCTGTATATTGTCTCCCTGCTTATGTAACTTATATGCAGAGTACATCATGAGAAACGCTGGACTGGAAGAAGCACGAACTGGAATCAAGGTTGCTGGGAGAAATATCAATAATCTCAGATATGCAGATGACACCACCCTTATGGCAGAAAGTGAAGAGGAACTAAAAAGCCTCTTGATGAAAGTGAAAGAGGAGAAGGAAAAATTTGGCTTAAAGCTTAACCTTCAGAAAACTAAGATCATGGCATCTGGTCCCATCACTTCATGGCAAATAGATGGGGAGACAGTGGAAACAGCGTCAGACTTTATTTTGGGGGGCTCCAAAATCACTGCAGATGGTGATTGCAGCCATGAAATTAAAAGACGCTTACTCCTTGGAAGGAAAGTTATGACCAACCTAGATAGCATATTAAAAAGCAGAGATATTACTTTGCTAACAAAGGTCCCTCTGGTCAAGGCTATGGTTTTTCCAGTGGTCATGTATGGATGTGAGAGTTGGACGTTGAAGAAAGCTGAGCACCAAAGAATTGATGCCTTTGAACTGTGGTGTTGGTGAAGACTCTTGAGAGTCCCTTGGACTTCAAGGAGATCCAACCAGTCCATCCTGAAGGAGATCAGTCCTGGGTGTTCATTGGAAGGACTGATGCTGAAGCTGAAACTCCAGTACTTTGGCCACCTCATGTGAAGAGTTGACTCATTGGAAAAGACCCTGATGCTGAGAGGGATTGGGGGCAGGAGGAGAAGGGGACGATAGAGGATGAGATGGCTGGATGGCATCACCGGCTCGATGGACACGAGTTTGAGTAAACTCTAGGAGTTTGTGATAGACAGGGAGGCCTGGCGTGCTGCGATTCATGGGGTCACAAAGAGTCGGACACAACTGAGCGACTGAACTGAACTGAACATACCACGCATGGATAATTTGTTTAGTTATTATTTTTTATTGGAGGATAATTGCTTTAAAATGTTGTGTTAGTTTCTGCTCTACAACAAAGTGCATCAGCTACATGTTTACATATGTCCCCTCCCTCTTGAACTTCTTTCCCACTGCACCCCCGATCCCACTGCACCCCCAGTCCCGCCCCTCCAGGTCACCGCAGAGCACTGAGCTGAGCCCCCTGTGTACACTGCAGGCTCCCAGTAGCGATCTGTTTCACACCTGGTCGTGTCTATACATCAGTGCTACTCTCCCAATTTGCCCCACCTTCCTCTTTCCCCTCCTTTGTCCACATGTTCCTTCTCTATGCCTGCATCTCTATTCTTGCCCTGAAAATAGGTTCATCTGTATCATTTTTCTACAAGCATTTTTCCCCAGAAATCCTACAAATAAAGGTAATAGACCATCAGGGTTTCCATCCAGCCCAAGTTACTTCATGTGACCCAGTATTCACAAGACAATTAACAGACTTCAGATAAAGCTTGATCCTTCCCAGGTGGTGCTAGCAGTAAAGAACACTCCTGCCAAGGCAGGAGACAATAGAGACTTGATTGGGTTTGATTCCTGGGTTAGGAAGATCCCTTGGAGGAGGAAATGGCAATCCACTCCAGTATTTTTGCCTGGAGAATCCCAGTCCATAGGATTACACAGTCAGACACAACTTAGCAAGCAAGACACTAAAAGGTCGATTTGTACAAGAGCCTCTCCTCCAATGTAGGAAAGACTGCTTTGCTTAGTGTTTGCAAGAAAGAGAAGACCGATCAGATCCAAAGCAGAGTCTTTTCAGCCCTCCACTGCTAGGATGGTACACAGGAAAGAGTGCAGTGTTCAGAGTCAAGTGAACCTGGGTTCACATCTCAACTCCAATCACTTACCAGACACTGGCCTTGCACTGAGTGTCTTCAGCCCTCTCCTCATCAGTTTGCGCAACTAAAAATCAGAGATTATAAAACCTACCTGAGCAGAAGTGATAAAGTAGCCGGCAGAACTTGACACATGAGTAGGTACTGTCTAAGCAGAAGCTATCAGTCTTATGATAAAAAAGAGAATTTAATGTCATAGATTTCTACTCTTTAAAATACCCACCTAGTTAGAAATAACTCTGGTGGCTCAGTAGAAGAGAATCTACCAACCAATGCAGGAGATGCAAGAGACGTGGACTCGATCCCAGGGTCAGAAAAATCCCCTGGAGAGGGAAATAGCAGCCCACTCCAGTATTCTTGCCTGGGAAATCCAATGGACAGAGGAGCCTGGCGGGCCATAGTTCCATGGGGTTGCAAAGGGTTGGATATGCCTTAGCAACTACACACCAGCAATTAGAGGCCAAGTGTCTTCTCCATACAGGACTGACCATAAACCTGAAGGCAGTGTTGCTGTCTCCTAATGATCTCTTCTTGGTGACATCCCAGAATTACCTGACAGGCTATTAGTAAGGTGGAGACTGGCATGGTTCTCAGTCTCCCCTCTAACTTTCTCCTACTCTTTTAAAATGCACTGACAAAGTGGGGGCACAGGGGAGAATTTCGTCAAGAATGAGTTTCTAGAACACTATTATTTTTGCATTAAGCTGTATTTATCAAGGAAAAGAGCACTGGGAATGTCATTGGCTATACAAGCTACATTTCTGTGCTAGACACTACATATTCTTATCAATGTACATTACTTGTACATCAATGAATAATCTATTCATTTATTCATTGACCTATACTTATTATGCATACACTTATATAGTAAGTGCATACACTTACTATGCACTCTTTCTGAATCAGGTCTATGTTAGGCTTTGGGTTACAGAAATGAACGAGACATAGATGCTGGCTTTGAGGAGCTCATACATACACAAAAGGGTGATTATCGTAAAAAAAAAAAAAAAGCATGGTTAATAATATAAATATGCTCAGAGAATTACAGGAGCAATGTGGAAAGGCACCTAATCCATTCAACTAGCTTCAGAATGATGAATCTTCAGAAAATGAAGATTAGAGCAAAAAATGAAGAAGATTAGAGCAAAAAATGAAAACATTCAGAGCAGATTACATTCCAAACAGAAGGAACCATATGGCCTAAGGCATGGAGGCCAGGTATAAATGGAAGCAGGGGAATGTATATCCAATTTGGGATTGCTGGCACATAAAATTTGAGGCGTGAAGTGGAAAACAAGGCAAGTGTCAACCCGCCATCCAGACATTCATTCATTGTTAATTTACTCATCTATCACCTATCCATCTATGCAACCATCCTTCCATCCATCCACTATCTCTCTATTAATCCATACATCCATTATCCATCCATCCACCTAACTATTCACCTCTTTTATTCAAAGTGTGATAAATGCCTCCTTTAAGCTTGGAGTTGTGATAGTCCCTGAGAATTAAAAAATAATAATAATAATACTGAAGTAAGTTGAAAAAACAAATATCATATATTAACACATATATATGGAATCCAGAAAGATGGTACTGATGAACCTATTTTCCAGGGCAGCAATGGAGATGCAGACATAGAGAACGAGTTGTGGACACAGCAGGGGGAGGAGAAGGTGGGACAAAGGCAGCGTGGGAACGTATGCATTACCATACATAAAACAGCCAGCCAGAGGGAATTCGCTGCATGACTCAGGGAGCGCAAACCAGTCTTCTGTGACAACCAAGAGGGGTGAGATGGGGTGGGAGGTGGGAGGGAGGTTGCAGAGGGAGGGGACAGAAGTATACCTATGGCCGATTCATGTTGATGTATGGCAGAAACCAACACAGTATTGTAAAGCAATCATCTTCCAATTAAAAATAACGAATACAACAGTGATGAAGACAACTCTGTTCAGACATTCCAAGACATTTGAAGTTTGATATGCCTGTCCCATATCGATGAGACACCTCCTCCTAGTTCTCACAGCATCCTTTTTATCCAGCTATCTACTAGATGCATCAACTTAAAGCCAATTGAAACTCCTCAGTTGTCTCTCCCAGTCAACAGAGCAAATGCAGCATCTCTCCATGTGTGATCTAAGAGTCTGAAGACAAGCTTTCCCCTTGAACTTTACCCCCATGTCCTATGATCCCAGCCCTCTCAGTGGGGGACGGTACACTTTCAGCCTGATCTCTATCCACCTCTTCTTCTAAAAATGATTTTCCATTATGGCACCTCTCCCTACACTACTTCCGGTTCCGGTGGGGCTGGTTCCTCCCTCCTGTCTCAGGGGCACCGACATGACCCAAGTCTAACCAATGAGAATGCTTCATTGCCCTAACCAACATGATTAGTCCCCTGTGGACTGGGTCAATCAAAAGAATATCGAAAACTGTAAGAGGAATCTGGGCACTGCAGTCAGATCGATGTGGTTTGATTCCTGCCAGACATGTAACTCTGAACAAGTTTCATAGTCACTACCACAGACTGATTACAAAAAATGGTCCCAGTTCTTCACCCTATTATCTATCATATCCATTTTTCTACATGACTCTCAGTATCCTCCCACAAAGCAGTAATCTATTTCCCCAACCTTTGGATCTGGACTGGGCTTGTGTCTGCTCTGGAAAAAAGAATGTGGCAGAAGTGAGAGTGTTTCAGTTCCAAGCATAAACCTCAAAAAGCCTTGAGCAATTAGGCAAGAGAAACAAATTAAAGGCATCAAAATAAGAACAGAGGGGATAAAACTGTTTCTGTTTGCAGATGGCATGATCTTATACATAAAACACTCTAAAAACACCATCAAAAACTGCTAGAACTAATAAACAAATTCAATTGACTTACAGGATACAAAATTAACATACAAAAATCAGTTGCAATTCTATGTGCTAACAATAAACTAGCTGAAAAATAAACACGGAAAATAATCCAGTTTACAATGGCATCAGAAAGAAATAAAATATACTCAGGAACAAATCTAACTAAGGAGAAGGAGCTGTACACTGAAAATTATAAGACAGTGATGGAAGAAGTAGAAGAAACGAATGAAAAGATACATGCTTATGGGTTGCAAGAATTAATATCAGAAAGTCCATACTACTCACAGCCATCTATAGATTCTATCAATGCCTATCAAACTTCAGAGGGAGTTTTTCACAGAATTAGAAAAATATAATCCTAAATTTGATATGGAACCACAGATGTCCTCAATAGCTAAACTAACCTTCAGAAAGAAAAAAGCAAATCTAGAGTTATCATAATTTCTGATCAAGCTATACTACAAAACTATAGTAATCAAAACAATATACCATGTTGCTATAAAAAAAAAAAAACAGACACATAGACTGATGGAACAGAATCTAGAGCCTAGAAATAAACCCTCAGATGCACAGTCAACTAATACTTGATAAGGGAGCCAAGGATACTCACTGGAAAAGTGAATCTCTTTTCAAAAAATGGTGTTGGGAAAAGTGTATATCCACAAGCAAAATAAGTTGTATCACTATATTATACAACTCACAAAAAATTAATTTGACATTAATTAGTGCCTTAAATATAAGATCTGAAACTATAAAACTCCTAGAAGAAAACATAAAAAGAAAGCTACCTGACATCTGTCTTGGCAACTTTTTTTTTTTTTTTTTTTTGTGACATGAGACTAAAAGCATGAGCAATGAGAGAAAAATAAACAAGTAGGAGTACTCAGGCTTCTGCAAAGCTAATTGTACTTTCGTATTAAGTCGCTTCAGTTGTGTCTGACTTTTTTGCAAACCTATGGACCATAGCCTGCCAGGCTCCTCTGTCCATGGGATTCTCCAGGCAAGAATACTGGAGTGGGTTGCTATGCCCTCCTCCAGGGAATCTTCTCAATTCAGGGACCCAGGGATCAAACTCGTGTGTCTTTTGTCTTCTGCATTGGCAGGTGGGTTCTTACCACTAATGAAACCTGGGAAGCAAAGATAAAGAAACAATAAATAAATGAAGAAGAACAGAAGAAAGTATTTACAAACTATATATTGTAAAAAGAAGTTAACATCTAAGTGTATAAGAAAGTCATATACAGAGAAAGACAGAAATGTGATATCACTTATATGTGGAATCTATAAAAAAGGATACAAATGGACTTATATACAAAACAGACTCACAAACATAGAATACAAACTTATGGCTACCAAAGGTGAAAGGGAGGGAGAGGGATAAATTTGGAATTTATAAGTAAGAGATATACGTTCAGTTCAGTTCAGTTCAGTTGCTCAGTCATGTCCGACTCTTTGCCACCCCATGAATCTCTGCACGCCAGGCCTCCCTGTCCATCACAAACTCCCGGAGTTTACTCAAACTCATGCCCATCGAGTCAGTGATGCCATCCAACCATCTCATCCTCTGTTGTCCCCTTCTCCTCCTGCCCCCAATCCCTCCCAGCATCAGGGGCTTTTCTAATGAGTCAACTCTTTGCATCAGGTGGCCAAAGTATTGGAGTTTCAGCTTCAGCATCAGTCCTTCCAATGAACACCTAGGACTTATCTCCTTTAGGATGGACTGGTTGGGTCTCCTTGCAGTCCAAGGAACTCCCAAGAGTCTTCTCCAACACCATAGTTCAAAAGCATCAATTTGTCGGCACTCAGCTTTCTTCACAGTCCAACTCTCACATCCATACATGACCACTGGAAAAACCATAGCCTTGACCAGACGGACCTTTGTTGGCAAAGTAATATCTCTGCTTTTTAATATGCTATCTAAGTTGGTCATAACTTTCCTTCCAAGGAGTAAGTGTCTTTTAATTTCATGGCTGCAATCACCATCTGCAGTGATTTTGGAGCCCCCCAAAATAAAGTCTGATGCTGTTTCCACTGTCTCCCCATCTATTTGCCATGAAGTGATGGGACCAGATGCCATGATCTTAGTTTTCTGAATGTTAAGCTTTAAGCCAAATTTTTCCCTCTCTCCTTTCACTTTCATCAAGAGGCTTTCTAGTTTCTCTTCACTTTCTGCCATAAGGGTGGTGTCATCTGCATATCTGAGATTACTGATATTTCTCCCAGCAACCTTGATTCCAGCTTGTGCTTCTTCCAGCCCAGTGTTTCTCATGATGTACTCTGCATATAAGTTACATAAGCAGGGAGACAATATACAGCCTTGACGTACTCCTTTCCCGATTTGTAACCAGTCTGTTGTTCCATGTCCAGTTCTAACTGTTGCTTCCTGACCTTCCTACAGGTTTCTCAAGAGAAAGGTCAGGTGGTATTCCCATCTCCTTCAGAATTTTCCAGTTTTTTGTGATCCACACAGTTGAAGGCTTTGGTGTAAGATATACATTACTCTATATTAAATAGATAAACAAAAATGACCTACTGTTTTAGCACAGGTAAATATATTCAGTGTCTTATAATAACCTATAATGGAAAAGGATCTGAAAATGAAATACATGGAATATTATAAATCAACTGTATTGAAAGAAACATACTACTCAGTAGCAAGGAGGCTAATAATCCAATTTTAAAAGGCAGAGGAATTGGAAAGACACTTTCTGAAGAAGACATACAAATGGCCAATAGGCATACAGAATGATGTTCAACATCACTCGTCATCAAGGAGATGCAAATCAAAACCGTAATGAGAGATCACCTCCCACCTGTTAGAGTGATTGTTACTTACAGAGGTAAGAAGTAACAAGTCACAGGCCAGGATGTGGAGAAAAGGGAATTCCCGTGTGCCATTGGTGAAAATGGGAATTGGCATAGCCACTGCGGAAAATGGGGCTTCCCTGAAAGTGGCTCAGAAGTGAAGGTTCCGCCTACCACTGCCAGAGCTGAGAAGATGTGGGTTTGATCCCTGGGTGGAGAAGATCCTCTGGAGGAGGGCATAGCAACCCACTCCAGTATTCTTGCCTGGAGGGCTACGGTCCGTGGGATCGCAAAGAGTTGGACATGACTGCAGCAACTTAGCACATGCGCACAAACTGCAGAAAATAATATGAAAGTTCTTCAAAAAATTAAAAATAGAACTGCTTATAATCCAGCAATACCACTTCTAAGTATATATCTGACGGAAATAAAATCACTGTCTCAAAGAAATATATGCCGTATTCATTGCAGCATTATTCACAATAGCCAAGATGTAGAAATATGTAATACACACACACACACGAGTAAACACTAGATCCTGCAAGACTGGTAAGTAAAACCCCAATTATCAGAAATACCTCTGTTTACTATTTAACAATAAAACACTTACTTTTCCACACCTTGGTATTACCTTGGTATCTATAAATTGGGGTTGATAGCATGTATTCAATTCCATTCAGTGATAGTAAGTATCAAATAAGTTCTTATTTATAAAATGCTTATAACCAGATCTGATATATAGCAGACACTATTAGTCACTCTTACTGGCATTGTTGTTATTATCATTATATTTAACACTATCTCCTCTCTTGCAATCAAACACAGGATGATACGTACTGTGAAAAATACTCCATATTGCTGACAACACCAGGAATAAAAGAAAATGTGGAAAATGCTGAATAATAATTGTGTGCTTTTGAAAGACATCTGTACTCAATTCAGAGAGACTTTCTTTCTCTGAAACTGCAATCCAGACACTGGCCACTATATATGATTACATGAACCATTCCCATAGCTGTTTAGACCAAAGGAGTCCAGTAAGGAACAATTAGATTCTTCTCCACCAGGTATTTGGAATCAAAATCTAAGGTTAGCCCTTTACAGCTGTTTGAGGCTAAAACTGTGATAAATAAAGAAAAGTATTTAAAAGAGCAATTTATATTGAGTTCTGAAGCAAATAATTCATCATCTACGACTATAGGTCAGTATCCTCCATAAAGTGGAGTTAATGATATCCATCTTCTCGGTTTATAGTGAGGATTAAGTGAAAAAGTGAAAGTGTTAGTCACTCAGTCCTGCCTGACTCTGCGACCCCATGGACTGTAGCCCGCCAGGCTCCTCTGTCCATGGAATTCTCCAGGCAGGAATACTGGAGTGGGTTGCCATGCCCTCTTTCTGGGCATCTTCCTGACCCAGGGATCAAACTCGGGTCTACTGCATTGCAGGCAGATTCTTCAACGTCTGAGCCAAATGAGAGTGCATATAAAGCGCTTGAACCCTCCTTAACTCTGCACATAGTAAGTCCTAAAAGAATGTGCTATTTTCCAAGGAAGTAAAACATTTTGTACTGAAAAGCTGTTTATAAGCCAATGGGCTGTAAACTTTCATCAGAAAAACTGGACATATACACATGACTTCATGAGAATAAAACAGCTGGGGCTAGGTGCCTAACACTTATTGAGTAACTGCTTGCCTGGCACACTGCTAATGATCTAAATACACTACTTCTGTTAACATTCATGTCCTGGTAAGGAGGATGGTCTTTCTGTGCTCGGTGTATGGATGGAGGTGCTGAGGCTTAGAAAGACAGCAATGAACCCAAAGTCCTACAACTGCTAAGTGACAGAGCTGGGATTTGAACCCAACTATCTGACCCCCACGGCAGCTGGTGGCTCAGTTGGTAAAGAATCAACCTGCCAATGCAGGAGATGCAGGGTCTTCCCTGGGTCGGGAAGATCCCCTTGAGAAGGAAACGGCAGCCCACTCCAGTATTCTTGACTGGGAAATCCCATGAACAGAAGAGCCTGGTGGGCTACAGCCCATGGGCTTGCAAAGAGTTGGATACGACTTAGTGATGAAATAACAACAAATCTGACCCCCAAGGTTATGTATTTAACCACTAAGTGGCTCTGCCTCTCTCTTCCCAAGAGCAGAAAAACCTCTGTGTTGTCACTTTTGGTTTTCTTGAAATATCTCAGCTTCAACGGAGACCTCCCTTCGTCCAAAGCCAAATGTTGCTCTTAATAAGCCAGGCCCCTCCTTTCCACACACAGGTGTCTATCTCTGAGACAAGGGGCGGCCAGTCACTTTCCAGCCCTGGGAATCCAGCTGATGGCACTCTTTCTTCCAGGGTTCAGATTTTAATTAGCTCATAAGTCTGCCACTGGCGAGTGAAATATTTATTTCTCAGGAAAACACTTTAGTAATTTATGAATCAGAGTCATACAGGAGAAATGAGATACGGGCTGTTTCTACACCGGCTGTCTATTTTCACTGGAAAGTGCGATTTCCCCTTTGGCAACCTCAATACCAAAGCCAGCTGCCTTTTCTGTGGGTTTGTTTGGTTGCTTTTGGGTAGTGGGGTTTAGAAGATTGTAGTGTTAACATGTTGGGATGGGCTGGGAAGGAGAGCTGGAAAGTCAGGGGTATGATACTCTGTCGGAGAAGACATTATCAGAAGTCATTTAAAAAGCCACAAGTTATTATTATGAGAAAATTTAAAAAGCCACAAGTTATTATTATTATGAAAAAGAAATAAGTACTATACAGAAATATATAGTGTATATTGAGGAATACAGTACAGAGGTATACAGTGTTATAGACATGACTTAGATATATTGTATTTTCAAGTCTATTAAAATTCTGATACTGGATAAAAGTATAAAATACTACAGCCATTTTGAAGGGTCATGCAGTTATATCTATAATATCCCTACATATACACATCCTTTGACCTATTCATTCCATTTTTAGAATCAGATAGAGCAATAGATATACAACACATGTGCAAAGAAGTATGTAGAGTAATGTTCACTGGTATCAAATTGATTAAAACAGGAAGATTCCAACCTTGTCCCTCTCCTTTCCACTCTCCACTGCAAACTGTGTGATCTTAAAGCAGAAACTGGGTCAGGTGACCTATTCCAATTCCCCACCCTCTGCTGCTGTGAAAAACCCACCAGTGGCCTCCTTATATTGAAAATTTTAAATATAAAATAGTACATCTTATTAGCCAGAAGACATCTATTATTGCAAAGTAGTATAATGTAAATATAAATATACATGTTTAGGTATGCCTTGTATTCCCCTGGGGCTAGTTCCTAACATATGACTTTTTAAAAATAATTCTCCATTCTTCTATTTATGCAATCCTCATATATTTTGAAGTGTGCAACTTTTGCCAGGAACTATGCCAGGGGCTGGAGATAGAATGATAACAATGTATATAAAGACTCTATTCTGATGCAAATCAAAACTACCTTGAGAAACCAGTCTTACACTGGTCAGAATGGCCACCATCAAAAAATCTACAAATAATGCTGGAGAGGGTGTGGAGAAGAGGGAACCCTCCTACACTGTTGGTGGGAATGTAACTTGTTATAGCTATAATGGAGAACAGTAGGAAGGTTCCTTAAAAATACTAAAAATAGAGCTACCATATGATTCAGCAATCCCACTCCTGAGAGTATATCCAGAGAAAACCAAAATTCAAAAAGGTACATGCACCCCAATGCAATATTCATAGTAGCACTATTTACAATAGTCAAGACATGGAAGCAACCTAAATGTCTATTGGCAGAGGAATGGATAAAGCAGATGTGGTACATATACACAGTGGGCTGTTGGCCACACACACATACAAAAAAGCCATTTGTAGCAACACAGATGAATCTAGAAATTGCCATACTGAGTGAAGTCCGAGAGAGAAGTCAGAAAAAGACAAATACATGATATTGCTTGTATGTGGACTCTAAAGATGGGTACAAATGAACTTATTTACAAAACAGAAATAGTTTCAGATGTAGAAAACAAACTTATGATTGTTGGGGGAAATGGAGAAGAGGGGTAAATTGGGAGACAGGGGCTGATGTGTACACACTGCTATGCGTAAAATAGATAACTAATATGGACCTACTGTATACACAGGGAACTCTATTCAACATTCTGCAGTCATCTATATGGGAAAAGATCTTAAAATGTTCATGTATGTATAACTGGTTCACTTTGATATATACCAGAAACTAACACAAAGCTATAAATCAATTATACTCCAATAAATTAAAAAAACAAATGAGCGTCTAGTGGCATATAGCTTACTGTTAGGGGCTTATATTTACTTAATTTTATTGTTTAACATATTACAAACTTGATATTTTGAGTGTACAGTTCTATAAATTTAAACACAACATATAGATTTTTGTAATTGCTAACACAATTAGGAAACAGAATAGTTTCGTCGCCCAAAAAACTCTCTTGTGTGCTTTTGGTGTAAGGTTAGTGCTGGCTTCATAAGATGAGCTTGGATGAAGTCCCTCATTTTCTTTATTTGGAAGACACTGTATATAACTGGTAATTTTTTCAATATTAGACATGTGTTAGAATAACCAGTGATACCATCTGAGTGCATATAAAGTTTTGTTTTTGGAGGATATTTTAAGCAAATTTATTTAAAAGTTTTTGAACTATTTAAACTATCTAGTTCATCCAGGTGACTTTTGCTAGTGATTTTAGGGAATTAGTCTGTTTCATTTGAGTTATTAAATAAGTGTGCATAGGCTATAATAAGGGCTTCACTGGTGACTCAGACAATAAAGAATCTGCCTGCCATGTAGGAGACCTGAGTTTGATCCCTGGGTCGGGAAGATGCCCTGGAGAAGGGGATGGCTCCCCACTTCAGTATTCTTGCCTGGAGAACGACATGGACCGAGGAGCCTGGTGGTCTACAGACCATGTGGTCACAAGGTTGCAAAAGTTCTTTATCATCTTATTAATGTATGTGATATCATTTTTGTCATGTCACCTTTTCTATCAGTCTTTCCAGATGTTTATCATTTTTTTTTTATATTTTGAAAGAACTAGTTTTGGTTTGATGGGTGTTCTCTGTTTTCAGTTTCACTAATTTCTATTCTTATATTTATTACTTCCTTCTTTCTATTTGCTTCTGGTTCCCGTTTGCTTTGCTCATAATTTTCTAGTGTAAGTTTTACTATTGTACCCATGGTGCTAAAGGATAATAATATTTGAGCTACCTTCCCAGGTGGCTTATTCTTATAGATGATGGGTTTTACTCCACCTACAAGATATCCATCACCTGAGAAAGGCAATCTTGACTTCTCCCTCACTAGCATCTGGTCAATAGCACCAATAGCACTGACCGGTCTAGTGCATCTAACTCCCAACCCACAGAAAAAGTCTATCGCATGGTCCTCAAACCATGGGCTGACTGAAGGATAATGGTCATAGATTCGAGAAAGTTGTCTGTGTGCCAGGCAACAGGCTAAACTTCTGTCTTTCTTTATGTGCTTACATCTACTAGATTCTTGAGTTGTACAGATTATAGAATGCTTCCCACCCTGACCCTCACCCTCCTGGTATTCATACCTTTGAGTCATCTCCTCCCTCGGAGTGTGGGCAGTATCTGGGACTTGCTCCCATCAAGGGGCAAAGGTGATAGGCTTTGTGACGACATGTACATAAGATTCGGGGCTTCCCAGGTGCTGCTAGTGGTAAAGAACCCATCTGCCAATACAGGAGACATAAGATACGTGGGTTTGATCCCTGGTTTGGGGAAGATCCCCTGGAGGCGGGCACGGCTCCCCACTCCAGTATTCTTGCCTGGAGAATCCCATGGACAGAGGAGCTTGGCGGGCTACAGTCCCTGGGGTCACAGAGAGTCAGACACAGCTGAAGCGACTGAGCAAGCACACACGCACATAAGATTATAACATCACTCTTGCTGGAGTCTCTCTCCCCCCCTACTTCTTTCCTCTCCATTTCTGGCTTTGAGGAAGCAAGATGCCGTGAGCAAGTTGCGTTCCACAAGTAGATGCATTTTGCTGACAATCTAAGGAGTACGGAAGCAGATCCAGGCAAGCCTTTGATGAGAACCCAATCCTAGCCAATACTCTGTGAGGTCCTACGCAGGGGACCCAATTCAGCTATGTCCAAATCCTGACTCACAGAAAACTGTGAGATAATAAATGTGTGTTGCTTAAGCCTCCAGGTCTGTGGTAATTTGCTCTGCAGGATAGAAAATGAATACAAAATTTCCACGAGGCCGCAGTTCCACGAAGTGATATTACTATCATCTCTTATTTTCTTTCAGATGAAATGGAGATTCTTAGAGGCAGAACAATTTTTCCAAAGTCATACACTAAGCAAATGATTGAGCTAGAATTCCAACTTATATACAGTAAGTCCCCTACATAGGAACTTTCAAGTTGTGAACTTTCAAAGATGTGAATGTGTGTTTGCATGTTCGTTCATGTGTGTTAGTCACGTGTCTGGCAAACGTTGTCACGTGAGTGCATCCTCTCCAAGGGGGTGTGCGTTTGTGTACTTTCTGTACAGTACTGTATAGAGTGGGCTTCCCAGGTGGCTCAGGGGTAAAGAATCTGTCTGCCAATACAGGAGACGCAAGTTCAATCTCTGGGTTGGGAAGATCCCCTGGAGAAGAAAATGGTAACCCACTCCAGTATTCTTGCCTGGGAGAGCCGATGGACAGAGGGGCCTGGCAGGCCACAGTCCATGGAGTTGCAAAAGATTTGGACATGACTTAATGCTTAAACAAAAATATCAACAACTGTGTAGAATACTGTAGTGCAGTATCTTTATTTCAAGCCCAGGATTCCAGAAAGAAATGTAAAAGCAAAGGTGATGTAGCTGGTACTACTGCACTTTTCAAGGAACTATGAAGTGAAGTGAAAATTGCTCATTCGTGTCCGACTCTGTGACTCCATGGGCTATACAGTCCGTGGAATTCTCCAGGCCAGAATACTGGAGTAGATAGCCTTTCCCTTCTCCAGGGGATCTTCCCAACCCAGAGATTGAACCCAGGTCTCCCACATTGCAAGCAGATTCTTTACCAGCTATTCTTTACAAGTATAGTTCAAGGAACTATACTATAAGATTAAAAATATTTTCTTTATTTTTGTGTTTTTTATGAATTATTTGTGTGAAAAGTATTATAAACCTATTACAGTACAGTCCTATATAGCCAATTGTGCTAGTTGGGTACTTAGGCTAACTTTAATGGACTTACAAACAAATTGGACTTACGGACATGCTTGGAACAGAACTTGTTCATACATTGGGAACTTACTGTAATTCTGATTCCAGAAACTGTACTCTTAATAACCATGTCATACTGCCTCCATGTGTTTCCCCATGGCTTATAGAAATATAGAATATTTGGGTTGTTAATACCTTATCATTGATTCAAAGTTACTCCTCAAACTCTCTAATCCACAAAAATGAGCTAGGCCATTCATTGAGAGGATAGCTTTTTCCACTGGTTTTAAATACATAAATGCACTTGCTGCAAACCCCAAATACTTAATATGGCATAGAAGTCCCATCCTGATCTGAACCTAGGCTACTTTTCCAACCTGTCACCTCTCCACCTTCTCTTTCCCACCCACACTTTGCTATATTTTCTTCAATATACCAAATTCTGTGCAATTGTGCAAATGCATCATGATTTCAGTTGACTTTGGTTATTTTTACTTAATCTTTGGCCAAATGTCCTTTCCTTTGCTTTCACTTGTCTCACTCTTTCTTGGCCTCACCTCTCAGCTTAGGCTCCAGGAAGGCTCCCTCCTTATTCCTTTCAATTCTATGTGTTCCCTTAGAATCCTAAACTTCCTCTGCCTAGCACACACCACATTATTTATAACATCCACTGAGGACTCCCAGAAGACCATACAGACCTTGAGGACACGGTCTGTACCCTATGTGCATCATACATCAATGCCTCGCACAGCGCCTGGTACAGAGGATGTGGTCATAACCATTGGGTAAATGGACACGGAGCATCCCCAGGGACCTCTCTGTCCCCATTTACCTTAAAACTAAGTAGAGTGCCGCTGAAGGAACCATCTAACGGTGGTTCCACCAAGTCCCATGAATTGCACTTTCTTATCCCCATAGCCCTTGATTTTGGTATCATAGGTTTTCATTTTCTTACCTAAAAGGTTCTGTTTTAAGCTTTAATAAACTCCTTGAATGGAAATGTACAGTCGGCGAGAGGAGCAACCCATCCACGGCTTGACTATTTATGGATGATTTACTTGCTTCCAAAGTGAGGCTTCACTCTCATGAACTGGTTTAGAGGGGAGGTTGGGACAAGCGGAGATGCTGGCGCGTGGGACTTCAATAGGGCGAGACCACTGAGGACCGTAGCCGTAACAGGATACCTTGGCCTCAGAAATGCTTGGGTGACTCCTCACGGCCTCCTTGGGGATTTTCCTTTCCCCCCAGGCTTTCAGAGGCAGACAGAGCAGTGGGGGCAGTGAAAATTGACTGCTGGCCATCTGCGTGTTCTCCCTGTGTGCATGTTCAGGAAAGTAGTGAAAATGACTTTAGACCGAATATGTGGTTGGTTGAATGAGACAAAATTGTGACTCTAACTAAGGTGTGTCACACGGAGAAGGGAATTTCAGAGATCGCTGCTATCTATGCCTCAGCTTCCACATCTATAAAACGAGCACACGATTAAACAGGGTTCCCTGGTGGCTCATTCGGGAAAGAATCCACCTGCAATTCAGGAGGCCCAGGTTCAATTCCTGGGTCAGGAAGATTCCCCTGGAGAAGGGAATGGCAACCCACTCCAGTATTCCTGCCTGGGAAATCCCATGGCCAGAGGAGCCTGCAGGGCTACAGTCCATGGAATTGCAAGAGTCGGACATCATTGAGCAACTAAACCCCCACTAGTACTTGTGAACTGAGGATCGTCATAAGGAATACATAAAAAGAGGCATATGAGTCATGGAGCACAGTGTTTGACACTCTGTTTTCACAACAAACATGTGCTTTTCTTCTCAATGTTATATGGCAGCCTGGATGGGAGGGGTTTTGGGAGAGGATGGTTACATGTATATGTATGGGAGGGGTTTGGGAGATGATGGATACATGTATATGGATGGGAGGGGTTTGGGGAGACGATGGATACATGTATACGGATGGGAGGGGTTTGGGAGATGATGGATACATGTATATGTATGGGAGGGGTTTGGGGAGACGATGGATACGTGTATATGTATGGGAGGGGTTTGGGGAGATGATGGATACATGTATACGTATGGGAGGGGTTTTGGGAGACGATGGATACATGCATATGTACGGGAGGGGTTTTGGGAGATGATAGATACCTGTATGTGGATGGGAGGGGTTTGGGAGACAATGGATACATGCATATGTATGGGAGGGGTTTGGGGAGATGATAGATACATGTATATGGATGGGAGGGGTTTGGGAGACAATGGATACATGCATATGTATGGGAGGGGTTTGGGGAGATGATAGATACATGTATATGGATGGGAGGGGTTTGGGAGATGATGGATACATGTATATGGATGGGAGAGTTGGGGAGAGGATGGATACATGCATATGTATGGGAGGGGTTTGGGGAGACAATGGATACATGTATATGGATGGGAGGGGTTTGGGAGATGATGGATACATGTATATGGATGGGAGGGATTTGGGTAGACGATGGATACATGTATATGTATGGGAGGGGCTTGGGGAGACAATGGATACATGCATATGTATCAGTCCCTTCGCTGTTCACCTGAAGCTACTGCAACATTGTTTGTTAATTGGCCTCACCCCAACAGAAAACAACAAGCTTAAAAAATGTGAATTTTTATTACCATCATTTTTAATACAAGGCTGTTACAATATCGAGTCCTCAATAAATGTCATTGGCCATGATGACCATCCTTGTTGTTTTCATGCTTTTCTCAGTGCTTCCCAGGGTAAGTTTTTAATAAATGTATAGGGATCTCTTGAAGATGGTTCCCAAAGATCTCTGGCCTTGTGTGACTCACTCCCCTTGTAGGTAGGCTAGGTTAATGGAGGGATTTCTCACAAATGGGGAAGAGCAGGAGTGATGAGACATCACCTCCAACATGAGGTCATAAAATGACTGTGTTTTCCATTTTGGGTGAACTCTCCCACTCTCCCTGGAATTCCTCATTCTGGGGAAACCAGGGAACTTGAGCAGCAGACTTTCTGAAGCCGACTTGGGAGCCACAGGAGAGCCACCCAAGAAAGCTCAGTGGTGCATCTTATTCCCCTAGAGACTTAACAATGATTTTGGCCCCAATCAACCTACCAAAACTACTGAACAAAGAGTGGTCCAAATTATGCTGCAGCTGAAGCATGCCTGACCCAAAGAATCTATGAGAGGATAAGTGTGTGTTGTTTTCAGGCACTGAGTTTAGGCACCATGCTTTATACAATAGATAACTAGAACGATAGTGTTAGCAAGTATTTCCCATTTGAATGGAAGTTCTATGAGCAAGACATTTGAATATCCTATCCACCACTTTATGTCAAATATCTGTCAACATTTCTGGCACACAGCAAGTGCTCCAAATACATTTTTCTATGAAGGATGAAATGTGAAAGTGTTAGTTGCTCAATTGGGTCTGACTTTTTGTGACCCCATGGACTGCAGTCCTCCTGGTTCCTCTGCCCATGGGATTCTCCAGGCAAGGATACTGGAGTGGGTAGACAATCCCTTCTCCAGGGAATCTTCCTGAACCCAGGGATGGAATAGGGTCTCCTGCATTGCAGGCAGATTGTTTACCATCTGAGTCACCAGGGAAGCCCCATGAAGGATGGGAACCCATCTAAGGATTTGTTTAACATGGGAATGTCCAATCCTTACCAGGAACTTTTCATCATTAATATAAAAGAAACATACCCATTTCTTCAAGAAAGGCATGGAAACAAATCTTTTGCTAAAAGAAATATATCTTAACAAAATGCTAAAAAGAAATATCTTTTGAACCTATATTTAAGGAACAATATATGCTTAGTCGCTCAGTTGTGTCTGACTCTTTGAGATCCCATGGACTGCAGCCCACCAGGCTCCTCTATTTGTGGGGATTCTCCAGGCAAGAATACTAGAGTGGGTTGCCGTGTCCTCCTCCAAGGAACATGGTGGAACACATGATTTTTAAGCAAATGCTTTCGTAAGCCCTCAAACCTTGTTCTGTTTGCGATCTTAAACTCCTTCTCCACTTCCCCAAGAGTATTAGCTTCATAGCCAAGGGACCTTTTCCTACTCAGACTATTTTCCAACCAACAAATATTGTGTATTTATCAGTCAGTTCTGGCTGTTTGCAAACCACAATAGTTATCACACCTAAAACTAAAAACGGCAGTAAAGAAAGAGAGGTGGGTGGGCACAGAAAGAGAAAGAAAGCAGTTGTCAGACAGATATATACCAGGGATTCATGTGGCTAAACCCCAAATCAGAGCAGAAAGAGGAGAGGAAAAAACTATAGGGGCTCTTATTTTCAGCCAGGCAGGGGAAGGGAGGGAAGACACTCAGCCTTGAAGAGACTTGTGTCCAGAAGGAGACAGTGCTTCAGAATCATTCAGATGACAGAAGAGAAAGATCTTGAACTAGAGGAGATGAATACATGGTATTCAGTTCTCATTAGGCTCATGGTGTCAATTTCATTTGGAGCCATGTTCCAGTGCTAATTTTCACAGTGCTTGAGTGCTTCTTAAAATGAAGAGTGCTCACTCATGCTTTAATGCAGACTGCATGGCCCATTTCTGTGCCTTTATTAAAGGATATAGCAAGCATACACATCCCGCTCGGGGTAGAAATTTAGAGCTGTTAGATACATGACTTTGGACCTCCAGAGCAAAATGGCAGCTACTCCAACTATTGCTATCTTTTCACACTGACTTGGATGCAGAATGTCCAAAATGTGTGTATGCGCGCATGCACACACACACATCACATCTCTAGCTGCTCTGCATTTTGCAGCTTTTTGAATATCATATAAGGAAGGCTTTGCCTCTGCAAACTAACTCATAGCTTAGGTGCTGTTAAGAGTTAATACCTCAAAAGGTTTCAATTTGCCTTTTTTAGGTGGCCCAAATCTGAGGTAAGAGACCGTTTCACCAAATTTAAGGTAAGTGTTGTTTTGCTCATTAAGCTCACTGTACATCTATTACTGGTCATGTAATTACAAAATAAGCACTCACCATGTGAAAGGCAAAAATGGGTGATCTTTTTAAAGCCTCAAGGCTTCCACTTCTAGGAATATATTCTGTTAAAAAAGTTCACCCCTATATACAGAGGTACCTATCCTAAGATGGTCATGAGCATTGCTAATGATAGTGAAAATTGTCAGTGGAGAGGGACTTTGTTTCCATCAACAAGGGAGTGAATATTCAAATAAGTGCGGACACATCCATAACCTAAGGGACTGTGTAGCCTTTAAAAAAAGAATAAAATTGATCTACACATTTTGACATGCGAAGATCTCCAAAAGGTACTGAGTGGAAGGATACTGAATCAGGGGAGACTACAGTATGTTCCTCTAGGCTAAACTAATATGCTTGTATATATTTATAAGGGACTCCCTAATGGCTCAGATGGTAAATAATCTGCCTGCAATACAGGAGAACTTGGTTTGATCCCTGGGTTGGAGAGATCCCCAGGAGAACGGCATGGCAATCCACTCTAGTATTCTTGCCTGGAGAATCCCTGGACAGAAGTGCCTGGTGAGCTACAGATCACAGGGTCACAGAGTAGGACATGATTGAGCAAGTAACACATATATTTATAACATGGATGTGTATTCAGTTGAATTATATGATATGTTGCTATTTTTATAACTAAAAACACCATATGACACAGCAATTCCACTCTTGGGTATTTATCAAAAACAAAAACACTAATTTGAAAAGATACACGCACCCTGATATTCATAGCAGCATTTACAATAGCCAAGAGGTGGAAGCAACCTAACTGTCCATCAGCAGATAAATGGATAAAGAAGATATGATGTACACAGATAGATACACACAATGGAATACTGCTCAGCCATAAAGAATGAAATTCCGCCATCTGCAACAACACAGATGGACTTGGGTGGTATTAGGGGAGCTCAAACGGTAAACAATCTGCCTGTAATGTGGAAGACCTGGGTTCGATCCCTGGGTAGGGAAGATACCCTGGGGAAGGAAAGGGCAACCCACTCCAGTACTCTTGCCTGGAGAATCCCATGGACAGAGGAGCCTGGTGGGCTACAATCCGTGTGGTCACAAAGAGTTGGACACAACTGAGCGACTAACACATACTCGGTGAAATATGTTAGGCAGAGAAAGACAAGTACTGCATGATCTCACATACATGGAATCTAAAAAATAAAACAAACTAGTGAATATAACAACAACAACAACAAAGAAATAGACTCACAGACATTGAGAACTAACTAGTCTTTACCAGCGGGGAGAGGAAAGGGGCAGGGACACAAGACGGCTAGGAAATTAAGAGGAACAAACGACTACGTGTAAAATAATAAGCTGCAAGGATATATTGTACAACACAGGGAATAAAACCAATATTTTCTAATAACTATACATAAACTATAAGCTTTAAACACTTTCAATCACTATGTTGTACATCAAATAGATCTCAATTAAAAAAAATAATGTGACTTGATGGGCAAAGTACTTCAAGAGGATTCATTTGTTGACTGTGTACAAAATAAATGGTACAGAGGATATAGGCAAAACTTCGATGATTCTGATCTCTTGTCATCAGGAACTTTAATATTCAAGGATTCACTATAAGACATAAAACCATACTGTATTTTTGTCATTAATGAAATCTCTGACTCTTTTTGTTTGTCTCTCTCTCTCTCCCTGGCTTCCTCCCTTGTTCTCTTTCCTTATCTCACGTGATGTACACTTTGTGAAGGTCAAGCTCTCTCTGTCCTTCAAGGATTAAACCTCCAAGAATTCAGGGTGAGAAGTCACTTTATCAACTGTGAATGAGACCACATGCAGTATCTGCTAAATCAAAACTTCCCTGATCAACGTATACATGTGGATGTTTGCCCTGGGATTATAAAGCTTATTTCCCTTCTACGGGGATGAAAAATCAAATAAATTTTCTAGCAACTTGAAGATATAAAAGGTACAAAATAACCACCAGAATCGTCTTCAACTCTGCAACCCCCATGGACTGTAGCCCACCAAGCTCCTCTGTCCCTGAAATTCTCCAGGCAAGAATGCTGGAGTGTGTTGCCATTCCCTTCTCCAGGGGATCTCCCCGACCCAGGGATCGAACCCGGGTCTCCTGCATTTCTGGCAGACTCTTCACCGTCTGAGCCATCAAGGTAGCCCGCAAAGACCAAATCCTTTCAGATGAATCTAATCTTCTTCAGTAGGAAAAAAAAAAAAAAAAGTTCTACACCCAGGCACAGGTATGAACCGTTTCCATCCAAGCAAATACTTAGTAATTTACTCCTAAAGCCCCCAGGACTCCCAGATATTTCTTCATCCTGTTTAAAACACAGGGGATATGATGGTAAAGCTGATCTATTCAGTAACTCTTCCACCCCTCACTACCCCCCTCCTCTCGACAGCAGAATTGTATTACACACAGCACACATTTAAAAATGTAATATAATCAAAGGAAGCATTATTCTTACAAAGGCTATTAAAAGAGCTAAGTAAATTCATACAGTATAATAAAAATGATTTATTTACTAGGAGAAAAAAAAATGGAAGGGAAAATAGTGCAGCGCAGCTCCATCTGCAAAATCAGGTTCCCATAGAATATTAATCTTCATTGATTAGCTTGGAAGAAAAGCAAAGCTTTACACTTTCGCTTTTACGGTGTCAGTTAATTCAAATACTTCAATTTGACAAAGCCCCATCTGATCACACTGAACTCCTTAACACCGAGCATTGCAGAATATTCTATTTGCTTCTTGAAATCATCAATTTATGTCCAACAACATCTGTAGGAAAATGAGATTTGCCAAATGTCTCAAGATAGGGAACCACCATTACTGGTTTTTTGAGGTGAGCAGTTTTTCTTAACCTTTCTTTTCCATCATGTTCTTCTAGAAGAATAAGGAAGGAATGAAGACCCAATCCTCACCCCCCCCACCCCCCATGCTTCCCTGGTGGCTGAAAAGGTAAAGAATCCGCCTGCAATGCAGGAGTCCCAGGTTCGATCCCTGGGTCAGAAAGATCCCCTGGGGAAGGGAATGGCAACCCACTCCAGTATTCTTGCCTGGGAAATCCCATGGACAGAGGAGCCTGGTGGGCTACAGTCCACGGGGACACAAAGAGTCAGATCCAACAGAGAGACTGAGCACACACAAAGACCTCCCCCGCAATCCCATCCAGAAATATTGTTTAATGCCCCATTCAAGGGGTACACCCATACCTTGGTGTTCATCCACAAGCAAAGACTAAGAAGCTTAATTTTATATGGCCAGTGGCCCTGGTGAAAATCACACATTCTTTGCCACCCATTACTGCTTTGGTGGCTAGAAGAAATGCAGCCTTTAGTCACTGATTGTCCTCCTGCGACACTATCATTTTGGCACATTATTTTTACCATCACAACAAAAAATAATGAGTCATGTGTCTAGACTATTAATGCCAGTTTTTATCTTTTTGGGCCTATGCCTCATTTAACTGTGCAGAAGGGATATGGTTTAGGGTCCTTTGTGTCCCCAATTAATGCTCCAAATGTCACCCAATCCACTAGACTAATCCATGTGCCAGAGATCTCTGCTTGCTGTAACCGCCAAGCACACGAAGGTCTCAGATTTTGCAACCAAAATAATCAGCAGTGTTCAGCCTCCCTCTAAGCCTGAGTGTGAATGTGCTCAGTTGCTTCAGGCGAGTCCGTCTTTGCGAACCCACAGACTGTAGCCCCTCAGGCTCCTCTGTCAATGGACTTCTTCAGGCAAGAACACTGGAGTGGGTTGCCATGCGCTCCTCCAAGGGATCTTCCTGACCCAGGGATCGAACCCACGTCTCTCATACCTCCTGCATTGGCAGGCGGGTTCTTTACCACTAGTTTCACCTTGGAAGCTTGCTGTTGTTCAGGCGCTCAGTCGTGTCCGACTCTTTGCAACACGTTAACTTGCTCAAGCTTAACTCCATTCAGACTTTCTGAGATGGGCAAGTGGCTTCCCCTCTCTGCGCCTGAATGTCCTCTTGTAAACTGGAGATGACATTATTAACTGCTAATATTAGCAGACATCTACATACCTAGGTGAATGAGAAGGTCTCTGTTCTTGTCACAGGATCAGGGCCGTCCTTTTTATTCTGCAAGCGTCTTCCATAATCTCAACTGTGGTTTATCAGGATGGATTTGTCTGTGAGATGATCTGCCATGAGGCTCTCTCACTAGCATGAAATAAAAGCTCAGGGAAGGCAGTGACTTCCTCTCAGTGTCTCATCATCTCATGACCAGCAGGTAGTGAAGAAAGCATCCGTCCCAAAGGAAATGCCAATTTGTATTTATTAAATGAAAGAATGAGTGAATGAAATGATCCAGGCAGCTCAGCACAATGTTTTTCTGTTTGGAATCAGCTCTTTTTGTTTTTTCTTCAGCCGGAGACACTTCACTCCTTGAACTTAAAGGTGTTAATAAAACAGAGTAGGAGATTCTATCCTTCTGTGGCTGCCTTTATTCTTAGTGTCCCGTTTCTCATAGCTCAGTTGGTAAAGAATCCACCGGCAATGCAGGGGAGCCCGGTTCGATTCCTGGGTCAGGAAGATCCACTGGAGAAGGGATAGGCTACCCACTCCAGTATTCTTGGCCTTCCCTTGTGGCTCAGCTGGTAAAGAATCTGCCTGCTATGCTGAAGACCTGGGTTCAATCTCTGGGTTGGGAAGATCCCCTGGAGAAGGGAAAAGCTACCCACTCCAGTATTCTGGCCTGGAGAATTCCATGGACTGTATAGTCCACAGGGTCACAAAGAGTTGGACATGACAAAGTGACTTTCACTTCACTTCACTTTCCTAAATCTGGGCTTGGGATCCCCAGGTTCTGTGAGGTTGGACCACCACCTTTTCCAGCCTCCAATCACAGAGACCCTCCTCTTCTGAGCTGAGGCATCCATGCCACACTTGGTCACAGATGCCCACCCTCCATGGCCCAAACGAGCACCATCTTCATCTTCCAGGTGGGATATATTCACCTGAGGACACCTTCTTCCTTCAAGGCTCCATACTGCTTTAGGGTTCTGAGAGGCAGCCAATGAATCATTTCATTAGCAGGAGGGAAAGCCAAAAAAGAGGGCCTGCCTGCAGGGATATCCCCCTTCCACGTGTTTGTTTCAGGGCATGGTAAAGCCAAACAGAATAGAAACCTGGATACTGCTGCATCAATCACTTCAAGCTAAGTATTAAAAAATCTGTGTATCCTTTACTTATTTTATCTCTTTAACTACTTTAAAAACTAGTTTTACAAAACTGTAAAGCCAACACATGCACATTACAAAATATTTAAAATAATGCAAACTGGCCATCCACCCTTTGCCCAGTAAAGTTTTCAAAAGTTAGCAGTGTCTCAGCTGACATCTATACACTACTCTGTGTAAAAGAGATAGTTAGTGGGAAGCTGCCCTAGGGAGCTTAGCACAGGGAGCTAAGCTTGGTGCTCTGTGATAACCTAGATGGGTAGGATGGGTGGTTAGGGTGGGAGGCTCATGAGGGGGGGAATATACGCATACGCATAGCTGACATCCTGTGAAATGTCAGGCTGGATGAAACACAAGCTGGAACCAAGATTGTTGGGAGAAATATCAATAACCTCATATAAGCAGATGACACCACCCTTATGGCTGAAAGCGAAGAGGAACTAAAGAATCTCTTGACGAAAGTGAAAGAGGAGAGTGAAAAAGCTGGCTTAAAACTCAACATGCAAAAAACGAAGACCATGGCACCTGGGAGATGGTGAAGGACAGGGAAACCTGGCGTGCTGCAGTCCACGGGGTCGCAAAGAGTCAGACACGACTGAGCTACTAAACAACAGCAACAACAATAGCTGATTCACTGTGGAGCAGCAGAAACTCACACAAGGCTGTGAAGCAATTAGATTGCGATTTTTTTCTGAAAAAGCAAAATTTGAAAGCAGTTCAGTTCACTTTTTTTGTGACCCCATGGACTGCAGCATGCCAGGCTTCCCTGTCCATCACCAACTCCCCGAGTTTGCTCAAACTCGTGTCCATCATGTTGGTGATGCCATCCAACCATCTCATCAAAGCAGTTATCTTTAGCCAAAGACTGGCAGCTGGTGTTGAGTTGTACAGGATACTACTGTTTTGTATTATACGTAATGTTAGTGCTATTTGATTTAATTATGTATATAATTACTTTATTTAAAAAAATTAAGGTAAACTTCTCATTATAAGTACTAACTAATTGGCAGATCATTGTTTTACAATATTGTGTTGCTTTCTGCTGTACATTAATGTGAATCAGCTATAAGCACACATGTATCTCCTCTCTCTTGAGACTCCCTCCCTCCCATCTCCCCACCCTACCCCTCTAGGTTGTCAGAGAACACCCAGCTGAGCTCTCTGAGCTATGTAGTAGCTTCCTGCTAGCCATCTATTTCACAAATGATAGTTTATATATGTCAAGGCTACTCTCTCAATTCATCCCACCCTCTCTCCTTCCCCCATTGCATCCACAAGCCTGTTCTCTGCATCTGCAGAAGTTCACAGTATCTGGTATCATTTTACACAGTGCATATATGGTCCCTCTTCCAGTCCACTGACAAATGAAAGCCTATCACAGCGCTTCTTGCTTTTTATCCCCCTTAACCACATGTCTAAGAGTTAGCTCAATGTCAGTGCAGATGAATCAACCTTATTCTTCTCCTAAATGCACAGTATTCAATCATAAGTGTATGACCTGACTTGCTTAATCGGTCTCTACCTTGATGGGCATTTAGAAACAACAGGTGAGGCAACGTGAGTCTTTGTGCTCATGGTTGAGTGTATCTCTAAGATAAATTTCTCCTAGTGCAAACAGAGGACCGTTTTTAATTGTCACGGCTGCTGCCAAGCTCTGGTATGTATTTAAACTTCTATGTACAGGGTCGGCTTTCATATTTTATAATCAATTAATAATATATTTAACAACTCCCAGTGAACCATGCTCAAACACGCAAACACATGCAGGCAAATACAGGGAGTAATGTAATTATCTCGTTCACTTCCATAGACCCAGTACCTAGAAAAATATCTTGGAGCTAGCCCATGGGGAATAAGTGTTTACTAGATAAATGGATGGATGGACACATTTTATACCTGTCTTTTGTATAGTTTAACATCTAATAGTCATACATTACATCACTCTGCAAGTTGTGAACATTTTAAAATTCTTTGGGAAGCCAGCAAAGAACACCTTGTATGTAAATGAGATGAAATGAACAGGCTCTTTATTGTTACCGAAAGGACTGGGAACGTATCCGTGTAAGTGCACACACGTACTCCCTGAATGTGAGTTCTCAATTAATCCCTTTTTCCCCACGTTTCTGATTGCAGAGTTGATGTTCACGATGACCCCAAGGCCATTCTGAATCATCAGAGATTAAATTATGTCAAGCACAATTTTTAGCGAAGTGTATTTTATTTCCTTCTAATTAGCTGAAAATCGGTCATCCCCACATCTTATTTCTATGATCAGAATGATTAAGCAGAAGCATCTTCCTTTGCCTCATCCATCGCTCTGCCCTCACTTCCTCAACCTTTTCTCATTTCCATCTCCTTTATCTTTTCTAGGTTGACCGTGTAGTCCAAGATGAAAATGGAGAGAAGAAAAGGAAGAGTAAACTCGATACTTTTTAAGTCAGAAAACCCCTCCACTCTTCAGAGTCAAGCAAACACATGTTCTGGACCTCAACTACAGAAAAAGAGGTTATTGTTAAATGAGTTTTAAGATTCTTTTCAAACACAAAAGACACATGGGGTAAAAAAAAATAATTAGAAGACTTGAATTCTGTGTAGGCTTAATGACTATAAAAAGTAACCCCTCCTACTCTAGGATTCCATTTATATAAAATCCTAGAGTAGGCAAACTAACACGTATAGGCACAGAAAGCAGATCGGTGGTTACCTTGGGGAAGGCAGGAGGGCAGGAGCTAGAGGAAGAGAGGTCAAAGGGGCGGGAGGAATCTCCCGGGGGATGGAGAGGTTCCCTATCTTGATTGAAGTGATGCTTTGCCAGTGTGTGTATACATCACAATTTATCAAAGTGCACACTTTGGATATAGGCAGTTGATTTACACATCATTCCTTAATAAAGCTGCTTTAAAAAACAAACTAAGATGTCTGAACAAAGAGGAAGATGTAACAAGAGTCAAGAAGCTCTAAGTTGAGGTCTAGCTCTCACCGTGGCGTGGTCCCCTTCCTAACGCTTTCTGAGCCAGTAATATCTCCAGGATATGCTAAGGTTTGTTCATGCTCCCTCTCTGCCCACCTGCCCGGAAGGTCTTTTTTTGCTTTTTGTTTTTTAATTAATTTCTATTGTAGTATAGCTGCTTTACAATACTGTGCCAGTTTCCACTGTACAGTTAAGTGAATCAGCTGCATGCACACATTTATCCCCTTGCTTCTGAATTTCTTTCCCATTCGGGCCACCACAGGGCACTGAGTCCAGTTCCTTGTGCTCTGCAGTTTAATCTCCTTAGTTATCTATTTTATACTAGTATCAGTGCATAATGAAATAAAAATAATAAATAGATACTGTGTATCTACTTTTATACACAGTAGCAATAGTGTTAGAATAATAGAGGATAAGATGCTTAGATAGCATCACCGACTCAATGGACATGAATCTGAGCAAACTCTGAGAGATGGTGAAGGACAGGAGAGCCTGGCATGCTGCAGTCGATGGGGTCATGAAGAGTCAGACATGACTTAGCGAATGAACAGCCACATTCAATCGTGTATATGTGTCAATCCTAACCTCCCAAATTCTTCTACACCCGCCTTCCCCCTTTGTACCTATACATTTGTCCTCTATGTCTGTGTCTCTATTTTTGCTTTCAATCTCTAAGGAAGACCTCAGTCTTGCTCTCTGACCTCATCATGTGTTTCTCTCCCTCTTGCTTACTACCTTCCAGACATTCTGACTTTGAACCTAAATCATCTCCTTTGACCTTGGAGACTTTGTACTTCCTGCTTTCCTCTGCCTAGAATGTCTTTCCATTGGTTCTTTGCATGGCCAGTCCCTCTCACTTTGGGAATCGGCTTCAATATCCTTCTCTTCCAAGAGTCCTCACTTGACTGCCCCATCTCCAAATCCCACTTACACCCTGCAGAACATCGCACATTCACATGTTTGGTTTGCCTGTTTACTGTCTGTCTCTTACAGTGGGATGCGAGCGGTATCTCATCAGGGATCTCATCCCAGTTCTTGTTCATACATGTCCACTGCCAAGAAGAGGGTCTGGGATATGAGAAGTACTGGCTCAACTGTTTCATTGTTGTTGTTGTTCAGTTGCTAAGTCATGTCTGACTCATTGCGACTCCATGGACAACGGTTTCATTAGTATCCAATTTTTTGCTTATGTGTCTGTTGAACACTGTTCACCAGACACCCTTTGGGGCATTTGGTCAGCTCACTCTATACAAAATTCATGCTAATGAATTTGGTGTTTCAGGGGAGCAGAGATCATGTGTTATGAATTTGTATCTCACATGCCTAGTACAGGACCGCACATAATAGATTTTCAACAAATGTCTGTTGAATTAAATGAAATCATTATTCCAGAAACCAAATAATTATTATGATGCTAGAACCTTGAGACAGACTAATTTCCAAAAGAACAAATGCCTTGAAACATATGGAAAACCCAAACACCAAAGAATAAAGGCAAAGAGTAATCTTCAATCAATGACCTACTGAACTGTAAGGGATTTCAAAGACTTATGACTTAAGTCATCATACAAACCACAGAAGGTGTTTGCTCTTCTGTTGGTTTTATCACCAGAAATGTGGAACAAACAATGTTAAGTTGTAAAACACTTTTCAATCTGATTCTAGCATTTGCCAATTCTCAACTAACGTTACCATGTAATTAGCCAACACTGCTCATTCTTTGACCAGAATGGATGACAGTTATCTCAAGACATAGAAACTAAAACTAAAACAAAACAGAAAAAAAAATGCACACACACACTCAGAGCCACAATGTACTTGGAAGTTAAGAACATAGTGGAACACACAGGTGTACTAGACGCAAAGACATGAAATATGCCTTCATGGTTCATGGTGCTATTATAGATCCACAGCAAAAGGAGTTTCAGGGAGCAAGGAAGAATTCAACTAAGAGATACTAAATAGTCTCACGTATTCTGGAACGTTATCTCAAAACCAGAACTTTTGTGTCATAAGCAGTCCTTCTAGACAGAGTCATTTCAGCGAGCTGTCACCAGCAAAAGCAAAGGCTAGGAGTTGCTTTCCTTGCCTGGCATCCATTGCCCACTTGCATCTGTGTTGAGCAGAACTGTACCTTCTCCATCCTCAGATCAAATGTTGCAGAGAAGAAGATGAAAGCTCCTGCCTCCATGGGTGATCATGAGACCCAGAGCTGGCCAATCACCATATACTACCCCCGACCACTGGTACATACCCAAGATGACCAATGAGAGGCAGTCCTGGGGCTTTTGCTTAGACTTAAAGACTTTGGGAACCGAGCTGCCCTCTTTTAGCTATAAGTGCTTAGCTAGAAGAACAGAAGCTTGAAGTTGCCAAATTACCAGGAAGAAAGGTTTGTCTGAAACCAAAGCCTTCCTCAAAGGAAACAGAGATGAGAGAAGGAAAGAAAGAGATTTCTGAGACTATTGTCTGGATTTCTGGGTGCAGCTATGTCTGGGATCTATCTCTTAGACCTTTCTGTTTTGTATGCTAGTATACTCTCAATTTATGTGTGATTTTGTCTATTTGAAGCGGTTATTTTTGCCACTCTCAACTGAAAGAAGGCAGAGAAATGCTCAGTCAAAGAACAAGTAGTTGAAGAGTATTAGATTCCCTTGGTTTACTGCCCTTGTCTCAATTGATCAGAAACTGAAACCAACATGAACCATACTTGTCTTTTGGTGTCATAGTTTAAATATCCACACTAAGGAGTCTGTGATCTAATAGCAAGAGATCTTGACTGCAGAAATCCAACATCCTCATCTCATTTTATCACTTAAAGTCAGGAAAACCGAGTCTTGAGCAAGATTTTCACTTTTCTAAATCTCACTTTCCTCAGCTATGACTTAAGTATAATTTCCCTCCATCTCAGATTTCAGGTAGGCTTTTCTTCTTCTTCTTCTTTTTTTTAACTGGAGTATAACTGTTTTGCAACATTGTGTGAGTTTCTGCTGTACAAGGAAGTGAATCAGCTCTGTGGACACATCCATCCCTCCCTCCTAAGCCTCCTTCCCATGCCCTCCTCCCCACGCCTCCAGGTCATCACAGAGCAGCAAGTGGAGCCCCCTGTGCTACACAGAAGGTTCCCACTAGCTCTCTGTCTGAGGGGGGCAAGTTGTCCTGAAGGGGATGAGGTGAGGTGCCAGATTCATTTGGAAGCTTCTTCAAACGACACTACTTCTCTCTCATGAGAACCCACAATAACTATTGGCAACACATCTACCTTCAGTCCTGCTAGAGGATGAGGAAAGGGAGATGGGGACAGAATTTAGAGGTCAATAAATTTATAAATAAATAACTTTCAGTCAGTCAGTTCAGTCGCTCAGTCGTGTCCGACTCTTTGTGACCCCATGAATCGCAGCACGCCAGGCCTCCCTGTCCATCACCAACTCCTGGAGTTTACTCAAACTCATGTCCATCGAGTCGGTGATGCCATTCAGCCATCTCATCCTCTGTCGTCCCCTTCTCCTCCTGCCCCCAATCCCTCCCAGCATCAGGGTCTTTTCAAATGAGTCAAATCTTCGCATGAGGTGGCCAAAGTATTGGCGCTTCAGCTTCAGCATCAGTCCTTCCAATGAACACCCAGGACTGATCCCTTCAGGATGGACTGGTTGGATCTCCTTGCAGTCCAAGGAACTCTCAAGAGTCTTCTCCAACACCACAGTTCAAAAGCATCAATTTTTCAGCACTCAGCTTTCTTCACAGTCCAACTCTCACATCCATACATGACCACTGGAAAAACCATAGCCTTGACCAGACGGACCTTTGTTGGCAAAGTAATGTCTCTGCTTTTTAATATGCTATCTAGGTTGGTCATAACTTTCCTTCCAAGGAGTAAGCATCTTTTAATTTCATGGCTGCAGAATAAATTTAGAGGTCAGTAAATACCTTCAGTATAGCACTTGCCAGTCAATATATGAGTACTGTTTTTATTATTTAATTTGGCTTTAATTTATATAGAAATTTAGGAAGCACATCTATATAATCCTAAAACTGCTAGTCTCTTATCATATGGAATGGCTTTAACAAATTATTTTCGATTTTATAGATGAAAAACATAAAAGGAAGGCTAACTTCTGTTTTCACTCTTATCATTACGGAATAGGGGGCAAAGCTGTCTTAAGCGGGTGGACAGATTCCAAGTATCCATGCATATCTGAGAGAGTGACCCAGGTGAGCAAAGAGAAAGAGCTGTTGGGTGTTCCTACACTTGTGAAGGAGCTTCTCTGATGGCTCGGGGTGTAAAGAATCTGCCTGTAATGGAGGAGACATGGGAGACGCAGGTTTGACTCATGGGTCAGGAAGGTTCCCTGGAGGAGGAAAATGGGAACTCCCTCCAGTATTCTTGCATTGAAAATCCCACAGACAGAGGAGCCTGGTGGGCTTAGCAAAGAGTCGGACGTGACTGAACAGCTAAGCACTGAACACACTTGCAAATGGTACCACTAGGCTCTGGCAGTTTCCATGGCTTAGAGTAAAACGCATTTTAGGTCACAGGACTGAAGACTTCTGAAACTGTTCAGCACCTTGGAGATGTTTTCATACCAATTTTGCTATCTCTATGCTTGCTGGTTAGTACACCCTGTACAAGGCATATTCATTTATTTCTATTAAAGAAAATCTACTTATAGAAAATTATTTTTATTATGTAAATATCACATAAAAATGATGATACAATTAGAAATTGCAGAGAGGCAAAAAAGAAGAAAATAATAATCAGTCGTGCCAACCGCTGTTACCATCATGGTGCATGTACACACTTTTAGAAGTGAATTACCTCAAGATTAATCTGGATATTAATTTTCTGGGTTCAAATCCTAACTTTCTGCCACTTATTAGCTCATAAATTTAAGGAGCTTAAACCTGTCTGATTGAAGGCAGAAGAAGAGGGCAGCAGAGGATGAGATGGTTAGATAGCATCACTGATTCAATGGACATGAGTTTGAGCAAACTCAGAGAGATAGTGAAGGACAGAGGAGCCTGGAGTGCTGCAGTTCATGGGGCTACAGAGAGTCGGACACAACTTAGCGACTGAACACAACACAGACCTCTCTGGCCCTCAGAGTCATAACACACATAGTGGAAATAATAATAATACCTTCCTTCATTTCATTATTATTTTCAAAATATTTCAAATGGGACCTTATTGGATATACCTTTTTCTCATCTGCCATTGCTTAATGTACCAATGAATCTCTTTCACATCAGTTATTATACTGCATTTCTACATTTAGCAGGACTGAAGAGGGGCCACTTCCTTCTTAGAATGTAAGTTCCATGTGAGAAATGGATCAGTCAATTATATTTAGTGCTTTATCCTCAGCATCAGACCTGATGCCTGGCCCTTCATAAGCAATTTTATAAATACATATTCATTGCTAAACTGGCTTGAGACTGGGCACGTCAGAAACTCAAGATCGTTTAAGTCCTGGAAATCAAAACTGCTATCAATGCAGGAGAATGAGGTCATTGGTTTTCCACCCCCCCCCCTTTTTTTTTTTTAAATCACAACTTGGAAGGTGATGGATGACTCTTCCAATTGTGTAACATACAATCATATCTTACACAGAAGACTCAGGAAGCACCCACGCTTTTGAGAAACAGAGTTTCCCATTATCTTTTTATATGCAGAGAGAATTAGGATAAGAGTTAGACATGGAAAGAGAGAGAAAGAGAGGGAGGGAGGAAATAAGGAAGGAAGGAAAAAAAGAGGGAGGGAGGGATGGAAGGAGGGGGGAAGGAAGGGAAGATGGGAGGGAGGGAGGAAGAAAGAAGTCAGATGTGTGTGTGTGTCTACGGTGTGTGGGTGTGTGTGCTCAGTCATGTCTGACTCTTTGGACCCCAAGGGCTGCAGCTGGCCAGACTCCTTTGTCCATGGAATTTTCCAGGCAAGAATACTGGAGTGGGTTGCTATTTCCTACTCCAGGGGATCTTCCCAACCAAGGGATCGAACCCACATCTCTTGCATCTCCTGCACTGGCAGATGGGTTCTGTAACGACTGCACCACGTGGGACACACACACAGAGTTAGGCTCAAGCTTGCAATCATATCATCCATGCTTCCTGTGAAGGTTCAATCAACACCAGAACTGACAATATACTTGCAGTGTTCAATAGAAGTATTAACGCATGTATTTTTGCCTTGAAAAGTTCTTTTGAAATTAGACTGTGTTTTCTAATCTCAAAAAAATTGCTGGTTGGATGATTTTCATTTCTTTGTAAAACGACAAGTGATACTTCATTTTTTAGCAAAAGGTTAATGTTAAGTCTCCAAACTTTATAAATTGTACTTTCTCCATAAAATAAACTATTGCATGCTGGTGTGCAAGATTAGCGAGAAATGTTCATACTGCTGAAAATAGATGAATTTTGCATTTCAAGGTGACAAGTGCAATGTCAGACCCAATCAATCGATCACTGCATAATTATTATTGCAAATGATCCATATCCATGCTGCAAACCTTAAGGGGAATTTAATGAAGCAGTAAGCACATCAATAATAAGATCTACTCTGGTCTCTATTAAATCTCATGATTCATAAATATCCTGGCATGTTTTATTCTTCCTTTAAATCCTGTGAAGACATCTAAAAAAGTGAACGCTTGAGGGCTACTATTTAACACTTCACTAAAGGCAATTCTAAGGCTTTCAGTAAGATTTAGGCTCAATATCGGATCCCTCTTTACCTACAGGCTAATGGAATCCCATAGTCTATGGATGCATATGGAAGAGCACTTCTCTACAAAGTTAGCACTGAGGTAGGTGCTAACTGCCTACCAACTGAAATTTGAAGTGCTGAAGCAAAAACCCCTGCAAATAGCAGATGAATTAGGATCCTGAATCAGAGGAGTATTTCTTTCTGAAGAGAGAAAGGGTGGGGTCTGGCAAGACTTTGCTTCCCTACACTGTTTTGTTGTGAGGTGGATAAAGGCATGCTCTGGGCAGGACTAGCCCAATTTGAGTTATAAGAGGTGGTTCAGATGGTAAAGAATTTGTCTGCAATGTGGGAGACCCAGGTTCAATTCCTGAGTTGGGAAGCTCCCCTGGAGTAGGAAATGGCATCCCACTCCAGTGTTCTTGCCTGGAAAATTCCATGGACACAGCAGCCTGATGGGCTGAGGTCCTTGGGGTTGCAAAGTGTCAGACACGACTGAAGGACAAAACTACCACCATTGGTAGCTGATGGAATCTCTATGCAAATAAAATGGCACTGGGTGGATGCAGCTCCAGGCTATGGCGGGCAGCGAAGTCTGGGTTTCATCCTTATCTCGATGCCTTGGTGCAGTTCACCAACTATACAATCCCTGGACATGAGACAGAGACAAGCCAATACTGGTCCAGAAGTCACACACTCCAACTTGTTGATTTTTGAGCGTCAGTCAAGTTCTGACATCAAGAGAGGCTGGAGGCAGGCTTGGGAACTATCCTTGCATTTCTCTTTGGTGGCAAGCAAACGTGTTTTAAGGGGCTTCCAAGAATCCACCTGTAATGCAGGAAACCTTAGTTTGATTCCTGGGTCAGGAGGAGCCACTGGAGAAGGGAACATCTACCCACTCCAGTACTCTGGCCTGAAGAATTCTATGAACTGTATAGTCCATGGGGTCACAAAGAGTCGGACATGACTGAGCAACGTTCACAAACACGTTTTTAAAATATACCATATGTTGAAGAGCGACACTCTATGTATCTTCAAGTTTGTGCTCAGACACTTTAGTCGTGTCCGACCCTTTGCGACCCTGTGGACTGTAGTCCATCACATTCCTCTATCCATGAGATTCTCCAGGCAAGAATACTGGAGTGGGTTTGCCATTTCCTTCTCGAGGGGATCTTCCCGACCTGGGGATCGAACCCGTATCTCCTGCACTGGCAGGAGGGTGCTTTACCGCTGAGCCATCTGAGAAGAAATCTAGTATATTTAAATAACTCAATATTAGATATAGCTGTCCATATTTTTCCTGGGCCAATATTTATTTCCTCAGGATATAATCCTTTCTCAGATCATAAAGTACACATTTCTCTCTTTTAAAAACAATCTTTTTACCTACAAACTAACCTCTAAAAAGATTTAGCAATTTAGAGTCCCAGAAAAATTGTCTGGGAATGAATGCTTTCAAACTCTGGCAAACACTCAGTATATTATCCTTCTCCATCTCCTGCAATTTAACAAAACCCTTGTTTTAGTTTGCATTTGTCTGACATTGGCGAGGATGAATATAATGTCCTATACTTAGATCCATTTTATTTTTTCTGTCTGAATTATCTGTTCACTCTTCTTTGCTCCTTTTGTGCATTTTAAAAGTTGTTGTTGCTCATTTCATTAATATTTATTATGAGCTATGTTAAAATGAAATTTGAAAAACTTATGTCCAATAATAAGAAAATGGGTAAGTAAATTATGGTATATCCAAATGGTTAAAAAAAAAAAGGTATAATCTTTAAAAACTCATATTCTCAAATAAATGTAGTAACATCAGAAAATGTTCCTAAAGTAATTTGTATGAAAATATATTTCCAGTGTGATTCCAATTTTGGGGAAAAAGGATATCCAAGCAAAATCAGATATATGGATATTTTAAAACAGGGAGCAATTTATCAAAATATTAAAAGTGGTAGTAATAAGTTGGAGGAATAGTGTTTCTATTCATATTTTGAATTCTTTATGATGTTCAAACACCATTTTTATTTTCATAAAGAAAGTAACCATTCTTTTTTAAAAGAACACTCTTTCCGGGGCATTTTCTTCTACTCATTTTTCAGAACACAGATACTAAGACCAATATCTATTCATTCCATTAGCGCCCAGAATTAAAGACTGCTTGTATCTTCTATTTTCTTTTTTCTTCATCTCTCTCTGAAGAGTTTTTTTCCCTCAGTATGAGAGTTAATTAGTAGTAATAGGCAAAAAAGGAGCAGAAGTTGGGCATCCCTGGGGGTCCAGTGGTGAAGAATCTGCCTGCCAGTGCAGGGGACACATGGGTTCAACTCCGGGTAGGGTAAGATTCCACACGCCACTGGGTGGCTGAACCCATGTGCCACAATCACTAAGCCCATGTGCCCCAGAGCCAGTGCTCTGCAACAAGAGAAGCCCTGCACTGAGAAGCCCTTTCATTGCAAGGAAGGCACGCCCCAGCTCATCCCAACTAGAGAAAGCCTGCTCACTGCAATGAAGACCCACTGCTGCCAAAATCAAATAAATAATTTCAAAAAACTTTCATAGATCTGTCAACATAACATGGCATATACATACAAGCAAAATGGAGTTTAAACAATTCCTACTTTTGTAACTTGCACTTCCTTTTCCATCATTATCCAGGCAAAGCTTTTTTTGTTTGTTTGTCAAGCAGTGATAGGAAAGGCTTTTAAAAATAAATATCTACCATCCAAATTTTAAAAACCATGATTTTCAGATTCTATGTATGCCTCTAATTTCTAGGTATAGTATCTATAAGTTGTAGGAAGAAATTAAACAATATTTTTATAACACAGTTATGTTTGACTCTTTGTGACCCTTTGGACAGTAGCCCACCAGACTCCTCTGCCCATGGGATTTTTTTCAGGCAAGATCACTGGAATGGGTTGCCATTTCCCTTCTCCAGTGTATCTTCCCTACCCAGGGATTGAACCTGTGTCTCCTGCATTGTAGGCAGATTCTTTACCTGCTAAGGCATCAGGGAAGCCCGTTTATAAAACTCACACACACACACACAAAATGGCTGTATGTGTTTTAAGAGTATCAACGTGAGTGTATTTGTCTGTTTATGAAATCCCCTTGTGTTCACAAAGAATGCTACACCTTTGGCTTTGGCTTAATTTTGTAAATGAGAGAAAGATGTTAAGTGTTTTAGCCCATTTCATTGGTTGAAAACATCGAGGGCTTCAGGGAAAATGTGAAGCGATCCTGCATATGAAAAAAAAAAGTTTTTCCATCTCTCAATCCTCCTTTAACTAATTGTGTTCCTGTTCTCATTTGTAGCACTTGCCTCTTTGATTAGCCTTTTAATTTAGCACATTAACAACACTCTCTTTACTCGAACACTCCATCACTGAGCTCATTGAAGTCAAATGCCCTTGAAGATACTTGAAATTCCTAACAACACTCACTATTATTAAACTGTTTTGTATTTCTGATTGTCAACCAAAAGTGCTGGGTTATTGGACAGAGTCAGCCATTGTGCAAAGCGCTGTGCTTTATTCAAGAATCTCTCAGCCCATTCCTGCCGGCTCTGCAGGAGACCAAAGAGAGTTTCAATACACTCTACATTTCTCTTTTTCCTCCTTTTACCCTTTATTCCTTGTGCACCCCACCCTCATCACAGTTTTTGGGTAAATATGAAGGGAAGCCTGCTGATTCAGCACTTGGAAGGAATCATTGGAAAGGTATGAGAATAGGTTTCTTTGAAAATCAGGGCTGGATGCAAAGAAGGTTCCCTATGTCTATGTACTTGCTGGTAAGTGGTTAACACAGCCACATTGGGGGGGTGGGGGGTGGGGGGTGGGGGTTGGGGGGGGCGATTTGGTGATTTGTAGCAGATGGAGAGGGGCTTCCAATCCTGAAAAAGATGACTGGTCAATTTTCTGCATGTGTGTGCGCCCCATTGCTTCAGCTGCTTTTTTGAGCCGGCCGGACTCCTCTATCTGTGGGATTTCCCAGGCAAGAATACTGGAGTGAGTTGCCATTTCCTCCTCCAGGGGATCGTCCCAACTCAGGTCTCCTGCATTGGCAGGTGGATTCTTTACCACTGAGCCACCTGGAAGCCTGCTAACCCCCATGTCCCAGCTGAGAGTCCTTCTTGGGAAAGTCTTGATTGGTGTCACCACTCCTAACACCCTTTCTTTTTTCTGCAACTCCAGTCATCTTTTTGTTTTTGTCTTAGACGCTGCTGCAAGCTGTAATTATAATGTTTATTTATTTGTATCTCAGGCATCTATTGTTTTTAACCTAAGCAGGACTCATTTCTCCTTCTGCTAACAGCTCTTTAATATTTCTTGACAAACCACCCTCCCCAACTCTCAGTTCATGTTTTTTTTTTTTTTTAATCTGTGCCTATTCTCGGATTCCAAGCAGTATTTTACCCAAGTGTGGACATTCTCAGGAGATGGTTCTGGATGCGTTGGTGACCTAATCCAAGAACAACAGAAGGGGCCTCAAACTTTTCTGAGAACTGAGTACTTCTTGGATGAGTGGGGTTCATCTGATGGGGCTGCTCGCATCATAGCACTCATAGCAGACACCAGCTTGGAGCCACTAGAGGTAGTGTTAGGGAAGTGTTAACTGAAGCCACTTGCACCGCCATGCCCACTTGCTTGAGTTGTCTCAACAGACAGCATGGTGCTGCCACCAAAAACGAAGCAGGAGAGTTCGAGATGAGCCAAAAGAGGGAGGAGATGACCAACCTCCCAGAGGCCTTCTCACTGGACTCCATCTTGGCTGAGAAATGTGCCATCAGGACGGACCCTGCGTCAGATGACGGGCCAAGCAGGATGACTGGCCAGACACAGCCCAGAAACTAACGCCATCTCCACAAACCCTGAGACTGCAAGCCACATGAGAGAGCAGTTCTCCTGGGTTCCCTTAACTCTCCTGCTCCCCGTCCGGGGATGCATGTGTGCTAAATTGTTTCAGTTGTGTCCAACTCTGCGGAACCCTAGGGACTGTAGCCTGCCAGGTTCCTCTGTCCGTGGGATTCTCCAGGCAAGAATACTGGAGTGGGTTGCCATTTCAGAAAGGGGACCCCTTTCTCCAGGGGATCTTCCTGACCCAGGGATCGAAACTCCATTGCTGATGTCTCCTGCATTGGCAGGCGGGCTCTTTAGCACCATCTGGGGAGCCCCCTCTGCCTGGGTGCTCCTTCCCAATAAAGTCTCTTGCTTTGTCAGCACGTGTGTCTCCTTGGACAATTCATTTCCGAGTGTTAGACCAGAGCCCACTCTCAGCCCTGGAAAGGGCTCGCCTTCCTGCAACTAAACTTCAGCCCCCTTGTGGGAGGGGTATAAAGGAAAGTGGATCTGAGGAGCGGAGTTAGATATCCAAGGACGAGCCTTGACCAACTGCATCCATCTGGCCTTCAAAGTGCACCTCTGAGTTTCCTGGATATGTGACCCCATGTAGTCCCTTTTGAAACTCATCTTAGTTTTGCAACCATGAGCCTCAGCGAAAGCCCTTTATCTGCTAGCTTTCTTCCTGCATTACCACCTGGGCTTTACTGTGTTGTGTTTCATCAGTTTCCTCAACGACAAATAAATTCCACAAGGACTGAGCCCAGATCATGCTCTCCATGTCCTCAACACAGCACAGACAAGATCTGACACACTGGAAACTCTCAGTGGTTAGTTTTGAACAAACACAGAGATTAAAAAAAAAAAAAAATTCTAGTTGTTTAGTGATGCACCCAGACCTTGTACACACGCTCACCATCGATGAACCTGCCCTGAGTTCCGACCAAGTGTGCATCTTGACGTCCATGTACACAGAGAGGCACTTTGTCACGTGAAAGGATTAACTAGGTGATTTGGAGAAATAGAGAAGAAATGGCCAAATATAAGTGAGCACACAATTCCACATCACTGACAAACATTTAGCCAAATTTTTGTTTTGTCACGGGTTCTACCGAGACAGAACATTCTAGCTAGAACCGCATACTTTGCCAATAAACAGACTAGCAAATAACAGAATTGCAAGTCACTCCTTAATAGCACACAGAGCTTTCATCAGTGAACAGTGGTCTTTGGAAAAGCAAAGTCTATTCTTAAGGTATTAAGAGATCAGGACAACATTCTGGGGTGATCAGAGAGAGTGGATAATTCAGATGTTATCCATAGCAGGTTATTTAAATATAAACAGAAATTGCTCACTTGCCCTCTCTCTCCTCTCTCTCTTTCATAATCTCTAGTTATCTAAGGCCAGACAATGGGGTATGATAAACAATATATCAAGAATAGAAAGTTGCAAAAGAAATACAAAATTCCTCATGTCAGGGTGCCTAGGAGTATCAATCCAATACAGGAAATTTGAAAGATTGAGTCTAAGTATAAAACCATGGGGAATATTAGATTCAGAATGCAAAGACATGACGTGTCTTATCCATCCCGCATCACCACTTGAATAGCATTAAATTTCCCCTGTCGGGCTTCCCAGGTGGCTCAGCAGTAAGGAATCTACCTGCCAAGGCAGGAGACATGGGTTCAAGTTCTGGCTGGAGAAGATCCCCTGGAGAAGGCAAGGCAACGCACTCCAGTACTCTTGCCTGGGAAATCCCATGGACAGAGGAACTTGGTGGGCTACAGACCATGGGGTCACTAACAGTTGGACATGACAGAAGCAACTAAACAACCACAACAAACCCTTTCCAAATCTTTTTTCCTACACCTGCCTCTCCTTCCCACCCCCTCTACCTAAGATGTCTTGGGATAATAAACAGAAAGCACAATGTACAATTCTCTCTCTACTTGTCCTAAAAGCCTCATGTTCCTTAGTTGTCAAAATAATGCTCTGCTGCTTCCCGAAATTATCTTGTTGGTATTGAATATCAATTTTTCAATTTGTTCTTCTCTGAATGGGGACATAAGGTTTTGTATAGAAACTAATTTGGTTATGTCGTTCAAACCTGCATCATTTGATCAAGTATTTATCTGAAGGTTTGTGAAATTTTCCAAAGGTATATGAAACACCACTCAAAATGTAAAATGAAGAATAAGACTGATTCACATTAAATCAGGTTTCTTTTTTCTGATCCTCTGGAGCTAAAGAACCTGCAGAGTTGGCTAAAGACTGTGTTTAAAACTTAAACATAAAGCCTTCATAAGCCTTTTATATTAATACTCATTGGGCTTTGCTTTATACACACACACGCATACAGACCTCAGGAAGGAACACAAGCCTAGTGCCTAGAATTTCCTACTGAGAGAAAACATTGGCTCATTTCTTGTTTCCTTCGATGCAATGCTATGTATTTGCTGCCCTATATAGCTGGCCCATTATTTTTACAGGAATCTTTAGACACAAAAATTCAATGAGTTTAGTGTCATTATTAGATCGGAAAGAAAAATGGATGGGGCTTTATGATACAAATCACTTTACAGACAAAGAGGGATGTGCATGCAAACAGAATTTCAGACAAATACCCCAAAAAAGTACCGATCAATTTACATCAATGGCTTCTGGGTGCTCAAGCGGAAAATAACGTATCACTCCTTCTGCCGGAGAGAGTCAGCAGTAAGTAGAGGCCGTGGATGGTTAAGCCAGAGGGGGAGAAGACGTAAGTCATAAAGGAGCTTTCATTCATTACTGTTCGGGCCAACCACACTCCCGCTCATCAACCAGGAGGTTGGCTGGGATGTTACTGAGTGCCCACCATTCTTCTTCTGCCTGAAGATGGTATGAACACTGGGTCCCTCTGACTTAAAGATGCTAGGACACTAGGCCTTTACAAATGTTTAAGGCACATCTTTAAGCAACATTACAGATGCTCCTTTGTTAGGATGCAAAAGAGGAAGTGGGCTGGGTTTGGAGAAAGAGGATGATCATTAGAGAGTTTGAGAGAGTGGAGTCTGTTTGGAGCTCTGGTGATATACAGAAAACAGCAAGAATTCTGGTATAAGTTATAGGTAAGGAAACTAAGAGATGAGAAAAGATGAACACTTTTAGCACAGTAATCAGAGTCGACTGGGTCCATTTTTCTGAGTCCCTAACAAAGATCTACAGTGATGGTATCAGTGCTCAATGAACTTGCCAGGTCAGTAGAAATGAATTTCTGCATCAGAATTCACAGGGGAAAAGGATTTATCTTTGTATTCCTGAGGCATTTTGCTACAAAGCAGTCCAGTGAGAGAAAACATAGGAATTCTCAGCTTTGGGATAAAGCTGAAATCTTTCCCCCACAACCACAGCAAAACAAAAAAAAATTCCCCTTTGGTTACTGCCTGCAGTCTCTAGCACAGATTCCCACAACAAGGAACCATTCAATTAACTAGCCAACTAAGTTGGAGAAAAAAGACCACACTCGGGCTTCCCGTGTAACAAAGGAGAGCTAGGAATCACAATGAAAAGGAAGTTCCTTGAGGGTTAGATGTGGCCCAAAGCAGCAAATATCTGAAGCAGAAACAAAGAATTAGCAGATGTGTGAATTGCAGTCAACAGGTGATTGATGCTAACAATCAACTCTCTATTCTCAGCTCTTCCGGATTATCAGAACATCTTTTTGTTGTTGTTCAGTCCCTCAGTTGTGTCTGACTCCTTGCGACCCCATGGACTGCAGCACTAGGCTTCCCTGTCCTTCACTACCTCCTGGACTTTGCTCAAAGTCATGTCTATTGAATTGAAGATGCCTTCCAACCATCTCATCCTCTGTTTTCCCCTTCTCCTCCTGCCCTCAATCTTTCCCAGCATCAGGGTCTTTTCAAATGAGTTGGCTTTTTGCATCAGGTGGCCAAAGTACTGGAGCTTCCGCATCAGTCCTCCTAATGAATATCCAGGGTTGATCTCCTTTTGAATGATCGGTTTACTGCCTTGCTGTCCAAGGGACTCTCAAGAGTCTTTTCCAGCACCATAATTCAAAGGCATCAATTCTTTGGTGCTCAGTCTTCTTTATGGTCCAGTTCTCACATCTGTACTTGACCATTGGAAAGACATCTTTTACATAATGGTGTCTTTCCCAAGGCCTGGTAGAATGTCCGGCATTGAGTCTATGCTCACTAAAGGATTAATAAATAATCAGCAAACTGGATGAGTGTTTGCTTAAAGAATATATTCAGACCATGCTAGGTAGTAGCAAAGATTTTTATAAGCAGCAGCAACCAACAGTTAAAGAACTGGTTAAATTAGGGAGCATCCATATGCAGGATGATCATGTAGCATGTAGTAATTAATGATACTGGTGTGGAAAACATCTAATGGCACAAAATGCTGAGTGATAAAAGCAGGTTACAAAACAGTTAAGTTTTCAGACTGTGATTTCATTTTTTTTCCAACAGAATATTCCCTCTCAGAGACTTTGTTTCCTTTTATTTCAGTGTACCTGAACTTGAGATGTGTTTTACAATTGATACAGTACTTTAATGTCACAGCATTTTGGCCTCTATGAATAAACCCACGTGTACACTCAGAGCAGAAACAAATGAGCACACAGTAATAAAACACAAACAACAAACAAAGTCAATGGCATGCCTTTTAATCCTTAAATCAATGCTGTCTCCAAATTGAAAAAAAAGAAGTGCAGGTGTCCAAATGTGTGTGAGAGAAATAACCATAAGAAATTGAGTGGGGTTAGTATTTATATACATATCTTAGGTAGTAGAGAGTTGGTGCTATATATGTTCTTCTCATAGACTAATTTTACTACAAAGGGCATGTGTATTGTTTGTTTGAAGTGAAAGCTGAAGACAACCATGAAATAAAAGGAAGAGATGCTTTTGCCCTAAAAGGGTTGAAATACAATTGGCACAGTGACCCTAAAACATAAAATAGCTATAGTTTATAATTTATGCATGATTTCTACTGTATATTGAGTATATACATCAAGCAACGTGAAATCAGTTTATAAACAAAGGCTATAATGTGAAGCATGGAACAGATAAAGCTTTAAGCATTTCGGAAAGAAAATGGAGAATTCAGAGGAGGGTTCCCCAGTACTCAGAATGAACTGGAAAATGTGAAAAACTGCAGGTATGCTCAGTTACTTCATCAGTTTGCTAAGAGCAGGCTGAGGGTAGAATATTCTGGATAGTGGAGTTCTTGGCAAGGGAAATGCATAGTGAAAGATACAGGACTCTCAGGTTGCTGGAGAAAGAAAGATGAGTTTTTCTTTATCCGTCTTCTTTTTTTAAGTGATTGAACTGCATTGGCAACAACAGTGATGTTGCCTACTGGGGTGACTGCATCTGTCTTTACAAAATCACTTGGAAATTCACTACTTGTTGTTCTTTTCTCCACCCATTTTAACCCAGGATGTGGATGTATAAGCCACTGTTTATAAAAGGATGGGGGCGGAAAACAAAAACATGATAAGAAAGTTAAAATCAAGATCACAGTGTTTCATCTAGAAGCTAAAGGAACAGACAACGTCTGTCTAGAAATAATAAAATGGAAATGGTTCTGTTGCGGAGACACAGTAAAAGGTTCTAGAGTCAAAAAACGAACACTCATTGCCGTGGAGTTTAACCTGCGGACCATCTGGTCCAGGACATGAGAAATGAGGGTAAATGGTATGTAATGCCTGAATCAGATGAGCGAGTGTTAACTGCCAGCATGTTCTGCCCAGTCCTGAGAAGACAGAAGTCAACTGTATCCCACAAAACACTGATGCTGCTAGAACAAAATAACCATAGTTGCACTGCCCGAGGGGGCTTCATCTTCCACGAGGGCATGTATAGCCTGGTACCCACACAGGTTAGGACCTCAGTAAAAGTGATTCCTCTGCCTTTTCTGGGAGTCCCCAGGGAAAACTGTCTCTTTCTTCTATTTAAGTTGAATTTGGTGAATCAAAACTGCCCAGAAGACAACAAAGGCTGCCAGAGAACACAACTTTTTTTTTTCCCTTCCCTGTATAGCAACCTGTCCTCCCCCATGGGAAATGAAGCAACAGGGACATTACCAATCTTGTTTTTCATAGGAAAAACTTCCAAAAGAAATTTCAGGAAACACATATATGAATGTTGGATGGGAGAAAAAAATTTCAAGTGTATGTGTTTGCAATGATGTCATCAGCCTGGCTTCTGGGTGCTATACTATGTTTTTAACTAGGATGGGCTGCCCTGGTGGCTAGAACCCTAAAGAATCCTCCTGCCATGCAGGAGACCCAGGTTCGATCCCTGGGTCAAGAAGATCCCCTGGAGAAGGGAATGGCAACCTACTCCAGTATTCTTGCCTGGGAAATCCCATGGGCAGAGAAGCCTGGTGGGCTATAGCCGGTGGGGTCACAAAGAGTTGAACATGACTAAGCGACTATCATGTTCACTTCTAAAGCATCTCATTGCCTTTCTCATCCAGAGAAGACAGTTCTGACTGACTACAACTGAGTGGGATCCGAGGGAAAGAGAGAAGGTGCTCCCCCCACGGGCCCCTGTAATTCCCTCCAACAAAAAGTTTCCAATCAATAAAAATATTCTCACTGAAATTATGTACCATTAACACAGGTGCATATAAAGAAACTACTTGACAAATTTCAGAAATAAGGATGAAAACAAACTAAATACAGATTATGTTTTTACTGTATCTCCAAGTCACTTCATTTTCATTTTTGCATCTATAAGAGAATAGCAAACATTCTCATCATACATGGACCTAACTGAAACTCATTTTCCTAAAGCAAGACAAGCTCTTAAAAGAAATATCAGCCACATTTAGAATATTTTTATTCACAGACTAGAAGGTAACAACAGTGCATCTGTAGCTTAAAAAAAAGAAAAAAGAAAGAAAGTGAGGAATGGAACCCCACTCCTCATAGTGTTAATGCTAGCTCACAAATGCATTTCTCCTTAAACAACATGGGTCCAACTGTTCCAACTTAAAGTCTCTGCCATTTTTTTCTAATGTAACCTCCCCAAACTTGGAATTAAGCAGAATACTTGAACACAGGGCAAAGAGGTCGTAATCATTTTTTTTTTCAATTTGATAAATACAGTGAATAAAACTGGCAACACTGAAAACCATTGGTCAAAAAGAAGAACATAGAAATTGAGGCAGGCAGGATTTACTAGTCAAGGAATAATTACCATGGATCAGGTTAGCAAGCTTTGAGGGTCTGGGACACAGTGTTTCACCCCCATGCTCTGAGATGCAAAGCAGCACATGTGTAAGAGCCAGTAAACCCCACAAATAAAATCAACAACTCCACTTATCAAATGAGAAAAACTGTAACCCATAAAATGTTACTCACCACAGCCTAAAAAAAAACAGAAATGGAAATTTGTTTACAATTAGCCAGAATCCACTTACAAAATAAAAACCCAAATAGACCCCTTTCCCATAAAGACCAGCAGAGTTATTTCCTTAATAATCGATGCCATGATTCCATGTGACACATTTTCTTAGAGCTTTAAAACCAACATTTGTAAACACTCTAGCATGTGAATCATTTTCCACCTCCACTGTCAAAAATAAATGGCATGACGATTCAGTGTTTTTAGGTAAAACTATATTAAGTTTCTGCTAAGTTTGTGCTAGTTAGTGATTTGCTATTTCCAAACACTTCTCTCACGACAGGCAACTTTAAAGGTACAACTTGCCCTAAAATGAAAACAAAATAATAAGAGAGACAGCCTGTCCCCAGCTGGTGGGATTCATTGTGTTGAGTCGTGCAGAAATAAACCAGGTGTAAATGGAGCTAAAAGCACTATAAAAGAAAATGCATAAAAGACTGAGGGAGGGGAACAAGAAGAAAGTCTACATCCCAAAGCTCAGTGAGGGGTAAGGCAGGCTGAGTTCAAAGAACAGGGGTGATTAACAATGAGGCTTTCTCCCCTGTGGCAAAGACAAGTTCAGGGACTTGAGTTGAACTGGGACAGAGGGAGAGAAAGAGAGATTTTCTAAGTATGCTGAACAATAAACAAACAAACAAACAAACAAACAAAAAACAATGAAGTTGCTGCTGCTGAAACTGAAGTCCTGCTTGTTTTTCCCCCTTGGAAATGCTTCTCTCCCCTGAAAACACGAGAGCATCCTGTCTTTAACCTGAAATCACATACCCCATCTTTGGTTGGCAAATGCATACAACTCCTGCACTGCCCAAACTCAACTAGGATCTACCTATGTCCCCCAAAACATGACTGATACATTTTTCTAAGCCTGTTCGGCTATATGACTCTTTTTTAATTGCCTTGACAGTTAAACAGTGGAATTCACAACTGCAGGTTAATACTTCCATGCTTTTATTTCCATGCCACCTCCCAAAAGAAGAAATAATAATTAAAAAAACAGCAACCAGTAACTATATAATATTTATCAGTCAGCTAGAACAAATACAGGGAGGTCCACCTTTTGCCAGACAGATCCTTGTAAAACACACACATACAGACACACACCTGGTGAAGGCAAATAAGACACCCTGCTCACATCTCCAACCCTCAGCCCCCAAATGACAAATACGTAGTCACTTGTGAGAGAAAAACCAAACCACACCAAAGAAACAAACAACACACAAAAAGCCACCACGATTCAGAACAGTTCATGCTCAGCAATTACATGAACTCCCGCACAGCTACAAGTGATGCAGAATCCGCCCCATGCCTGAACCGGCTTTTTCGGACCTTTTCTTTTTATTAAAAAAAAAAAACAAAAAAGAAAAAAAAGAGGAAAGAAAATTCCAAATTCCTCATCACAGTGTTTTGAGAAAAAGAAGCCAGCCATGCATTCCCCCCCACATCCTTTTCTTTTTCTTTTTTGGTTTCCTTTCTGCAACTGAAAATAAAATTGCAGCTTAATGCTAATGAACCAGGGCTTCCTAAAGTCCCACTGGAAACACAAGCACATGTACTGTAGCAAGGCAAGATGATTCTGCCACAACCATAATCACCTTACACAAAATGTGATTACTCTGGGCTGCAATCTTTATCCCCAAAGTCAATTTATTAATCAAAGAGAAAGAGAGAGCGAGACAGAAAAGAGAGAGAAAGAGGCTACCTACCCACAAATACATCATCATCTTGAAAGAGAAATCAAGGGTTCTCTGTCAGCAAACAGAAGTCTCCTCACTTCACCAATAGTGCCTGGAAGAAAACCTGAAACCAGTGGGTAGAAAATCTTGCCTTGTCTGTCAGCTCCTTAAGGTTTGGTGTGCTTGTTTATGAGTTTACGAGCATGGCATTCCTTCAGTGGCTCTGGGTGCGATGCGACTTGTTTCACATTGCCTTCCTCTCTCTCTCTCTCCTTTCTAACTCTTGCCTTTCCTCTCTTTCCTGTCAAGGCTGCTTTTGGTAACAAATTTCCCGATGTGGCTCCTTAATGAGCAAAAAAAAAAAAAAAAAATCCGGACAGTTTAGGCGGCCAGCAAGAATGGGGACCACAAACCCTGACGATGCTTGTAGTATTAATAATAATAGCGATGGTGTAACCATAAACAAGTGGGCGCTACACACATCTCCTGACGGCGGGTGGGAGGTTCGCGAGGTCCCCACTGGTGGAATTTACAGGAAGACGGCCGATCCTCTGGAGGCAAACACATCTGCCCGGAGCCGCTGAGTCTGGGTGGCCAGCATCTGTGATTTTTTTTTTTTTTTTGGTTTGTTTCTTGTTTTGTTTTAAACTCAAAGGAAAGCTCCAGCCGCAGAGAAAAGAACATGTGCAGCAAGCCGGCTTCCCCTTTATCTCTTTAAATGTACTTCAGATAAAAAGCGGCTTCCAGTCCCGGTCAAGGCCTCCCCAGACTCATCGCTCGCCTAGCACCGGGCTCAGTACACTTGACTACAGCCATCTACCGACCCCGCTGTGTCATTGCGGGCTCCGAGGCTGCCGGCTGTCCACGCTGCAGCTGCCGGCCTGCCCATCGCGGTTCCCGGGGCAGCGGCTTCCCCGCGCAGGGCTCTCCGCCAGGGTGTGTACCGGGAAGGGTGGGGGGGGGGGGGGGGGTGGTGGAGGATGGGCCGTGGAAGCTTCGGTGCCAATTCAGCAAATCAAAAGCCAAAGCAAGCCCCACCAACTCAATCCAGCAAATGGAAAGCCTCAAAAAGACTTGCACACATGTTTAGCCTTCCTAATCTAAGGATGGAGATCCTACACATGCCCTCATTAGGAGACCAGATGTGCGTGCGTGCGTGCGTGTGTGTGTGTGTGTGTGTGCGCGCGCGTGTGTGTGTGTGTGAGAGAGAGAGAGAGAGAGAGAGAGAGAGAGAGAGAGAGAGAGAGAGATGTGTGTCTGTTCCCTTCTCCCCCCTCCTTTGCAATTGCAGACCTGGGCAATTCTGCAGTATGCATAAAACTTGATCATTTCGACAGGCTCTCCTTACAAAATCCACCGGCTTGGATGGCACAGCTAAGATTTCCTGAAATTATCCAAAAAATATATTTTCCCCCCTTTCCCTGAGTCGATTCTCCTTTATTAGTTGTTCTTTTTTAATCCCTTTTAAATTGTATACTTTATCTTGAAAATTATCTCCATTACTGAAATACATCACAAACGAGAGGATGGGGAATGCAATTTGCCTGGCATATTCATTGATGCAGTGCTCAATTATTGATATATGGATAAAGGAGGAATTAATATTAAAATGCATCTTGTACATTAGGGGAGGAGGAGGGGGAAAAATGATCTCTTGCTTGGGCCTGAGTTCTGACATTAGTTATATATATTTACACATCACACAGAGGGGCTGGCTGAGCCCTGGGTTGATTTACATTTCTCCCTAAAATCGTACAAGGCAAAATGTCACCTAAATTATTAAAAGGCATTAGCTAAATTATGGAATCATCTGCAGGACTGGGCAGGTGGCAAGGCACCTGTAAAAAGAGACCATAGGCCATCAAGATGCTTATGGCCAAGCGGTTTGGGGAGAACCAACACCAAGACAGGCTTTTAAACAGTGATGGAGAAACACCTATATCCAAGCAGCAAGAAAAGAACCACACAGTCAACAGCTGGCAAAGTCTCCATCATGCATGTGAACTGACCTACAGCATTATAGGGGCACTTGAGTCACAGAATAGGATTCAGAGGCAGGTGGCTGTCCTGGTTTGACAATGGTCACAGGTTTCCTGAGATGCAGGATGTTCAGGGCTAAAACCAGGACAGCCTCAGACTAGAAGGTTACTCATCCTTCTTAGGAGAGGTCCTGGGCACACGTGGTGATTGCAGTGAACAAAAATAGGAAATCCATCTTCTTCATTATTTGGGGTGATGGGGGTTACCTGTACACGTGACCTTCACTAATTCTAGGAGCCTGGTGGACTACTGCAGCTCATGGGGTTGCACTGAGACACGACTGAAGTAACAGCACGCACACAAAGACCCTGAAGATGCATTTCTTTGGACCACTCTGGTTTTTAACAGTGTAACTTATTAGGCAATATTTAAAAAGCAGGAGATCTCAAATGAAAACCTGAAAGTACCACTTTTTTTTAGAACTATCAGAGGATCCAGCAAGATAAGACTGGCATTTGCACAGAAATGACAATGGGCTCATGCTGAATAGCAGCCGCTTCATCAGGTGTAAACATTTTCCATTTCTCCGCAGTCTCCACCTCTTCCAGTTGTCCCTGAGATGAGATGTTACATGGCATGTGGATTCGTTGTCTCATGGGTCTGGCCCTTGTGGACATGCATGTTTATAAATGCCTCTGACGTGACCTGGGATGTCAGAACACACTCAACACTGCACTTCAGATACAGAGTTCATACAGAACGTTTACAACTAGACCTAATATTTATTTTATCGACAGTGTCTCCTGATCTGAATTAAGATATTGGTAATTAGTATAAATAAATAGGTAGGTAGATAGATAGAGAAGATGATAGATGAGATTGATGATTGATAGATGATAGATGATGGAGTTAGAGGAGAGAAACTATATCCTGGTGTGTGTATATTTTATATTCATTAAATTCTCATTTTCCACAGTGAGAGTTATAAGGCACCTATCCCCCATAAAAGAGAAGTCTCATTTCAACTTAAGGCCAGGGAGCCCCGGAAACCAACTGGGTTCTGGTCTTTGAATTTCAACTTGCAGAAATGTATTACACCTTTCAAAGTTCCCTTGCCTTCTCACACGGTCATTAAAAACAGTTCATCATGGCATGGGGATCTATTTTATACCAATGGTTTAAGAATAAGTCTCTTTAAGTTAGAGGTTACTAGATCAATGCAAATTCATATTTTCTTTTTCCTCTTCAATATGTGCATAAGAAGACAAAAATTTCAAATATTAATATGCTTTTTCCTCTCCATATTTTTTCCTTTCTTCCTTCTAACTTTCATCCACAACTTACTCCCCCAAGTCCATTTCTTGGTACAAATCAATACAAAGATATGGTCTGAAATTAATATTTTTTTTTCTTGTTTGCTTGTTTTCTTTCCTTTAGCTAAAGCCTAAGTCAAGGAATACAAATATAGAGATATAGATACAAATAAAGATATAGATAGATATAGATATAGAGGTGGTTCATCGGACCAGTAGAGTGTGTGTTTTATTTCATTGTGTCTGAGTATCTTTAAAATTGAATTATGTTTTTCTGTTCACCATGATCGCCACATGTCTTAATTGTATTATACCAGGTCTGCCCTCTTCATTCACTTGTCTAAGTTTGGATTTTGTTGGTATTTGAGTTCATAACTTTTGGAACAGAAACCCACTTGAGAGATTGCAGCAGGTGACCTGAAAGGTGTCTCAGAGAGTGGGAGTGACTTTGAGAGGTATCAGAAGAGAAGGAGCTCCAAAGACTGCAAGTGGGTCAGATACCGCAAGTCCCAAGAAGAAGACAGTTTGCATAGTGACCCTAGGAAAGCTGGATTCTAAGTGGCAGGGTTTCCAGCTTCACTACAGAGCCATCACTCCTAAGGATGGTGAAGAAGTAACTGAGCCACCAGGCCAAGAGAAACCATGGGCGCCACACAACAGATGTTGCCTTGGTAACCACATCAACCGGTGGTCCATGAACCATCCCCAGTATTCTCCCTGCTGTTGCAATCTGCACCTCCCTAGGAAAAGGGAGGCTTGTATGATGGCTGACAGTAAATATTTTCCTGAAGAGTAGGATACGAGACTGGATTCAAGATTAAGTTGATTCCAAGTAAAGGATGAAATAAATCATCTTGCACACTTGAGTTAATGAACTGATCTCTCACACAAGCCTTAAGAAAGCTAACAAAGGGGACATCCCTGGTGGTCCAGCGATGAAGAATCAGCCTTCCAATGCAGGGGATGGGAGTTCGATCCTTGGTCGGAGAACTAGAACCCCCACATGCGATGAGGCAACTAAGTCCTCACGTTTTAGCTACTCAGCCTGTGCGTCACAACTAGAGAGAAGCCTGCATCCAGCAAGGAAAGATGCTGCAAGCCTCAGTGAAGATTCCATGTGCCACAACTAAAACCTGATGTAGTCAGACATAAAAAATGAATGAATATATATATTTATATTTATAAATAAATATTTAAACAGAAAGCTAAAAAAGAAACACATCTGAGCCCTGGAGAGGTAGACACAGTCTAGACTTGACAGTCTCTACAAGACTAAGGGAGTGGTGCCTTGCACTTTCAACTTTTGTTAGCATCAAGGACTCCCCTGATTGTGTTTTCTTTCCCTCTTTTCAGCCTGCATACCCTCTCATCCTCCCACCTGCTTGAACACATGGCCCCTCTGCCAGGAATGAGATTTGCCCAAGACGATGAGACATTTTATCACCATGACACAAGCAGGAGACAGCTGTTTCCCATAAATCAAGTTTGGGAGGTGTTAGGATTTCTCTTCGGTGGAGTCCAGAGGTTAAACAGACAGAATGGAACATTCAGTGGGCGGCCCCCTTGGGGGGGTGTCAGCAAATTATTTCTACGTTTGAAATTCTGCTCATAACCAGATTGATTATTCAATCAATTCCTCAAACCTTGTTACTTGAAATGAGCACACTGACATTTTCTATTTATTACCACCCCGAAAACTCCCATTTTAAATCATTTTAATAACAAAGTAAACATACTCAAATATTCAAATTCAAAACCAATTTTTCCCCCATTTGCAACCTGGCCAATGTACCAGGAGTTGCTTTCACAGTGGATATATTTAAAGTTCCTTGCTCTCGTGTTCAAAGCAGAATTATTTTAAAATAATCAATCCATTTGTCAATTATCAGCTCAGCATCATAATTAATCAATTGCAAAGCAATGGCCTAAAAGCAACACTGATGAACCTCCTGGTGACCTATCTGTTTCTAATCTGCTACAGAAATTGACTATCGCTGTGAAATATTAGATAATATAGGACAGGCAGCACTGGACTTTCAGCTTTATGAAAGCAAGTCTTCATTAAAAGGCCGAGTTACTAAACACTAAACTGAATGTGAAAAATGACTTGAGAAACCCAACGTAATTAGTGCTGGGACCTTTATTTTATATGATATTACCGTGCCCTCGCTTGACACTATTATCTGTAAGAATAGAAGTCCTGAGTAGGTTGATCCATTTCGAGCTAGAAGTCTTCATTTTTGTAATAGCTACAATATCCTACCATAAAGCCACTGTTCCACTCAGACAGTCCAGAGCATAAGGACGCCAGTGGGTGACCTCCAGTGAGGGTCTTCAGCATTCCACGGAGGCAGTTAACCACAATCGCTATTAGCCAGGTAGCATGGAGAAATCTAATAATTTCTTCTTCCCCTTAAAACCACATAGCTGTCCATGTCCAGTTTTTATCTCTGCTAGTGTCTTCAAAGAATATTTAGGCCAACAGAAAGATTGACTTGGACAGGGAGATGCTAAGATTTATATGAATTAATCACTAAGGGCCGTTCAGTTACTGCATTGTTCAGGCAGGTATTGCTAAAATCGTCCATGTTAATGAGGCCAAGGTCATTGACATGATTATTTTAATTTAAATGCATAATTATAATAAAAGCAACACTGAGTTACCTGGCTCCTAGCTTGAAATATAGAACATGGGTGTAGTGAAGTGTTCAATATGTATTGAATCAATGAACAGATTAATTAATAAGCACATGAATATTGCCTTCCATGTAAAAACCACTGCTACTTCTATCTCCATAAATAGTGAGGAATCAAGGCTCTTATTTTTCCAACCTTTGAGATGAATTTTCTAAAGCCAGATTCATCCTTCCTTTGGTTTCCCCATGAGGAATAGCCAAAGGCATAGTGGCCAAGGTTTAGAACATAGACTGTGGTAATAGAATGGAAGGGATACCCATGGTCTGTATGTTAATAAGGCCAGTGGGGCAAGAGCTGAGATTGGAGAGCAAGGCAAAAACCAGGTTAATTTGCACTGTGTCTTCTTGACTCCACTCATCGGTCAGTGGACAGTTAGATTGCTTCCATGTCCTGGTTATTGCAAATAGAACTGCAGAAGAGTGAATAAAGATGTGGTACGTATATAAATGGAATACTACTCAGCCATTTAAAAAGAATGCTATATTGCCATTTGCAGCAACGTGGATGAACCTAGAGATTATCACACTAAGTAAGTCAGACAGAGTAAGACAAATATCATATGATATCACTTATATGTGGACATAAAAAAAAGATGATACACATGAACTTATTTACCAAATAGAAACAGACTCACAGACTAAGAAAACAAAGTTATGGCTACCAAAGGGGAAAGGTGGGGAAGAAGGATAAATTGAGAGTTTGGGATTAACAGGCACATACTACTATATATATATAAAGTAGATAATCAACAAGGATGTACTGAAAACAAACTGGTTTCCAGGGTGTGGGGGAGGGATAAATTGGGAGATTGGGATGGACATATACACACTACTATATATAAAATAGATAACTAATAAGGACTCACTGCATAGCACAGGGAATTCTACCCAATACTCTATAATGGCATATATGGAAAAAGAATCTAAAAAATGAGTGGGTATATGTATTATAATTGATTCACTTTGCTATACACCTGAAACTAATACAACATTGCAATCAAGTATACTCCAATTAAAAAGAAGGAAAAAACAAACAAGAATGTATTGAGTAGCACATGGAACTCTACTCAATACCCTGTAATAACCAACAGGGGGAATGAATTTGAAAAAGAATGACATATGCCTATGTATAAATTAATCACTTTGCTGCACACCTGAAACTCACACAAGATTGTAAGTCCTCTGCACTCCAGTATAATATAAAATTTAGAAAGAGAACTAGTTTAAAGCAGAGCCTCGGCCATCACAGGGTGGGGTCTGGGTTTTGTTCCAAGAGCAATGAAAAGCCACCCACCAAGGGAACCCACTAGGGACAGCTTGGGTCCCTTGGCCACTGACAATGGGGAAGGCCAGTCAGGAATTTTTGCAATCCTCTGGGTAATAAATGATGCTGGTCTGGACCAGGTGGTGATGCAGTGGGTTGAACTACACCATGTAAGCAATGATGCAGAGCATATCCTAACACTGACCATTTGCACGGCAGCCAATTCCAAAATGCTGACATGCAGCTGGGCAAGATCAAGTTGTGAGTGCACCCCAAGAGAATGCGGACCAGGATGAGAGGACATCAAGACAGCAAGCCACTGAGAAATCTCTGAGTAGGCCAGAGAGCATAAGTAACCAGAGAAACACTGACCTGCTAGAACAAGCACGAAGCAGAAAGACACACATTTCCTGGGGATGAAGGCTCTGTTGGATTTATTCAACAAAAACAGTCATCTCCTTGGCATCAAAATCATAGTGAAGGCAGTCCCACGAGGATAAAGACAGGTTACTCATAGGACCTGGGTGGCAGAAGAAGCTACAGGAAGATGGGCAAAGCACTGGAGGGAAATTACGGGGTTGGCCAAAAAAACTGGTCAGGGTATGGAAAAAGCTGAATGAAATTTTCAGCCAAAGCAATATTTATTCAGGGGATATGGGTTCAACCCCCGGTCCAGGAAGATCCCACATGCGGCAGAGCAGCTAAGCCTATACACCAGACTACTGAGCCCACAAGCCCTAGAGCCCGTGCTCTGCAACAAGAGAAGCCACTGGAATCAGAAGCTCCTGCACCTCCACGGAGAGCAGCCCTTGCTCATTGCAACTGGAGAAAGACTGCATGCAACCATGACAGCCCAGAGCAACCAGAAATAAAATAATTAATTTTAAAAGTCCACTGATATACTGCAGGCAGAAGCTCTGCAATTGCCTGTCCACTCTGCACGAAACTATCAAAGATCACTGCAACCCTTCTAGGGGCTCCACCAAAATTAAAGGAAAGTGGAACTTTTTTTTTTTTTTTTTTAAATTTACTTCACTCTCACTTTGTGACTGAGATATAACATGGGTACAGTAAAGGATGTTGATTTTTAAAAATTGTGTAAACTATCTATGACAACATTTAAGATTTTAACCATTTCTAAGTGTACAGTTGAGCTACATTAAGTGCATTCACCTTGTTGCCCAAACCTCATCAGTGTCCGTCAACAGAACCTTTTCATCTTGCGAAACTGAAATGCTGGACCGTTAGATAATAACTCCCAGGGATGTCCCTGGTGGTCCAGGGGTTAAGAACTCACCTTTCAATGCAGGGGACACAGGTTCAAACCCTGGTCAGGGAACTAAGATCCCACATGCCGTGGGGCATCTAAGCCTCTCCACCGCAATGAGAGAAGCTTATGTAGTGCAAGTAGAGAAGGGTCCAAGCGCCATGATGAAGAGTCAGTGTAGCCAAAATAAAAATAATTAATTAAAAAAATAGCTTCCACAACTTCTCCCTCCAACACTTTCCAACCACCATTCCATGAAATTCACTAAGTACACCGTTTCATACACACAACAACAACATACACATGCACACACACCCCTATGAACCCCACCCCACAACCCGATCAAGAGTTTGAATGCATCAAGCTATCCGGAAGACTCTCTCCTGTCAAACAGCAAAGTTTATTTTCCTTTCTCATCCTCCTGGTTCTCTCTCCATCAGGATGCAAAGGCCTTTACGAGGTACTTATTCACAATGGCATTTTATTTTTCTTTATACAGAGGGAGAGAAACAGATGTGATGCCACGTCTATATTTTTCAAGAATTTACAACCTGACTTTGACAAGGAAGGACTCTAACCTGCTGAATCTCTCCTTCTGCTCCTGGGGCTTGGGCTCCAAGATGGAGTGCAGGGGTTTCAAGCATGAAATCCCTTCTGCCTGTGTAAAATGTCCCATAGGAAGCAGATGAGTGCTGTCTTCATTGCCCGCCCCCCATCCCCAGTGCCCACCCCCTAGACTTCTTCTAGGAATATATGCTGGTCTTCCTCAGAATAGCTCCCCCTAACAACCCACAGTGTGCAGGGGCCAGGCAGAGCTGAGACAGATGCAAGAGGGGGTGAGGGATAGAGGACTTTGGCAAGGACCACAGGTGGCCCCTGGACATGGGGGTTTTGTAGAGATGGACAGAAGAGTCAGCAAACCCACTTTGGTCCCACTCCCAACCTGTGCAGTCTTGAATGTGTTAGAGCAGCAGTCTCCAATCATTTTGACAGCAGGGACTGGTTTCATGGCAGACAATTTTTCCATGGACTTGGGTGGGGGACCAGAGGGAGGCAGGGAGAATGGTTTCAGGATGATTCAAGCACATTATATTTACTGTGCACTTTATTTCTATTCCTATGAGATCAGTTCCACCTCAGATCGTCAGGCATTAGATCCTAGAGGTTGGGGACCCCTGTGTTAGAGAACCCTGATGGCTATCAGTGATAAAATGGGGAAGAGAAATCCCACATCACTGAACTGTGCTAAGGCTTAATGAGCTAACAGAAGTCAAGTCCTGAGCGTGCCACGGAGCACAGTGTAAGCGCTCAGTAAGCGGTACGTGTTAGGATTCACACCAATGAAAACATAATCACTATTGTAATGTTTCTTTAAGATACCCATTGAGCTAGCCAGTGAATTCACGAAGACATAATTTCACTGTGAACACTGTCTGTTTATTTCCATACTTCTAGTATTTGACACATGATAGATCTTTAGGAAACATGTTGGGCAGATTAAAAAAGATGCACTCTTTTTTTTTATCTTTATTTTTTTAATTTAGAAATTGATCACATGTTTTATTTAACATTTCATGGCTATCTCATCTTCAATTTTGTTTTGTTCATTTTTTTTAATTTTGGGGGGTATATGTATACTTGGGGCTTCCCTTGTGACTCAGTTAAAAAAAAAATCAGCTTGCAATGCAGGAGATCTGGGCTCGATGATCCCTGGAAGGGGTCTGGAAAATCCCCTGGAGTAGGGAACGGCAACACACCCCAGTATTCTTGCCAGGGAAATTCCATGGACAGAGGAGCCTGTGGGCTATAGTCCATGGGGTTGCAAAGAGTCAGACACGACTAAATGACTGACACGCGCACATAAGTACACATGTGGCTGATTCACTCTGTAGTACGGTAGAAACCATCACAACGTTGCAGAGCGACTATATTCCAATAAAATTTTCTTAAAAAGTAATCCCTGTTTTAGTAATGCAATACTGTGCCCATCTCTTCACCCTGTTTCTCTTCATTTTCTCTATACATTTGTTTGCTATAAATAAAGTAAATAAGGTGATGACTTAGAGTTCTGATCACTCTGTGTTCCCTCCACGCTGCTGCTCAAGAAGTGGTCTGAAGCTCTCTGGAACTCAGACAACTGGGTCCCCAGCGAACAGTGCTGTTCTCTGGGTACCAATGATGGCTAAGCATCCCAGGTGGCAGCAACCTATGCTACACGGCTCCAAGGCTGTGGCTCCGGCACTGTGGCTGTAGAAACATACAAGAAGTAAGAACTGGGCTGTGATGGGCTTAATTGTACCCCTCCTCCAAAAGACGTGTTATGACCTCAATGCCCAGAATCTCAACAGGACCTTATCAGGAAACAGGACACTGATGGAGATAATCAACTTAGAAGGGAATCAGTGGAGTGAGTCCTAATACAACTCGACAAGTGAACTTTTCAAAAGAGAAAATTTGCACACAGAGACATGCACAAGAGGGAAAACGATATGAAGGCAGTGAGAGAAGATGGTCACCTAACTAGAGTGGATGGTCACCCATTTCCAAAGCCAAGGGACCCCAACTATTAGGGACATGTTATACCAACAGATGGGCTTCCCTGATGGCTCAGCGGTGAAGAATCCGCCTGCAATGCAGAAGACGTGGGTTGGATCCCTGGTTGGGAAGATCCCCTGGAGAAGGAAATGGCAACTCACTCCAGTATTCTTGCCTGGGAAATCCCATGGGCAGAGGAGCCTGGTGGGCTACAGCCCATAGGGTTGCAAAGAGTCAGACATGATTGAATGACTAAACAGCAACAACAAATAGCAGCAGTAGGGGAGGCAAAGACAGACTGTCCCCCTAGAAACTTTAGAGGGAGACGACTCCGCTGACACCCGATCTCAGACTTCTGGCTCCACTCTGAGACAACAAATACCTGGTGATTGCGGCCACCCAGTTTTGGTATTTTGTTTGGCAGTCTTAGGACATGAACACACAAACTCTCTGCACAGTTTGAAGCTCTTTTTAACAACAATGTCCATGTGGTTGGTTATAAATGGGAGAAAAGTCCATGGTACAAAGTCAACCCTGGGTTAGGTCATTTCATAAAATGGTTCCTAAACCAGCTTCATACTGTCTATGACAAACCTAGACAGCACATTAAAAAGCAGAGGCATCACTTGCCAACAAAGGCTTGAATAGTTAAAGCTATGATCCTTCCAGTAGTCATGTATGGATATGAGAGTTGGACCATAAAGAAGGCTGAGTGCCAAAAAATTGATGCCTTCAAATTGTGAGACTGGAGAAAACTCTTGAGAGTCTCTTGGACTGCAAGGAGATCAAACCAGTCAATCCTAGAGGAAATCAGTCCTGAATGTTCATTGGAAGGACTGATGATGAAGCTGAAGCTCTAATACTTTGGCCACCTGATGTGAAGAGCTGACTCATTGGAAAAAATCCTGATGCTGGGAAAGATTGAGGGTAGAAGGAGAAGGGGACAACAGAGGATGAGATAGTTGGATGGCATCACTGACTCAGTGGACATCAGTTCAGTCAGTTCAGTCACTTAGTGGTATGACCCCATGGACTGCAGCACACCAGGCCTCCCTGTCTATCACCAACTCCCAGGGTCCATCCAAACTCATGTCCATTGAGTTGGTGATGCCATCCAACCATCTCATCCTCTGTCATCCCCTCCTCCTCCTGCCCCCAATCCCTCCCAGCATCAGGGTCTTTTCAAATGAGTCAACTCTTCTCATGTGGTGGCCAAAGTACTGGAGTTTCAGCTTCAACATCAGTCCTTCCAATGAACACCCAGGACTGATCTCCTTCAGGATGGACTGGTTGGATCTCCTTGCAGTCCAAGGGACTCTCAAGAGTCTTTTCCAACACCACAGTTCAAAAGCATCAGTTCTTAAGCGCTCAACCTTCTTTATAGTCCAACTCTCACATCCATACATGACTACTGGAAAAACCATAGCCTTGACTAGATGGACCTTTGTTGGCAAAGTAATGTCTCTGCTTTTTAACATACTGTCTAGGTTGGTCATTACTTTTCTTCCAAGGAGTAAGCGTCTTTTTATTTCATGGCTGCAGTCTCCACCTGCAGTGATTTTGGAGCCCCCAAAATAAAGTCTGCCACTGTTTCCACTTTCTCCATCCATTTGCCATGAACTGATGGGACCGGATGCCATGATCTTAATTTTCTGAATGTTGAACTTTAAGCCAACTTTTTCACTCTCATCTTTCACTTTCATCAAGAGGTTCTTTAGTTCTTCTTCACTTTCTGCCATAAGGGTGGTGCAATCCACATATCTGAGGTTATTGATAGTTCTCCCGGCAATCTTGATTCCAGCTTGTGCTTCATCCAGCCCAGTGTTTCTTATGATGTACTCTGCATATAAGTTAAATAAGCAGGGTGACAATATACAGCCTTGACATACTCCTTTCCTGATTAGGAACCAGTCTGTTGTTCCAAGTTCAGTTTTAACTGTTGCATCCTGATCTGCATACAGATTTCTCAAGAGGCAGGTCAGGTGTTCTGATATTCCCATCTCTTTCAGAATTTTCCACAGTTTATTGTGATCCACACAGTCAAAGTCAATGGACATGAGTTTGAGCCAATTCCAGGAGATAGTGGAAGACAGGGGAGCCTGGCATTCCACAGTCCTTGCTGTTGCAAAGGGTGGGACATGACGTAAGGACTGGGTGACACTGTAAAACCCTGTGTTGTGGATCTGGGGTGCTTTGACAATTCAGTGCTCCTTATCCCCTTTTCTGTAAGAAAATTATGACTGTTGAAATCCAAAGAACATGACAATGTGAAAGTAGGAATAGCAGTCACCAACATTTTGTAGGAGACTAAAGGAAGGGTGGTACATGGTACAGAGAGGTACAAACAGAGAAATCTGAAAAGATGCTTGTCTGTCTTAGGAGTAGGGGTGGTAAAATGGCATCTAAGGGACCTGGAGAAAATGGGCACTTGTGGTCACCTGCTCACTGCTGGAATCCATGAACTGAGCAAATACTTTGGCTCCTCAATAAGAGCATGGTCTCAAGTTTCAGGAAAAGGAGGCAAAGTGGCTAATGGACTGGGAGAAATACGTTATAGCTAGAAGCACATTTCAAAAGTACATTTTGTTTATATTAAAACCTCATTGAAGTATCAGTTTAAGAGAAAACTGCTAACAGGGCACGTTTAATATGACTAATACTCCCACAACCTCAGAACATTCCATTTCCATCCACCCAAGAGACATAATTTTAAAAACATTTTAATGTCACTAATATGGTAAGATGCTACTAATATGGTACAAATTATAACAAGAAGACGCAAACATGATACCGAGTATTTGCTGAGGAACTGAGTAGCAAATTCGATCCTTGTACTAATAGGATGACAGGTTGCAAATACTTGCAATCCTAAGCACTGTGTCCCCATTAGTCCCTGTTGATGATGTTACAAACAGTGCAGTTATTCACAGATTAGGTAATCGTTGAGACTTTGCATCCTCAATGGTAATAAATGCACTGACTTTATTAGCCCCCGTGCACCTAAAATTCTCATTTTATTTTTCTCAAGAAAACTCCTCACGTAAAACTCATTGCAGCTTGCAAAATAACACTAACATAGGTCAGTTCAACAGGAAAGAAAGAAAGTGAATGTGTTAGTCACTCGGTCATGTCTGACTCTTTGCTAACCATGGACTGCAGTGCACCAGGCTCCTCTGTCCATGGAACTCTCCAGGCAGGAATACTGGAGTGGGTTGCCATTCTCTTCTCCAGGGGATCTTCCTGACCCACACGGCAGGCGGATTCTTCACCTTCTAAACCACATTGACTTGATGGTACCTTGGTGCTCCAATGATGAGATTCCCCTCTTTCAGAGATTATCTGAAAGAGGACTAGCCTGATTGCAGTGCCCCACGTGTTGCTGATAAGCTGCTTCCTCAGCATTATCATTCCCCTAGGGTTAAGACTTGAAGAGATTTCTGAGCAGGAAATTGTAGGTATACAAGTCTGGATGAGGAAAATCTCTGGGATCTAATCCACTAAAATGGTCCTGCTCTAAGAAATCAGACTGCTGTCTCGCCCACCCCACCCACCCACCCACACCTTCCAAGCTGTTCTAGAAATGCAATGTTAGAAAATTGTTAGAAAGTAAGTGTTTAAGATAACAACCAGAAGCCTGTTTTGCAGTCTCAAGAGAGGTGACATTGCTGTAGAATGACCTACGTCATTATCCCAGGGGCTCATGAGAGGTGTATGAGTGGGCTTGTCAACCATGACATTGAAACCGGGATTTACAGCCATAAATCCAGAATATGTACAAACTGTTGCAACTAGGTATTTGGTTGGTAATGGAAAAGTGGCATTTAGAACTGTTTACACATCCTCTGTGTTGTTCATTCCACTGCAAACATTTAAAGAAAGTCAAATATTTGTAAGGAGATACCCAGTTGATGCATTTGAGTGAAACTGGGATGGCATACGATTTAGGTTTTCATATGAAAATATTCTACATCTCCACAAATAAATTTAGCATATCTTATTTATTTTTAATAGATTATGTGACTCTTCTTCCATTTTTAACACTAGATGCCTGCTAAGTTGATTCAGTCATGTCCAACTCTTTGCTACCTTATAGACTATAGTCCGCCAGGCTCCTCTGTCTATGGGATTCTCCAGGCAAGAATACTGGAGTGGGTTGCCATTTCCTTCTCTAGGGGATCTTCCCAACCCAGGGATCAAAACTGCGTCTCTTACATCTCTTGCACTGGCAGGAGGGTTCCTAACCACGAGCGCCACCTAGGAAGAAGCCCTTTTAACACTTGGGTAAAGCCAATTTTTCCTTTCCATTTAACTCCGCAAAAAATAAAAGCAGCACATGCGTGATGATGAGTACTGATAACAAGTAACAAACTATAGTATTCACATTATCTAAATAAAGCAACAGTTCTCAGTTTCAAAAATTTGTCTCCATGTAAGCCCACCATCTCATCGATTTTTATTTATTTAAAATTTGTCTTTTAAAGAAAAAGCTAAAAATCTGGATATTTATGTGAAAATTTCAATTTTTTAAAATACTGGCAACATTATGATTATTATTATTTTTTTCTGTCATTGTGCATGCCAAAAAGTGTCCCAAAGCAACACAGCAGCTCTAAGTTCTCCACTTCACGACTCTCATCTAGAGTTCACTGGGGACCTTCAGTGCTGTAGTTTTTTAAAAGTTCCCTAAAATTAATAACTGGAGCATCTGAGGACCTTGGTTATCAACAAGCAATGAAGCACTTTTATTGCTAGTGTCAAGGACAGGGGTTTATTTTACAATGGTTTTATTTTATCCAACATCAACTATTCCCTATATATGCAGAATCACTGTAGTCTGCACTTTTGCAATAGGACGAGACTATCTTAGTGAGATCAGCCCCCCAGCTTCAGCCCCATTACTCACAAACCTACAATAACGTTGGGTCTCTATCTCGACTACTTAGAGTTTACCATATATGCCCTCTTCATTTTTGTGGATCTCTTCACCTTTTCTCTCTTTTTCTTTAATTCCCAGTCTTTGACTTCCCTTGACACTGCTACGGATGAGTCCTTTTTCTATCTCTCACTGATTTTCACCCCCAGAAGTCTGCACAATATTTCACCGGGATGGTTCTATGGTCTTAGTCATCTGCACTCAGATTGCACAACAGACAGAACAAAGACTGTCTTTCCAAGAGAAAATGCACTCTGTGTATCTTTGCTTTTGAGCAGTTTCTTTATAATGTCCTGGGTATGTTATTTCTTTGCATTTAGATTGCTTACACATGCTTTTCCTGTACTCTTAGGATTTATACGTTGGTATTTTATAGGTTGATGTTTTCACCATAGTTGGAAAGTTTTTGGTCATTACATCTTCAAATATATTTTCTGTCCTATTTTCTGTCTCTATCCTCCATTTAGAACTTCAATTACATGTATTTAAATGTCTGATATTTCCCACGGGCCACAGAGGCTTTGTTCAGCTATTTCTCAATATTTTTTTCTTCTCTCTGTTCCTCAATGCTATTATTGTATTCTATCTTCTTCAGGTTTACTGTATCTATCTTCAGGTTTACTGATTTCTTTATCAGCACTTTCTAATCTGCTGTTTACATTTCAGATAGTATATACCATCTGAGTTCTAGAATTCAATTTAGTTCCTACTTACAGGTTTCATTCCACTCCTGAGATTTTCATTAATGAACTTACTGTGTCCATCTTTTTCTTTAAATTCTTCAGTGTATAATAGTTTTTTTAGAGTAATTTATCTACTAATCTAAACATTTGATTCACCTTCTAGTCACTTTCTATTGACTGTTTTTTTGTTTTTTGTTTTTGTTTGTTTCCCTCCTAATCAGTGGCCTAAAAATGTTCTCTTAAAGGGCCAGAGAAGAAATATTTTAGGCATTGTGGACTTTCTGGTCTCTGATGAAACTACTCAACTCTACTATTGGCTGCATTCCAGTGAAACTTTATTTACAAAAGGAGGTGGTTTTCTCACAAGCTGTAATTTGCCAGTCCCTGACCTAGATGATTGTTCTCTTCTTTTTTTTTTTCTCTTCTACACGTGATTAGTGTAGCTGTTGTTCTGTGGTGGACATTTTAATTGATACATGATAAAGGGTCTAAATTTTGTTTTGTTTTCTTTCCTTTAAGCTACAGTTTTGTTTCGCTTTTTTGTTGTTGTTGTCATTCTTTTTCTCCCCAGAAACCCTTAAACAATTCATAAATGCTCTTGACCTCTTCAAGTTCATTTTCATAATTGGTTAGGGCAAGTCTGCTTTGAATTTGTCCATAGTCTTAAGGCATAGCTCTTATTAAAGGGCTGGGATTGGCTGACATTTTCAATAAAGGCCAGATAATGAAAATTTTAGGCTTTGCAGATGACATGTGATTTTAATCACCTATTCTTATTTTTAACCCTTTAAAAACATTTTAAAAATATTCATAGGCCATGGGCTATGCAAAAACAAGCCACAGGCCAGATGTGGCCTGTGAGGCATAGTTAGTTGACCCTTGGACAAAATCAGAGGATGCACTGGTACATTATAATCTCTTATCTTAGGGCAGCTCTCTGGGATATAGGTTATCATACAGGTGAAATTATGTACTGGCCTTCAACCTATTTTCTTTCACTATATTGATAATAAAAAGCAATATTCAACTTGTATTTTCAAACATTTATCTAGATTCTATTATGTTATAAGCATTAGAGAACAGAAAAGTAAGTAAAATTAGCTATAGGGGATTAACTATAAGGGTAGTAGGAAGGTAGAAAAAAGAGACCATGAACTAGTTAATAGGTAAATAAACTAGGCAATTACAGATTACATGTATGAGGGCAAAACAAACCACTCCAGTCTTTGCCTAGAGAATCCCATGGACAGAGGAGCTTAGCAGGGGGTCGCAAAGAGTTGGACATAACTGAAGCGACTTAGTATGCATGCAAGCATAAAGAAGGTGATAAGCATAGTAACCAAATAAAGAGTAAGAGTAGTATTAAGCTTTTGCAAGGTCCTTCTGGCCCAGAAGAGTGAATGGAATGTTGAGAAATCGTGATCAGTTGTGCAAAACAGGGGTTTATTGGATGAGACAGAAGGATGATTCATAATTACACCAGAACAACAGTGGTAATTGGGACTGTTCCAAGCAACCCAGAATATATATTCACCCTAAAAGGGAACAAGAACCAGAAAGCAGGTCAGGTTCTTTGAAAGCTCTGGGGGTAACCTGCATGAGAAATCATGGAAGCCTCAACTCTGTTTACGAAAATGGATTTGGAGAGGCACTGACAGATTTGAAAGATCGTAAGGACCTCAAATCTGAAGGAGGTTGTAGAGACAAGGAAGATGTGAGAGCCAAGAGCGACACCTTGGTTTTATGACCTCAGCAAATGAATCAGGATCTCTTATGAGGAGACAGAAGAAGAAAGGAAGACTAGAATGATGGATACGTGTGGAAAGGGAAGATGGATAAACGTGGATTTGGGTATATTGAGTTTGAGATGCTTAAGTAATACTTAAGTTGAAATAAACAGTAGTCTTTGGTTATTAAAACCCAGAACTCAGGCAAGATTTCAAAGTTGGGGGACAGGTGGGGAATATCCTTTAAAAGATCTGCCTCAGGGGCTTCCCTGGTGGTTCAGTGGTAAATAATCTGCCTGTCAATGCAGGAGACAACAGGTTCCAGCCCTGGTCCAGGAAGGTCCACATGCCACAGAGCATCTAAGCCCATAAACCACAACTACCGAGCCTGTGTTCTGGAGCCTGGGAACTACAGGTGCTGAACCCACGTGCTGCAGCTACTGAAACCTGCATGCCCTAGAGCCCATGTTCCACAGCAAGAGAGATGATGAGAATCCCATGCATCGCAACTAGAGAAATAGCCCCCACTCACCGCAACTAAAGAAAAGCATGCACAGCAACAAAGACCCAGCACAGCCAAAAATAAATAGACAAATAAATAAAATTATTAAAAACAAAATCTGTCCCAGTCTTGGCATCTAGGATGAGCAATACTATCCTCCTCTGAGCTCTCACGGCACCCCCCTTCACACCTACTAAACGGCATTTTCTTCTGCCTTATTTTATCACTACCTATTTCCACATCTCACACCTTCGAGAAGACTGCATACCCCTCAAAGGCAAGATACCTACTTACTTTGCCTTAACGGTTAGATAGCTACTTTCCTGGTGGTGTACAGATGCTCAGTAGAAACTATTAGAATAACGTCATTGTCCTAAGATGCCTAAGGATCAACACTTCTTAAGATGACAGGTTTATAGTAGCAGCAGAGAAGCTGAGCCTTTGAAGAATCTACAGTGTGTTAAATCAGATGGGACTCACATTTTTCAGGCTTGGGGTAAGGATGTGTCCATGAAGAGCTAGCCTGTTTGTTAGGAGTTCATTTCTCTTACTGGCAAATGTATTCAGAAGAACATATGACCACATGCCTCTCTGGGCAAAACTGTACGCACTAAAGACTCTGCAAACTCAGACCTGATCCCTGCTCACTGGTTCATCAACCCTCCTAACCGCAGTCTTGTCAGCTCTGGTTTTTGTTGACCTTAATCAATCTGGTATCTATAAAGTTAGGTCGGGACCTTCCTGGTAGTTCAGTGGTAAATAATTCACCTGTCAATGCAGTAGGCAACAGAGATGCGGGTTCAATTCCTGGGTTGGGAAGATCCCCTGGAGAAGGAAATGTCAACTCAATCCAGTGTTCTTGCCTGGAGGATCCCATGGGTGGAGGAGCCTGGCAGGCTACAGTCCATGGGGTCGCAAAAGAATCAGACATGATTAGCGAATGAACAACAACAGTTTTGTTGCAATTCCCCAATCTGCATCACCTGATTAGCTGAGGAGAGAAAATGGATAAGTCTCAAGTTTTAGTGTGAGGCAACTTTGCAAAAATATTCTAGACATGATGCTTTTGGCTATTTAGCAAATTATGCTTCCTGGGGCTGTGTTCCCAAATCACTTAATGCAAAGGGAGATGACTCTGCTTAGGAATATGTAGGAGCAAATAAGAAAACCAGGTTAATCAAAACCACTTAAACATCAACTCAGCTATCTTGAAAACTGTCCTATGTTTAATTCAGACATCTATAAAAACATGCCTTTGGCTTAAAAGTGTTGAACCATAAATGCAATCAAGATCAAGGGTATATAGCCATCAAAAATAACACTGTAAAAATTGCCAAAAATGTTTAATCTCTGACTTATTCTTGGAGAATACTCTGTGAGTGTTACTATCTGTGTACACATGCACTGCATCTTAGACAACGAGCTCATAGAAATCCTGACTCTAAGCTTTCTATCCAGGAAGCTTGCTACAGTCTTCGCCACAACCTGTAAATTAGAAATTCCATCAGAGCAAACACAAACGTACAAACTGTAGCAGCAAAGGCACTGGTCTCCCCACATGCTTGAAGGACATTGTCTTGTCAAAATCGAGTGTCCCAATTACCCTGTTAGCTCAACACAAATTGCCCAGATGTTGGTAAATGTAATATGAATGAAAGATGAAGCTTGAATCTACTCAAAAATCCAAGACTTCCATCAAGAATAGCACTGATTCGTGCTATTAGCATGCTAATAGCATCGTCCATCTGATGTGTTGTACCCTCAGGTAGCGCAGGAGTCTAGAAAATAACCCTTGCCCTCCAAGAGACTACATATATACATATATAATATAAATAAATAAATATATATATTTCTGATTTTAAAACACTTATCAACAGGGCTTCCCTGGTGGCTCAGACAGTAAAAAATATGTCTGCAATTCAGGAGACCCAGATTCAATCCTTGGGTCAGGAAGATCCCCTAGAGAAGGGAATGGCTACCCATTCCAGTATTCTTGCCTAGAGAATCCCTTGAATGGAGGAGCTTGGTGGGCTACTGTTCTTGGAGTCACAAAGAGTCAGACATGACTGAGTGACTCAGAATGCTAAACAGGGCACAAAAATCCAAGGTACCAAAACACATCAAAATCAACTATATCCTCTTGCATCTGTTTAGTAGTAATGTCTTGGAGCTTCACAGGACATGCATAAATCTGCCAGGGGTACCATAACACGTACACTGTGAAAGTTAGACAGCAAAGAAGGCTGAGCACTGTAGAAATGATGCTTTCAAGTTGTGGTGCTAGAGAAGACTCTTGAGAGTCCCTTGGACTGCAGGAGATCAAACTAGTCAATCTTAAAGGGAATCAATCCTGAATATTCATTGGAAGGACTGATGCTGAAGCTGAGACTCCAATGCTTTGGCCGCTTGGAAAAGACCCTGATGCTGGGGAGGATTGAAGGCAGGAGAAGGGGGTGGCAGAGGATGAGATGGTTGGATGGCATCACCAACTCAATGGTCATGAACCTGAGCAAACTCCGGGAGACCGTGGAGGACAGAGAAATCTGACACGCTGCAGTCCATGGGCTCACAAAGAGTCAGACACGACCTAGGGACTGAACAGCAGACAACACACCATAACACAGTGCCGCAGCCTAGGTGGCTTAAACACTAGCTCCGGAGGTCAAGAGTCTGAGATCAAGGTGTCAGGCAAGTTGGTTTCTTCTGAGGCCCGTACTTCTGACTTGAAGATGGCCATGTTCTCCCCGTGTCTTCCCATGGCTTTTCCTCTGTGTGTGTCTATGTTCTAATCTCTTCTTCTTATAAAGACACCAGTCCGATTGGAGTAGAGCCCACCCAACTCTTTTTAACTCAATTACCTCTTTAAAGACCCATCTCTAAATACTGTCACATTCTGTTGTATTGGGGGGGGGGGTGGTTAGAATTTCAACATATGAATTTGGCTGGCCATGATTCAGCTCATAATAATATGATAATTTAGTATCTCTAGGGAGCGGTTAGGGCATCAAAATGTTTTACCAACTAAGTCTGACAAAAAAAGAAATAAAAAGGCAGTTTTCATTAATACTCTAGGTGGCCTCTGGGGTGTACGGTGAGAAGCACTGGGCTTCCTAAGTGGTTCAGTGGTAAAGAACCCACCTGCCAATGCAGGAGACATGGGTTTGATCTCTGGATCAGGAAGATCCCTTGGAGAAGGAAATGGCAACCCACTCCAGTATTCTTGCCGGGGAAATCCCATGGACAGAGGAGCCTGGCGGGCTACAGTCCAAGGGTCACGAAGAGTTTCACACAACTAAGCGACTGAGCGTGCACACACATTGAGAGGCATTAACTAAGTGACAAGTGATGATCTTGTATCAACGCTCCTCTATCTGCAGGGATCTGGGTGATTCCTTGTGGCTGAAAGAGAATATCTTACTTGTTCAAAAATGGAATAAGCTTTGACATGCTGCTCAGGCTCATGACAACTCAATGAAATAAACAAATGTAAGTAAAACATCTGGCCCTATGTCCTCTGTGGATGGAAACTGATAGCTGCCTTCCCTTGGTCTATCAATTCAAGGTCTATCAGTGCCAAAAGGCAGTGCTGATCCACATAGCCATCAGGGAAGCATTTTAGAAAATGACACAAGACTTGGCTTTTAGCAAACCTTTAACCAAGCTCTCGGCTCTGCAATTCTCCCAAGTTTAGCAGATGTCCCCCGTGTATCACTAAAGGTTCTTTGATCACAGGCCAAAGGAATGAATTCTGACTAACTTCAGCAGAAAAAGAGATCACTGGAAGGATATGCAATAACTCCACAGAGAGCTGGATAACCAAGCTTAAGTATAAAAAGAGGAAGCAGGGTGGATCTGCAAGGCTAACTTTAGGAAGGGGCTTCCTCACTCAGTCTTATCAGGATGTCACCCCTGAAATGGATCAACTCCATCTTGTCGTAATTTTTTTTCCCTATTGTGTATCACTGCCATCCACATCTGCCACAGTTTCAATGAGCATGTTGCTTTTCTTCTTCTTCTTCTTCTTTCATGTATTGATTGTTAGTCACTCAGTCATGTCCAACTCTTTTCAACCCCATGGACTGCAGCCCATCAGGCTCCTTTGTCCACAGAATTCTCTAGGCAAGAATACTGGAAAGAAAGTGAAAGTCACTTAGTCATGTCTGACACCTTGTGACCCATGGAGGATATAGTCCATGGAATTCTCCAGGCCAGAATAATGGAGTGGGTAGCCTTTCCCTTCTCCAGGGGATCTTCCCAACCCAAGGATCAAACCCAGGTCTCCTGCATTGCAGGCAGATTCTTTACCAGCTGAGCCACCAGGAAAGTTATTTCCTTCTCTAGGGGATCTTCCTGACCCAGGGACCAAATCTTGGGCTCCCACATTTCAGACAGATTCTTTACCATCTGGGCCAACAGGGAAGTCCTGTTGAGAGTGTCCTCTTAAATTGCATATACTCAAATCCTAATGCCCAATGTGATAGTTGTTGGAGGTGGGGCCTTTGAGGAGTGATTAGGTCATAAGGGTGGGGCCCCCACAAATGGATTAGCAGACCCATTATAAAAAGACCCCAGAGAGATCCCCTGCCCCTTCCACTATGTCAGGCTATAATGAGAAGCCAGCTCCTCACCAAACATCCTGGCACCCTGACCTCAAACTTCCACCCTTCAAAATAGTGAGAAATACATTTCTGTTGTTGATAAGTCACCCAATTGTGGTATTTTGTTAAAACAGCCTGAATGGACTAAGACCCCCATCAACATCTCGGCAGAGGGAATCCCATTGGCTGCCTGGGCTATATCTATATTATTTGGCTTATTTATTGCCTCTGTAAGAATGAACACGGGGCTTCCCAAGTGGCTCAGTGGTAAAGAATTCACCTGTCAAGCAGGCGAGGAGGATTTGATCCCTGAGTCAGGAAGATTCACTGGAGAAGGAAAGGGCAACCCACCCCAGTATTCTTGCCTGGGAAATCCCATGGACAGAGGAGTTTGACGGTTACAATCCATGGGGTCACAAAGAGTCAGACTTGACTGAGCGACTAAACAACAAAGAATGAACACGTGAGGGAAGAGAATTAACCCCAAGAGCACACAGAATGCTGTTCCCTGAGAGGAGGAATGCTTGCTGGACACCAACAATAAACAAGCATGTGTCCAGGACACCTGCTATGTGCTTGCAAACAGCACAGCCTGAGTACGGGATCTCTAAAGGGAGAGCTAATGATGAGCTCATGATGCTCTTATGATGGAATGTAGGAGGCCTTGTTGTCTGATGAAAACTTGCCTCTTTCTTCACCCAAGAGAGGAAAGTACACATACTTATTTATCTGATTCCTGCCCCATTCTCCCTGTTCCCTATCAAGTTTTTTTGTTTTTGTTTTTTTCTTGGAATGGCATTTAGATCTCAGAAGTACACTGCAAGAGGGTAAGTCTTCACTGAGGCATCAGTCATAGAAATTAGGAATGCTGATGACAAATTGAAATGTCAGCATTATTAGCAGTTTTGTTGGAAGCTGTTTGATACTGATTTAATGATAAGACAAGAAATAGGACAAACGTGCCCTTGAAAGGTGGGGATGCTGACGTGGGAAACTAGGCTAAAATGAAAGCAAAGGAAAAGGAAAATAAATATTAGGCCAAGTGTGCTAAATGTAATAACTCTGGAGTCTTCCCCAGAGGAAGCGATGAAATGCCTGAGGAGATGCAAAGGAGGACAGATGCATTATCACACAAGTGAGTGCCAGGATTCCACATCTAAGACATGGGGGGGGTAGCTACCTGTACCTCTCTCTGTGTAACCGTGCCTCACTATGAGGCTGGGAAAACTAGTGTCTGTAACTAGTCAGCTGGTTTCTTGATCCATTATCCTTCCAGCTCATCTGTTATTGATCTTTTGAATATTGGGAAACCCATGAGATCTGGAAGGAAGAGTGTGCAAAAATGAAGATAACATTTTTTTTTTAAATTTAAATGTATTTATGAATTTCTTATTTTAGCAAGGAAGCTGACCCTGGAGAACTTTCTGGTGGTCTGAATTACAGTCAATTCTACAAGTAGAGAGCTAATTATTTTGCTGAAACTGAAGTTCCAATAATTTGGCCATCTGATGCAAAGAACCAACTCACTGGAAAAGACCCTGATGCTGGGAAAGATTGAAGGCAGGAGGAGAAGGGGATGACAGAGGATGAGATGGTTGGATGGCATCACCAACTCCACAGACATGAATTTGAGCAAATTCCGGGAGATGGTGAAGGACAGGGAAGCCTGGTGTAATGCAGTCCATGGGATGGCAGAGAGTTGGACACACTTCGGGACTGAACAACAACAAACTCCCTTTGGTTGGGAATGGGACCGTGGGTTTTATAAGATGGGACCATTAGTTTTATAAGATTAAAGCAAGCATCAATCTTTTTTTTTTTTCCCCTTGTGTGTGCACACCTGAATATACGTGGAAGCAATGAACCAGGTAGGGGCAATGATGGTGAGTCACTTAAGTCATGCACACTGGATTTCTGTCACCTCTTGAGTATTTGTCAAAGATTTGTTGTTGTTCAATCGCTTTGCCAATCACCAAAGCCTGACTTTAACAGAGTTTTGGGGATGTTAACATAGACGATAATGTTCATGTCTCTAGAGAAGTGGTTCTGAAGACAGGATGATCTAGACAGGAAAGTTACCAGACACTTATTAAGAAAAGAGGATATTCTGGAGCAGCTGAACATCAGTTTGCATTGGACAAGCCCCGTGATACACATGTGGACAATGTCACTCTCTATGTGAAGTTCCAGAAACTACTTGCTGGGGGATCCTGAGAAAGAGGATAAACTTTTCCCTCCATTCTAGATTGATGGGTTAGCACATAAAAATAAGCATAATTTTATTTTGTGTTTCAAGCCCTTGTATCAGCTCTCGAGAAGGCATCTCATTTGGGAATGGGAGAAGGTAGTTCATTAGAAGCCTTTGAAAAGAAGGAATCACTTTTAAAGAGATACAGAGGTTTCTTAAATTTTTTGCTTTAATGTAAAATATATTAATGTGCATTAATTTATTGATCTTTGATGTTGAGTACAAGGCCTTTGAGTGCCGACTGAAATCCCTCATCATCTTTTCCACACAAACCTCACCCATATTTCTCAGTCTCCAGTGGAAGTCAGCCAACCATGGCTTGGGGGCCAAACCTGACCCAACCCTTATTATTGTAAATAAAGTTTTATTGGAACACAGCCTTGCTTATTCATTTTGTCTATGGCTGTTTAAGTGCTACAAAGACAATTTTGAATAATAGCGGTAGAAAATGTATTGCTGTGAAGCCTAAAAGACTCATTATCTGGCCCTTTACAGAAAAAGTTTGCCAAGCTCTGATCTATACTATCAGTTCTGGCTTTGTTTAATGTTAAGCAAGAATTCCAAGATGCATTTGAAAAATTCTGAGTGCAGAATCTTTCCAGAGTTCTGAGGGTTCTTTTTCTGCTAATATGTTAGCATCCCCTTACAGCTAATCCAAATAATGTTTGAGGCTTGCTTTCATAGACTGTTTCCAAAGCATTAACTTAGTTTTCAGAGAAACAGCTCTTTTTCTTATTGCACTCATTTTTCACCAGTTTACATAATATTCCACTAAATAATGTAATTACAATAACAAGTGCAGCTGGCAGAAGCAGGTCTGGGAATAAATACAACTGACTCTTGGCAAGCAGACACCTCAGCGGGTGAAGAGAAAGGTGAGGCTGCACAAAACAGTCAGTTCACAGGCTGCACAGACATCTGTCAATATGTTTTATAAAGGGATAGGATGGTGTGTGTTACTCTGGCTGGTTTGATAAGTGGAGGCCAATTAGGTATGTGTTTCCATCTGGGTTCTTTTACACAGTATCTCTCGTTTCAGGAAATTATCATTTCGCCCTGTACCATTTTGTGCGGGTCTTTTAACAAATACTCATCTTCTTCACTAACCTGTAAGGTTTGGGAGAATGGGAGCCATGTAGGTTTTGCTATCTGTCTCCACCACTTGGCACAGTGATGGGCATATGGTACATGATCCAAAAACACTTCTTGGGCTTCCCTGGTGGCTCAGCGGTAAAGAACCCGCCTGCCAATGCAGGAGACATGGGTTGGACCCCTGATCCAGGAAGATCCCACGGGCCAAGAAGCAACTAAGCCCTTGTGCCATGACTACTAAGCCCATGCTCCAGACCCAGGAGCCGTAACTACTGAAGCCTGCACGCCCTAGATTCTACAACATTAACAGTAACGTAGTTAATATTTCTTTTTAAAGCAACTCATTTTTAACCTAAATAGATGGACTTGCCAAGGAAACTTTGCGCTGCCTCTGCAAAAGAGAACCATATCTACAGTCACGAATGGAAGAGAATGCAATGAGAAGCCTGGGCACTTTAACTAAAGAGTGACCCCCTGCCTGCCACAACAAAAGAAAAGCCTGCAGCAATGATGGGCAGCACAGCCAAAAAAAGTAAAATTATATTTAAAAAAAAAAAAAAGCTGACTATGCTGGTTTGCATGTAGCCCTTTCCCTTATCTACACACCCCTGAAAAAGCAAACAAACTTCTTGAATAAACAGTTGAAGGGAAGGAGGCACTCTTACTTAGAATGTGCCATTCTAAACCTGTAATCCCCAAACCATGAATCTTGTGAGGTCATTTCAAGGAGTAGGGAGCTGACGTTTCTTTCCCTGCTGTCCTGAGACCCATCGAGGATGGCTGGGCCTTTTGGAGGGTGGGGGGCAGAGAGGCGGGGAAAGATGGCTTTGATGTTGACAGCTCACTTCCCAGGAGGTTGGGAAAGTTTCATTTTCTGATGCCCGGATGAAGGCAATGGGTTTAAGCCAAGAGGATCATTAGCCATTTGCATTCTGCAATCCACATCACTCTTGCATCGAGCAGAAATGAGAAACTTGCTTCTAACTGGCAAATTAAATATTGATAAGGCAGATCTGCTCAACAATATCTTTCACAAGGCTGGCGCTATCATTTTAGTGTTTCTAAAACTTCCGTCATTTGCATTCCAGTGTCACAATTTTTGTCATAACTGCAGGCAATCTGTAACATTATGTAGTTAATATTTATCTTTAAAGCAACTCGTTTTTAACCTAAATAGATGTACTTACTGAAGAAACTTTGTGTTGACGCTGCAAACAGAAAACCATATCTACAGTCATGAATGTAAGTTAATAGAAAAAAAATTAATACCTAATAATTATTACCAACCTTTACCAGACACTGTTCTAAGACACGAATGCACCTCATATGCATTAATTATTTTAATCTTTGTTTGCTGGCACGCACAGACACACAACTTATTAAATGCGTGCAGCTATAATCTCCATTAAAAGGAGGAATTGGAGGAAGAGAAGATTTAAGTAACACGCTTAAGTACTAAATCACAGAGTCTAGATTTTTATCTCAGTAGGCCTAGCTCCAGGCCCCTTGTTCTTAACTACGATATTTTGCAAACAGTGTTTTTAAAGTCTGGATAGATGCCTTGGCTGCTGCAGGCTTTAAGCCTGAGGCATGCTCCTTTTCTGTTAAAAAAAAAAGAGCTTAGAAATTGGTAGAGACTTGTTAAAGATTCCTCATTTAAACAGGGTTTCTCATTGACATAAAGAGGATCCAGAGAGAACTGAAAAGGGAGTGACTTCCTAAGTTATTCATCATTTCCTTTTAACTTGACGTTCACCACCTGGAGGCTGGATCATGTTGGGGAGGTGTCTCACTTTGGGAAACACTGAGCTATGAGTGGGATGATATCGTTTAGTCACTAAGTCTTGTCTGACTCTGTGACCCCATGGACTGTAGCCTGCCTGGCTCCTCTGTCCATGGGATTCTCCAGGCAAGAATACTGGAGTGGGTTGCCATTTCCTTCTCCAGGGGATCTTCCTGACCCGAGGATTGAACTCACATTGGCAGGCAGATTCTTTACCACTGAATCACCTGGGAAACCATTAAGTGGAGTGCAGCATACTTATTTCCCAGCAGTATGCTACTGTAGCATACTTATTTTGCTCAGCTCTGGTCTCCAAGTTTGGAAAGTATAGCAAACATCCTTGGGGATATTTACTCACTGGCAATGATCTTCTTTCTCAGATTATTTAGTCATCCCTCAATAGTTGACCCTGGGCAACTAGCTTTATTTACACTGCCCCTTTAACACAGCTGATTGGACCATAGTGAGGAACTGACCAAAGGTTGGGCCAACCAGATTCCGTTTCCAGGAAATCTATAATCAGGATTCATGAACACCTGCACCTGTAGGAACAAATGCTGCGTAAATCTTGGTGTCTGGAAAGTGCCATGTGCCTAAAGAAGGTGAAGACAGCCTTCAAAAAGCAATGCAAAAGAGTGGACCCACAAGGATAAACAAACAGAAGAGGTAGGAAAAAGCTGCCTGAATCCTGATAGCTTTCAGCTTCTAAGCTCTGTTCCTTGTGAGGCCTGATTACTTGCCTTTTCTGTTTAGGCTGGCCCAAGCCAGTTTCTATCATCTGCTAACTAAGTGAGGGGTGGTTTTCTTCTGAAGATATTACCACGCCATCAGGTACAGAAACCATACTCTGAATTATTATTATGTGTTTTTCTTTTTCTTTTTTTTTTTTAGTTTGGGGATAGCGTGGGGACAGACAGACTCTGAGTGCATTTTCTGGCCTGTTAATCCTAGTGGGAGGGCTTCCTTGATGGCTCAGAGGGTAAGGAATCTGCAATGCAGGAGATACAGGAGACGTTCAATACCTGGGTCAGGAAGACCCCCTGGAGGAGGAAATGGTAACCCACTTCAGTATTCTTCCCTGAAAAATCCCATAGACAAAGGGGCCTGGTAGGCTGCATGGGTCTCAAAGAGTAGGACGTGACTGAGCAACTAACTACACTCACACACCTTCCTAGTGGGAAGAGGGATGAAAGGACCAGTCGGAAGAATGTTAGATCAATAATTGAGAACATCATTGATGATGAGTATATACTTTTTGGGGGAAGAGCTTTATGAAAGTCATTTAATTCAATCAACAATCCTTTGAGAAAGTCTCCCTATTTTGCACGTCGAGAAACTCAAGCATAGACAGGAACCTAAGCCCATCACCAAAGCTCCTAACTGCCCCTAACCACTCAAACTATGCTGCCTCCCGTGATATTCATCTGCCATGTTACAGGTAAAATTTAAGTCCACAGATGATTCTGATCCACCTGGGAACCAAACCTTCACCTGCCCGGTAGTGACCTGACCAAACTTCTTCAACTGTCGCTCACCCAAATCCAACAGCTGATAGCCACAGCACAAAAGATTCCTTTGTAACCAAGTATTTTACATGAATGCAAATAAAAATGATTTTTGGATTCTATGACCATACAATCTTTCCCACTGGGAGATGGATGAGAGTGACAATAATGTACTAAAATCATGCAATTTCTCTCTTAGTTGTTTGTTTCTTTGTTGGCTTCCCTTTTGGGGGGCTTCCCTTATGACTCAGCTGATAAAGAATCTGTCTGCAATGCGGGAGACCTGGGTTCGATCCCTGAATTGGGAAGATCCCCTGGAGAAGGAAAAGGTTACCCACTCCCAGTAAACTGGCCTGGAGCATTCCATGGACTGTATAGTCCATGGGGTCGCAAACAGCTAGACATACTGAGCGACTTACACTCACTTTGTTGGTCTCAGGTGCCAGAGAGGTAAATGTTGATGGGTGGGTTATGACAACTGTCCAGCTGGCATTGTTGGGCATCAGTTGGCAGCAAATCTGTGTAAAGGCATCCCACAGTGTCAGGAGAATTTTCAATGCACAGATTTCGTGTTGAGCCCTTGTGAGCTATCACCCCAAGGGGATCCATCAACAGTCTGAAAACATAATCTAGAAGAAGGCTTAGCCTACTCTAGATTGACAAAATTTAGGATGGAGGAATGAACAGATTTTCTGTTCTGTTGTTTGCCCACTGGCAACGAGAGTAATTCCAATAGCCTTCCGAGAAGGGTGAGTCATTGCTCAGAATGACTGGCTGGAGGCCTTCTCTTGGGAGGAGTAGAGGCCAGGAACTCATGGATGATATGTCTGGGGCTGAGCTAGGTCCTAGAGTGAGGTCTTTGGTCTGCTGCCGATACCCAATGATGAGGGAAAATCAGCAAAGACAGGATCCAGGATGGTTCCAAAGAATATAAGGTGAAATACAAAGAGAGTGCCAAGCTGGGTAGAAAAGGCAGTTCGGAAGGGGAGATGCGACCCCTGAGCCTGGCAGGGAAAACATCTGTTTCAGATTCCACGAGCCAGAGTTTGGGCATAGCTGAGGCTCTAAGTGTGGTTCCCGGAGTCCTACGTGCAGGGTTAAAGGGGTTGACAGAACAACAGCAGCACGAGTGACAGAGAGGACCCATGGGGATTCCTTTCATGGCCGACCCTATTGGGAAACTCCACCAACCAACAAGCTCCTCTTCTTCCTGTTTAAGAAAATTCTATCATCTTCCGGTGACAATGTGCCCGTCCCTGGGGGGCGGGGGGAGCGGAAATCATGGCCGCTGTGGCCAATCACTGATCTCCCAGGTCGCTCTGGCAGTGATTGGCATGGTGATAGGCCAATGAGATGAAAAAGAAGTCTGCCTAGAAGGTTTCTGGGAATGATTTTCCTCAAATCAAAAGTAAAAGCTCCGAGGAAACAGCTCCTCATCGTTTGAGAGTGCTGTGTTCTGCATGTGATGCTGCTTCTTCCTCTGGGAAGAAGGACAGACAGACCAAGAGACGCACAAAGATTCTAGATCATTGCCTCCTACCCCTAAAGCCACTGAATCAATGCTGAAACTGGGAGGTGGCCAAATATTTTTATGTTTTAAAGAATGCTTAGTTTTGCTATAACTTTCAGACAGTAACATTCTAACTGGAAAAACAAAACTGCAATAATTTTTCAAGTGTTTCTCAGAGTGTATTCTGCATCCCCAAGTGGTCTGTGACCAGATGTTTACAAAAAATTGCATACAGAGAGGAGCGGGAGGCTCATGAGGAGGTGATACATGTATAATTATGGCTAATTTGTGTTCCTGTGTGTCAGAAACCATCACAACATTGTAAAGCAATTTTCCTCCAATTAAAAAATGTATTTTATTTTTGCACATTAAAGGCTCTGAGAAGTCCTGCAGCTTAAATGAAAGTAAGTTTGACTCTCTTTAACATAATGAATTGAGTAAAGAATATTTTTTTAGAAAATTAACATATTTTAATTAATTAATTTTTTTTTTATTAGTTGGAGGCTAATTACTTCACAACATTTCAGTGGGTTTTGTCATACATTGACATGAATCAGCCATAGAGTTACACGTATTCCCCATCCCGATCCCCCCTCCCACCTCCCTCTCCACCCGATTCCTCTGGGTCTTCCTAGTGCACCAGGCTCGAGCACTTGACTCATGCATCCCACCTGGGCTGGTGATCTGTTTCACCATAGATAATATACATGCTGTTCTTTCGAAACATCCCACCCTGACCTTCTCCCACAGAGTCCAAAAGTCTGTCTCTTTTTCTGTTTTGCATATAGGGTTATCGTTACCATCTTTCTAAATTCCATATATATGTGTTAGTATGCTGTGATGTTCTTTATTTTTCTGGCTTACTTCACTCTGTATAATGGGCTCCAGTTTCATCCATCTCATTAGAACTGATTCAAATGAATTCTTTTTAACTGAGTAAAGAATATTTTTAAGATGTTATAATATCTTTTAGAATAAGTACCTCACAGAATGCATTTTTGGGGGAAAAAATAGGATTTGTGAGAAAAGGAGAACTAGAGAGGGTTTTAGATGTACCAATACCTACATGTGTCTACATGCACAAAACATGACTGAGTAGCTGCATCTTTTTATATTATCTGCTGTTCCAGGAGGCCAAGATAAAGGGGTACATTGTATAACCATCCAATTGCCTCCTTGAAATCTGACAACTCAACAGAGTGTACTGGTGAAGGGATATAAACTTGGCAACATGGCCGTGGTCCAATAATTCTGGACTGCAAATGCAGTTTGCTGTATTTAAAAGTGTTTTAAGAAGTGAGGCTGGCAGATAGACACCCTTCAATGATGCTGGTAAGTAAACCACTATCTATTTTTCTCCCACTGCCTCTTTTTCTAAGGAAAAAAGAAATACCACATTTCATTAAAATAGCCAGGTATTTCAGATGAGAGCCAGATTTCTTTTCAGGAACACCCCCTAACAAAAAAGTGTGTCTCCCTAACAAAAGTGTGTCTCCCTAACAAAAAAGCAATCACCTTCCTCAAGAAAGTTTTCTTTTCAGGTAATAGGAGGGCAGAGTATAAACGCAAGAGAGGACTAAAAGGAAAGGAGGGATCAAGCAGGGAGAAAAAGGAGGAGAAAGAAAACAGAAAAGGTGAAGATAGAAAAAATATCCATAGACAAGACATAGCTGTCAAAGATGAGACAGAGTCTGATAACAGTTGGGTGTCTCCCAGGAGGGAACTGGATGCCTAAGATTCAAATAGGAAGGGAAATTTTCACTGCATTCCCTTGGGCATCATTTAAATTTCAAACCCCATAAATGTGTTTCCCATCGATTGGAATGTATCTATCGATTCAAAACATAAATTACTTTAAAATGTAAAAGCAGATCTCAAGAGCAACAACAAAGCTCCAGTCCATGGTATCAGGGATGGTCTTATACAGGGCTATTGGAGCACCAGGTTAGAGTTAACTGTATGACTCCTCATATCAAATCGCAGCTTGAAATGTATTCAACAGAGTGTGTGTGTGTGTTGGGGGGGGTGCACGCTATTCTTGTTCCTCAGCCACACCCCTGTTGACAGTACCCCCATCAATGCAAAATAATAAAGTCCTCCAACTGCACACAAGCACTTCATTACCTCCTGCATCCTTAATTTGCCGGGGGAGTCTCATTTGACATAGAGATTTCAGTTTTTTCTTAATTCTGAGGAATTTATCAAGGCCTCCTGGAGACAAAAAAAAAAAAAAAAAAAAAAGCACGCATTCCTCTTTATCTAGCTCTGACCTAGTTCTGGCCACATCGTCCCCATCTAAACAGGAAGAGAAATCTGAAGTTGCAATACATTATTTACTAGGATGAACCAGTAATTCAGACTGCAGGGAAAAGCAATAAGAGATCTCAGGAAAGCTTAAAACGTCTTGAAGGCTGTTTCATGAAGAAGTCACAGCTAATGCAAGCACAGGTACTTAGGAGTGAAGTGGGGAGAGATGAGAGGTTAATCCGTAGGGCCGTGCTGGGACGCCACATACAATAAATATGCATAAAAGCAGAAAGCTTCAACCCACCAGCTCTCCGTTCCATGCAACTGGATTTTGTTGTGTGTTTTACATAAGGATTTAACACATCTGATGCCAAAAGCTATTGTAAAATGGAAATAACTCTGTAAATCATTGTCATCTTGAGACTGGCAGGAAGTAAAGGCTCTGAAAAGTTAAAAGGTAGAGTATAAACAACATGAGGACGCATCAATAAACTAGGCGGTTGTAAGCTCTCTTCGAGCACAAGGCTTCCTTAACCCCTAACCTTGCTCTTGTGATTTTAAAAGTAACAGATTCCTTTAGTTTTTATAATAAACACGACTATACGACACACAGTCCAGTAAAAATTGCCAGTTTCTACCAGTGACATTAAAGACAGGTCAACTATGACTTCACATTCATCCATCCAAAACACGATGCATTTTTTTAAAAACACAAATGGGGGGTGGGGGAGGCAATCCAGACATTTCTTAAAATACCACACCCAGGCCATCAAGGATCTCAACCATGACACCTTCACGGCAGAAGAGAGCCACCAAGCCGCACTGATAAGCAAACTGTTCTCTGCTCTCATTGACGCGACACTGTTTATAGCTCATGCACTTCAGCACTGAGAGAGTTTCATTTTTAGGAAGGTAAATAGCATTTGAGTTTTAAAATTCTGTCTCCTCCTAGACACACACATGCCACTAAAACTAAAAGGTCTAGGGAGGACTCAGATTCTCCTAGAAAATGTCCTTGACTTAGTAACGGCTCAGCCACCCCAGTTAACAGCCACATAGCATTTGAGCCACTCAGCAAAGAGCCTGGCGTCCACATTAAGCAGGCAGCAAGGCGTTCTTTTGACCTTTGTTATTACTTAGACCTCGTATCGTCCATAAAAAGAGTACAATGATGTCAAACAAATTCCAGAAGAGAAGTATTTATTGCTGGATCTAAATCAAAAAATCCATATCTACTATAATGGCACTTCAAAAGAAGATATACTGTATTTACCAACTCAATCAATACTAAATTAGCCGGGATAAATATTTTCAACTCAACCAGTCTTAAGATGAAGCCCGTTATTTAGAATCCTGTGTCTGGGGAGAGACAGGGAAATTTTTGCTTATCACACAGAAACGAGACCCAGGAAGAATTTTACAAGCAGATACACCTACCCTTAGCTGCTCTCTTTCACAATTCATCTGTTGTCTTGAAACCTACAAAGAGAAGAAAAAGAGGGGGGAAATCAGACGGTTCTGCATGAAAACAGCATGAAAGAAAATGGAAAATTACTTCTAATCACTTGGTTCAAAGCAGACCCAGAATTAATTAATTATGCATTTAATGTTTTCTTTAGGTCCAAATAGCTTCCGCTTCTCTTGGAGTTTCAATTGTGTGATCCTGAAACACAACTAGGATGAGTTAGAGTCTTGAAGGTGGATAAAGAGAGGGATGTGGGTGAGGGTGTGGGAGGTAAAATCTGACCAGGGTGAAGCTTTCCCTCTTGCCCTCACACGTGCAGGCATTCAACATGGAAGGTCCACTTACTCAACCATTAAACAGAATGAAGTAATGTCATCTGCAGCAACATGAATGGACCTAGAGATGGTCATACTGAGTGAAGTCAGATAGAGAAGGAGAAATATCATATGGCATCCCTGATAGGTGGAATCTAAAAAGAAATGATACACAGGAACTTACTTACAAAACAGAGAGAGACTAACAGACTCCGAGAATGAACTTATGCTTGCCAGAGGGGAAAGGATAGTTAGGGAGTTTGGGATCGACACGTGCACTCTGCTATATTTAAAATGAATAACCGGCAAGGACCTACTACAGTCCGATAACTCTGCTCAATACTGTGTGCAGCCTGGATGGGGGGAGGGTTTGGGGGAGAATGGATACATGCATGTGTATGGCTGAGTCCCTCTGCTGTTCCCCTGAAGCTGCCACAACATTGTTAATTGGCTACACTCCAATATAAAATGAAAAGGAAAAAATAAAAAATAAAAAAGATGGTCAGGAATAAGCACACAGCATCTCTGCTGATGCTAAGGGCCCACAGTATCACCTATCACCTGGCAAGTGGGTTACATTTTATGGGCCAGTTCTAATCAGATGTATGTATGTATGTATGTCCCTGAGAACTGTGCTGGGGGAAATTCTGAGCTCAGTGTTTGTATCAGAGAAGAGAACTCTGATCAACTTGTGGAATCTCCCACAAGTTCAAAAAAGGAAAAGATTAGTGAGAACTCTGCCATGCGCTACCAAAGTGTGCTTCTTAAAAGCAAGGATGTGTCTTTAGAATAACCATATAATTTATTGACCAGACAGGAAAAAAAAAATATATATATATATATATATATATATATGTGTGTGTGTGTGTGTGTGTGTATGTGTGTGTGTGTGTGTGTGTGTGTGTGACTCCATCCCTTCCCGGGAAACACATTCACAGAGTGGGAAGGAGAGGGTAGGACAAATCGAGAGAGTAGCGCTGACATATACACGCTACCAGGTGTAAAAGGAGAGCTAGCGGGCAGCTGCCGTATACCACAGGGAGCCCAGCCTCGTGCTCTGTGATGACCTAGCGGGTGGAGTGGGTGGCAGGAAGGGGAGGAGGCTCCGAGGGAGGGGATACCTGTGTACATAAGGCTGGTTCATGCTGCCTACAGCGGAAACTAACACAGCATTGGAAAGCAATGATCCTTCAATTAAAAACAATAAAAAATATATGGGCGTCAAAGGAGTGTGTGGGCTATTAGTACTGACTATCCTGGGGTCAGCAGATGCGATGTGGGGGTGACAAGGCAACCTGGGACCTGTGGTCATTCTCCCTCTATGGGGACTGGGCTTCCCTGGTGGCTCAGACGGTAAAGAATCCGCCTGCAATGCGGGAGACCTGCGTCCGATCTCTGGGTTGGGAAGATCCCATGGAGGAGGGAACGGCTACCCACCCCAGTATGCTTGCCTGGAGAATTCCATGGACACAGGAGCCTGGCAGGCTGCAGTCCACGGGGTCACAAAGAGTTAGACACAATTGAGTGACTAGCCAACTCCACCTTCAACTCCAACAACAAAACCAAAATGAGATTTGGGTCCGCATTCACAATTTATTCTGTATATTTCTAGCGCTGTTTTTCACCAATGAGGCAACCCCTGATACCTAGCATCTGACAATATATCGTGAATTTTTGAAACATACTAAAGGAGAAGAAGGTTTAGGAGCTGACTTTTGATGTATATTTTACATACTTTATATTGAAGGTTTCTTTTTGACTTTCTCTAAAACAAAACCAGGAATCATTACTTAGGCTATGCCAGAGCCCCAAATCTATAAATCAGGGCTTTGCTGTGTCCTTTAACCCAGAAATATCACCTCTAAGAATAGCTCTTAAGAAAACAGTTACACACAAATGTTTATTTATGTGTCAATTAACTGCAGCATTATTTAAAAGCTGTAAGTCTTACCATGTGTAATAACAGGATAAAAAGAAAAGTAAATTTTAGTACTACTGTGCCTGAGTGCTCCGTTGCTTCAGTGGCATCCAACTCTTTGCTCTCATATGGACTGCAGTCCACCAGGCTCCTCTGTCCATGGATTCTCCAGGCAAGAGCACTGCAGTGGGCTGCCATGCCCTCCTCCAGGGGATCTTCCTGACCCAGGGATCGAACCTGGGTCTCCTGCAGCTCTTGCAATGCAGGCAGATTCTTTCCCACTCAGCCACCAGGGAAGCCCCATACTACACGGATAGGATGGCAAAATGGGCAGCATTTAGAACAAATGTTTTGAAAAACAGAGAGATGGGAAATGCTTAAAAAGTGCAATTTAGTCTTTAGTAAAAGCAACTACAAAAGTGGTTCTTGTTTTCTGTTAAAAATACAGTGAAATGGACTATTAAAGAAAAAGAAGAAAGACAAGAGGAAACGACTGGGAGGAAATATTCCAAAATGTTAAAAAGGAAGAAGGGACTTCCCTGGTGGTCCAGCAGTTAAGAACCTGCGTTTCCACCACGGGGAGCATGAGTTCAATCCCTGGTTGGGGAACTAAGATCCTACATGCCACATGGTGCACCAAAAAGTTTTAAAAAAAAAATTACAATTTTAAAATTACAAAACAGGAAATGGGTCCAATTCTCTAAATATACAAAACACACTCATGGTGAGTCAAAATAGTTAACGTTAATGGTGTGCAAAGTGTATAGGATCAGTAAAGCTTGTGTCTCCACAAACTGTTAAGTGGGACAAATCCATAGAGACAGAGGCAGATTCGTTGTTGCCAGGGTATTTGGGGAGGGGGCAAAGAGGGGCAAGAGGGCTTCCCTGGTGGCTCAGTGGGAAAGAATCCACCTGCCAGTGTAGGAGACCCAAGTCTGACCCCTGGGTGGGGAAGATCCCTTGGAGAAGGAAATGACAACTCGCTCCAGCATTCTTTGCCTGGGGAATCCCAGAGGAGCTGCAGGGCTACAGTCCATGCAGTAGCAAAAGAGCTGGACGTGACTTAGTGACTAAACAACAGTGAGAACAACAACGCGGGGTGAGTGCGTGCTCTGTGGGCTTGGACTTTGTGTGTTTGGAGTGATGAGAAAGTCCTGAAACTAGCCAGCAATGGTTGCACACTACTGTGTATGTATTTAATGCTCATATTGTACACTCTGGAGCGGCTACAATGGGAACTTTCATGTTGTGTGGCTTTTGCTCACAATCACATAAAGTGAAGCAGGTAATGAGGTTCTGGTTCTAGCTAAGATGGAGTAAGCCTACATTACTCTGTCTCCCTTGCTCAATGTCGCTATAAAATCTGAATAGAATACATACGTAAAATCTTTGAAAATTAAACAGTACCAGATGGAGGGGGGAAGCAGACCAGAATAAAGACAAATGGTAATTTGGAATTATCAAATACAGATTTTAAGCAACTATGATAAAAATACTCCAACAAGCAAAGGAAAACACAGTTAACATGAAGAGGGGGAAAAAATAGACAGTACTGGCAAAAAAACAGAAGACATAAAGAGGAACCAAATGGAAATTTTAGAACTATAAAATCAATAATCTAAATTTTTAAAAATATTAAAATCACTGAAAGTTCAAATGTAGAATGGAGACAGCAGGAGAAAACTCAGCAAATTTGAGTACATGTTAGTAAAAAGTATCCAAACTAAACAAAGTGAGGAAAAGAAAAGAAAAAGAAATCCAGGGATGTGTAACAACAGAAAAAAATTATAACATTCATGTCACTGGAATCCTAGAATAAAGATAATTCTAGGATAAAGGATTCTAGAATAAAGATAATTCTAGGATAAAGAATTCTAGAATAAAGTTCACCACAGAAAAATTATTTGAGGAAATAATGGTTTAAAACTCCCCACATTTGGCAAAAGATATAAACACAGAAATTCAACAACTTCAACAAACCCTAAAAGGTAAACCCAAAGAAATATAATCAAACGTCTAAAACCTAGGTTGGGGGGAGGACTTTGAAAACAGCCAGACAAATAATGCTCTCTTTGTAAGAAGGCAACGATTCAAATAACTGTGGATCTCTCATCTAACAAGCAAACAAAACCCAGGGAGTCGGGAAAGAGGCAGCACTCAATTTTCTAAGTGCTAAATTCAATCCAGAATTCTAATTCCAATGAAAATGTCCCTTAGAAATGAATATGAAATATTAAGGAAACTAAGTAAATTCTCTGCCAACAGAACTGCTCTGAAATAATTGCTACAGGAATTGCCAGACAAATGGAATATGAAACCAGAAGGAAAGCTGGAACATCAAGAATAAATGGAGAGCAAAGACATGGTAAATACAAGGGTAAATGAGAATATAATAGACCAGTCTACTCCTTTGAGTTCTTTCAAATATGTTTAATGGTTGAAAGCTAACAAATTACAAAATTGTCTAATTTGGTTTTCTATGTACGTATGGAGTTTCCCTGGTGGCTCAGTGGTTAAAAAATCCACCTGCCAAGGCAGGAAACTCAGGTTCAATCCCTGGGTCAGGGAGAGCCCCTGGAGAAGGAAATGGCAACTCACTCCAGTATTCTTGCCTGGGAAATCCCATGGATAGAGGAGCCTGGCGGGCTATAGTCCATGGGTTCGAAAAAGAGTCAGACGCGACTTAGCGACTAAACAACAACATATGCAATATATAAGATAAACACAGCATCAAGAGAGGAGGGTAAGAAACATATATGTCAATAAGTGTTCCACACCCCAATCAAAATAGTGAAAAAAAAAAAAAAGCCTGATTCTAGGCAGACTAAGAGAAGTTAAGTATATGTATTTAATCTCTAGAGTAACCACTTAAAAATTAATACTATGGAAACTGATATGCCCTAAAACAGATGGTGTTAGAATAACTGAATGTCTGTAGGCAGAGCAAAAACAAAAAGGCAAAACCAAACAAAACAACTTGATTTAAACCTCACACTTTATACAAAAAATTAACTCGAAATGGATCACATATCTACATGTAAAACATAAACTAAATGGGAGATTCAATTAAAGAGTGATGGTAATACTTTTTCCTGGGCAGCATCTACATTCTAGTAACATTCTTCAATGGAGAAGGCAATGGCAACCCACTCCAGTACTCTTGCCTGGAAAATTCTATGGATGGAGGAGCCTGGTAGGCTGCAGTCCATGGGGTTGCGAAGAATCGGACATGACTGATTGACTTCACTTTCACTTTTCACTTTCATGCACTGGAGAAGGAAGTGGCAACCCACTCCAGTGTTCTTGCCTGGAGAATCCCAGGGACAGGGGAGCCTAGCCTAGCCTAGACTGACGCAACTTAGCAGCAGCAGTAGCAGCAACATTCTTCAAATTCTAGTAACAATAACCAGCTTCTCCTTTGGTGGTGTTCCTGCTCATGCCATAAGTCTTTGTGAGTTGGATGCCATCTCCACCATATACCTCTGTGCTGTGTTATGCTAAGTCGCTTCAGTCGTGTCCGACTCTTCGTGACCCCAAGGACAGCCTGCGAGGCTCCTCTCTCCATGGGATTCTCCAAGCAAGAATGCTGAAGCGGGTTGCCATGCCCTCCTCCAGGGGATCTTCCTGATCCAGGGATCAAACCTGTGTCTCTTATGTCTCCTGAATTGGCAGGCAGGTTCTTTACCACTAGCACCACCTGGGAAGCCCGCCATACACTCTACTGCTGTCTAATAGAACCTACACCTACCGTCACCTCTTTGTTTAGAAATCAACCTGGTAACACCCACATCTTTGGGCTCTGGTGGCAAGTGACCTTCTGTTCGTCACCTAGAGGTCATCAAGTGCAAATTGCCAGTTGATGGTCTGAGTCCCATCATGGGTCTGTGTTTCTGCTACAGTGATGGTCATCACATAGAGCTCCAAGGAGAGTGTGATGATGCTCTGAAGCCTTAATAAGTTATCACTATAGCTCAGTTGGTAAAGAATCTACCTGCCATGCAGGAGACCCCAGTTCCATTCCTGGGTCAGGAAGATCCACTGGAGAAGGGATAGGCTCTCCACTCCTGTATTCTTGGGTTTCCCTTGTGGTTCTGCTGGTAAAGAATCCACCTGCAATGCAGGAGACCTGGGTTTGATCCCTGGGTTGGGAAGATCCCCTGGAGAAGGGAAAGACTACCTACTCCAGTATTCTAGCCTGGAAAATTCCATGGACTGTGTATAGTCCATGGGGTCACAAAAAGTTGGACACAACTGAGAGACTTTCGCTTTCATATCTAATGAGGTTCTCAAAAAAAACTTCCCAAACACCATTATGGGAGAGGTTCAGGAGAAGAGGTTCACCTGTATTGTAACTCTTTGTCATCTATCATGAAGAAATACCCTCCCCATGCACTTTTAAAAAGCCAGCCCAGAAAAATACCTTAAATGCACACTTTACTAAATGCCATTTCATCTGGAAACTAGCATGTGATTTTTTTTTCCCTCCCATGGGACTAATGCACAAAACCAATATAGTTTATAGCCTAAATGGAAAAAAAAAAAAAAAAGTGGGATGTCTGGTGCTGTTCCTTTAAGATGCTTCCAGAGAATCAAATACCACTTTCGATAGGGCTGCCAAGTAAGCACTTATGAAAGGTTAGAAACTAAAGCAATAAACTCCAGCATGAGACCCTATGCTCTCCTGGTTGAACAAGATGTTTAATAGCGGGGATTCATCTTCCCCCCATCTCCTATCTTCATCTAGTCAACAGGACTCAGACGCTTTCTCAGATTCAGCCTTTTTCATCTTCTCCTGACTTGGAGCTCTCTCTTATCAGTTCTTCCTGCTTTATCCTGACCTTATTACCAGTCTGATTTCCCCTCCCACACATCAGACAGTATCTGCAAGGGAAAGAACTGTCTTTTTCAGTTTTCTTCTTCTAGAGGTCAGGATAATGTTTGAAATCCATTTGTTTTTCCATCCTTTCATCCCTCCATATACTCAACAAATATAAATATATATGTATATGCATATACATATAACAGCTCAGACAGTAAAGAATCTGCCTGCAATGCAGGAGACCCGGGTTTGATCCCTGGGTTGGGACGATCCCATGGAGAAGGGAAAGGCTACTACTCCAGTATTCTGGCCCGGAGAATCCCATGGACAGATGAGCCTGGCAGCCCACAGTCCATGGGTTGCAAAGAGTCGGACATGACTGAGCAACTATTATATTATAAGCAACTATAAATCCCATCAATAGTTCTAGCTGTTGTTTCTTTTTGGTCTAAAGGAGGAAAAAAATAGTGTGGGAAAGTAGTAAGTCCTTAGGCTTCAAAAAAGGAAGTGAGGAATAATCAATTGAAAAAATAATGAAAACTAAAACCACGACAACGAGTGAGGTCAGCCATGATGAATTAACTCAATTTTGACTCAGGTTGTATTATCGAAGAAAATGCATTTGAGAGAACTTGGGGGTCCACTCATCTCTCCCCCACTATTTTCATTTTAACCTCAGGGAGAACCAAAATCTGCTGATAAAATCTCATCTGATTTTGTAAAGGTGCCAGCTTCTGAGAGGAGCTGAAGGGGGTCAGGAGAACGAGAAAGAATGTGGCAAGGCTAAATCCTAATTGGGAAAAAAAAAAAATCAGTTGGTGTTACATGTAAATATGAACAGATAAACTCAAAGACTGAAAGCTCTAACATATTTAATTGATGGCCAGCAGTGTTAAATGGTAATTTATTAAGCATGTCCTGAAAATCTCAAACGACTTAGGATTTTTAGCCCTTAAACGACTTGAGTATGGTATACACTAGCACTGCACGCCTCTGAGTGAGCACCGCTTCTCCTGCTGGTCCCCGTAAAACCATACCGCTTGATGATGTTGGTACAGATCACAAGAGACCTACTGTTCCTGACATAAGTCACCAGGGAGAGTCAAGTGTTGGTTATCTGATTAAAGGGGTGTCAGAGGTCAGGATGCCTGCGGAACTTGAGAGAGCCTCAATAACAGGTTTTAAAGAGCTGTTTTCTTTGGAGGAAATGCTTTTCGCACTTGCTGCGCCATGAACCCACTTGTTAAATACCCCATTAGCAACAGAACAAGTTCCCCAGATCTGGGACGAGGCTGTGCAGGCAGGCAGATTCAACAGACAAGCACCCAGCAAGAGGTGGCAGTCACAAGCAGCCCCTGGCACGGATCCCATTCTGCTTCCTGCAGCCACCCCGCTTCCTGCAAAGATGCGACCTCTTGGAGCTGTTGATTTCAGGTTTGATGTTGGTCTTGAAGTGAGAGGGCGGCCCCTGGCCATCAAGAGCCAGGCTGGCCTGACACAGGTACGCACTGTTACCAGCAAAATCAGAAAAGTGTCTTTGCATCTGATAACTTGCAAGGTGGGGGAAGACCTAGTGCCTATTATTTATTCTAATAATAAACCATTACCCCAGGCATATTTTTATTCTCCAGATTTAATAAGGTATTTTGTGAACCGAGGCAGAGGAGGGAGGGAGAAAACAATTGTGGTTATTATGAAGATGATTTCTATTTGTTTCAGATGCACAAGCAATCACCACTTTTCCCTTCATAATCAAGGGTTATAATTGCTCCCCCAACTCCACCCCAATCCCTTGCTCAGCCCAAGAAAATCCGAACACTCACCGAAATGTCCTGAGGAACTAAAAGGGCTTGGCATATGTCCCTGAACCAGTCCCCTGGGACCATCATTACCTTATAGCCAGAGAACTCTGATTATATAGCACAGGGCTCTCAACTCAGATTTTCCCATCATCCCCTTCTCCACATCCAGAGGTGAGAAAGAGTGGGGAGGGCCAGGTGGGTGATTTACATACAATTTGCATACCTCTGCTTAGATGGAATATAGTTTTCAAGACATTTTTAAATTGAGATGTTTTAACTAGACTTTTTTTCCCCCTTCTGGTTAGATGTTGCAAAATCTGATGATGATTTCTTGAGAAGTTGATATTTTTATCATCTACATCCCAATTAAACAGATTGAGCAGAAATACACAGGCCACAGCCTTATCTGGGCAGTCATCCTGATCCTGTTAATTGAAAGACATTTGAGAGGCATCTTATGTTCTGAGGGTAAACTCTAGAAGCCAGACTTGCAAGGTTCAAATCTCAATGCTGTTACTTATTAGCTTAGGAACCTTGAACAAATTTCGCAGCTGGGCCTCACCCCTAAGGGTCATCATAGGATTTGAAAGAGTTCATATTTGCAAAGCAACCAGAAAAGCAACCTAGAGAAAGCACTGCTCAAGTGCCTTTTGAAAAATATGTGTGTATTTATTTATTTTCGGAAGTGCTGGGTCTTGGTCACAGCTCGGGGTCTTTCTCCAGGTGCGGTAATGGCGGCTACTCTCTAGCTGCGGTGTGCAGGCTTCTCACTGCAGTAGCCTCTCCTGTTGCAGAGCATGGGGCTCTAGGCTCTCGGACTTCAGTAGTTGTGGTGCAGGGGCTTAGTTGCCCCATGACATGTGGGATCTTCCAGGACCAGGGATTGAACCCATGTCCCCTGCACTGGCAGGCAGATTCTTATCCATAGGACCACCAAGAAAGTCCCAAAGTGCTTTTTCAATGTAAGAAACTGAATTGTTGTCCGAGTCTGTTTGCTGTTGCTATCTGTTCTTTTTATAAACTGAGAATGGCCTGAATCTGCTCAGCTCTGTGCTTAGATGCTGGGTGGAAAATATCCCAGTGGTAGAAAAATCAAGGTTATAAAAAGCAGCTGATACTTTTGAAAGTTTTGTGCTGTGACATTAAAAGTTCACTCTATAGATTGTAGAGTGTGTCAACAGAAATAAATCATGTAACAACCACTCTACTAGCAGAAAGACCAAAAAAAAAAAAAAAAAAAAAAGTGAGGTGAACTGAGTCCCATTGAACCGATTTTCAAGACAAGGAAACAGGAACATAAGTGACTTTCCAGTGGAAGGCAGCTTGGGCTGGCTCTCTAAGCCAGACTGCCTTCTGCATCTGAAGAAATCTTTACACAGTTATAAGAGGTCTTTTCCCTTTCTGATCTGTGACTTTACAAAATGTCATCGTTTAAGAAATGGGAACAATTGTGTAGCTGGAGAAGCTTGAGGAGTATTCATTTTCTAATTTTCCAGTTCAGTTGTCTGAAAGGGTTGCCTGGGTGGTGGTGGTTATTGTTGCTCTGTGTGTGTGTGTGTGTGTGTGTGTGTTCACACCCTTTCTGGAAAGCTTAATGGAAGGAAAGCTGGAAGACGAATGCTTCATGAAAAAACGAGCTCTTCAAACCCTAAACTTAAAGAATCTTTACTGAAAGAACTAGGTTCCCAAAAGTTCTGAAGCAACAAAGAGCCATTCATGGAAATTGCAAGCAATTGAAAATCTAGGTCATCTGGCTGTTTGCTTTGTCACCATTAGTATTAATTAGTCACTGGATGTAATGAGTAAGCTCCGTGAGTTCTTCAGATTTAAAATAATAATAATAATAATAAACCAGCAGAGCACAGCTTTACCTTCGGAAAGAAAATATTTTCATAAGTGGCATTCTGAAAGAACCTGAGTGGTTTAAAAAAAAAACACAACAACAAACATAACAAAAACAACAACAACAACAAAACCCCTTGCAATTAAATTCTGCAAATGCGCCTTGAGATAATCCCAGGGGAGGTCTTATTTGTACTTAATATTCAAATAAATATTCTTTTTGTGTGCAGTGCATTTGATAGGGTGTGCTTTATTTAATTTGAGTGTATAATGTAATCAGCGTCGTGAGGGATAATCACCGGGCGCAGGAGAACCCCTTAACTAGGATAAATGGACCGACTCCGCAGTGGAGGGGTGATCGCAGGCCAGTAAGGAGACGCAGGAGCAGAAGCCCGGTGTGGTTCCCCCCGGGAGCACCCTGCGGGTCCCTGATGTTCAAGGCAGCGCCCATGGGACCAGCATCGGCATTAACTGGAAGCCGATTAGAAACGCAACATCTCAAACTCTGCCCTCTGGAGCAAGTGAATCACAACCTGGATTTTCCAAGACCCTGGGTGAACCCCAGGTAATTCCTCAGGTGATTAAATCTAGAGGAGTCACCGAGGTCAGGGTCCTCACTGCCGGTCAGGGCCATCCCTGTTCCTATGTCCTCCGACAAGGACCCGCTTGCAGCTGTGCTTCTCTATCTTACACACGCACGCGTATGTGCTAGTCGCTTCAGTCGTGTCCGACTCTTTGCCACCCCGAGGACTGCAGCCCGCCAGGATCCTCTGTCCATGAGGTTCTCCAGGCACGGATGCTGGAGTGGGTTGCCCTGTCCTCCTCTGGGGGATCATTCCCCACACAGGGATCAAATCCCCAGGTCTCTTACGTCTCCTGCATTGGCAGGCAGGTTCTTTACCACTAGTGCCCCCTGGGAAGCCCTCTATCTTACATGTGCTGGGTACCAAAAGGATGCCCAAAGACATCTCCAGATAGTTCCTGGAAGGTAAAGCCACAGAGCTCCCTCATCCGCTCCGTCCTCTTTCCATCCGCCTTTCTGAGGTGCGCTGGAGGTGCTTCAGCTGAAGCCCAGCAAGGAGGTGGGGAGCAGAGGAGAGGCTCAGCCCCTCTCACCTTCACCCCGGACTCCTAGAGGGCTGATTACTCCTGACCTCAGCCCCTCCCCTCTGGCATCAGGTACGACCTCACTTTCTGCCTGCTTCAGCCCACATTCACTGCCTTGTGGGTTAGGCAGTCTCATTATTAGGATCCCTTTGAATGAGTGAAAGAATGGAGGTTTAGAGAAGCTAAACTACATTCTCTGGATTACAAAAAAGCTGAGCCAGGAGTCCAACCCAGACCCACCTGAATGCAAAGCCCCCTCATCCACTGTGTACCTCCCACCCAACTTCCTGGCCATCCTACCTCATCTGCACAATGGAGAGAAATCAATGAATTCATAAAATGTCTAAGGCAGCCCCTTTCAATGGGTCAATACTGACCCAAGTCCCATCCCAACCTCCCTTCCTCGATTCTAACGGGGACCAAGGGGAGGAGACGTCGTGGCCATCCAGAGCTTGCCAGAATCCCCTGGAGGACTAAACCACACATGCAGGAGGGTCAGTGTCCTTCCCTGGACTTGAGCGAGTCTAGGAAGCCATGCTAACCACAATAATGAGCGCCTTAAATAATGAGGAAGCCCGGCCAGTCAACTTGGCTGCAAGCTTGCTTAGCAGCCACTGGCAGTGCTCCTGGAAGAGGGGAAGGTCTCTGCAATTACACTAATGAGGAGGAGATGAACTGCAGGTCATCACGGATGAGGTGGTAGGGTTCCGTGGGCGTGAGGCAGGCAAGCGAGGACCGCCACGGCCAGACAGGACACGGGGCGTCTGTGTTCTCTGGGCCGTGGGTTACACCTGGCATGATGTTTGGAAGCCCAGAGAATATTTTAAATAACCACAACAACCAGCGTTTATTCAATGAGATGTGCTGAATCCCCGGCATTGCACACACGGTCTCATCAGAATGAATCATCCCATATGACTGATGAAGCCGATACTATTTTTTTTTAAGATTATTTATTTATCTATTTTATTTTTTGGTCATGGTGCATCTTTGTTACTGCACGTGGGCTTTCTCTACAGTTACGGCGAGCCGGGGGCTTCTCTGCATCGCAGTGCCCGAGCTTCTTATTGCAGTGGCTTCTCTTGTTGCAGGGCCCAGGCTCTAGGTGTGAGGGCTGCAGTAGTTGCAAGGCGTGAGCTCAGTAGTGGCACATGGGCTTAGTCACTCTGTGGCATGTGGGACCTTCCGGGACCAGGGGTTGAACCAGTGTCCCTTGCATTGCGAGGCTGATTCTTAACCACTGAACCACTCAGGAAGCCCAAAGCTGATACTATTTTTTTTTTTTTATCCCCAGTTTGTGCTCAGAGAGGTTAAGCCATCTGCTGAAATTGACACAACAAATAAACAGCAGAGCCAGAATTCGAAGCCAAGCAGTAAGGCTTAGGGTCCATTTTCTTAACCACTAGTTCTTCCTGCTTCTCTGCCCTTGGAGTGGTAGCCACGTTCTTGAAGCACACTTGCCACTCACTTCCTCTCTGCTCACTCTGGCATCTAAGGCACTGCCCTGGCTGCAGCTCTGAGCGAGGCAACGTCACAGACCATAGACCACGCGAGCTGGATTCTGCTCCTACCAGGCAAGCTGGGCCCAATGGGTACTCTCTCTCGGGTACCACTCTGCCCCATTCCCATGATTCCTTCCCTTGAGCATTGTTTCAAGGACAGATACCCGCATTTCCTCGATTCTTCCTCAGATGACAAGGACTGGGCTTCCCTGGTGCTCCAATGGTCAGGAATCCGCCTGCCAGTGCAGGGGACACAGGTTCAATCCCTGGTTGGGGAAGATTCCACCGGCCACAGAGCAACCAAGTCCAGGTGCCACAACTACCAAAACCTGCGCCCCCTAGAGCCTGTTCTCTGCAACAGCAGAAGCCGCTGCAGTGAGAGGCCCATGCTCTCTGCAAGTAGGGAGAACCCAGGTGTAGCAATGAAGACCCAACACAGCTAAAAATTAAAAATAAACACATTAAAAAAAATGACAGGGGCTGGAGTCTTTTTCCTGTTCTGATCATGTCCTCTCCAATGAAGGGGAAACTTCCCTCTGTAAAGTCAGGCAGAGGCTGAGCTTGAGACCCAGACCAGCTCCTTGGCCCTTTGACCTTGAATAAGCCTGTAACTTCCTGCAGTGAGCTGAAGAGCATGCCTGCATGCTAAATTGCTTCAGTCGTGTCCGACTCTTTGCAACCCCATGGACTATAGCCTGCCAGGCTCCTCTGTCCATGGGATTCTCCAGGTAAGAACACTGGAGTGGGTTGCCATGCCCTCCTCCAGGGGATCTTCCCGACTCAGGGATGGAACCCAGGTCTCCTGCACTGCAGGCAGATTCTTTACCGCTGAGCTACCAGGGAAGCCCACAGTGACCCTTAGTTAAGCTCACTTGGAAGTCGGGCTTCCAAACAGCAGGCTGGCTGATGTGATTTAAACTTGCAGATAAGGAAACCAAGGCGCATTAAATGCTTTTCCACAGATACACAGCTAAGGGTTAGAGCTGTGATCAAACTGATGCTGAAAGCCCCTCTCATTAGCCTCTGCCACGTGGCTTTCTTTGTTAATGGCAAACTTCGGTATAGTCTAAGTGTTCTGTGCTGCCACCAGCAAGCCCCACACTCCTCTTAGATTTTCTAGGTAGACCAAGTGCTCCGATAGTTCATAGATGGTTCACATCTTCAAAAAACACAGGAGCACGAAACATTCCTTTGGGAGTCTTTGATGAATAGAAGTCATAAGGATGTTTGGTTGAATTTTCTAAAAGGTGGGAGCTCCTTATTGTGATTAAATGAAGAGCTTAAGATGATCAAGCAGCAGTGAGAAAAATTCCACCCCATCCAACGCCAGCCGTGCACCAAGAGGTACAGAAATTTTACAGCAGTCCATTTCCACCCAGAGAGAGCACACACCATGTGCCAATTTGATTAGAAAATGGCTAACACGCAGGGCCAGCCCTGTCTATTAGACGGAGAGCTGGACTAATGAATCTTGGAAATGGAAAAATCTGTCTATCCTTCTTCAAATCTGTAAGCCAATTATTATATTGGATCTTGACTTCCAATATTTCTGCAGACTTCGAGGCAGTGAAACCATGCCAAGCAACAGGCAAATGAGAAGTCAGGGCTGTGAACACCATTTTTGTGCTGGAGATTAAATAAAGCTTGTTTTTTTCCCCCTTCCTTGCTTCCTCCCTCCAGCCCTCCCTCCTTCCCTCCCTCTCTTTCCTTCCTTTCTCTTTCTCCTCTCCCTCCTTCTCTCTTTTTCCCTTCCTTTTTTTTCTTCCTCTTCTGCAACTTTAACACCCCCAAAACACAATTATAGGTTACAGATATGAAAGGAAAGGAATCTACTAATTTTCCTGGTAAAATCAAATAATTTCACTAGTCTTCTTTCATCCAGAAACCTGCCTGCAATGTCCTTTGAAAGCTAAGCTCTGCAAGGTGGGCTTCAGGGATTAAATTCTATGCATGCTTGTTCTCTGCCTGGGTTTAATCTAAGTATGTTAGTCTTGCTCAGAGGAGGAAAAGACTAAGGATAAGAGGAAGCTGAGTGGAGACATTTAGAGAAGAAGAAAAGAAAACAAATCTCTGGAGTCAGACTGCTCGGGTTTGAAACCCACTTACTCGTTATCTCACCTTGGATAAGTTACTTAACCAATTTCCACCTCTACTATAGCACCTGAATAAAAAAAGGGGGGGGGGGTGATGGGGGGATACGACAGTGTCTATTATTGGGTTTCTATTGGGCATATACAAGTTTATATGTAAAAATCACTTTGAGCAGTCCCTGGCTCAGACTGTATTATATTAAGTTTGTCAAACGAACTTTGGCATCACTGACTCAATGGACATGAGTTTGAGCTAACTCCTGGAGCTAGTGAAGGACAGAGAAGCCTGGTGGGCTGCAGTCCATGGGGTCTCAAAGAGCTGGATATGCCTGAGTGACTGAACAACAATTAACTTATTCAGAAAGATGATTCATCCTCTCTATTCATTTCCTTGATTATTAATTGAACAAATACTTATGAAAGCTGTTTCAGGCAAAGGAGTTGGAGAGGCAGTGACCTAGACACCCTTGGGCTATCTCAGCACGGGTCTTGCTGCCCAGACAGAACAAGGCCATGCGGGCCTGGGCTGAGGGGCTGCCAGACCTCTGGTCTCACTCCCTTCGAGGGGAACCTGGCTCAGACACCAGGGCTGAGAAGGGCCAGAAGCTGCCCCGTATCCTCAGGCACAGCACAGGCTGCTCTAGGTCAATCCTTCCCTCCCAACTAGAAGACTGTAACTTGTGGAGCAGCAGGAGCCATGGGCCAACTTTCCCTAAATTTGATTTAAAGGTGATGCTAACGGAAATCTATCCTGAATATTCATTGGAAGAACCAATGCTGAAGCTCAAGCTCAAGCTACAAGACTTTGGTCGCCTGATATGAAAAGACCCTGATGCTGGGAAAGATTGAAGGTAGGAGGAGAAGAGGGGGACAGAGGATGAGATGGTTGCATGGCATCACCATGAGTTGAGCAAATGCCGGGAGATAATGATGGACATGAGTTTGAGTAAGCTCCAGGAGTTGGTGATGGACAGGGAAGCCTGGCGTGCTGCAGTCCTCGGGGTTGCAGAGTCGGACATGACTGAGGGCCTGAACAACAACAGGTGATGAAGCTTGCACCTGGAAGGTGGAGCCTGAGAACCAAGGGGGCAGGGAGAGAACCCACAGGTATAAGGGGCTGCTTTATTTGAGAAGTGAAGGGAGAGTATGTGATGGGTCAGCCTGCCCTAGCCAGGGGATCTAGGCTTTTCCATCTTCTCTGCATCTGATGCAGAATTGCCATAGCTTCAAAGAGAAGGAGAGGGAGAGAGGCTTATAAGTGTTACTGCTGCTGCATGTATGTGTGTGTGTGTAAGAGAGAGAGAGAGAAGAGATTGAGAATTCTGCTGGGGATGTGGGAAAGAGGCAAGAACAGAAGAGAGTCAATGTATTCAAAAATACAAGGGCTGCCCCCCACTGCCCTTCAGTCATTTAATTCCGCAATTTTGAAAATCAAATCAAACTCCTTTGCAAAACTGTATTGTCATGGGCACACAAATGAAATTATTAATTAAAGCACATCGAACACAGGCTGGTGGCAAGGCCCAGGCCTGGGAGTCAGGAAAGAAGAGGAAACATGAGCCTTAAACACTGGCCTCACACCTCCCTGGAAAGGACAGTGTTCACGTTCCCTAGAGAGATTCCGCAGAAGGTGGGTTTTAGACCCAACGCGGAGGGAGGGCGTCCGGCTGATCTCTACCCTGAGCCCTGGCTGAGTCCTGCCAGAAGAGCAAGCTCCCTGGACCGCTCACCAGGAACCGAATCTGAGCCCAGTGTGCGCGTCCGCCGGTGCCTGCACCAGCTCCCTCTAGCCCTGACTCCCTCTCCCAGACAAGGCTGGCAATCCCCACAGGGGTCGGAGGTCCACCGGTCCCTGCAGGCGGGAGGGAGCCCCTCTTTCCAAATAGCCCCTGTTGCAGGGCCGAAGCATCCCTGCAGTAGGATGCGGGCGCAGCAGTTCCAATCCCTGCAGCGCCATCTGCTGGCCAACTCCTCTTAGCACGGAGGAGCCCGCGGACGCTCGGGGTCCAGGCGCGGCCGGTACTTTGCGGGCAGACTCTGGTCCTGAGGTCAGGCACTGCCCAGGACCTCCGAGGAGGCGGTGCCACCTTCGACCCCAATGCCTCTCCAGGTACTGGCCGTTTCTCCTAGGCTGCGGGTGTGGGAAACCCGGGTCTGCACATCTCAGGCCCTGGGATCCGGTCCCATCCAGGCTCTGCCTTTACTGTGTGGCCAGGTCCGGATGGCCCATCCCCTCTCTGGGTCTGTTTCCTCCTCTCCAAAGTGTGGAGGTGGACAGGCCGATTTCCAAGGATCCTTCCTGGCTGTGGATTTCTCTGAGCTGTGACTTCAGGTATGAAAACCAGCTTGACTGAAGGCCAGCAAGATCCAGAGGAAATTGCAGGGGAGGCCTCTGAACTCAACCTTGAATCCGCTGCTTCACAAGCTTAACAGCCAGGAAGGGACAGGGCGCTGGCCAACTTGTCTGGGAGTCTTTGCACAAGGGGCTCTAATTATTGCCTATTATTTCTTTTTTTTAAATGCATGAAAGAGAAGCTATGGATTATAAATTCATGGTAGATTATGTTTTAATGTTCCCCAAACAGAATAATAATTGCTAAAACTGCTTTGGGTATCAAGCTTCATTGCACTGAACTGCACTCTAAGAATTATTATTTTTAAAAAATCACTTATGCTACCAAGATGGCGCAATGACACAGAACTAGACACTCTATGGCGGTCCCTGCCGGAGTCACCATGTCCCCGTGTATTAATGTCCGGGGAAGAATACGAAAGCGTGTTGTAAATTAAGGTGCAATTTGTAAATGCTTCATTAATATTTATTAAATGATTATTAGATGCTCTTATAATCTTTAATAAGATATTATAAAGCATGTCATTAAAATGCATTAGAAGCACATTCTTAGCAAGTCACGCCATCACCCGCTGTTAGGCAATGCCTGGTTTTATGATCCTCTTCCTAAAGGCTTTCCCAAGATATGATTATCATGAAGATACAGAAACGTAAGTGGCTGACTGATCGAAACATCCCCTGGGATGATAGCGGGTATCACCCCCATGGGCATCAGAAACGGCGAGTCTTCCTTGTTGAAAACTCCTTTCCTAAATGCTGTGACTTAGCTCTGGCAGAAACCACCAGTACACCTACAGTGATGATCCGTTTCACTGTTGGTTGATTAGAAATGGCAGCCTACAACACTGTGTTGAGAAGGATTCTGAGGCTCTATTTGAAAGCTAAGTGGAAGAGAATACGGTGATTAGCAGTGATGCCTGTCGTGTGCCCTGTACTTGGTAACACCCACCTCTGATCTAGGAAAGGGAGACGATCTAGTCAGAAGGCTTGCAAGATGTGCCCGTGTTGCAGTGAAAAGGAAAAAAAAAAAGGACTGAGGATTTTTCTTTCCCTTTCCTGAGAATAAGGAAAATAAAGAGAACAGTGAGCAAGCCTGAACATTCCTATTTTTTTTTAACTTCAACTGTTCCTAACTCTGTATGTCTCTAAGTTTGCTTTTCTGCCCCCTAACTCTGAATGAGGCTAAAGCCGAAGCTCCAATACTTCAGCCACCTGATGCAAAGAGCTGACTCGTTGGAAAAGTTCCTGATGCTGGGAAAGATTGAGGACAGGAGAAGAAGGGGATGACAGAGGATGAGATGGTTGGATGGCATCACCAATTCAATGGACATGAGTCTGAGCGAACTTCAGGAGATGGTGGAGGACAGGGAACCTGGCGTGCTGCAGTCCATGGGTCACAAAGAGCCGGACATGACTGAGCGACTGCATGACAACTCTAAGGTCTGTAACTGACTTTGCTTTTCTGCCCCCGAACACTGCAGGAGCTACCCTCCACACCTGTTCTCCTCTGACTCCATGATAAGTGCATCCCATATCTGCTGTTTACCCTTAACAACACTCTTCCCCCTTGTAGATCTTCATTTCACACATCAGAAAGAAGGCTGCAGAGTCACCAAACTTCTTGACTCAGCTACTGGGTTCCTGGCACCAGACTATGACTGTCTTTGAAACAATGCAAAAGGAAGAAATTAAGATCCTATCACCTTTGTTCCTCATCACCACCTCCTGCCTCTGAGCCCTCATCTTATACAAGCCCCGAGATTCTTCATGGGGGTGGGGGGTACAGTTCTTCAGGCATGAGCTCAGGAACTGTGCCCCCATCTCCACCAGAAGAGAATTAAAGCCACCTTTTCTCTTCCAGGCTCTATCTCTCTATTTTTTATTCAGCTTCGGTGGGCAGAGAAAGTCAAGATTTTGGCCAGCAACACTAGGAGACACCCCTCCTGAAGGTCATTATTTCTATTTTGCTTGCCTCATATCCACACGGAGAAGGCAATGGCACCCCACTCCAGTACTCTTGCTTGGAAAATCCCATGGACGGAGGAGCCTGGTAGGCTGCAGTCCATGGGGTCTCGAAGAGTCGGACATGACTGAGCAACTTCACTTTCACTTTTCACTTTCATGCATTGGAGAAGGAAATGGCAACCCACTCCAGTGTTATTGCCTGGAGAATCCCAGGGATGGGGGAGCCTGGTGGGCTGCCATCTATGGGTCACACAGAGGCGGACACCACTGAAGCGACTTCACTTTCACTTTTCACTTTCATGCATTGGAGAAGGAAATGGCAACCCACTCCAGTGTTATTGCCTGGAGAATCCCAGGGATGGGGGAGCCTGGTGGGCTGCCATCTATGGGTCACACAGAGGCGGACACGACTGAAGCGACTTAGCAGCAGCAGCAGCAGCATATCCACAAGTCCACGAAAGAAGGCATCAAAGAGGAAAGCAGCTTCTAAAGATCTTGCATGGGAAGAGGGACAGAGAATAGACCGCCATTCCCTCAGCACTGAAAGGTCTTCCTTCTGTGGCCCAGCAAGCCTCTCATTCATTTCCTGAAGATCATGAGCAGCCTTCTCCAGCTGCGGCCCACCGCACATCTCTTTCCTTGGACTCCCCCAGGTCTGCCCACTGCAGTACCTTTGCACAGGCTGGTTCTTTGCTCAGAGGTCCCTGGCTTTTATTTTTTGATTTGGATCCCTTCTTAGTTTTCTCATGTGGGAGGGAATACCACCTCCTGCCTGTGTATTCCACTCCCCACCTTGCCTCTGCCCTGCTGTGTTTATTTCATGACAAAGAGCTGTGAGTCAAGATTCTGATGGTGTGGTCCAAGTTCTAGTTCTTCAGCTTCCTAGCCATATGCATTCTGGAACCAGTTCTTCCCCTTCTCTGCGCTATATCCTCCGGGGGTGTTAAATAGGGATGATAAGAACGGGATTGGAGAAGGAAATGGCAACCCACTCCAGTATTCTTGTCTGGGAAATCCCATGGACAGAGGAGCCTGACAGACTACAGTCCATGGGGTCACAAAGAGCTGGACATGACTTAGTGACTCAACAACAGAAATATGTGTGTATATATTACTTATTGATACACTATATTAATGTAACTTATTGTATGGATCCTCAAAATATGATACAAAAAGTCTTTCTTAAAATTTCATTCCACATTTTCAATTATAAGATTATACCCCCCAAAATAATTACTGAATTCATGTTAAACTGTTCTTTCTTTTTTCTTTTTTTTAACACATTCTGTCAAGTTGCCTTTATGAACACTCCAAGATAGTATTGATTGATTCTTAGGCTAAAATGAGTTACTCAGATAGTACTAATTTGTATTCAAGATTAAATATTTAAGAGAATATTCCGTAATATGAAAGGCTTGTTAGGGTTCGAATAAAATCCATCATTATATATATATATATATATATATATATATATATATGTATGTATGTATGTATGTATGTATACAGATTGGGACCATCTCGTGGGTTAAATGGACTCATATGTAAAGAGTACAAAGAAAGTGCTCAGCACAGAGTAAGTGAGTGTTTCGTTGCTAAGTCGTGTCTGACTCTTTGAGACCCCGGGGACTGTAGCCCGATGGGCTCCTCTGTCCACGGGATTTTCTAGGCAAGATTGTTGGAGTGGATTGCATTCCCTTCTCCAGGGGATCTTCCCACCCCAGGGATTGAACCCAGGTCTCCTACATTACAGGTGGACTTTCCACCAACCGAGCCACCAGGGGAGCTGCAGAGTAAGTACTCAAAGACGATTCAATTTCTCATTGTGCCTACTTAATGATGTGTTTTTTTTTTTTTTTTTTCTGCTTTCTTCTGCAAGATGTTAGCCCTATGAGGCCATGGGCCCCGTGCATCCAGAACCTACTATAGTGTCTGGCTTATAATAGTTGCCCAATAAATACTAGCTAAATTTGCCATGAGAAGCTTCTTTTGGGTTATAAGGAGTGAGGCATTGTTTCTGCCCTCTTGAGGGAGCCCAGACTATGAAGAAAGAAAAAGAAGTCTAAACATTTCAGTTCAGTCTCATAAGGCCAAGGAGAGAGGGTGGTCTGCTGGAACAAAATCATCCTCTGGGTCAGGGAAACCTGAGTTTGAAAGCTGTCTCTGCCACCTCTAAGAATATGACCTGGACCAAGTTACTTCATCTCTGCAGCTTCTGTTTGGAAAATAATATCTACTTTCAAGAATTAGAATAGATAGGTATAGATATATGACAAATGTCTGTATAGTCAAAGCTGTGGTTTTTTTCAGTAGTCATGTGTATGGATGTATGGATCCATGTATCCACATATGGATATCATGTATGGATATCATGTATCCATGCATGGATATCATGTATGGATAAAGAAGGCTGAGCGCTGAAGAATTGATGCCTTCAAACTGTGGTGCTGGAGAAGACTCTTGACAGTCCCTTGAGCAGCATGGAGCTCAAACCAGTCAATCCTAAAGGAAATCATATTTATTGACATTTTCACTGAAAGGACTGGCGCAGACACTGAAGCCACAATACTTTGGCCACCTGATGCGAAGAGATGACTCACTGGAAAAGACCCTGATGCTGGGAAAGACTGAAGGTAAAAGGAGAAGGTGGCAGAAATGAGATGGTTAGATAGCATCACTTACTCAGTGGTCTGAATTTGGGGAAACTCCGGGAGATAGTGGAGGACAGAGGAGCCTGGTGTGCTGCAGTCCATGGGGCTGTAGAGTCAGATACTCCTTAGCAACTTAACAATAACAACTGTGGGTTATATCACCAATATATGTGCACTAAGCACATGTCTGAAATGTTCACAATATTTTAAAATATTAGCTATTACCATATTTACCATTTTTTTATTGAGGTGGGACACATTTGATCAAAACAATCATTCATTCACATGACAAATCATGGTTGGATCCACAAGCCCCCATCACAGGAAAATGAAACAAAATGTATTGCTGTGGTCATTGCTATTAACCGAGTGTGACAAAGTGGTAAGTATGTTCTTTGGTTTGGCTTTGTGATTTTGTGATTCTAGGAAGTCAAGCCCCAGAAGGAAAATCCAATATACTAAAGGGATCTGAGCACAGGACAGGGGAAGAACGGAGAAGCCTTTAAGTGTGTTAAGCTTGCCTGCGTGTTAAGTCACTTCCGTCACATCTGCCTCTCTGCGACCCTGTGGATGGTAGCCAGCCGGGCTCCTCTGTCCATGAGCTTCTCCAGGCAGGAATACTGGGGTGGGGTGCCCTTTCCTCCTCCAGGGGAATCTCCCTGACCCAGGGATTGAACCTGCATCTCCTTCAACTCCTACATTACAGGCAGATTCTTTACTGCTCAGCCACCAGGGAAGTCCTGAGTGAAGCACATTCCTCACTTTTTCATTTCATTCATCACGGATCATCCCTTCTCATACCCTCCTCCCCACATGGGTGATACGCTGAAGCTAGACAGGCCTTTGGGGAAGTCCCCTGCCAGGGCTGGCAGAAGAAGAGAGACCAATGATGTGACTAGGTCTTTGTAGCCCTAGCCAGAGATATACTAGGGTGAAATTCAAGTTAAAAGCTAAACCAAGGGGACCCAGGTGGTAATCGAGAAAGATGGGGGCCAGAACAGTACCTGCTGGGAAAGAAAAGCCATTCAGCTTGCATCCAACCAATAATAATGTAATAATGATACTCTGCTGTCCATTCATGGACTTGTCTATGCATTTGTTCTACAAATATTAAGCTCTCGCTAAAATCAGGCAGTGGGGTAGATATTGGAGAACAGTAACGATGCAGTTAGAAGGTGCACTTCATAGTGTTATGGTTCTGGGAAAGACAGATGTTTTCCCTCCTCTGCCTCTTCCTTTTTTAATATGACCACATAGGCTGTATCTCATTACATGTCCTTTTTTGTGTGATTACTTTTTAGGTGGATATTTCTGATCTTCTGTGTACTTTGATAAAACACAGATAAATTCTCCAACATTCCTTTATCTTTTTATTCATATATGTATGTATATACCTATACCTCACATGTGTGTGACAAATATTCTGGCAGGAGAAGTGGGGATTCTAGAAGAAGATATAGAAGGTTCATCTAGCCTAGTCTAGAAAACATCATGGGAGGCTTCCTGGAGGAAGAAGTGCTTCATCAGCAACAAGAAAGAAGAGAAGCTCCCGGCCAGAGGAAAGGGAAGGCTGTTGCAGGTGGAGAGAGCAAGATATGTGACGCCTGGGAGGTGAGAGAGAGCGAGGCTTGTTTGGGACCCTTGAGAGAAGGTCGGTCTAGCTGAACCACAGACTGGGGGATGGAGGTGACGGTTGAATAGACTGTAGGAGTTCGGGATGAATGGGATCAAGGTGTGAGGGTTCCCTTTGATGAGCTGCATCGGCTGGGCAAAACCCACCAAGATGTGGTGTTTGGAGTTGGGCATCCGTTTTTTGTATAAGATCCACTTTCTGGATAATGTCATGCCTTTCCCAGAAATGAGTAGCTTGAGCTCAAAGCTCTGACCATGTAATTCAAGCTCTAAAGTGGCTGAATATTCACTCCACAGGCCGCAGAAGCAGGGGAACTGAGGGTCAGGGTGGAACACAGCATGCTTCTCAGACCCTAAGCAAAGCTACAGAATCTCTTGGCAGTGGAAATACACAGAGCGTGAGGTTTCTCAGTCCCTCTTTCTCTTGCCCTCTCTCCTTCCTGCCTCAGCCAATACACTTTCAAGAAGTTCAGGAAACTCAGTTAAAAGGTCCCACTCCGAAAAGGTCATTTCATATAAAAACTTAGGTCCCTTTTCACCCAAGCATCAACATCTCCCCAGTTTACTTGTCTTTTCCTCAGGCAACAACATAAGAAAATTGAAATGAAGTAAATGCACCAAAGTACAGTATTTCAGAGCTTCCTTCCATGCAGGAAAAGGAAATGCATATGAGAGGAAAGTGTTTATAACAACAGTTTTCTATAAAACAACACCACATGCACTAAAAAATTCTGAGAGTCCTCCACATTAACCGCATGGTTAAGATTTTCAAGCTTATCAAGTATTATCACTTCTTGTTCTTCATACCCAACCACACACCCCATGTACACACACACACACACACACACACACACACACACACACTTGTAAAAATCTAGGAAACCAAGAACAGTCTTTCCGGTTCTGAACAAGAATATTTCCATTTATAGGCATTGTCCAGATCTGCGAAACAGGATCAGTTAAGCCAAGACATGCAAACACACACACAGAGGAACACAATCATATATGCACATATATTCAAAGATTCATCCAGAAAGGAGATGCTTGCTCTTATTGGGATTAACACCAAGCCACCCTGGATTCAGGGTGCCCACAGAAAATAAAAATCTCACCTGGAATGTTAGAAATCACCTTGCAAGAACTGGTAACCAAGCAAACATCTAGAGGGAGGGTCAGCAAGAGACAACCCCCTTCTCTACATGGCAGTGACTTTGGCATAAGCCACCAAGGCTAGGGCTAAAGAATCTGCCTGCCAGCACAGGAGATGCAGGAGACGTGGGTTTGATTCCTGGGTCGGGAAGATTCCCTGGAGTAGGAAATGGCAACTCATTCCAGTATTCCTGCCTGGAGAATTCCATGGACAGAGAGGAGCTTGGAGGGTTTACAACCCATGAGGTCACAAAGAGTCGGACATAACTGTACACACACACACACACACACACACACACACACACACACACAGGATGGAAATTCTTCCAAGCTTCAGGTGGATTCCCAAGCAAGTGGGACTCCACTCCATGAGTCATATAGGCTCAGAGAGACGGGTGGGTGTCCGTGTAGACTGGCTGGATGAGCTAGGAGGATCTGCCTTCAAATGAGAATGACCACCCCTGAATGGAACTTGGTAAAACCTCACTCTCTGAATGTGCAATGTGCCTGAAGGCGGGCGGGAGGCACACCTCGTTCTCCCATCATGGGCGGTTTGCAAACATGGCATTTTGGCAAATTTATTTCCTGTCTCACTTTCTCCTTACACAGCCTCTGAGACTCCAAATCATAAATAAATAAATAAAACACACTTTAAAAAAAAAAGGAAGAAGAAGACAACGGCAACATTCCTCTCCCAGAGGGTTATAATTCATCGGTATTTGTTTGGAAGTCAGCCTGTCGCAGGGCTGTGAAAAGGTAAAGAGACAGCGATGGAGCATACAGAGAAGGAAAATGCTTTTCCCGCCAAGGTCAAGTATATATCAGCCGTGAGACAAAGCAACAGTCATTTCAACCCGAGGCCACAATGTACCTTGACCCCAGCCTCATGAAAACAACAATTTGCAGTCGTCTATAAAACACTTCCTTTCCTTTCTCTGTTTCGTTGGCTTCTTCGGCCGACCTCCACACCATCTGAGTTAGCAGTATCTGGCTGTATTTTACAAGCATGTGTGTGCACGGGAGTGTGTGCCTTGCATCCTAAGATTTGGGGCCAAGATTTATCTCATTCTCTGATGGCATTTTATCGTTATTAGAGAGCAATAAATTTCAGCTCCGTTAGCACTGCATTTAAATATGCACCCGCCAAGACAGAAAGGTGCTGGATCTATCGCGGGCTATAAATTTCCATTCTTTGCCATCATTCTATACTTGGACCTTGGCAGAGCCCAGCCAAGGCTGCATATTTTGTTTAGCTGGCTCCTCTTCCCTAAAGGGAGACTTCGCCAGCACTTGAAGCAGATACGATTTGCTGGCCGCAAGTCTGTTTGCACCTTCACAGCTGTTTTGCTTTTTTTATTTAGAGAGAATAGGGTTGCCACCATCTGTCTTTTGAAAAATGAGTTCTGCTCACAGCAACATGGAACCATAAAAGAGAGAGAGAAAAAGGCTGAAGGATGAAGCCAAATGTCATGAGAGAGAGGGAGAGGGAGCGAGAGGGTCAGCTCCAAGAGAAGACAAAAATAATGATGAAACATTTACCACTTGAAAAAGAAAACAAGTCGGGGATTTCAAGATTGGTAAATGAGGTGCCAGGGACGAACCCAGAGAAAACACGCACGTTCTTTCCAACAAGTGCTGGCAGAAGCCAAATAATGAATCACCTTACCTACTCAGCGTTCAGATCTTCCGTCACATAAGCTGCTCATCGGATCGTCAAACTGCCCAGGAAGGGCAGTATTTTAATCAACTCCATTTCAGAGGTGAGCACAACACAGGCATCAATCAGATCTGGTGCAGGTCCAGCATGTCTGCTTTCTAGATCTGCATCCAGTATTGTGCCTGTTTCTGCACCCACTAGGCGATGTGTTTACCCAGGGGAAGGAGAATCTGGAGGGATCCGATGGGACGATGCCTGAGAAAACCCCGTGTGTGGTGCTTGGCACGCAGACACATTTAATACATTTCAGCTGGATCTGTTATCCAAGCAGCTAAGTGACTTTGGTTAGGTCTGAAGGCTGCTGGGAAGTGTGATGTGTGTGTCAGTCACTCAATTGTGTCCAACTCTGGGACCCTGTGGACTGTAGCCCTCCAGGTTCCTCTGTCCATGGAATTCTTCAGGGAAGAAGATTGGAGTGGGTTGCCATGCCCTTCTCCAGGGGATCTTCCTGACTCAGGGATTGAACCCAGGTCTCCTGCACTGCAGAGAAGTGTAAGCCTAGAGTTAAATCCAGTCTACAGAATTCAAGTCCACCATGTTTTATATATATGCATGCAAGTATGTATTTCACAGCCACTCAAGCATAAAGGCTGGGGGCTTCCCTGGTGGTGCACTGATAAAGAATCTGCTTTGCCAATGCAGGAAACATGGGTTGGATTCCTGCGTTGGGAAGATCCCCTGGAGAAGGAAATGGCAATCCTCTCTAGTATTCTTGCCTGGGAAATCCCATGGACAGAGGAGCCTGGTGGGCTACAGTCCATATGGTTGCAAAGAGTTGGACGTGACTGAGCAAATGAGTGTGCGTGCACACACACACATACACACACACAAGTAATGAAATGTAACAGAGTAGAATTCAATAGCGATCTGAAATGGAAGACTTCCAATCATCAAAGAAAATTTCATATATAATCACTGTTCCTTGTTTACTTAAAAGAATCTTTTTAACAAGAGGAGATGAATCGCAAATGGGTGTCTAATTAAGCTCTTACGTTAGCCAGAAACTCAGAATAATGTAAACAGCCTCTATCCAAAGCAGTCTTAAAAATTAAGATGATGTTTGATACAGGAAAAGAAGAACGTCTGTTCCTCTTCCCAGTCTTTCTGTGTATAAGTTGTTTACAAAAACCTTCTGCTCTGTGCTTATATACCAGGACATTTTGTTCCCATAGGTCTGAAGTAGCACTCAGGTCTCTGAATTTTTGCCAGCTCTGTAAGCTGATTCTATACCCAGTGAGGGCTGGGAAGCCAGGCTCTAGATCCACTCCACAGCCTACGAGAGCAAATTCAGGAGTGTTGAGAATTCTTGGTTTCCAGTCCCAAACCATATACTCAAAGCCTTGGTGTCCTTTTCTACAATGATACTATGTCCTTACAACATCATCTGATTGTGAAAATGATATTAGAAAATATGTGAACACTTCTCAATACATGTGGGCTTCCCAGGTGGCACTGGAGGTAAAGAATATAGGAGACTCAAGAAACATGGGTTCGATTCCCGGTCGGGATCCTCTGGAGTAGGAAATGGCAAACCACTCCATATCCTTGCCTGGAAAGTTCCATGGACAGAGAAGCCTGGTGGGCTACAGTCTACTGGGCCATGCAGAGTTGGACACAACTGAGCAACTGAGCACTTTCGATACCTGTGGTGTGATACAACTATTATTACTGCAACCGCCATGACAAATCCAGACCACTGATGGTGGGGGAGGGGAGAGAAGTGAGAATATTCACTATCTACTCTAGCCTAGACTCCGAGTCTGTGCCGTCCAGTACCGACACAAAATATTCACAAAATGTGGTTTACAGCACATGGGACATGATTCAGCCTTAAAAAAATATAAGAAAATTCTGCAATATAGGTCAACATGGATGAACTTTGAGGACATTTACTAAGTGAGATAAGTCAGTCACAAAAAGACAAAAATACTGCAGGATTCCACTTACATGAGATATCTAAGCTAGTCAAATGAATGGCATCAGTGAGTGAAACGGTGGTTACCAGGGACCAAGAGAAGAAGCAAATGGGGAGTTACTGATGAATGGAAATAAAGCTTCAGTTGAGCAAAATGAATGTGTTCTGCAGATCTGCTGTGTAATATTGTACCTGTAGTCAATAATAATGTACTGTACATGTCAAAATACATTGAGGGTATATCTTATGTTAAGTGTTCTACTACAAAATTTTTTAAGAAGTCCATACCCCTAGAAAATTAATCATGGGTCTTGCAAGAGAAAAAGGATAAAGACAATTCCTGCTTTCATGAAGCTTACAGTTTGGTAATAAACTTTGTCTTCAGCCTATTATCCACTCGCTCCTGCCCAAGATACAATTGTCATCACCTTAAGCTAGAATAGTTTTCCCAAAACTTTTAAAATAAAAATTTTCATTGGAGTATAAACTGTTAGCTGCTCAGTCATGTCCAACTCTTTGTGACCCCATGGACTGTAGCCTGTCAGGCTCCTCTGTCCATGGAATTCTCCAGGCAAGAATACTGGAGTGAATGGCCATTCCCTTCTCCAAGGGATCTTCTTGATTCAGGGATCAAACTCAGGTCTCCTGCATTGCAGGCAGATTCTTTACCATTTGAGCCACCAAGGAAGCCCTTATTGGAGTACAGTTGTTTTATAATGCTATTTCCGAAAGGTTTTTGATGCAATAGTTTTTTGATGCATTTTTGCAAAGACTATAGTCCATTTGAGACTTCAGTCTACCTGCCATTCTGAATATTTGTTAGCCAAAGTTCCAGCACTGTGAACAGTTCTTTTCATTTATTCTGCATACAAAATTTGCTATCGTGAACCTCTGCCACTTTAATTACCTTATGCATTTGTTTTCACTCTATTGAATGAAAACTGGTGCTTGCCTCTGCAGTCCCCTGAAAGCTCCCCTTCCTTCTTTTAGAGAGAACCTTAATGTGAGGGATAGAAAGTATAGGATTTGTTAAGATCATTGTCCCTTCTCTCCGATTTCAAGGAACATCAATAGTGATGCCGCCATAATAGATTACATCAGGGCTCCTTAACCTGGCATGATTGACATTTACAGAGGATGATTCTGCATTGTTGGGAGGTGCCCTGTGCGCTGCTCAATGGTTAGCCATCTCACTTAACTCTACCCACCAGATGCCAATAACATCCCTCTCCCAGTTGTAGCATCCAAAACGTCTCCAGTCATTGGCACATGTCCTCCAGGAGGGGGGCAGGGGACATAATCACTTTCAGGTAAGAGAGACTGGCTTTTGTTTAGTGTGCGTATCCTATGAGCAAAACACTGAGTTAGGTTTTTAACACACCTCACTTCTTTTAGAGCTTCCCAAGTGATGCTGGTTGTAAAGAACCCACCTGTCAATGCAGGAGACATATGAGACGGGGGTGGGTTTGATCCCTGGGTCAGGAAGATCCCCTGGAGGAGGGCATGGCAACCCACTCCAGTATTCCTGCCTGGAGAATCCCGTGGACAGAGGAGCCTGGGGGGCTACAGTCCACTGGGGTCACAAAAGAATCAGACATGACTGAAGCACACACACTTAATTCTGTCCACGGTCCTGTGTGAGTAGGAACTATTTGTATATCAATGTTTAGATAAAATAATGAAGCCAGTGGGTGCCAGGGCTCGATCCCAAAGTCCACACCTTTTCCTCGGCTCTGCACTGCTCCCAAAGGTAATTCTGCTTTCCATTCACTTTGTTTTCAACAGAGCAATTGATGCAGACATGAACTATAACATGCATTCGATATCTTAGCAAGACCACTAATCCACTAGAAAATTATGTGTTCCCCATGTCCCATTCTCCATGTTCCCATGTCCTCATGTCCCAGGACTTGGAGACCCCAAATCCTGGGTCTCCAAGAAATGCAAAATCCTTACCATGAGGTAAGGACTGTGGCTGAAGCTTTCCAAAGTAGGAAAGTGTGAGCTTCTCACCTGCCTTTTCGAGATGGCAACACAAGGTTTTGGTCACCAGCCAGTTCAACAATTGATTCTCTTTGGGGAAACAAGTCTGGATCTATGAGATATTGAGAACATCTTTGCAAGGACTGCCAATGCCGGAGACAAGGGTTCAATCCCTGGGCTGGGAAGATTTCTTGGGAAGGAAAAGGCAACCCACTCCAGTAGTCTCTCCTGGCAAATCCCATGGACAGAGGAGCCTGGTGGGCTATAGTCCACGGGGTCCCAAGAGTCAGACACCTCTTAGAGACTAAACAACAACAATGCCCCTGAAAAGCAGTTTCCTCTTGGTCCTGGAAAATCTGCCATTTAGTCCCAGGTTGTCAGTGGACTTGTGATGCAAAACTTAAAAGGACGCATGCGTGTTAAGACATATTAGTGGAACCCACAGCTTATTAAGCCTCAACCCTCCTGGAACGATCACGTGTTTTTCAGCAAAGCATAGAGTTGATGCCCTTAGGCAAAATGTTATAGAAGTTAACTAAATTTGAATTCTCCCAGGGTTTCTAGAATGCATTCTTCTTCTTCTTTTTTTTTTTTCTTAAGAGTTCTCTGAGCTTGTATCAAGTCTAATTGATTTTTAGCACAGAAAGCCTTACCTCCCCGTACAGCATGGGTCCCTTTTTCCTCGTAGCTAATGGCAAAAGATTCATTTATAAATTGTTAAACGTGTTCACAGCTAAACGACACCCAAATAGCCCAGGAATAGCTTCATATTCATAGTTGGCTTTGATTAAAATACAAACTTTTCACGTGAGCACCAGGATTATTTTTCATAATGCCAGCAGGTTACCAAGCTGAGTGCCACTTAATTTAGTGTTTAATCAGGAGAACTACAGTGGCACTGGGCTGATTAGGTTGCCTCAACTGCTGCCTGCTCAATTTTTCCCCATAATTGCGGGATATTTTTTATGGTGACAAGTGCCCAGACGGTAGGATTCCAATATGCTATACATCAGTTTCTCCATTATTGGATTAGCTCGACATGGCGTGGTTCCCACAGCACCTCACTCCCACCATTGATCGCTCCGTCCCTTCTATTTCACAATTAATGCAAGTCTCCTGGATTGATCAATCTTCTCAAGAGCTTGGGCCACAGTCAATATATTCTTCTGGCTGTATGTGAGCGAGCCCTGGAGTTTCTCGCGAGACCTGTAGATTTGTCATGGGGGCAGGGGATTTTTCTCATTTGAAGATGCTCCTGATGCCATCAGACTGCCTTTCTGCGGTGTTTTCAGATGACACATGTATGGATGAAAGAGAGAGAGAAAGAAAGAAAGGAGGGAGGAAGCAAAGAAAGAGGGAGAGAGAAAGCAAGCAAGCAAGCTAGAATAACGTTTCATGGGCACAGCTGACTGTAGCTGGAATTAGTGCTTCGTTAACTGAACTCTACTTTCTAAAACTTTATGGTGTCCATGTGCGACCCAGAGACACCAGCTCCCCCAGAATATCATCCTCCAGGTGAAGAGGATGAGAAACAGAGTCTGCCAATGAAGCATTTGCTCTGGTAAAGAGTGTTTAGAAAAAGGATGTGCATGTGTGTATAACGGAGTCATTTTGCTATACAGCAGAGACGGGCACACAGCCCTGAAAATCAAGTACACGTCAGTTAAAAAATACATGGCCTGAACAGAGTTTTCCTTTCTCCATTTCTCAGATTGTGTTTCTGTATACTGGAGCAGAACGGCCACGATATGAGACTAACTGATTTCTGACCAGCCTGCAAGCCATGAGGAGAGGCCCGTTTCTCCATAGAGTTTAACTGCCAAGGGCCACAGGGGACTCTGGGTGGTCCGTCTGGATCACGAACCCACCTCTGTTACGCTCAGGACTCTGAGTCAGTCTCAGTGTCCCCGAATCCTCAGCCCTGCTCATAAGAACCCAATGGAACTGCTCTTAGAAGACAGGGACCCTCCTGTTAGAAGGTGAAATGGATAGAGGGTAAACACAATGAAAGACATTCACTAACTCCCAAACTAAGCCACCTACTGGCTCTGAAAGCTTTTATGGAAAAGAAAAAAGAAAATATTGAGTCCAGGTCAGAGGCTGGAAATGTACAGGTTGATCTGGGAACACCTTGTCATCTCATAAAGCAAGCAAATTCTGGGCTCAGAAAAGAAGAAACCAGCCAGAAGTAGCTCCCAGTAGCCACAACAGGGCTTCAAGACAGAACTCAGGAAGAATCACTGATCACTTCTGGGGGCTCAAGCAAACAAATCCTGCCATTTGAAAAGTGGAAGAACACAAACAAAGACGTGTGCATCCTACATTTCTTTTGTGAAAACACACTTCAGGGTAAGCAAAAATAAACACAAATTAACGAGAGGGGCTTTCTCTCTGCAGAAGGGTCCCATGCAACAGACGGAGAGGAGTGATGGCCACGCTTGGCAATCACTTCGATTATATCACTTGGCAATCACTTGGCAATAGCTGCGAAAAATCCCCCGAAAGACTGCCAGTCAGACAGGTCACGCTTCTGAAGGGAAGCACACAGTGACGTTTATGATGTGGTTTTGCTTTAAAAAAAATGAACCAACATTTCGTCAAATGGCTGAATCTAAACACCACTTTGCAGAAAACAGAGGACAGAGAACATAGAGAACAAAGCTGGTTGGTGGAGAGTCCCTTCAATAACAAGGATCAAGTGTCCTGGGCAAGCAGAGTGCCAGGGTCAGACAACATTAACGACAGCGAAAGAGACTTCAGCGAGGTGTCAACAGGTCACATTTGAGCCACAATCAGCCCTCCATCTGCCCAGAGGCAGAAACCTCAGATACAGATGGCCAGTCTTACTACACCATTTTTTTTTTTTTAATCGACTCCTGTTTCGTTTTGTTTTGGCCATGCAGCTTGGCATGGGGGATCTCAGTTCCCCGACCAGAGATGGAACCCGAGTCCCCTGTGCTGGGAGCCTGGAGTCTTCACCACTGGACCACTGGGAAAGTCCTGTGCCATTTTATGGAAGGGACTTGGGCATCTGAAGTTTGGATCCGTAGGAGGTCCTGGAACCAGCCCTTCATGGATACTGAGTGAGGACAGCCCTTCATGGATACTGAGTGAGGACTCTATGCCAATTTTCCTTTAACCCTTTTTTCCCCCTTTTTTTTAGAATACAGTATTTTAATATTTATTTATTTTTAATTGAAGGATAATTCCTTTACAGTATTGTGTTGGTTTCTACCAAACATCAACATGAATCAGCCATAGGTTTACCCATATGTAGATGACAACCATGTAAACTTGAACACTGATAGAATATTAGACTATATTAAGGAAGTCAGGTTAATTTTAAGGACTAATAATGTTAATAAACTCAGTTTTTTTTTCCTTAAAAGTCTTCACCATTTTAATATGCATATATAAATATTTAAATAATATGATGGGTGAATAGTTGATCTTATTAAGGAATTATTGCTAGTTTTAATATGTAATAATATTAACACTTTTCCTAAAAAGTCCTCATCTTTTGAATACACATATTCAAATAATATAAGAATATATGTTATATATAAAATTATATATAATAATACAGTGTTTGGGATTTACTTCAAAATATTCATGGGGTAAAGAGAGGTAAATAAAAATATTCATACAAAAGAAATAAGCTCAGCAACTTCCCTGGTGGGCCAGTGGTTAGGGATCTGTCTGCTAATGCAAGGGACACATGTTCTATCCCAGGTCTGGGAAGATTCCACATATCACCACAGGACCACAACTACTGAACCTGTGAGCCCTAGAAATCAATCAATCAATCAATCAATTAAAAAAAAAAAAAGAAGCAGCTCAGCCATGAGTTTGGAATTGCTGGCAATGGGTATGTATACTATTATATTAATTATTCCTACATTTATGTTTGAAATTTTTCATAATCAAAAGAATTTAAAACCACCATTAAAGGGAAAAAATAAAAGAGTAAGTTTAGGTATCATCAAGTCACCTTGGTCCACTGATGAATTTGGAATAAAAAACATAGCTTCAGGATTACTGAGGATCTTGAGGAAAACTCAGGAGCCATTCCAGAACTGAGACCATAACTAAAATGTCCTTCCTAGTTTTCCAAAGGAGCTTGATGTGTTAAGTCTTCTGTACAAACAGCCTGTATCCACCCATCAACTGTCCTTCATCACCGGAACAGTCTCAGAGGGAACACCACCAACTGGGAAAGGGGACTGGCATTGTGAGACACTAAAGAGAAATGCCATTCTTCTGTCAAAACAACACAACCTAAACCAAACCTCCTTTGGTTTTCCAGCGCGTCGAGCTTGCTGTCCCACTTAGACCTTTGCGGTTGCCCTGCTTCTGGAACTTTCTGTTTCCCACTCTTCCAGGGTCAGTCGTTTACCACGAGCTCAGACATCTCCTCTTCCCGAATGTCTTCCTTGACCACCACTGCCCCCAACTCCAAATCACACTGTAGCCTACTAACTTTATCCACCCACCACCCCTTCCAATCATGGATCACCATCCATACCCGCTTGTTTATTTCTTGGTTTCATGTTTAAACACTTGATCACAATGACAGCAACCAGTAAATATGGTTCAACACTGAATAGACATATCTAAGATAACTCCTGGAGTTCAGCAGGTAATCAAAAAACAATTGAAAATTAAATGTTTAATAGGATTATGTGCATGCTAAGTCCCTTCAGTTTTCTGACTCTGTGACCCACAGGTTCTAGCCCACCAGGCTCCTCTGTCCATGGGATTCTCCAGGCAAGAACACTGGAGTGGGTTGCTGTGCCCTTCTCCAGGGGATCTTCCCAACCCAGGAACTGAAGCTGCATCTCTTACATCTCCTGCATTGGCAGGCAGGTTCTTTACCACTAGTGCCAACTGGGAAGCCCACTTAAAATATGGATCACTGCTATTCCACCAAATCCATTGGTTTAGCTACTGCCATTTTACACTAAATATTATATATATATATCATCCTAAATCTAGACATTTCCTACCTTGAGTGTTAACAATAGAACAGCATCTGTCTTCTTCACTGATATCTTTTTCCTTTATTTGCTTGGTCTGATCACTGATAATTCTAATTGGAACTAATAGGAAAGGCAGTATTAAAATAGATGTGAAAGTTGTTTCTACCTTTCTGTAACAGCTTGCATGAGAGTGCAGAGCCTTCAGACAATTAAAAGGATGTTCTGATAATTCTTTCCTGCTATTATTAGCAGACGAGTTATTTGTGCTAAGAGAGCAAGAAACCCTACCTCAGAGAAATAGGGAATTGAGTAGCTTGCAGTTGTGAGAACAACAAAGTTAGCATTCAATTAAGTTCCATCACAAGATTTATACTAATCATTAACCAAAAGTTGTCTTCTGCTCAGTTTCAGGAAATTGAACAATACCCTGACGAAGAGAAAGAACCTTTAAAAATTAAGCAATAATTATGGTATGTTTGCAAAACGCAGTCTATCTTTTGTATCTTGAATTTCTTGGCTGCGTAATTTGCATACACATTAAACTCGGTGGGAAATTGGAAAGCAATTCAGAATTCAACAATTAAAAGATACAAATTAAAATTGTTAACATTAACTTAAAGTTTATTGCTGATGCAATGCTCTTGGTTATAACTGAACTCTGATCAAGCAGCCCATTTCTCTCTTGGAAGTTCAGCATATTTTCAACCACGAACTCCAACTGTGCCTTTCCGTCACTGGTTAGCTGATGCCACTCGATATTCATAAGCACGCTCTTTTAATAAATACAAACATGTATTGACTGCAGATCTGTCTTTTTCATTAGAAAAAGAAGTTGAATGCAATCTCTCTGGCATTCAAAAGGACTTTCTATTTCTTCAAACACCTTCAGATTTGGTGGGAGAAATGCTCAGATAATTCTGTATTGAAGCTAATAGTGAAAAAAAGACACTTCTTTATGGAGGTGTGGGTTTGAGAGCCAAACACAGTCAACACAAGGTGTTTTTGTCTTTTCACTTCTTGCATGCATCAGTATTTTATTTATTATAAACACATGTATATATGAAAAGAAACATGTGTGCATGTATATGTATGATTTCATTATAAAATACTGAGAGTTTTTTAATCTAATTGTCTCGCCCCTACCCCTTCGAGCTGTATGATCAAAAATGCATTATTCTTTCAGCTTCCGAATCTGGCTTTGCAAAATAAGTATAACAGTAATCAACTCATAAGTTTGTTGTGAAGATTGAATGAGAAAAAAATTAAAGTCCTCTATCTGAAATGTAGAAAGGACTTGATAATCACAAGTTATTATTTTTTATTATAAGCAACTGGGATATGGGGTCCCTGGGATTGAATTCCAGCTCTACCACTTATTAGTGCTGTGACCACAGACAAATTTACTTGCCTCACAGGGCCCATCCATAAAATGGGGATATACTGCCTACATTACAGGGTTGTAAGGTGATAAATTATTTTTAAAGCACTTAAAATAGTGCCTGGAGTTGTGTAAAGCACTTAAAATAGTGCCTGGAGTTAGCCCTACATAAGTGTTTATTAAGTAACAATTTGCAGATAGATAGACTAACAGATATTCATATTATATACCTGTTTCTACACATACACACCACACAGAGAAAGAGAGCTGACTCAATATAAAATGAGAAAAATTCCAGTATTTTCCAATGCTGTTCTAAGCTAGAGATACTGATTATCAATGGATTTACTTTCACTGAAAAGCAGGTTTGGAATAAACTTTTATATTCACTATCCACAAGAAATGCGAGAACTACCGTTCATCAGAAGCTGCCACGGATCCTACAAGACCAATGTTGAAAGAATTAGGATACAATAAAACACCCTTGACATTATCACTAACTGAATACACTTGGATCATTGATGGTCCTTCCACATGCCCCAGGGCCATCAACATGGGGACCAATTATCAAGGTAAGTCTTTAAGTTTAGATGTTTTATGCTATAAATATAGTTCCAATGGGAAAGAGTGGATAGGGGCTGGAAAGTTTTAGACTCACAAGAACTAGGTTCTTTTTCATATATATATCTATGTTTTAATAATTTGAAGGGTCATACATAGGAGGATGGAAAAAAAAGCAGACAGTTATGTGTTGAGTTATGACACCTGAACCAGTCTAAAGTATGAGCCTGTCTAGCTTTTACTCTAAACCTATCTCCTCTGTCTCCACCAGCCAGATTATTCGCTTGGGAATTTTGAAACAACCTTATCAGGACTGTCACACATCACAATCATAAAGTACAAAATTCCTCCCAAAGTCTGCCATATACAGGAATAGAAACATCACCTCCAACACATACACACACACACACACACACACACACACACACATCATCATCATCACATACCTACACAGAGACACACACAGGGACACATACACACAACACACATGAAGCTTCTTTTAAATCCCAATTACTTTGCAATCAATGTAGGCTTGCTGCTGCTGCTGCTAAGTCGCTTCAGTCGTGTCCGACTCTGTGCAACCCCATAGATGGCAGCCCACCAGGCTCCCCGGTCCCTGGGATTCTCCAGGCAAGAACACTGGAGTGGGTTGCCATTTCCTTCTCCAATGCATGAAAGTGAAAAGTGAAAGTGAAGTCGCTCAGTCACGTCCGACTCTTCACGGCCCCATGGACCGCAGCCTACCAGGCTCCTCCATCCATGGGATTTTCCAGGCAAGAGTACTGGAGTGGGGTGCCATTGCCTTCTCTGCAATGTAGGCTTAAATAATGCAAATTATATCCTCTAATTAATTGAGCACATTATATTCAACTCCTCAGCGATTTTAGGTGTCACCAGTAAAAATGATGAAAAGAAGAGCGAAACCTTAGGAGAAATGACCTTAATAGTGAACTGAGACATTAGCCTAAATCACAGAAGTCAGGTAACAGACTATGGTTGTTCTGAAATTTTAATTCTCCACTTAATTAAGCAAAGTTTTAATCATAATTATCTGGTACCATATATGTGGTATTTGTGTGTGTACATGAAAGTGAAAGTGTTAGTTGCTCAGTTGTGTCCGGCTCTGTGACCCCATGGACTGTAGCCATAGCCCACCAGGCTCCTCTGTCCATGGGATTCTCCAGGCAAGAATACTGAGTGGGCTGCCATTCCCTTCTCCAGGGGATCTTCCCGACCAGGGATCAAACACAGATCTCCTACGTTGCAGGTGATTTCTTTCCCAGGTGGCTCAGACAGTAAAGAATGCACCTGCAAAGGAGGAGACGGCCTTCAATGCAGGAGACATGGGTTCCATCCCTTGGTTGGGAAGATCCCCTGGAGAAGGGAATGGCAACCCACTCCAGTATTTTTGCCTGAGAAATCCCAGGGACAGAGGAGCCTGGCAAGCTACATGGGGTAGCAAAGAGCTGGACCCGGCTGAGCGACTAAACCACACCACCATATATATACACACAGAAATATATGGATGTATTTAAAACATGTATTTTTTTTTTTTTTTAAAGAATGGCGAATACATACAAAGTATCAAATATCAAGTCCCCAGTCAGGGACATAGACCAATAAAGACATTTCCAAATTGAATCTGGAATTTTGATTTGATAACATCTCATCTCACATGGATATTTATCAAGTCTCTGAAAACAAATGACTTACATGTAATTTGGTCTATAATATACATGAATGTCTCAAGCATGAAAAACAAATACATATCTCAGAAAGACCTGAAGTAGATGGCTTTAGGACTTTCAGAATAAAACCAGGATCCTTTCTGGGAGAGAGGAGTAAAAGAGATTAAGTGGATGGTACTTTCTTTGAATTATTGATGTAATCAAAACACTCTCAGATTCACACCATCAGTCTTCCTGGTGCTGGGGTCGACATAGAATTATAGTTGGATTTTGACTTCCCTCTCTTTTTTTCCATTTAGAAAAGAAAGAAAACAGCAGTCATCTCTTGTTTACCTAAAAGATAAAGAGAGTTTCCTAATGATCCATACCAAGCCATTAAAGGGAGAGGTTTTCAAAACCAGGTGCATAAAGTGTTTAGCCATCCACCATCCACTTTTCAGGTTCAATTCTGTGTGTGGGCCGGCACCGGTGCTTTTCAGCGCCAAGGAATACAGACGCAAACGTCTAATCCCGCGCTGAAGATGAAGATGGCTTCATTAAACTGGGGGCAGGACTCTATTCCATAAACCTCTGCTCTCTGCGGCTTAACCTTAAAGCGCGAATGCGGTTATTTTCCACCTTCTCATTCTGCAGGCTGAAAGGGAACTTCCTGTGGCTGGCTGATCTTACCAGTACCCCAAGCCCAATTCCCAGACCCCCCTCGTGGCGGGCAGATATCATTTCAACAGATGTCAAGAACAGCGAAAGTGCACTTAGGGTTATTTGTTAAACTCCTGAGAGAGGAGGTGGATTGGCGAAATTCAGCCAGTAATTAAACCACATACTTCTTCTCAAGCTGCCTCTCGCCCCTCTTCCCCGCATAATCTCGCTGCCTTCCATCAAATCATGCAGGCACTTATTGGCTCCAATCAATACAATATGAGATACATTAATTTCGTCCCTGAGAGACTTTCGGGGAAGAAGTGGGATTGCTTCACCAGCATTTTGGAGTGTTCACGCGAGCACGCCATCAAATCCAGCAATATCGCCTATGCCTCGACCCTGGCAGATTCATGGTCTCCGTGACCCCTGACTCTCCCCCCACCCACGCCCCTTGCCCACGGAACTGGACTGCTGCCAAACACACTGCAAATTGGATTGGAGTGAGAAACACTGACTATATTACCTAATGCACACAAATGCTAAACAGTGAACATCATGGGGAAGAAGTGGCCTGGCTGAGCAGAATTTTAACAATTAAACTTAAAGCCTTCCATATGCTCCTGAGCCCTTGTGGCTCACGGTGTAGAATAACATTAAGAGGAGCAAAAGAGCTCTACCAGATTCCCCGGGAACGGAGTCCATCTCTTCCATGCAATGTGACTGCTTCTTGCAACCATTCGCCACCCCCCACCCCCGGTGGATGCTTTGATTTGCAGTTTATTTAGAAAAGCTGGAGGAATTCCCAACAAGCCAGAGGAAATGCATTCATTAGGAGAGCTGTTGGATCAAGGTTTGCCCTATTCACTGCTTCTTTATGGTCCAAATGTGTTATTTTTGTGAGCTTGGAGGTCTGGATTCTTGGAAGAAGCCATTGAAGAGAAGGCATAACTCCCAAGAGGGAGTGTGTTGCTGTGGTCTGTCATTTCACCACCTTCCTGACAGGGCACCAGGCACCTTTTAGATTTCTATACCACCCAGCCTCCAATGATTTTACTCGACAAGTGAGACAGAGAAATGAAAAATCAAGGTACAGTTCAGTCCATCGAAGGAGCCTACGGCAGAACCCAAGGTGAACGCAGTGGACTAACAAAGAAAACCAAAGAATAACCCTGAGGGCCAGACAGCAACTGCAAAATGAAAATCTACTGGAAATTCAGACAAGAAACACTCCCAGTATTGGGCTCTCAGCCTCACACTTAAAGAAAAGAAGTACTACATCACACAGGGAAGTGAAGTCACTCAGTCGTGTCTGACTCTTTGTGACTCCATGGACTGTAGCCCACCAGGCTTCTCCATCCATGGGGTTTTCCAGGCAAGAATACTGGAGTGGGTTGCCATTTCCTTCTCCAGGGGATCTTCCCCACCCAGGGATCGAACACAGGTTTCCTGCATTGAAGGTAGACGCCTTACCCTCTGAGCCACAGGGACGAGTACTCAATACTCTGTAATGACCTATATGAAAAAAGAATCTAAAAAAGAGTGGCGTAGTGTGTGTGGCTCAGATGTTCAGTTGTGTCCGACTGTTTGCGACCCTATCGACTGTAAGTTCACCAGGCTCCTTTTCCATGGGATTCTCCCAGCAAGAATACTAAAGTAGGGTGCCATTTCCTCCTCCAAGGGATATTTACAATCCAGGGATCAAACCCTTGTCTCCTAAGTCTCCCACATTGATGTGGATTCTTTACCACGAGCGCCACCTGGGAAGCCCAAGAAAGACACATATATCCACTGGACTTCCCAGCCCACTCCTGTATGCTTGCCTGGAGAATCCCATGGACAGAGGTGCCCTAGCAGGCTCACAGTCCATGGGGTTGCAAGGAGTCAGCAGGACTGACGTGACCTAGCACGCATGCGTGTATATGTATAATTGGTTCACTTTGCTTTACGGCAGAAACTAACACATTGTTCATCAACTACACTCGAATAAAATTTTTTAAAAAGGGAGAAAAGAAGTAATTGAGGAAGCAGGACTCTGAGTTACCAAAACAAAACAAAACACATTATAATTTTCTCATTAACTACATCCTGCTTCGACAATGGGTGATGACTCTTTGATGAAACATAAGAAATGTTTTGTCTGTGTTTGAGAGGGAAGGAAATAGGTTTTCTGGTCAGTGGCCATCAGTCATGACAGGATACACCATGAAATCCAGATACCAGAGAGTGAGAAACACTGACCTGGGGGCCGGCTGCCTGCATGGACTTGGGTCACTCCAGAGACCTCACTGGACCTGCTGCCTCGTCTGCAAAATCAGTTGGTTTCCCGAGCCTTTTTGCAGCTCCAACAGCATATGGTTCACATTATGTAGCTTTTATCCTTAACTACCCTCTTCCCTAGGCTTTATAGTAGGCCTTTCTCTGCTTTCAACACCCCGGAGAAAGGCCACCTGATGAGATGGTGAGAAATTTGCCCCCTGATGATCCTCAACTTCCTGTGGGGTGGAGAGGAAAAGGCAAACACACCTGCTCCCTCTGATGAATGGCTGAGATTCTGAACAACAGAGAAGACATGGGCTGATTTTTTTTTTTTTTTTTCTTTTTTAAAGAGCTAAGTTTCACTCTCTGCCAAAAGTTATTAAGGGATGGTGGACTGGAGGATCAGCATTGGAAATCCTGGGAGTTTTGTTAACAAAATAGGTTCTAGGATACCCAGGGGGCAACAGAGGACGAGATGGTTGGATGGCATCACTGACTCAATGGACATGAGTTTGAGCAAACTCAGGGAGACGGTGAAGGACAGGGAAGCCTGGCATGCTGCAGCCCATGGGGTCGTAAAGAGTTGGACTTGACTTAGCAACTGAACAATACTGTCGATTGAATCAGAAACTCCATGAGTGGACCCTGAATTTGGAGCAAAATCTCCAAGTAAATCTTCTGCACATTAATGTTTGAGAAATGGGTAGATCAGGACTGTCAGCCAAAGGGCCTCTCTGAGTATCCCAGATGAACTTCCAGATGTTCAAGCTGGTTTTAGAAAAGGCAGAGGAACCAGAGATCAGATTGCCAACATCCGCTGGATCATTAAAACAGCAAAGGCGTTCCAGAAAAACATCTATTTCTACTTTATTGACTATGCCAAAGCCTTTGACTGTGTGAACCGCAATAAATTGTGGAAAATTCTAAAAGAGATGGGAACATCAGACCACCTGACCTGCCTCTTGAGAAATCTGTATGCAGGTCAGGAAGCTACAGTTAGAATTGGACATGGAACAATAGACTGGTTTCAGAAAAAGGAGTATGTCAAGGCTGTATATTGTCACCCTACTTATTTAACTTATATGCAGAGTACATCATGAGAAATGCTGGGCTGGAGGAAGCAAAAGCTGGAATCAAAATTGCCAGGAGAAAAAATCAATAACCTCAGATATGCAGGTGACACCACCCTTATGGCAGAAAGCGAAGAAGAACTGAAGAGCCTCTTGATGAAAGTGAAAGACAAGAGTGAAAAAGTTGACTTAAAGCTCAACATTCAGAAAACTAAGATCATCTGGTCCCATCACTTCATGGAAAATAGATGGGGAAACAGTGGAAACAGTGGCTGACTTTGTTTTTCTGGGCTCCAAAATCACTGCAGATGGTAACTGCAGCCATGAAATTAAAAAATACTTACTCCTTGGAAGGAAAGTTATGACCAACCTAGACAGCATATTAAAAAGCAGAGACATTGCTTTGCCAACAAAGGTCTCTCTAGTCAAGGCTATGGTTTTTCCAGTAGTCATGTATGGATGTGAGAGTTGGACTATAAAGAAGGCTGAGCACCAAAGAATTGATGCTTTTGAACTGTGGTATTGGAGAAGACTCTTGAGAGTCCCTTGGACTGCAAGGAGATCCAACCAGTCCATCCTAAAGGAGATCAGTCCTGGGTGTTCATTGGAAGGACTGATGTTGAAGCTGAAACTTCAATATTTTGGCTACCTGATGTGAAGAACTGACTCATTTGAAAAGACCCTGATACTGAGAAAGATTGAGCGTGGGAGGAGAAGGGGATGACAGAGGATGAGATGGTTGGATGGCATCACTTAATGGACATGAGTTTGGGTTAACTCCGGGAGTTGATGGACAGGGAGGTCTAGCGTGCTGCAGTCCATGGGTTGCAAAGAGTTGGACACGACTGAGCAACTGAACTGAACTGAACTGAGTATCCCAAGGTATGGAGGGTGTCTTGCCCAGTGATTTATCTTAGCATCCTGTCCCATGCCTGTACATGCAGTTGCAGTACCTTAGTAAACGACTACTGAATTAAACTGAAGAAATACTCATGTCCAAAGGTCTAAGGCATTAGAATATCCAGGGACAACACTTGGAAGGAGCAGTTGATGAGCACCTCGATGACCCTCATTCACAATAAATTGGGAAAACCGGCTTTCTCTACTTAACCGTCCACTGTGGAAAATGAGAACCTTGTTTTATCAAAAATCATGCTAAATAGGTGAACCACGGTTTTCCATTTCAAAGCTCATTGGTGCATATTCTTTCCCTGGCTCTTTCTAAGCAGGTTGGGCTGGAATTATCCTGATAGGGAAACAGAAGATCAACTGGTATCCAAGGTCACACTCACCTGTATGTGATGATATTTCGATCTGGTAAACCTAGACAATGTTTAAGGGCAGAATGTGCTCTTTCTATCACTATCAGAATAAAGAAAAGGCAAGGCCAGGGAGTCCGAAATCAAGAGTTCTAATATGATTCATTTATTCAGCAAATGTTCCCTGAATATTCACTGTATGCCAGGCACTTTGTTAGTTGTTAGAGATACACATTGAGCCAAAGGCATACCGACTCTGCCCTCCTAAAGTGTAAATTCTAATTTAGGAGGAAGAAAAGAAACAAACAAACAAAACTGCATTCTATCCAGTTGCAGACATTTTCCCAGTTTGCCTTTTTCTTTTAGTTTGATTCATAATACATTTTTAAATACCAAAAGTGTAAACATTTGTATGATCAGTTCTATCTTTTATTATACTTTCTGGCTTAAGCTTCACTTTCTGAAGCATCCTCAACAACGTAAGGTGCTGTAAAGATTCTATAGGATTCCAGAATGAGGAAGAGGTCGACACTGATAGCCTTTATTGCTTCACTTTCCATCTAATCCTCAGCCCAAGTTATTTCAGATGCCACCTGCTCCCTTCCTGGATGAGCAGTCACTTCTTTAGTTTCTAAATCTGGAGCCTAGTCTCCAGAAGGTTTCTGGTCTGACCACTCTGTTATCAATGCCCACTGGCCCTGTTGCCTCTCGGATTCCATCAGTACCTTGGTCCGGGGATGTCCTGTCATTCTGTCCTTCTATTCTCATACCAGTCTGCAGGACTGACCTCTGCTCACCTCTTGAAAGCTTGTATTCCCCACAACTGCAAACCTGTTTCTCTTCTTATGCTTGATATCCACCCATGCAGGTACTTTGTATAAATGGATGAGCAACTCATAAATCAATGTAGGCATTGCCATATAGTAATTAAAGAGAGTGATGTTGATTTATATGTACCTATACTGAGGGGAAAAAATCATAATTACACTGTTAAATGATAACAAATTGTAAATCATTATATACTATATGATATTGTCTCTATTAAAAGTAAAATGACTTTCAATATATAGAGGTTACATACATACACACATACATGCATACAAGCATAAATACATACAGAGACATATATTATTGTAAATACATAGGCATATTCATAAACACACTACATAGGCATATCACACAAACAATGTATGTAATTCTAAATGTTCTAGTGAGTGCATGCTTGTGTGCTGAGTCGCTCAGTCGTGTCTGACTCTTTGCGACCCCATGGACTGTAGCCCACCAGGCTACTCTGTCCATGGGATTCTCCAGGCAAGAATACCAGAGTGGGTACTATTCCCTTCTCCAGGAGATCTTCCAGACTCAGAGATCGAACCCAGATCTTCTGCACTGCAGGTGTTTTCTTTACCATCTGAGCTACCAGGGAAGTCCAAATGTTCTTTTATCCAAGTTCAAAAAGTAAAAGAAAAAATTAAAACATATTAACTTTTAGCCAAATATATTATCATTTCAAAATTCAATCAACTTTTTTACAAAAATATCAATGAGCTTTTTTACCCTCTTTCATTCTGTGAAGACTCTGAAATCCCGTGCGTATATTACACTTAGTCAGTAGCTACCATATTAGACAGCAAGATGATAGAACATTTTCTTCATCACAGAAAATCCGATTGGACAGCACTGGTTTATAGGGCTTTGGGGGGAAGAGATTGTCCTCTCACCAAAGAAACAAATGGGAAAATTGTAAGTTTATTTCCCAAAATTTAGGAGGAGATTTACGGTTAGGACAACATGAACCCTTTGGGGTGTTTTTGTCTGAAATTTGTTCTCTTCCTCGGATACTATGTTCTCACTGTTCTAACAACCAGGAGGCTGTGAACCTAAGAAAAAGGGACTCTGGATGCACATTTAATTTTTGGCCCCACCATTTACTGGCTGTGTGATTTAGCGTAGGTAATAGCCTTTCCATACTTATTTTTTTTACCGGTCATATAGTCATCATGAGGATTAAACAAAATAATGCAGGTGCCCGAGTGTGGAGCTGGTACTCAGTAAACTCAGATTTCCTTTGGGGTCTCTCTCTAGGCATCATAAATATTTCAGATCTGGCCTGAATAAGGATAAAATGTGAATACTATGAGCTGCCCTCTCAGTAACACTGAATTTCTGTATTTCTTCTGTCATTTCACTGACCAGACAGTCATACCAGCAGCCTTGTGAAGTTTACCTTAATCCCAACTCCCTCTGTGAGCTGCAAGAGGGGCTAAAGCTGCTGAATAAAGTATGTCCGTGTATTTGGCGGAGTTTCTAGTAGCAAGTTCACAGTTCTAGATTGCCAACAAGAGGATGTATAGGCACTTCCCTGGTGGTCTGGTGGTTAAGAACCCACCTGCTAATGCAGGCGACATGA